>NC_047030.1:14440178-15086278 GCF_902652985.1 Pecten maximus | reverse complement strand
ACTAGACGTGGGTCCAGTGCATGGTCGTAGCACCAATGACTAGGTAGCTCAATGGTTAGAGCGTCCGTCAAGGGTTCGAGTCCAGGTCTGGTCGTTGCATTTTCCTTTCCTGTTACATTTGTGATGATAATTAATTCTGCAAATACTCTTTAAACTTTAAAACTATAAATTGTAAGTTACTGTTAAACGCTGTTAGAGCGAAGAGAGTAAAATCACCCGCAAAGACCAGCCTCTATGTCAGAGCAACCTGGAGAGAGGAACGACATCCTCCTCTGCCATATCCGTATCCTCAATTTCTACAGCCTCCACATTGACGGAATCAGAAGTTGTGACATGGGCCAGCCTGAGCATGGTTTGGCATTGGTAAGGGGCTAGTGAGAGGAGCCAAATCAGGATAATATCGAGGAGGCTCCATAAAACGGCGGTTAGGAGCAGCTAGCCCCTAACAACCGCGGAACTAAGGTTAAGCTCTTCTGTTTAACTCTGAATTGGTACCAAAAAGGTGAGACAATTTTTTTACTGTTTGCGCATATAATTGGTCATCTTCGATAGCAAAGGCTTCTGTTTACGTTACGCTCCAAGAACCCTTGGCAGATATAGTCGTCAGTTCTGGCCCTCTACCAGAGAGTTGAAATTACCACCCTTTACGCATAGAATTTTCGACCAATCAAAACGAGCGTTACCGATGTACAAATGTACGTCATCGATGATGTTTACAAACACATATGGAGGCTTGTGTCATTTTGATGAGATATGTGATCAATTAATCAAACACTGTGAATGTTTCCCCAAATATTGTACGTCTTTCTATTAGGTGAAATGCCATGATATGGTCGACAAGGTAGCTCTGTACTGGGCGCCGCAATTTTTGTTTACTACGAAACCAAGCCTGAATGTTAAACGCGATTTGATTGGATGCCCTGGGATTCTAGGGCGCGACAGTTTACACATGACTATATCTGCCAAGGGTTCGTGTAGTGTAACGTAATCAGAAGCCTTGGCTAGCGAAGATAATAATAGGTTGGCAAAAATAAACATGACATCATTAATTGATTCCTCTAAATTCATGTGAAAATTTATTTTAGTTACGCATGATTGGTTGAGAATTAGGATTTTTTTTATCTACGTATTTAGTCCATTTATATCTAATTGAAAAATAAACGACAGTTTTGTCGACTTCGGTCCATCCTCAATGTTAAAACAGGAAAATGTAACATGATGGTTTTTTGGGGGTTTTTTTCTTCTTGTTTTTTTAAACATAACAAGAGAATAATGTCTGAAGCATCTGTAAATAAAACACTTATTGGTTGGTTATATTTACATGAAGCATATACGTGTATTGGACCTTTCACGCAGACTGTTCCATAGAAAAAAACACATCAGTGCTCGTCAATCCAGCCAGCATCCGCGTAACTCTACGTAGATGATGAAATCCCATTAGTTTGATTATGTATGGTGGTTAGCGTCCCTGAATTACCCGCTTCCCAGTGTTTGTTAATCGTTATGACCTGAGAACATGTCTCTTAAAGACCTGTAATGCAGCTATCAATGCATGACATGTTTCCTACATGGATGAATCAGACCGAAACAAATCTGCTGACTTATTCCAGTGGTTAAGATGCTCCTCGTTTCCTTTTGGACATATTTCAAAATCACAGCCATGTACTTGTCGTTCATTGGAAATCAACATATTAATCATTTTTAGATTTGTTGATATTTCAGGTCTTTTTTTCAACCTCCCCACCAAAATTTGGAGATTTCTGTTGACATGTTTTGAGTTTTATGGCGCCGCCTGTGATCACGTTAGGCTCTTAACATCAATGACGTGTCCTAGAAGGACGAAACAGCTGTATGATGTCTAGCATCACTAACGTGCTAAAAGGACGAAACAGCTATGTTATGTCCCTAGCATCACTGATGGTTCCTAGAAGGAGAAATCATGTGTATGATGTCCCTTACATCACTGACGAGTCCTAGAAGGACGAAACAGCTGCATGCTCTCCCTAACATCACTAACGAGTCCTAGAAGGACGAAACATCTGTATAATGTCCCTGGCATCATTACCAAATCCTAGAGGGACAAAAAAGGTGTATGAGGAAGTTTATATCATGTTTGGCTTTACTTTAACTCTCGATGATCATGACCTCATTTGGTGATATTTTATTATATGAAGTCGCAGCTGTTCCATGCTTGTTGCTATTCCTAATTACTCCGTTGTCACCACCCTAACTCTCATTTCAGATTGCGAGTTAAACCGACTTTGACCTAGATTTGTATGGTAGGTGTTGTCGATTTGACCTAGATTTGAATGGGGAGTGTCCTCGATTTTATCTAGATTTGTATGGTGGGTGTCCTCGATACGACATTGATTTGTATGGTGGGTGTTCTCGATTTGACCTAGATTTGTTTGATTGATGTCTTCGATTTGATCTAGGTTCGTATGTTGGGTTTCCTCGATTTGACAGATTTGTATTGTGGGTGTTGTCGATTTGACATGGATTTGTTTGATGGATGTCTTCGATTTGATCTAGGTTTGTATTGTGGGTGTTGTCGATTTGACATAGATTTGTATGGTGGGTGTCGCCGACAACGAAGCACGACGAACTTTCTCCAGACACCTGGTCTTATTTTTAGAATTTTTTAGAAGCTTTAATTATGATTTCGTTATTATGTCGGTATTATTTTGTTGAGATGTTACTATAAACAAACAAAAAAGAGTTGTTTTGACTGGGCTAATATTTCATATGTCATTTGTTCAGTTCCTGTCATGTCATTGTTGTCACATGTACCCATAAATAAATAAAATAATGCAAGTTCAAACATAACAGTAATAATAATAGAAAAATACAAACAAAGAAAAACAATACACCCACATCCCTACGAGACTATTACTCTGGTTGTATTGAAATAATGGACGGTGGTGTCAGACTACATTGCAATCAATGAATTTGCAGAAATGTCGGTTGTCTTGGAGTATTGTGTTTCAAAGATGTATTTTCAAAAGCATGCTATGGACTTCAAATGAATGTCATAATTTTTAGATGAATGATATTAAAGTCCGAGTCCGATCCTGTTAATCAATTGATGACAATTATTGAAACGAAACAGATTATATCAGTTGTCTTCCGTTAATTAAACAAATGCAAGCTAAAATGTTTTTAAATACATGTTTGCTGTAACATTATCACAAATTCCCCCGTTTACAGCCTCCGTTGTAAACATGATTTAGGCTAAACGACAAGAATACCTTAGGGATTGAACAAAGCTTCATTCGCGCGTGCTTGCTAATCTATTTTGTAGTCCTAGGGACCGGTGTACTTTCGTTTCTTCATCGCAGTAATTAATCTAACGTTTGTTATCCTGGGGGAGCACACACGGGTTTCTCTCTACCTAGTTTATTGATGTATCCAGTGCATATACTTTAGGTACAAATGAACTGAGCGGCATGGCCTCAGCGCTTTATAGTTGAGTCGAATTCTGGTGTTCAGACGTCCATCAAAACCAATCTACGCTGAAATCAAATGTTAAAAAATAGGTGGTGCATTTTATAGCTTAAATGAAAACAAGAGACGTAATGATCAATTTATCTTTGACATTTTTATATCATTGACTCAATTTTAATTCCATCCGAGAATGCTTCGGTGGGGTAAATAGATTCGATAATTACCAATTACCAGGACACCAGAGTGGTACTACAGTACAGGTCCATATTTGGCACCAGCCGTCAAAATTTACAAACCAAGATATATCGATGATGCTAGACCGTCATTTCCTTATAATTAATGTAATATCATTAAACTATTTTTGAATCCCCGTTAGACATTTAGGATCCCGACTTCAATACAAACTATTTTTGACATCAATAAACTGTTTTTGAATCCCCGTTAGACATTGAGTATCCTGACATCAATAAAAACTATTTTTGAATAACCGTTCGACATTGAGAATCCTGACATCAATAAAAATCATACTTAGATCCTTGTTGGACGTTGAGGATCGTGACATCAATAAAGATTCTTGTTTTATTTCATCAATAAATAACGATTGATATATATAATGAAGTTGGGCCTTTTCTTTCGAATTTGAATTATTTTTGTGTGTAATCATTTAACATTGCGGGTGGTAGCCACTGCGGATAGACTTTAATTCCCGACACTTTCCGTAACATGCATACCACTTTTCATTTGAATAGTGATACGGTTAAAAATATACAAATGACCTTGATATTCTTTTGCTATCCAAATATTCGTTATAATGTCATTAATAGCATAATAAGCATGACGCTGTTGGTCCGTTCCGTCAACATTGTTCATCTCTTTTGATCTATTTTGGGATTTCTTCTGTCGCCTCCTAATATCAACACTTCAGTTACTTAAAGTCGTAGGATTTAAAAAAAAAGACAATTTCAGAATGCATTTTAATTCATTTTGACTGTACTTGCCTAATTAGTATTGAAATGCACTACTATCCCTTGAAAATCGGTTCGGTTCAGCTGGTACAGCGAGTTCCATTATGAGCAGAGCAGATTCGTACCGGTACAACTGGTACGGACCCGATAAAGTAACGCAGAACGGAGTATGTTTTCACGTATGTAATTCCAGGTGAACTGGACAAATACCCGTGTTACCACTAGATAGTAATGTACAGAAGTATGAAAGAAGTTATAGACTACGATTTACTACCTGTCTTTTGTAAAATCCTTATAATACACCAGGAACCGGTTATTCAAATAGTGACTAGACTAAAAGTGACTAGACTTATTGCAGTTCAACAACAGTTTTTAAATTCTGATAAATCATTTTTGGCCAATTTAACCTTTAAACATTCTACGAATCCCTGTAACAATCTTCAGTCTCTTCCTACCTGCCGATTTTAAAGAATATACAAACACAGGATTTGAAGTAAATGAAAAATGAGATTTTTACTTATCAAGTAATCAAGCTCATCACCTTTGGAACAACTACGACCATATGGGAGTTATTGGAGGAAGGTATTGATGACATATTAGGACAGTGTAACATTTCTTCTGACGTCAGGGACTGACAGTTTGTCGTAATTTGTGGTTAGTGTGCGATGATCTACTACCCGTGGTTTTCTCTTTGTGATGATTTACATCCGTAGTCCCAAGATGCTATGCCTCCGGAGAGGTGTTGGACATGGCCGCTTTGATGAATACCATTTGAAGCACACCCACGGATTATTTCCTACAGCAATGCTACCGACCAATGGCGTACTTCTCAGTTAGGCATTATACGAAGGTACTCCAGGGCAACAGAGAAATTGAGATTAAATTCTGCTTTTATTCTTCTCCAAGACCTATAGGCCTATTTTGATATAGACATTTAAGTATTAATTTAATCCTGTGTTAGATTCTGTTTTCTTACACAGATTGTTCAAAGTTTACAATGTAAATAAACAGTACCTTTTAAAACGACTACAACTGCACAGTTCATTCTCATAAACGGTGATTTCTTATAAATACACAAGCGTATACATTCACATGTTCTATACATATACATATGTTAGCGGGTTTCAAACCACTGTTTACCTCGGTTGATCCCTGTATCCAGTGCTACATGTAGAAAGCTGAATGAAGTCACATGTAACGTTCCTACATGTATTAGCAGTACCATACGCATCCCTGTAGGGCCTACCGACTTGTGGTGCGATAATGATGTGTATGTCTGATTGCCTGAGTGACTACTCCTTTTCCATTAATTCCTTAATGATTTCACAAAAGACAAACAAGATATAAACACCTTTCAAAACAAATTAAACTTGGTCTGTGATACAGTAGAGCCAAAATATTGTATCATGCAGCTGTTTCGTCCTTCTAGGACTCGTCAGTAATGATAAGGACATGTTCGTCCTTCTAGGACTCGTCGGTAATGATAAGGACATTTTCGTCCTTCTAGGACTCGTCGGTAATGATAAGGACATTTTCGTCCTTCTAGGACTCGTCAGTAATGATAAGGACATTTTCGTCCTTCTAGGACTCGTCAGTAATGATAAGGACATTTTCGTCCTTCCAAGACTCGTCAGTAGTGATAAGGACATTTTAGTCCTCCTAGGACTCGTCAGTAATGATAAGGACATTTTCGTCCTTCTAGGACTCGTCAGTAATGATAAGGACATTTTCGTCCTTCTAAGACTCGTCAGTAGTGATAAGGACATTTTAGTCCTCCTAGGACTCGTCAGTGATGATAAGGACATTTTCGTCCTTCTAGGACTCGTCAGTAATGATCAGGACATTTCGTCCTTCTAGGACTCGTCAGTAATGATAAGGACATCATACATCTATTGCGCTCTTTTAGGACTAGTCAGTGACGTCAGGGACATCATACAGCTGTTGCGCCCTTCTAAGACTAGTAAGTGATATCATGGACATCATACAGCACTTTCGTCCTTCTAGAACTCGTCCGTGATGCTAGGGGCCTTAGGTGATCATGACAGGCGATCAAAAAACACAAAAGAGTAGGATCTCCTGCCCCATCGTTTATCAAGGTTTACTATACGTATTTCATCAAATTCGTTTTAGAGTGCATTTTGTACATAGCATGCATCATCAGGTTTTAGATAATAGCCACGTAACTTGGACGGGCGTGATGTTACATTATGAAATTGAGGTGAATGTCCTTCTATATAAATCTCCTATGTCGGTATTGAAGATGATATGCGGCACCAGGCCTTGCTTTATCACTTACCTTCTACAAAACTTGTACATCTTGGAAAGGCGGGGAGTTTTGTACCGAAATCATGTCTTCAACTTCACTGTTTTATGTTGTGTGTATAGTGGAGTGTAAAGACATATTTGATAATTAATTACAGTTTTAATAGCTCACAAAATCAGTTAATTGTTCAAATGCACATGTCTCATTATCTTCGCAGTCGGGTTTACCGTTAAACATGGCTTCGAAATCGATAATATCGTTTTTAAACAAAATCTTACATATGCCATTTTAATCAATAAAGTACTAATGTAAAGTAACTGATCATAAGAACAACTGACACATTTGTATTGTATTAAGAGATCGTCGATTCTATTTTTATCTCTTAGGTCTAGCGGATATTTATAATATTTACATTGTGTGTACAGTGTGCTGCGATTATCAGAAAACTTAACCAAAGGCTTCATTCTTTGATTAAATGTCACTAACGTCTACATAAGCCTTAGTAATGTCGTATTGACATTTGTTTGAATGGTAAAGGTTCTAGGGGATATGATAACGAACATAAGTTACTAAGGATCTACGATATTACTGGAAATGATATATTACACGGACCTGTGCCGTGGACAGTAATATCTAAACCCTCGTGCCACATGTACTTATTCGTGACTGCAATAGTACTTTCCGGTGACGAATGTGTGGACTACCAGACTAGTCGTAGGGACACCCTTCTATAGTCTGTGCTTATAGTGTTTATATTATGGGGTATTTGAACAAACCAATACAAATCTTAAAATCTTGGAGTACAGTTTCCGTTTTTGCTATTTTTCTGAAGCTTTTATACTCTCATGTCTCTGTTGGCATATTTGACGTTCACCTAATTTTTCTACCGTGTGGCTTTGTATGGCACTATTGTGTAATCGAGTCGTTAAGGCTCCGATGCAGCAGGGCAGAATTACCCTTTCGTTGGTGATATATTCTAATACATTGAATCTCAATCCCAGTTGCTTCATTTGGAGAAAGAAATCTACAACTTAAATGTCACATAAAAAATATATAATATAATAGAAGCCGCCGGTACGACGCCTGGTCAGGGCACGAGCCAAATATTGTAAGTTACTGCCAATTACATAATATAACGTGGACAGAAGGTGAACTCCTCCACTAATCTTTGTTATTTCTTCCTATATTTACACACACGTCATGGATACCAACTTTCCTCAGCGTACAGTAAATGTATCTTGGATCACTCAAAATTAGCGCGATCAAAAATTGGCCAAAGTGCTTATCGTAGAAAACAATATACAGAATCTACAATTTAGCGGAAGGTTTTCCATAGGAAAATCGCTAAAATAAGAAAACCGCCAAAATTAGCTTGTTTACAGTATGTAACTATTCGGCACAATTGAACCGGAACCCTTAGGGTTGGAAGGTTGCCGTGGCGCAGTGGTTAAGGTGTTATATTTTTCCAGACTGGACATCAGTCAATATTTGGTCTTCTTGATTTTGGTGTTACGATTTTGGTGTTACTTACAGTAAAACACAACATACAATATGCACAGGTGCTACCCATCCGAATTCATCATGTGTTCTCTTCGTCCTGTTATAACAGAAACTTGGAATTTCTGAAGGTTCTGCAAAGAGATATCATATCCAACATGTATGAAGAAATATATTCCTTTTATATCTTATATCTTAAAATTAGTCGGTTAATCAACGCGTAGATAGAGCTTTCGTTCGTACATACTGGCTGTTACCATTTAGGCAATGGTATATAACACCTGATATTCTTTGTGAATCCTCTAATGGAAATTACATGGCCATGGTACACAGCATTGCCCCGATTGTTGATACTTAATTGGCAACAACAATATCATTTCACTGTTTGTTTCAAAAGATATGATAAATAATCCTTTAAAAAACCCTTGTCTTTTATCGCTCACTTATATGAGAACTGTGTAGTACAGGTCTCCGAAACTGTAATAAAAGTACGGGGATGTCACCATACACCAAATTATGGAAGCGTAAATTTCACAACTAAAGCACACGTCTTTAATTTTCAAAACAAAACAATCATCAACTTGTGTTAACAACCCCTGTTGGCCCGGGTGGAAGCGCACGGGGGAATTTACTGTGGGATTAATTCGGAGTAGCGGAGACGCCAAACTTAATCACGTTCGAATAAGGAAATCAAACCCTGGTTTATGTGAATGAATAAACTAACAATTAATAAGTCTGGATCCAGTATGACTAAAGATGTAAAACTAATTTCATCATTTCAGAGCCTCAGATCGTTTTCAATGCCTTTATTATTAGGACGCAAAGACGTTCGTGGAAATTAATGAAAGAACTACATTATTATATAGTCTTCAGATTTCAATACAAGAATATTATAAAATTGGCTACATAGACGTCACGATACAAAGCTGAAACACAAAAACTATAGGACATAACTATCGAGTCACAGTGAAATGATTGATTTCAAGATTGGATCTGATATATCTACAAAATGGCGCTCAATCGGCATCGCATTTAATCTTGCTTCAATGGAATTTGATTATAATCCCGTGATCCTTTATCTTAATGAAAAAAGACAATGATTGATAGGTCTGGCAGAACACACGTCATCCCGTTTCAGAATTTGCACGCATACTTCATCCAAAGAATGACAAATTGCAAAGGGAAAACAACACAAATTTAATAATAATTCTCGTGAAATCTGTTAAGACGCTATCGTGTTGACCTCGCAACAGCCACAGTAATGGGGCCATTGATGGACTCCTTTGTATTATCACGAAGGAACTGGTCAGGGTAGTATGACGCCAAATCCGACCACATAATACTGAAAACGGGATAGACAGTCTTCATCGGCATTTTAAAAGCAGCAAAGCAAGTAAAAAATGTATTACATGTAATTGTATCGACTCTGGTTTGTCACGGTCTGGAGACAGAACCTGTCTTACCAAATGGACACTCACATCTAAGGCCAAAAGCCGAGGTGCTATCATGCGAAGCTTTAGAAGGGGGAAACTAGTTTGGAACAGAGAGAGAAATACAGTTTCGAAATGATGTACACAAGATTTATTTTTGTCCTTTTAGTGTCTCCATGCAGCCCACATGAAAGCGAATCCCACTTCTGTAGCTGGTACTACACAAGTTACTTCTTACGCCAATACAGTCGGTAGCAGAGTCTTTTTGTTCTCATTTCACGACATGCAGGGAATGAAAGCTAGGACTAGAATTTTGAATATTGCAACATACCAAAACAAATGGCTAATGCATGTTTCATGGATCCTTAATAAAAACAGAAGAAGCAATTAACAGTAATTTGATCTCTGTAGATGACATCAAATTTTACTATATAAGTGTTTGCCTCTGGAAGTGGTCTTTCCTGACTCGGAATTCACCGAATGTGACTCACGTGCGAGTTCGGATTTCCTGCGTGCATATGTCAGTTTAGCAAATACGTTGCCAATTAGATGTCCAACATCCCATTGGGATTCCTGTAATCATTCTGGGTGCAGGAAGCTTTCACTAAGCGATGATGTGTTGATAGCATCAAATGGTTTTCTACTTCTAGAAGTGAGATATTAATCTTGTTTTAACATTTAAGGCTGTAAAGGATTATTGAAGTGACGTAATGAAACAACATATAAATGTTCAATTAAACAACAGCTAATCTTTAGTCAGAATGAAGGAGACTCTAGGAGAGCTCGACGAGACCATGTTTACAAATACTGATGGAAAGGAATAAATTATATTTATTTACGAAGGAGCCTTAATTTTTATTTTTATCAAAACAGTGACTATGTAAATATAAATTATATTACCACTACAACAGCAAAAGTATTATATTAAACATTCAGCTGTTACCAGATGTAGAATACAGTCGATATCAATACGGTAACTTATCACTAATAATCACTCCATTATCTCTCATTCTACTCAAAATCGACATAACGAGTTCAAGCCGTAGATAAAATATTGATTTACATGAACACTACTGAAAAAGTACAAAGACAATAAAACCATGTGTTTGAAAAGAGTAAGCGTCTTCTCCTTCATCACCGAAAGCCGTCCTATAAACAAATCATCAACCTGCTTTCCTCAATAATAAATTTTGCTACGTATCAGTGAAAACTTGTCATGAAGTTAATTTATTCCTGAAATATCGAATATAATGGGACATCGTTCTTAACAGAAGCAGGATGTTACTATTGAAAATGAAAGTGGAGATGTTGAATATAAAACTAATAAAAGCAAGATATGGCTAGTTTCATAATTTTGGTTTAAAGCAATATTAGGGGTATTTGGCGAAGCAAACTGTCGGTTTTGTCAATATTTTATAGCTACAGAAGTTCCTGATTCTTACAGTTCTGAAAGAAAGAAAGAAAGAAAGAAAGAAAGAAAGAAAGAAAGGACACGTTGACTACTATAGTCCACCGATAAAATGTTATTTTCTAATCAAATACTTGTGACGTATATGGACCGCAGGTTGAAAATTCGTGCCAATTCCATCTGAGGGCAACATTAATCTGATCTCCTGGAGTGCTTACTTTGACTTGAGCGCTTCCATAATTTGGTGTATGGTGACATCCCCGTACTTTTATTACAGTTTCGGAGACCTGTACTACACAGTTCTCATATAAGTGAGCGATAAAACCGCAACTCTTCGAATGTTACTGAATTATATGCGATAGAATCAATGAAAACAAAATGAATCCACAATAAACGACAGGAAGAAATGTCAACAAAAGGAACAGATATATATCAAGATAGAATAGACGCATCAAAGGAAAAAAATAAACAAAAAGAGAGAAAACAACAGTCTTAACAGGAATCGATAGATAACAAGACAAAGAATCAACGTCAATAGGACGAGGGGAGACTGAACCAAGAGGGGAGACAATAACAGGAATGGCAAGAAAATAAGACAAAGGAAAGAGAGCGATAGGACGAGAGGAGACTGAAACAAGAGGGGAGACAATAACAGAAACCGATATATAACAAGACAAAGGATAGACAGCAATAGGACGAGGGGAGACTGAAACAAGACGGAGACAATAACAGGAACTGATATATAACAATGCAACGGATAGACAGCACTAGGACGAGGGAGACTGAAACAAGACGGAGACAATAACAGGAACCGATATATAGCAAGACAAAGGATAGACAGCAATAGGACGAGGGGAGACTGAAACAAGACGGAGACAATAACAGGAACTGATATATAACAATGCAACGGATAGACAGCACTAGGACGAGGGAGACTGAAACAAGACGGAGACAATAACAGGAACCGATATATAGCAAGACAAAGGATAGACAGGGATAGGACGAGGGGAGACTGAAACAAGACGGAGACAATAACAGGAACCGATATATAGCAAGACAAAGGATAGACAGGGATGGGACGAGGGGAGACTGAAACAAGAGGGGAGACAATAACAGGAACCAAGAGATAATAGGACAAAGGATAGACAGGGATAGGACGAGGGAGACTGAAACAAGACGGAGACAATAACAGGAACCGATATATAACAAGACAAAGGATAGACAGGGATAGGACGAGGGAGACTGAAACAAGAGGGGAGACAATAACAGGAACCGATATATAGCAAGACAAAGGATAGACAGGGATAGGACGAGGGGAGACTGAAACAAGACGGAGACAATAACAGGAACTGATATATAACAAGACAAAGGATAGACAGAGATAGGACGAGGGGATACTGAAACAAGACGGAGACAATAACAGGAACCGATATATAACAAGACAAAGGATAGACAGCAATAGGACGAGGGGAGACTGAAACAAGAGGGGAGACAATAACAGGAACCAAGAGATAATAGGACAAAGGATAGACAGGGATAGGACGAGGGAGACTGAAACAAGACGGAGACAATAACAGGAACCGATATATAGCAAGACAAAGGATAGACAGGGATAGGACGAGGGGAGACTGAAACAAGACGGAGACAATAACAGGAACCGATATATAGCAAGACAAAGGATAGACAGGGATGGGACGAGGGGAGACTGAAACAAGAGGGGAGACAATAACAGGAACCAAGAGATAATAGGACAAAGGATAGACAGGGATAGGACGAGGGGAGACTGAAACAAGAGGGGAGACAATAACAGGAACCGATATATAACAAGACAAAGGATAGACAGGGATAGGACGAGGGAGACTGAAACAAGACGGAGACAATAACAGGAACCGATATATAGCAAGACAAAGGATAGACAGGGATAGGACGAGGGGAGACTGAAACAAGACGGAGACAATAACAGGAACTGATATATAACAAGACAAAGGATAGACAGCAATAGGACGAGGGGAGACTGAAACAAGAGGGGAGACAATAACAGGAACCAAGAGATAATAGGACAAAGGATAGACAGCACTAGGACGAGGGAGACTGAAACAAGACGGAGACAATAACAGGAACCGATATATAGCAAGACAAAGGATAGACAGGGATAGGACGAGGGAGACTGAAACAAGACGGAGACAATAACAGGAACCGATATATAGCAAGACAAAGGATAGACAGGGATAGGACGAGGGGAGACTGAAACAAGACGGAGACAATAACAGGAACTGATATATAACAAGACAAAGGATAGACAGAGATAGGACGAGGGGATACTGAAACAAGACGGAGACAATAACAGGAACCGATATATAACAAGACAAAGGATAGACAGGGATAGGACGAGGGAGACTGAAACAAGAGGGGAGACAATAACAGGAACCAAGAGATAATAGGACAAAGGATAGACAGCACTAGGACGAGGGAGACTGAAACAAGACGGTGACAATAACAGGAACCAAGAGATAATAGGACAAAGGATAGACAGAGATAGGACGAGGGGAGACAATAACAGGAACCGATATATAACAAGACAAAGGATAGACAGGGATAGGACGAGGGGAGACTGAAACAAGACGGTGACAATAACAGGAACCGATATATAACAAGACAAAGGATAGACAGAGATAGGACGAGGGGAGACAATAACAGGAACCGATATATAACAAGACAAAGGATAGACAGGGATAGGACGAGGGGAGACTGAAACAAGACGGTGACAATAACAGGAACCGATCAATAGCAAGACAAAGGATAGACAGGGATAGGACGAGGGGAGACCGAAACAAGACGGTGACAATAACAGGAACCGATCAATAGCAAGACAAAGGATAGACAGGGATAGGACGAGGGGAGACTGAAACAAGACGGTGACAATAACAGGAACCGATCAATAGCAAGACAAAGGATAGACAGCAATAGGACGAGGGGAGACTGAAACAAGAGGGGAGACAATAACAGGAACCGATATATAACAAGACAAAGGATAGACAGCAATAGGACGAGGGGAGACTGAAACAAGACGGAGACAATAACAGGAACCGAGAGATAAAAGGACAAAGGATAGACAGCAATAGGACGAGGGGAGACTGAAACAAGACGGTGACAATAACAGGAACCAAGAGATAATAGGACAAAGGATAGACAGCAATAGGACGAGGGGAGACTGAAACAAGACGGAGACAATAACAGGAACCGATAAATAGCAAGACAAAGGATAGACAGGGATAGGACGAGGGGAGACTGAAACAAGAGGGAGATAATAACAGGAACTGATATATAACAAGACAAAGGATAGACAGGGATAGGACGAGGGGAGACTGAAACAAGACGGAGACAATAACAGGAACCGATATATAGCAAGACAAAGGATAGACAGCAATAGGACGAGGGGAGACTGAAACAAGACGGATACAATAACAGGAATCAAGAGAAAATAGGACAAAGGATAGACAGCAATAGGACGAGGGGAGACTGAAACAAGACGGTGACAATAACAGGAACCGATATATAACAAGACAAAGGATAGACAGCAATAGGACGAGGGAGACTGAAACAAGACGGAGACAATAACAGGAACCGATATACATGTATAACAAGACAAAGGATAGACAGCAATAGGACGAGGGAAGACTGAAATCAAGGGGAGATAAAAACAGGAACCGCGAGATAATAAGACAAAGGATAGACAGCAATATGACGAGGGAAGACTGAAATCAAGGGGAGATAAAAACAGGAACCGCGAGATAATAAGACAAAGGATAGACAGCAATATGACGAAGGGAGCTGAAACAGCAGAGACGTCAAAAGTAAGATGACAGACAACAACGGAATAGGGATGGCATCGAAACAGTAGGAAGCTAAAATAAGAAACCGAGAGGTTATCAAAGCAATAGCAATGGCAACAACAGGAATTGAGGAGACAACACACATGAAGCAAGGCTGGTAACCAAAGAAACACTTATACAAATAGAAAACAACAACAACAGTAACAGAGGAGACCTCAGAACAATAGGAAAGTGTATTACATCTTGAGACTGACATCAATGCATCATATACATGTACATATATCAACTGAGTGGTACCTAATTATTGTTTATGTAAACACCGTGTTTTCACTTAACATATCAATGATATCGTCCAAATATATTCCAGTAAAATATTTTACCGAAAATGTTTTACACATGTAGGTTCCAACACTTTTCAAGCAGTAACGCGTGAGAGAATGCTGGCTATTTAAATGTTTTATTACCTATTTACGCGATGTTGTATAACTTCACAGTACGGAATAACTACCAGCATCATCAGGTTACTTTATGCTACACACCGAAAATACACAGTTCTCCTTGTCGACCTTCTGAATATTATACAAAAGGCTGGCGGGTTGATCACCTTCATGTGCGCGTCGTCAACGTAATTGTTTCGAAAATAGTTATTGGCAGTTGCAGTTGTTTGTGCAGGCGGATCACGTTTTCAAAGAACGCGTTAATGCTTTGTTCTTTGTACCTGTATTTCATTTCCATCTGATAGTGGTTATATAAACACGCTGTTTATTATTAACACGGATATTATATACATGTTCATTAAGATGAAATGGTTCTTTACTTACGCCTAGAATAGTTTGAAATAATTTCTTTCTTTTTTTTCACAGACCATGTCATCTCGAAAAATGATAAAAAATATCCTTCCCGAAACTAATTCATTTTACATTTTGTTCAATTGCGTATGGCAACAACAAAATTTAAGACAACAACAGATTCTGGAAGACATTTCCTTCATCGATAAATTATCACCATATTCAAACCAGATGTTAGTTGATTTTAAACGATAATCATGACAAAAATTTAATCCCAGCAGTTTTCAGAGATGCAATTAGAAGTCGATTGTTATTGCGTTTACTTTGCTGTTATGAGAGTTTTTACTTTATTCCTATCTATCCATCTTGAATTTATACACAAATCCTTGAAAAAGACCACGAGAGTGAGACCATCGGAACCCTAATGGCGACCAGAAAGCTTCATCAACAATGGGTCTTTCTTATTTTCTTAAGCTTGTGTAGTAATTGTTTTAAATTGTCGGTGGGCATATATCGCGGAAATAAGGAACACTTCCTTGAATATCGAATCACCTGTGTCATGCAAACCCCTAAGCATAGGTATTCGCAGATGTTTCTATCTATAAATAGGAATGTTACGAGAAGGGAATTAAAACCAGCACGCTTATCCTACAGCTTATTGTCAAGCTTTTTACGTTGAAAACAAAGCAAAGAAAACCAATGTTACAATCGATACGAGAGTCTGTGCCGTACTTGAATTCCATTGATGGGGTATGGGTATATTTTACCTGTATTTAGAGGTTATATAAAACATGTAACATATGCCGGTCTTTGATGCAAAATAATAGATAAAAGGGAATTATCTTTTGAAGAGTACACAATAAATTAGAACAAAGCAATTAACATTCCCTGCATAATTGTTTTAATTAGAAAGTAAGTAATACAGGAACGCTAGTCATGTGATCAATTATTTATATTGGTAATTTGCAGTTTGTCTTAATGAAACACCAGAGCGTCAATTGTTTCTTAAAATATAGCTGATCAATGTAATGTATTTACTCTTAAATATGAACTATTGTCAATGGATTGTAACAAAGGCCACCCAGCTGAATAGCACTTTATATAACTGAGGTAACATATAACGAATAATGAATACAAAACTGTACTATACAGCGGGTTCATCTTTCTAGGACTCGTCAGTGATGTTAGGGATATCATACAGCGGTTTCGTCCTTTTAGGACTCGTCAGTGATGTTAGAGACATCATACAGCGGTTTCGTCCTTTAAGGACTCGTCAGTGATGTTAGGGACATCATACAGCGGTTTCGTCCTTTAAGGACTCGTCAGTGATGTTAGGGACATCATACAGCGGTTTCGTCCTTTAAGGACTCGTCAGTGATGTTAGGGACATCATACAGCGGTTTCGTCCTTTAAGGACTCGTCAGTGATGTTAGGGACATCATACAGCGGTTTCGTCCTTTAAGGACTCGTCAGTGATGTTAGGGACATCATACAGCGGTTTCGTCCTTTAAGGACTCGTCAGTGATGTTAGGGACATCATACAGCGGTTTCGTCCTTTAAGGACTCGTCAGTGATGTTAGGGACATCATACAGCGGTTTCGTCCTTTAAGGACTCGTCAGTGATGTTAGGGACATCATACAGCTGTGACGTCCTTCTAGGACTCGTCAGTGATGTTAGGGACATCATACAGCTGTTTCGTCCTTCTAGGACTCGTCACTGATGACATGGACGTCATACAGCTGTCCTTCTAAGACTCGTCAGTGATGTTAGGGACACAATACAACTAAGGACAATATAAATAGGCTTAAAGAAACGTGATACAAATTATTGTACTATATAAAAGTCTGTCCTTACGCTATCCTGGAATTAATTCGATCGTTTGTACATTAGAAAACTTTCAAAAAGTGTAAGAGTGTATATTTTAAACAACGACCTATGAATTATTCATTTCTTATTATTTGTAACATCAACGGTAAGACATCTTTTTTGACATCGAGAGAGCAATTATTGATAGAAGGCACAATGATCTAGATACGCCAGGCTTTAGCAAGTTGTATCTCCATCTAGCCACCATTAATCCAGCTGTCCCCCAATACAGTCAATGTCATATACACTTAAATACCTTTTGAATACACAATTGTCCTGGTGATGCAGAAATCGTAGAACAAAAGATTATTTCGGCTCCACGCTGTTTAGAACACAAAATAGATTCACAACAACAATTACAGCCGATCTATCAATTTAAACATAAAAAGACATTTGGGCGTCAATCAGCTATTCATATTAACTCAAGTATACAATACAATACTGTATTATGGTTGTTCACTAGACTCAGGTATTTATTTATTTATTTATTTATTTATTTTTTGTGGTTGTTCAATGGGGTCATTTTTTGCGATTTGTATTAGACTCTAGTTTTCGCGGTTGTTTAATTGGTTCAATTTTTGCTATTATCAAATGGAGTCCAATTTTAGAGGTTGTTCAACGACCCCCTTTTTAGAAGTTGTTCAATGGTCTCAAATTTTTGCGGTTGTTCAATGGATTCCAGTTTCCTTTCGCGGTTTTTCAATGACTTCATTTTTTTCCCAGTTGTTCGATGGGCTCCAGTTTTAGCGGTTGTTCAATGGACTCGGCTGTAATGCTGCAGCAGAATATTGTTAGAATATTATATCCAACATAGCATGTACTCCATGCAGTAAAATATGTTGCCTATGAGTATACACATGCAAAACATTAAAGGAACATTACGTCTTTGAAATGTTAGAAAAATAAAAGTAACAGGAAGTTTTTTTGTTTTTTTTATTAATTTTTCTAAATTATAAACCTTACCCTAACGCGACACACAGTCAAAAGATAACTCAAACCTCTTTCTATATAATTTATTCAAAAATTTTACTTCGACCAGAACTACAAAAAATAATCGTCCCCTACGAATAGACGTGGATGATTTGCTGTAGTCGTACGGATTTTCTGTTCAAATATGGTATATATTCCATCACACTTATGAGAGTAAGCGTCTTTTTTGTATAAATTCAATAAAATGCAAAACTCGTATCTGGCGCTTGAATGACGGAATACCCCTTTAAAACCACCTAACAATCCTTTGATCCACTTTGATACTCTTTTAACATTGTTGTATGCATTTCTATTTGATATGTGTTTTGGAATGTTTGATAAAAAATATGTTACATTTTCCGTGTATCTGCCTCCTTCAAGTTTCATAAGGATGGGTTTGGAGCATGTCTATAAGCAGGATTACAAAGCATTACCTGGGAAGATATCATTACCTAAGGAGATATCATTACCTGAGGAGATATTGTTACATAAGGTGATATCATTACCTGAGGAGATATCATTACCTGGGAAGATATCATTACCTGAGGAGATATTGTTACCTAAGGAGATATCATTACCTGAGGAGATATCATTACATGAGAAGATATTGTTACCTGAGGAGATATTGTTACCTGAGGAGATATCATTACCTGAGGAGATATTGTTACCTGAGGAGATATCATTACCTGAGGAGATATCATTACCTGAGGAGATATCATTTTCTAGTTTTGATTAATACTCAAAGCATTGAAATAATTATCATGATATACATTTTGAAGCTGCAGTAAAGAAAACAAATATTCACACTGAAAATACTGTCAATGAAAGAACACTATTCTGAGAATATTTAAGAACATTGACTAAGATTGAACCATTGGCCATTTCTCCATAACTCACGTTGTATTTGTGTATTTGCCGTAGTGTTCGGTGCGGGAGGTGTGCCGTCAGCGCGCACTCGTTAGCTGTAAAAAGATATTAAATCGTTAATAACTGACAGAGAGACCTTGGGATATTTCCATTTATATTATGGCTGGTGCGAAATGGAATCTGTTTTCGGGACACAGGTTTGGACGTCGATAGTCATGGCGTCAACACAGCTGGAAACTTCTGCCAGTTATAATTGATACATAAGTGTGTACATAATGCCTTTTCCTACTTTGGTAAAGTTTGGCGGCTTCCAAATTGAATTATTCCTTGAAAGACGCCAAGATGGTATATGGATGTAGACGAATATTTTGGCAGCCCCAAGTTATTATGATATACGCTAACTGCCATCTTTCTCAGATCCTCTTATTGACGGATCTGTCTGTTGATTCCAAAATGTATTTGGCAGCTCTGCTAAAACCTTCAATTCACATATGGTATTGTACAGAGCTCTTACTTAACAGGTTGATACTAAAAAATACAGTCGAAAATCACAGAAATATACAATAAAATCAGACAAAATCCAATGATAGTCTCCAGATATTTGATTGATAACCCAAAAAGTGACATTGCAGCCTACATCCTATACAGTATTGCTTATAGATATACATATATCATTTTCTCAAGCTAACTAGGCTATTCACAGCTCAGTCAAAACTGCCGAATAAGACACTTATGACAGCCGTGTGTGATAAAAGGATTCGAGCACAATGCTTATTCAATACACAGATCCTACTGGAACTTGTAACCATTTAAATAGAACGTAATGGTCAGTGTGTCTTGTTTGACAGACACCATTCAAAGTGAGCTCAGAATGGGTATTGACATAATGGAACATTTTCTTGGATTTGTTTCTACACGGTGTCAAAAGTTGAAAATTCATTTAAAGAACCGCATTTTTTCCTAGCATGATTTTAAGGGTAATAGTTTTGGGAGGATATTGTTTCGGCGTGTTTATCATTTAAACCGAACTTTTTTGTTGTGCTAGTATTTTATAGCATTCCCCAATTTAAACAGATTAATATAAGAATTGGCGCAATCATACTATATCTTGTAGAAAACAGCATCCAGAATCCTCCATTAGGTTGTGGCTTTAAGCTTACCGTACAGGATTTTTACCTTGTAGATAAAATGTTCCACTTTATTAAATGTTTAATGTTTAAATGTTCTTACAGATTCTAGTGTTCTTGCTTTCTAATTTCAGTGAAACGTTTTACTCTTGTTAAGTAGTAACTGTTTCACTGCCTACATAACTGCCTATTACTAGGTTTCGTCTCACCAGCTATAGTCAGTGTTCTGTCGGCGTTAGTTTGCTAGTTACTGGATTGCCACCAAGCAAACTCCGTCCATTGGTGTGTTCCGTCTCACTAACTGTAACCAGTGTTATGTCGGCAGTTACTGGTTGCTGGCTCAACGCACACAAGACTGTCTATTGCTATGTTCCGTCCTACAATTTATTGTCAGTGTTCTGTCGGCGTTAGTAAGTTACTAGTTAGTTAGCTACTGGTTTAACGCCATCATGGTTCCGCCCATTGCTAGGTTCCTTCTCACCAACTACATTGTATAGCCAGTGATATGTCGGCGTTTAACTCTATTAATGTGTTAACGTCACAGTAATGTGCTCAAAAATGTGTTAATGTGTACATATAGGCCTATAAAAAGTGCATTGAAACTTCGTGAAGCTATTTCAGTCTCGATAAATGTCAAACCGATTTGCAATTTTTGGCATTCATTAAGAAAATGGAAGGGATTCGGTGAAAATGATTAGAGAGTATCTAAATATCGTGTGTATTATCCATATTCAAGATACGGCTTCATTTTATCGTTATCGAGATACAGAGTGAGCACAAACTCTACGGAAATGTTGTACGGTATGTAGCATTGGATTTGTATAGTCCAAATATATATTTGTTTGTTGGAGATTCATTATGACTTTTTTGTCAAAGAATCCTTTGTTATTTGATGTAAATTTTCATTTCACGACATACGCCGTATATCTCGTACTTTTAGCGTGTAACATTTTAAGTTAATATAAAAAAAAACGCAAAAAAATAAGAATCGTAGAATTAATCAATTTTGGCTTTCTGTACGAGATATTTCCTTGTTCCTGTATGTCAAGGTCAAGATTTACCGGACATCTTAGTGAATTTATTCAAGCGTGATTCACGAAGGTTTGGAATTGCGACTGAGCTTATGGTTAGTAAATTGTGCTGTACATATTATAGTGATTGGCAATAAGAGATGTTTGAAACAAATAAAAATCCAAGCGTTGATGTGATGTGGGGGATTTTAGCAAATATTCTTCTCGCAAATATGGCCCGGAATATTGTGTATATTTTTATTTTTTCCTAGCATGATTTTAAGGGTAATAGTTTTGGGAGGATATTGTTTCGGCGTGTTTATCATTTAAACCGAACTTTTTTGTTGTGCTAGTATTTTATAGCATTCCCCAATTTAAACAGATTAATATAAGAATTGGCGCAATCATACTATATCTTGTAGAAAACAGCATCCAGAATCCTCCATTAGGTTGTGGCTTTAAGCTTACCGTACAGGATTTTTACCTTGTAGATAAAATGTTCCACTTTATTAAATGTTTAATGTTTAAATGTTCTTACAGATTCTAGTGTTCTTGCTTTCTAATTTCAGTGAAACGTTTTACTCTTGTTAAGTAGTAACTGTTTCACTGCCTACATAACTGCCTATTACTAGGTTTCGTCTCACCAGCTATAGTCAGTGTTCTGTCGGCGTTAGTTTGCTAGTTACTGGATTGCCACCAAGCAAACTCCGTCCATTGGTGTGTTCCGTCTCACTAACTGTAACCAGTGTTATGTCGGCAGTTACTGGTTGCTGGCTCAACGCACACAAGACTGTCTATTGCTATGTTCCGTCCTACAATTTATAGTCAGTGTTCTGTCGGCGTTAGTAAGTTACTAGTTAGTTAGCTACTGGTTTAACGCCATCATGGTTCCGCCCATTGCTAGGTTCCTTCTCACCAACTACATTGTATAGCCAGTGATATGTCGGCGTTTAACTCTATTAATGTGTTAACGTCACAGTAATGTGCTCAAAAATGTGTTAAGGTGTACATATAGGCCTATAAAAAGTGCATTGAAACTTCGTGAAGCTATTTCAGTCTCGATAAATGTCAAACCGATTTGCAATTTTTGGCATTCATTTAGAAAATGGAAGGGATTCGGTGAAAATGATTAGAGAGTATCTAAATATCGTGTGTATTATCCATATTCAAGATACGGCTTCATTTTATCGTTATCGAGATACAGAGTGAGCACAAACTCTACGGAAATGTTGTACGGTATGTAGCATTGGATTTGTATAGTCCAAATATATATTTGTTTGTTGGAGATTCATTATGACTTTTTTGTCAAAGTTAATATAAAAAAAACGCAAAAAAATAAGAATCGTAGAATTAATCAATTTTGGCTTTCTGTACGAGATATTTCCTTGTTCCTGTATGTCAAGGTCAAGATTTACCGGACATCTTAGTGAATTTATTCAAGCGTGATTCACGAAGGTTTGGAATTGCGACTGAGCTTATGGTTAGTAAATTGTGCTGTACATATTATAGTGATTGGCAATAAGAGATGTTTGAAACAAATAAAAATCCAAGCGTTGATGTGATGTGGGGGATTTTAGCAAATATTCTTCTCGCAAATATGGCCCGGAATATTGTGTATATTTTTATTCCAAAATGTCATGAACTTTCCAGAACTTTCCATTTTAAGCAAAAAATAAAAGTACGTTGTGTCACTAATTCCGCATAGAAAGCACAGTAAATTCGTCATACAGTATTTACTGTAGCCAAAGCAACATTTTAATTGCACCAAATTTCCACCGGAAATGACATTCACAAGAAACGCTAACAGGTTCTCCCAGATTCTGGCCTCTTGTGTACCACCAATGTGGATATAAGATTAGCTGAATATCGGCTATACAGGACTAGATTGAATCCATACCATTCGCCAAGCATCGGACGTATATTGGTACTCCAGGGAATCGGTACTACGTTCACAACCGATTTGCTTCCATCTAATTGTGCCAAGCAAAAGTAATACAATATATATATATATATATATATACAATGTATATGTATGATATGATGACGACAAGTGGATGGAGATGGTATGGACTTAATTGAGACCGAAATAGTAGAATATGATGAAAAGGAGGCAAATTAGGGCGCATTGGCTTCGTAAACACGAGTAATTGGCTTCCAATGATTTTCAAACACCGTGAGCGTTTCGGCTACTGCAGGACAATACAAATACAACATCGCTTAATATCAATTCGTGGCAAGTCTCGGGGAGTACTGTGCTCTATCAGAGGATATTTTGTGTAGTTTATACCTCAAACAGGTAACATTATGATATATCATTATAATACTACAGTCGCCGGAGGGTGTCCATAATTACCTTTACTTATACAACAACGGGTCATAACATGTGACAGGTAAGTAATGGAGACTGATATAGATATACAACACGGTGATATTACATGTCACAGGCAAGTTATGGAAACATATATACAACACGGTGATATTACATGTCACATGTAAGTTATGGAAACATATATACAACACGGTGATATTACATGTCACAGGTAAGTTATGGAAAAATATATACAACACGGTGATATTACATGTCACAGGTAAGTTATGGAAACATATATACAACACGGTGATATAACATGTCACAGGTAAGTTATGGAGACTGATATGTACAACACGGTGATATTACATGTCACAGGTAAGTTATGGAAACATATATACAACACGGTGATATTACATGTCACAGGTAAGTTATGGAGACATATATATATATACAACACGGTGATATAACATGTCACAGGTAAGTTATGGAGACTGATATGTACAACACGGTGATATTACATGTCACAGGTAAGTTATGGAAACATATATACAACACGGTGATATTACATGTCACATGTAAGTTATGGAAACATATATACAACACGGTGATATTACATGTCACAGGTAACTTATGGAAACATATATACAACACGGTGATATTACATGTCACAGGTAAGTTATGGAAACATATATACAACACGGTGATATTACATGTCACAGGTAAGTTATGGAAACATATATACAACACGGTGATATTACATGTCACAGGTAAGTTATGGAGACTGATATGTACAACACGGTGATATTACATGTCACAGGTAAGTTATGGAGACTGATATGTACAACACGGTGATATTACATGTCACAGGTAAGTTATGGAAACATATATACAACACGGTGATATTACATGTCTCAGGTAAGTTATGGAAACATATATACAACACAGTGATATTACAGATGTACATGCCACAGGTACGTTATGGAAACATATATACATGTACAACACGGTGATATTACATGTCACATGTAAGCTATGGAGACTGATATATATACAACACGGTGATATTACATGTCACATGTAAGCTATGGAGACTGATATATATACAACACGGTGATATAACATGTCACAGGTAAGCTATTGAGACTTATGTACATATACAACACGGTGATATAAAATGTGGCAGGTTGTTATGAAGACTGTATAACTATATACAACACATGAATAACACTTGACTACTATATAGATAGGGAAACATAACTTGTAACAGGTAAACTCCGCTGAAAATAAATAACTGTATACAGCACTGGTATGATGATATCGAAGACATATACAAGGTATATGTAACATACTACATAGAATGATGAATGTTGTTTATATGGCCTGTTATGAGATTATCTGCTATAACAGATAAACTTAGTTTCTTTTTATAACAATTTAGCTATTGTTCTTCGTATCAGTCACGTGCCGACGCTGTTACTATGGTGAGTATCTGAGAACGCACTTCCCTGACACTGACAATATTATCACAGAGAAATGCATTAGCAGCACTCCTGTCAGAGTTAGCATAGTGTGTCAGTGATGGAAAGATCCTTGGTGTTGACGATCATACACCGAAACAGTCTCATATCAGTTTCCTAATGCGTTATCATTATAACGTGATGAGATATTGTTTTCATCAAATTTCAGTGACAAAACTACTGATACAGTGACGTCATCATTAGATTACATCCTTCGAAGAGGAAATAAAACCCAGCACTGCCGTTTGTCTCTATCATGGCTATGTGGAGAATGTTCAAAGTTCGCTCGAGAATAAAGACGATATTCTTGGCCTTTGGATGGTTAGGAAGACATACCCTGGCATGTCTAGGTATCTGGTTCCTGCTTCTGGTTGTTATATGTAAGTATATGCACGTATAATCATTCTTCATGGTATTTTTGTTTGGACCTTGTAATTTAGAATATTGATAGATTTTTAGAATATTGAAATAATTCTTTAGTTCCTTGCCATCACTTTATCATAAGGCTAACTTTAAACCTTCATATATCTCCATCTTATAAAGTTATCGTTTATAACATCTAACAAAAATGTACCTACATTTCCATCAATCCAGTTATTGTAAATTGGTTCTCTCATATGTGCTATAACTTCCATTATCAATTTCAGTAATAATTCACTTACGCTCGATCTTATTCCCGGGGATATTAATATAAAAGTCATTTGCTATAAAATCATTTGCTATACCGAACGTTGTGATGTAAGCCACCTAATGTAGGTTCCTTTCGGAATATTGTCTGTGTGTCCTTAGCAACACTGGGACTGGTTCTAGGTATTGTAACACGTGGAATAGGTATCTCTTTTTGTGGTAGTGATGTGTTCATATTAACGAAGGTTGTCTGTGTTCTTTGTGCCTTTTTAACACTCGGGACTTCTTTTTTTCTTTTCTCGTCTAGCTGTTCTTTTTTTGGTGGAGTTGTATATACATGTTACATCTTTGTTAGAATAGATTTACTAAGTGTTTCTGTATTTTCACACTTCATTTCCCCATTGGTATGTGAACGCTCTTAAACTATAATATATCACCATAGCTTGCTTGAAGGGTGTACCCACGGGAAACACTTGGCTTTTAAATGATAATAAATTCACTACTTCCGAGATACCTCACTTTAAACTACATATCAATCAAATTCGTTTACATAGTTAACCATGACTTTTTTATGGAAACAAAGAAAATGTTAAATATTTCCCTCAAGTCATTGATTGGTTTAACCAGAACTACAAATGGTCTCCAACAGTAAAACCCCTCTCCCACGTCAACTCGGACCGACAAGCGTGATTTATAAAAGTTGCTGTATAGTGTTTTGTAATTATATAGATATATAGAGTTTACATTTTACCTTTATTTAGGCGCCATTTATTATGTCATCAGCAAGGGTAATTATATTTAGTTTAGTCTTATTTTGTTTCATTAACCAACACAAGGATAACTTAATCTGATTTTAGATATCTGAAATGTATGGTACAATTATAAGATAGTAAATTGGCATCGAACACTCTCGTGAATCTGAAACGTACCCATGTCAAAGGTCTATCTAGTCAGGTTCAGATTATCTCTTGCCTTGCCCGCGATGCTGGCATTGCTATAAAGCCCTTCTATGTCACACAAATGTATAAGTTGTGTAAGTGTAAGTAGAATTATAAACTAAAATATGATTTTTTTTTTATTTTACATGGACGTGTAAAAAATGGATTATCTATATCTACTCTTACATAAACGTCCCTGTTATCGAGTTTCTTGTAAATGTACACACGAATTAATCAGCCTTGCATTGAAGATTAACGGTAAAGCGATAGATTATTGGTAATCGTCTAGATCAAAGGAAACAATGATAAAGAAATTGACATGGAAATGTCGTTAATACTCAAGGGATTCAAACCTTTTTTCTAACTGGATATTATTGTGATCGATAGCTTTACTCTATTGAATAGTTTGTTTATTGTTTGTTTGGGATGTTACTTCATCTCAAACAGCAAAAATATATTTGTTATGATGATATCCACTTATGATTTTCAACCCAATGACTTTAGCATATTACTAACAAACAGAGATGTCCCCTTACCAAGCTCGTATACCCTCATGTAGGTTAAGGGGACATATACTAACTGTTGACATTTGTATAGAGAACTGATATATTGGATACTCCTGCAGACATTTAACTATTGAACCATGTAGGGGATGCATTCGAAATACATTTTTTCTGATGATAATACCAAAAATGATCAATGACAAAAATTACTAAATACAAATGTATGTGAAATAAACACAAAGCAAAACACGGACACCAAGAACGAAAGACATCCTGTACGTTTTTACTGCACAATTGCTGTTAGATAAAATGCTTTAGGATATGCAAGTCAATAATTGTTTTTAAACCCTCGAAGGATACCGGTAAACAAAAACCTTATGCAAAGTTAATGTTAGTCTGGACGTTTCAATCACATTTATCAGGTAGGGACGTGTCAACAAAGAGAATTTAAAACCTCTAGACAGCTAGCGCTATATTAAAAATGTAATTGATTTCAAGGATTTAAGCACAGACGGATAGGAAACTACGTTTCCCGCTGTTCTACTTGATAGAAATTGACAAACATAAAAATAACACACCATATGTATTGAAACTATTCGGAAATTCCCAATGGTAAAAGAATATTCGTAAAATCGAGGCCATGGTTACTGCAGCAATAACAAAGAAAGTATAGAGCTTCGAGATGTTGCGAATGCATCAAAACCAATCTTCGTGCCTTTAATGTACACCAAGCCGCAGACACAAAAGAAATTTGCAGTCGCCTGTTATAGTGGCATGCTATGGGATATACAAGGTATCATATTGCGCAGAACCTGCATGCATTTGACCGTGGGAAGAGAATGAAACAATAGAATCCATGAAACAATGTCGAGTATTGTCTTTGATATAAAACGATGACATTCATTAGGTAGGTTGGAAATGAAACAGAACTTGATTTCAATAGAATAAAAATCATCGCAGATTTAATTAAACGATTGATAGATTGTACAACAGAAGCAAGATGTATGCACCTTAAAACAAATTTGGAGTAAGATCCAGTAGAGCAAACATGAATTAAATTGCGTCATACAGCCGTTTCATACTTATAGGACTCGTCAGTAGATACTAAGGGCCTAAAGTACTCAGGAGGTCGGTCACCAAGGAACTCGAAATAGGTCAAAAGAAATCTGGTTCGGGAGATACAAAAAAAACGTAATCTCAATAAATTTTGAAACCTTCAATATTGGATTTCAAAAGAACGCCAAGTACAGCTGTATATTCTGAGGCGTGTCACTATTCAAATGAATTATAACGTAACGACGACCTCACGGACTCAGTCTTCCACCGGCAGTGTCTATCACAATAGAGCCAAAATGAACGGTACCTTACAGCTGGTTCGATCATCTAAGACTCGTCAGTGATGCTAAGGGCAAGGGCCTGAAGTGCTCATATGAGGCGGCCAAACAATTCGAATTATAAAAACATATTCCAAAATGGCTGGACTGTTTTATTTAATTTTTCTTTCTTTCTTTCAATTAGTAGTAATATTTTGTTGTGGGATTGTTTGGAAGGTTACTGCAACTAATAAAATTCTAGATAAAGTAAGAACCTTACTTTAACTGGATAAGAAATAAGCATTATGCATGCCACTACATCTCATTATATATGAGGTGACTAAAGCAGAGACCAATTCATTGTCGGTGTTTGGTTTGCGTAATCTGTTTTCCTGACATTAGAATACAAAACAAAACATGGTCTTACTACGCTCTATTTTCACATTTTGACCTTTTTTTATTACATTGTCAGCTTAGTTATATTGCTACCATATCCATTCTGTCGATAACTTATCTTTGAAGGGTGATAACTCTAATATAAATCACAGGTAAAATGTGTCAGATAACTGGTAACTTTGGGCGTCGCTTTCTTGATATCAGCAATATCAGCTAATCAGGTCTATTAACTCTATAATGATTGGAAGATTTCTTGTTCGTCGATTATCAGCGATGATCAAGCAAGGAATTCTTCTGTAAAGGGGCTTCATTTACCACTTCTGACTTCCGCGCGATCCCATAGGGATGACACGTTATTGTCACATCCTACAGAATAAGATTGGATTCGACGGAGCACAGATGATGTAATTATAGACTGGGGTAGGAAGAGTTCCAATCAGTGATCAATAGTTTAAACATGCATATAGGCTGATACATATTATTAATCTTCGACCGCAAAAGTGAATGTAAGGTATCTGGGTTAATTGTGTCCTTTCTAAGATTAAAAGACGTATGATAAATGTTTGCTCCTGACAAAAAAATGAAATGTCTCGTTAAACATCTTAATGATGCTTGTTCACAGTTTTAGTACAATCATCGTACAAAAACATACAAAGGATTTTCAGTATGCTTTGAAATGCACAAGGAGCGTCTACCATCTGATTGTTTACGTTCCCGCACGATACTTTTTCGCTATGACTTTAATCCATATCTTCATCTCAAATAATCCGACACGTCATTCATTGTATTGGAGTAACAATTGCTTTTAAATATCAAACACCAGAACATTAAGTGAATTTTTAAAAAATGGAAACAGATGAATTGTCTGCAAACCGTTCCCTTTTAAAATTAAAGTTTCTTAAGTGAACTGTTATTTTAAAGAGAAAGATTGTGATGTCATCAGGAAATAACACGAGTTGGTGGCGCAGTTGATGAAATTGTTACGTCACAAGAGAGTTTTGCATAATCACTGACGTAACTACAAAGTCTAGTCTATACCCAATATACAATGACTGTATCAATCAATTGTTTGGAAGAAAATTGTCCAATTGCCTTGTGCATGATTTTTATGTATTTTCTGCGTGACATTTTCATTTCCGTGAAATTACCGCAACAGAAATCGAATTGTGTTGAACAGCGGGAAATGCAGAGTCTGCCATGTTTGTTGGGTAAAAGCATGCTATGTTTATACGTTATATTACTTCAAAGCACGACCGTTAAGCATTAAAACGTGCGTTATGTCCAGTTGTGGTTTTATCAAGGAGTTATCGGCAATGCATTTCACTTGATATCGATTCGGTGATTCGCTTTACTGTCATTCATGCTTTCCGAGATATTCTGCCGAGAAATTACAAGAACATACTTAACGTACAGTTAGCAATGCGGACTTATACAGGAATCATGCAAATCCTGACAGAATATTTACGTTTATTTTTGGAAATGCACGAACTCATGCGAAAAGAATATTAAAAGCATCTAGAAATGCGTAAAACTTTATTAGTTTCCTGAAAATTACTAGGTGGGGAAGACATGAGGATTCTAAGAAGATTCCTTGTTGATTCGGCACGACATACTGACACTCAAACACACGGGCCTGGATATGTCATGGCGATGGTTTCCATTTAGACACAGACGAAGGAAAATCGTTAGAATTCGTGAAAGATTGGGTCGAAGCGTTGCTGAGGTAGTATTGTTTATTTGGGGGGAGGGTATTTATTAAACAATATATATTTACCTTGTTTTTGATAACTGAAGCACCTTAAAAAGGACCTTAATTACTGGCCTTAAGCATATTTCATGGTAATTTGTACCGTGCTGAGAACATAAATGTTAATAACATTTAAGAAGAGTATAATGATAGATTGAATGATAAATTTAATGCACCATAATTAGGGCTGTTTTGTCTTTGACTTTTCAGTGACCTTAGTGACCAAAAGTGTGGAATCCGGAATGAAAGAGTCAGAACTTGTTTGGAATAATATTGAATGAATTACCTAAGAACATAAAACAATTGTGTATAATATACTAATCTGGTGTCTCTACCCAAAATTTCGGTGTTTTATCCTACAATTCAGTTTGGTTTGTTTTTGTTTAACGTCCTTTTAACAGCCAGGGTCATTTAAGGACGTGCCAGGTTTTGAAGGTGGAGGAAAGCCGGAGTACCCGGAGAAAAACCACCGGCCTACGGTCAGTACCTGGCAACTGCCCCACGTAGGTTTCGAACTCGCAACCCAGAGGTGGAGGGCTAGTGATAAAGTGTCGGGACACCTTAACCACTTGGCCACCGCGGCCCCAATTCAGACCAGTCGAAAAAATATTCATATATATTTATTACATAGCAATGTCGAGTGTGATTCAAATATTGGCATTCTAAAATAACATTGCTTTCGTGTACATACATATTTCATTCAAACACACTGATATTTGATATCGATACTGTATCGCTTGGGGGTTATTATGATTTGACGTCAACGCTATACACCAACTGCGTCAATTTTAGATGAGACGATAGTTTTGTTATTGTACAATATGATAGCTGGAAGGTTGGGTGGTGAAGTGGATCAAGGCGAACGAGGTTTTCCCTGGGTGCTCCGCTTACCTCCTTATTTTAAAAGCCCCTATGCGTTTTCATCTAGGTCTACAAAAGTGATTCATATATGTTATTCAACATATTTCCTAGTTTGTGAAAATCTCGCATTAAAATAAAAACGATCTGAAAATTGTTTATAACCTTATTCATAAACTTACATTTTGATAAGTCAGTTTGTGGAGACAAAACCAAACGGAGGCAGCCATTTTGTTAAGCAATTTTCAGTCCATGACGTAACTTCATTTCCCAGTTTATGACACCACAATCGATGTCTGACTGGCACAACCAATGACAACGTTCCAGGGTATTCCATGGTATATTACAGCAAGCAGCATATAAAAAATATACGGACGAATTCACTCTATAAAAAGCCCATTATGTGATTAAATCTATCATAATATGACCATTTTCGGCATTCATTATTAAACACATTGTGTAACTAATTTTCTATTCTCGACACTGCGGTAGACTCCCGTTAGTTTTCAGAGTCCCACAGTTCCTGACAGAATATACCTCCTGTTCTGTCAACACATTGGCATTAACCGTCTGTTCTGAGAATTGATTGGGAGTTGGAGCTCTTGAAACTTGCCGCGAGATTTACGCTCCTTTGAGGAATCTGGATGTGATGGCTCATTCTCTCAAATCTCGTACATTGTTGTTGGTAGATTTCCAGCAAGGTCATTGATATCTATCCTGTCATTGCTTCACATCGTTACGTAATAGACGCTTTTGGATAATGTTTTTGTGTAGCTTTATCATGAATAATGAGTCTTTTTTCTCCTATCCTTTCATGACAAATCTTTATCAGCTGCTACCCGTATAAAGAACGCTATGTGTTTGGTACTCATCTGACAATATTCGTATTGGTATGTAGTTATCGGGTGTACTTTGGTACTCTAGAGATGATTGGTTGGTTGGTTGGTTGGTTGGTTGGTGGTGTTATTGGAGTGGGATATGCCCCCTTACCGCTAGGGGGTCTGTGGGAGAATATTTGATTTTTTATAGGCCTTTCGAGCACTTTAACGTGTTCTAGCGCCAATTTTCTGGTGTAATAAAATAAAGAACAATTACTAATTGTAATGGAAAACATTTACAGAAGTCCCCCAAATAACCCCGCAGTCGTACCACTGTTTTCGCAATCCCTCAAAACCATTAAACACCCATTTTCAACAAAATCGAATAATATTTAAATTTCGACCGGTGTCCCATGATGTATCTAGATACCAAATTGCAGCAAAATCTGACAATATCTGAAGAAGAATATTTTCGCGCAGTTTCATTGTTAATTTATTATCCATGTGTTTGTCATCAGGGACAACTTTATGGTGTCATTATTAGTTATTAGCAGTTATTATTTCCCCTATCGCACTATGTCTGGGTATTCTGGTATTTTCGGATTAGACTTGAAGCTACTTACCGCTGGCGCGGGGACTATGTCCATAACAGGATCCAGACAAATGGTACCTTTACCGCTGTGTCAGAAACATAAAGACGATATCTTTGACTAGCTTTATAAAGATTTCTATCTTTTGGCTAGTATCTACTGCTTTCTTCGTTTTCAAATTATGTCTACGTGTTTATTTTCTCAATACTTGGTATTCTCAATGACAATCAAAGCTTTCAGGATTTTTTTTTAATTATGTGTACGCACTTGCGTACCCACGTATAGGAAGCTACACCCCTACCTGTGTCTTGAATAATAAAATCATCAATAGAATTCAGCTTTATATTTTGGTCTCGGAATATGACTGGGTACAAATCTCATACAAGGAGGAGGCCATCTAGTGTGAGAATTCAGCTGGGCATCATTCTTTACAATTTACTTTTGGAGCATTATGGCTGTCGAACGTCTAGTTTTATTTTATTCTTAGGGTTCTACTTTCACTGGACATCAGTCATATCTATTGTAGGTCGGACAAAAAATAGGGCAAATCGCTTAGATCTGTCCCTGCTATACTCAAGGTCAATTTGACACGGAGACCGCCAAGCAATGTTTTCTTGTTTCCTTCGCCAAACATACTAATTGTAGCTATTTAGATCAGTTTTCAACGTTGTTGTGAGCATCGCTTTGCTTAATAGGTGACATATGCCCATAGTTACATAGGGTAATGATCAATCAGTTGTATAATTTTAGGTAGAACTTGTGGTCTATTCCATGACTTTGGTCTTTTGATTCTAGATTGAAAAGTGTTGACTGACAAAGGAAAGATTACAATATATACTTATAATAATGTTCACTTTACCCTATTGTTGAATGCATGAGCTCTAATTCTGGACTCTAGTTGTTTCTCTGACTGTGGGGTTGCACATTTCTAGTACATGTTGAATTGCTTCGTTATTCTTCACTATCTTAAAGATCTGTAGTATAGCAAACCGCAGACTATAGTATCAGTCTAGCTGGATGTATATATACGTAGGACGTAGATTAACATAACATGCTCGATTGTGTCATATGGTTAATACATATCCCAAGTGTGCATGTGCGTCACATCTCATATATCATATAATTTGTATAAATCCATGTGATTGTATGAAAACGTTTGTATTCAACAAGAAATGAATCTCTATTGAAATGAATTAAATGGAATATCTTATTTATTGACTTGCTTTATAAAAAAAAAAAGATTAAAGTAAAAAGTCTATACAAAATACATTAATTAAGTGTATCAACATACATACGCAAAATGCGTGCATCTATTGCATACATTAAACATAATAGGAAACTCTCATGACAGCGTCTCCTGCAGTGCAGACACAATGCTGAGTTGTAATTCAACGCTTTGTCCCTTTTGTGCATGTAGACAAGGTTTACCATGATTTCATTTTGTCTGATTCTTATCCAGTATATAAAGGTTTATCGGTAAACAAGTCAACCAAAAGACATCCATACTTCAGCAATGGCAATTTTGTTTTTGTCACCTCAACTCCACCCAACTCCCTGTCGACAATTTGGAACTTTTGAAGTCTGTACACGGCACACAACCACGGGTTAAGATATTTGGAAGCGTGTTGTCTGCCCTGCAGGTAGGGCGTAAGAATTGTACCTGCTGCCCCATTGCATGATCGTAAGAGGCGTCTAAACATGGGATCATATCTTTTCTCTTCTTTCTTAACAACTTTCTTCTTCCTAATGTCTCCCTTGACAATGCTCCACTTTTGGCCTTTTAAGTTAAACGTTCGCCGCTGTGATGAAGGTTTTGGGTTCTGTCCCCTAGCCGAGACATACCAGAGTCTTTAAAAATGGTAGTTGCTACTCCTGCTTAACGCTCAGCATATTTGGAGTGGGACGTCTGGTTCGCCCGTTGTCAGTATAATGTGACCGGGAGGGGTGTGCTGCTGGGCATAGGCTGGGTGTCTTTGGCAGTATGCTTCAGTGCGGTATCACTATAAATCGGCAAAAGTTCCGGCCTATCACAAGGAGACTTAACACGAACATACCACAGCCTCCCAAAACACACATACGCACTTAGCACACGCATACAGGTCGCACGCATGGGAGGCCGTCCTTAAATGATATTGGCTGTTAATAGAACGTTAAACAAAATAAACCAAACCAAACCAATGCTTTGGTTGTTTACCTTGGCGCGCCAAAATCAAGTTCGCCCGTTGAAATTATTTTTGAATAAAGCGTTATTAAATAGCATTACATCAAATATCTAATATTTATAAGTAGACTCGTATACTTAAATCTTCTGCACTGGTCATGCTAATGCTAGCATTTCCGACTGTATATTTATTTTGCTTTGCTATAAGCGACATTTCGAATAGAATGGCATAAGCGGCTGTGTATGAAGTTGCTTCAAGTCATCGATGAGGTTAGAAGATCTAGAAGAACTAGGTTAGTGATCAAGACATGAGGTCTTTACGGAGAAAAACATTGACCGTTTGTTTTGGAGGGACAGGATTCGTCATTCTGTATTGGTATTTTAGTAAGTATCTCCAAAAGAAAGTTTTTGGGTCTGAATGAAAAGCGTCTCAGTTTAACAGCAGCGAGCAGGTAGGAAATCTAACGGTTCGGTAACATATATATTTATTATATGGTTGAGTGCGTCTGTATAGCATTCTAGCTATCATCTACCATGCTGTCAAACACATGGACGTACATGTCTAGTATTAACATAAAAACGGTAGGAGATGCTATCAGGATTTTTTAAGACTGTTGTAAGATACCAATACACAATGTAATTTGCCTTCTAGTACAACTCACTTTTATGCAAGACTGATCAACTGTATAAGCAGAGACATATATCTATATATGTCTCTGGTATAAGCGTACAGACATTTTCACTAACTCATGCATGTCAATTTTGCACTCACAGGTAAGTCACTCGGCCAGTCTGCTTAAATGACTTAATGTAATAAAAAAAAAATGGGCACACATGAGTTGTTTGAATTAATCTGGTTTGCCAAATCATTGAAGTATATATTGGTTTTATTTTATAATCACTTAAAATCAAATGTAACAAAATGCAACATTTTTCTTAAAATAAGCACTCTAGAGTAAAAACCTAAAGTCTGCAAAATTAAAAAAAAAAAACACCAGTTTTGATCTCCTTTGATGCCTATATGTATGTATCTTAATTGTACGATAGTAGTGAATGTAAGGTTTGATTCTTTAAAATGACTTCCATGCTATATTGATTTAGATTTGTATTCATTTTCTAGTACAAGCCAGAAAATAAATGTTAACTTCATTCAATCTAAAAAGGACACCATTTATAAATTACCCAAGGCAGAACTTGTTGGTTGCATATCTTTCTTTTAAAATTCTTGTTTGGATATTAATGTCTTCTCATGAACAGACACAGTCACATTAGGACAGATATCAAAGGGTTCAAACAGCAAGGGTTATATGAGGAAAGCTAGGTGTCTAAGGAGGCACTAATTCAACCAGTGTCATATCAGGATGGTTGGCAAAGAGACTATTCAGTACATAAGAAGACTTGGGTGGTCGATACGAAAGGCACACACACCTTTCACATTGGTGACTGGTGGGATTTAGATAAGATGTGCTCAGGGTTTCCACAGTAATTTTCAAATTAAACTTTATGTTTATTTCAGAACCATTAGATCAGTTAAAGCAACCAACCTTAATCATGCTTAAGGGGCCGCGATGGCCGAGTGGTTAAGGTGTCCTGACACTTTATCACTAGCCCTCCACCTCTGGGTTGCGAGTTCGAAACCTACGTGGGGCAGTTGCACGTCCTTAAATGACCCTGGCTGTTAATAGGACGTTAAACAAAAACAAACAAATCATGCTTACACTAGCATACATGTACAAGAATTTTTCTCAACCTATTGACATTTGTATGAATAAATTGATAATAAGCGTACACCATATCAACAGTCACACTAACTCTTAGGTGTCAAAGAGACACCAATTGCCAGTGACATATGACAGGACTTTTTCTCGGGGCTTTTTGGGGCCGTTAATTAATGGGCCCCATTCCTAATTGAAATTATTTCATATTTAAGCCAAATTCTCAAAATTTGTAGCTTACTCATGAAAAAATCTTTCCCAATACACCAATTTTCTTCCCAAAATGAGACAAAAAGGCCCTTTTCCAAACCAGTGAGAAAAATGCCCTGTATTAGCTAGGACTTGTATCACTTTGGACACTTCATGCCATGGTTATACAAGGATGTGTATAGGGTATAAGGAGGGGGGGGGGGGGGGGGGGGAGTAGCCAGTGCCATATGAGGACTTGTGTCACTTGGGACACTGTATACCAAGGTTACACAAGGATATGTATAGGGTATAAGGGGGGGGGGCGGGGTGTAGCAAGTGCCATATGAGGACTTGTGTCACTTGGCATGGGACACTGTATGCCAAGGTTATACAAGGATGTGAAGGGGGGGGGGGGGGGGGGGCAGTAGCCAAGGTCACACCACCACCAGCCAGTCATATGTAGATGCAGATAACCTCACAGGGATAACAACAGCCAGTCATATCAGGACAATGTCAGTGATATTAAGGGTGCCTCATTTAGATGATGAACTATGTTTCAGATGTGTACTTGAATGACCTACCACAGACTCAAAAGACACGACTGACCCCTCACCTGTTTCATAGGGAGGAAGGAATTCTACCATCAACACTGGAAGATGGCTCCATTGGTAGGGTACAACAACCACCTGATTCCAGAAACAGGAGAACACATTTTACACCGCCTGACACACTTACAAGTTGGGAAACACAGTCTAGACAGGTTCCAGGGGGTGAATATGTCACCCTGGAGGGGAGACTGAAGGAATACTGTAACCCTCCCTCTGATGACTTGCAGAGGAGTGAGGAAGGTAAGAGTAGGAGAGATTCTGTATGAGAAGATTTGGGTGGTTGTATGGGGCACACGTGCCTTTAAGGTTAATGACTTGGGTTTGGATAAGAAAAAGTATGTTGTTACCTACCTGATTACATGAATTTTACCCCAGGTGCTCCGGATTCCTTCCACAGTAATTTTCAAATTAAATTTATTTCAGAACTATCAAATCAGTTAAAGCATTACCATCATTAATCTTGCTCACACTATCATACAATGTTTCTTCTCCACCTATTGACATTTGTATAAATATATAAACATTCACACTAATTCTTAGGTTGTATTGCAATATTAATCTGATTCTTTTGTAAGAAAAACCAATTTTCTATACGAAGACTAATATTTTCTCTTATACAAAGGGAGGTAACTCTCAAAAGCTTGGCATTTATATATATGGCATGTTTACATAGTCTTGACAAAATGTATTTTGATTAATTTTAAAATGTCACTAGTACACTGTTTTACAGTTGTTACTTTATTATACCCAGATCCATTTACATTGGTATCACAACCAAATTTGTTTAAACCTTTTACCTTAAAAAAATTTGGGAAAAAATTTTCTTTCCCCAACCCTTTAAGGCCCAAAAAAAAAATTTTTTTCTTCCCAAAAGGGGAAAAAAAAACCCAAAAAAAAGGGGCCCTTTTCCCCAAAAAACCAAAAAAGGGTGGGGGGAAAAAAAAAATGGGGCCCTTTTTTTTTTTTTTTTTTTTTTTTTTTTTTTTTTTTTTTTTTTTTTTTTTTTTTTTTTTTTTTTTTTTTTTTTTTTTTTTTTTTTTTTTTTTTTTTTTTTTTTTTTTTTTTTTTTTTTTTTTTTTTTTAGTTTATTTATACCCTTTACTTTATGATTTTTTAAAAATTTTTTAAGGTAAAAAAATTTTTTTTTTGTGGGGTTTGATAGCTTGAAAAAAAAAAAATTAGGTTTTGTTAAAAATTGACCTTTCCATACCAAGAATGAAAAAATAACCCAAGTGATATATGACTTGTATTGGATCCCTTTGTATCCAGTTTAAAAGTTTTACGGGCAAAGGAAAAATTTTGTAATAGGGTAATGATCCTAGGGTAACCCTAGGGAATTTTTCATTAGGGTCTCTTAGGGTTACTTTTAATAAAACTTGAAAAAAAAAAGTTTCCAAACAGCTACCTACTTTTTAACAAAGTTTCCCCCTTTACAGGGGAAATGTTTTATTTTTCAAAAACCTGCCCCTTCATTTAAAAATTTTAAAAATTTTTGTTTGATATTCGTTTAAATAGACAAACCCCCCAAAATTTTCAAAGGGGGTAATAAATTTTTTTGTAGGGGTTTTGGTTGGTTGAAGGGGAAAACCCGCCTAAATTAAATTTTTATTGTTTTTGATAAAGAAAAATAGGTTTATATACTTTTTTCTTTTTTTTCCGGTCGTAAGAAAATTTTCATTTAATTTTCAATAATAAAATTGTAGCATCCATCAAATACACGCAACAACACCCCCCCTTAAACATTGTTATTTATTTAAAATTCTTAAGAGGCAAATTATTAAACTTTTCCTGTAAAAAAAAAAAAAAAACTTCACCCAAAAATTTTTTTCCAAAAGGGAATTAACCCAACAAAATTTTTTGCGACAAGCTAATAACCCTGTAGGGTTTTACATTTGAAAAAATAAATTTTCTCAAGGGAAAAGATTTTTCAAAATGTTTAAAATTTTTTTGAAGATAAACTCAAGGTACGAAATTTTAAAAATTCCAAATTTGCGTTTATGCGGTAGGATTTTTACATTTTACTAAGAAATTCAGGGCTCTTTTCCAGATTATTTTTTTCTGGTCAAGGGGTTTTAATTTCGATTCGTTAGCCAGGTTTATTTAGGCCAAATGGTTTGCGGGAAAAACCCCTTTGTAAAAAAAGAAACGGGTTTATTAGTAAACAAATAAGGTTTATTGTAAAAGACCTTTTCCCCCGGGTGCCTTTTTGGCACTTCTTGGAATTTGATGAAATGTTTTTTTACGGGTTTTCACACCTTAAACAAAAAAAATAATTATTAACAAAAATTTCCTGGGAATGTGAATTAGGGGAGTGGGGGAAATCAAAATAATAATTTTTAAATTTGCTATTAGTTAATCCCATTGTTTTTAAAATACTTTGGGGTAGGTCCTTTTGAAAAATTTCCCTAAATTTTCCAAAATTCAGGCATAAAAATATAAATCCCCACCATTAGTTTTTGTAGGTTTTTTAGAGGAAAAAAACCCCAAAATTTCAAATTTTTTTTATTTAACAAAAATTTATAAAAAGGGGTTTTTTTTTTTTTAAACTGGAAAAATAGAACAAAAATTTGACTTTTTGTAAAAACTCCTGGGGGTTTTGGCGATTGAAATTTCAAAAATTTTTTTTAAAACTTTTAAAATTTATAAAATATTTGATTTTAATTAAAAGTTTTTCATCTAAATAAAATTTTGTAAACGAAATCAGTTTTTTGGGTTTTTTTGGTTTAAAAACTAACAGTAGTTTTATAGTGTTTAGGAATTTTGTTTCACACAGTAAAGAAAACCCAAACGGGTGTTTTTACTAGGGGGAAAGGGGGGTTTTCGGGTGTTTTTACTAGTTTTAAAGTGTTAAACCAGGTTTTACATTCACTAGAGTATTATCCCGGGGGTTAACACAAGTTAAGTAAAGTTTTCCAGGTGTTAAATCAAATTTTTAAAATAGTTTCCCCAAGGGGTTAATTTCATGATTAAATACATGTAGTTATCCTTTTCATTCCTAATTAAAGTAGATAACCATTTAATTCATAGATTAAAATTTTATCCAGGTGTTACTTACAAGTAGTTATACAGGTTTTGTTTTTTTCACGGAGTTAAAGTGTTTTACCAGGTGTTACATCACAGTTTTTTAAAAATTAAAGGGTAATTTTCCTGATTAAATATTAAAAGGGTTTACACCCTAATTAAATAGTCAACAAGGTGTTTTTTTACAACAAAGTAGTTTAAGGGGTTCTTCACTGGAGAAAGTAGACGCCCAGTTTTTGCTTTTCACTAAGTAGTTTACCAGGTTTTACTTTCACTAGAAAAAGTTTTAAACCCAGGTGTTACATTACTAGATTTAGTTTCCATTTTTGTTACTTCCCCCAAAAATAAAATCCATTCTCCTAGGTTAAAAGTTCCAGTTTTAACTTAAAGTATTTCCCCGTTTTTCATTCACTAATTAAAGTAGTTTCCCCTTTTACTTCACTTTAAAATGTTAACCATTACATTCCACTAATTAACAATGTTACTTCCAGAGAAAATATTCACCGGGTTACCACTAAAAAATTTTCCTTTAAATTCAAATTTAATTACCTTTCATTAAATAGTTAAGTGTAACCATGTTCATTACTTTTAAATTTTCCCCCATTTACATTCACTAAATTAAATGACCCCGGTTTATTCAACTGGTTAAGTAGGTTAAAAAGGGGGTTTTTAATTTCCTTGTTTAAACCAGGTGTTACTCACTGATTTAAAAGTGTATAAGGGTTAAAAATCCCTAAGTTAAAGTAGTTATACCAGGTGGTACATTCACTAGAGTTAAAGTGATTATACCAGGTGTTAATTCACTAGAGTTAAAGTATTTAAACCCAAGGTGTTACATTACTAAATAGTTAAACCGGTGTTCATTCAAAAAAGTGATAACCAGGTGTTCATTCACTAAGTTAAAGGTTTACCAGGTTTTTACTATTAAATAGTTATACCAGGGGTTAATTCAAAAGTAGATTTTCCCAGGTTTTTACTTTCATGAGTTAAAGTGTTATACCGTTTTACTTCATGGGTTAAAGTAGTTTATTTAAAAAGGTTTAAAAGGGGTGTTCTTTCACTAGATTTTAAAATTTTATACCAGGTTTACTTTCCACTAAAGTAATATACCGGTGTATTTTCACAAAAAGTGTTTACCGGGTTTTTCATTCCCCTGATTTTAAAGTAGTTATACCAGGGTTACTTCACTAAGTAAAATTAACGGTGTTCATTCACTGAGTTAAATTTTCCCAGTGTTCTTTTCACTAGAGAAAAGTAGTTATCCCGGGGGTTAATTCATGAGTTAAGTAGACGTACCAGGTGTTACATTCACTAGAGTTAAAGTAGTTATACCAGGTGTTACATTAACTGGAGTTAAAGTAGTTATACCAGGTGTTACATTCACTAGTGTTAAAGTAGTTATACCAGGTGTTACATTCACTAGAATTAAAGTAGATATACCAGGTGTTACATTCACTAAAGTTAAAGTAGTTATACCAGGTGTTACATTCACTAAAGTTAAAGTAGATATACCAGGTGTTACATTCACTAGAGTTAAAGTAGTTAAACCAGGTGTTACATTCACTAGAGTAGTTATACCCCAGGTGTTACATTTCACTAGAGTTTAAGTATTATACCAGGTGTTACATTCACTAGAGTTAAAGTAGTTATACCAGGTGTACATTCACTAGAGTTAAGTACGGTAGTTAACCAGGTGTTACATTCACTAGAGTTAAAGTAGATATACCAGGTGTTACATTCACTATAGTTAAAGTAGTTTATACCAGGTGTTACATTCACTAGAGTTAGTTATACCAGGGTTGTACATTCACTAGAGTTAAGTAGTTATACCACGTGTACTTTCACTAAAAATTAAAGAAATATACCAGGTTTTACTTTCACAAAAGGGAAAGTAGTTACCAGGTTTTTACTTCATAATTTAAAAGGTTACCAGGTTTAAATTTCCTGGGTTAAGATTTAAAACAGGTGTTACATTACTAGAGAAAGTTACCGTTTTCATTAAAGGAAAGTGTTATACCAGGTTTAATTCCAGAGTTAAAGTATTTTAAACCAGGGTTTTACTTCATGGGAAAAAGTTATTAAACCAGGGTTACTTCACTAGATTTAAAAGTAGATTCCGGGTTTTACTTCAAAAGAAAAGTATTTATCCCAGGGTTACATTCACAAAGTATTTAACCAGGTGTACATTCACTAGATTAAAAGTATTTTTTCCCAAAAAGGTTTTTAACCCTTTAAAAAAGATTTAAAATACCCGGGGTTTTACTTTCACTAAGAAAAGATATCCCAGGGTTACATTACTAGAGTAAAGAGTTATACCATGTTACATTCACGGGATTAAAGTAGTACCAGGGTTCATTCAAAAAGTAGTTATCCCAGGTTTTAATTCCTAGGGGGTTAAATAGTTAACCAGGGTTCTTTTCACTAGAGTAGTTATCCCAGGTGTTACTTCACTAGATTAAAAGTAGTATACAGGTTTTTACATTCACTAGAGTTAAAGAGTTATCCCGGGTACTTCCCCTAAATTTAGTTAAAAAGGTGTTACATTCACTAGATTAAATAGTTTTTTCCCCGGTGTTACATCACTAAAGTAGTTATACCGGGTTTTACATTCAAAAAGTAATATACCGGGTGTTACTTCCCATAGAGTTAAATTTTTAAACCCCGTTTTACATTCATGGAAAATAGTTATCCGGGTGTTACTTCACTAAAGTAGAATCCGGGGTTTTAATTCACTAGATTTAAAAGGGGAGTTATCCCGGGTGTTATTTTCACTAATTTTAAAGGTTATCCCAGGTTTACATTCAAATTAAGTGATATGGGTTTTAATTTCACTAGATTTTAAAAGTAGTTACCGGGTGTACATTCATAAAGTTAAAGGGTGTTATTAAAAGGGGTGTTATACCAGTGTTCTTTCACAGATTTAAAAGTTTTTAAAAGGGAACCAAAAAGGTTTTTACATTCACGGGTTAAAGTAGTTAAAACCGGGGTTTACATTCAACTAAAGTATTATCCCAGGGGTAAATTCATAGAGTTAAGTGGGTACCGGGGTTTTAATTTCACTAGAGTTAAGTAGTTATACCAGGTGTTTTAAATTTCCTTTAATTTTTAAAAAGTAGATTACCGGTGCATTCACTAGAGTTAAAGTAGTTATACCAGGTTTTAATTCACTGAGTTAAAGTGAACGGTTTTACCAGGGTTCTTCATAGATTTAAAAATTTTAACCCTTTTTTACATTACTGAGTTAAAGTGTTATACCAGGTGTTACTTCACTAAATAGTTTAACCGGGTTACTTCACTAGATTAAAGTAGAAAAACCAGGTGTTACTTCACAAAAGGTTAAAGTAGTTAACCAGGGTAATTAAAAAGGGTTAAAGTAGAATTACCGGGTGTTACTTCACTAGATTTAAAGGTTTACCAGGTGTTAATTCAGAAAAGAAATCCCAGGTGTTCTTTACTAGATTAAAGTAGTTATACCGGGTTTTACATTAACTGAGTTAAAGTAGTTATACCGGGTTTTACATTCATAAAAGAGTTTCCCGGGGTTTAAATTTTCATTTTTAAAAAAAGTAGTATAAGGTGACATTCATAAAGTTAAAGTATTTTAAAACCAGGTGTTCATTCACTAAAGTTAAAGTAAACCCAGGTGTTACATTCATAGATTTAAAAGTAGTTACCCCGGGGTTTTCTTCACTAAATAGTAAAAACCAGGTGTTAATTCATAGATTTTAAAGTGTTATCCCCAGTTTTACATTACTAGGTTAAGTATTTATACCAGGTTTCATTCACAAAAGTGAAAACCCAGGTGTTACTTTATGAGTTAAAGGGGTATACCAGGGTTACATTCACTTAAAGTATTATCCCAGGTGTTCATTCACAAGAAAAGTGATACGTTTTAAATTTCATTAGAGTTTAAAGTAGTTATACCAGGTGTAAATTCACTAGAGTTTTAAAAGGGGGTTTATACGGGTTTGTGTTTCCCAGGTTTTTACTTTCATAGAGTTAAAGTATTAAACCAGGTTTTTAACTTTAAAAGTAGTTTTACCAGGTGTTACTTCACTAAAAAGTTTTAAACCAGGTGTTACTTTTCCAAAAAAGAGTTAAGGGTTATTACAAAGGGTTTTAATTCACTAAAAAGGGTTTTTAAACCCGGGGTTTTACACCCCTGATTTTAAAGTATTTTAAACCGGGGGTTTGGGTTACCCCCCGAGTTAAAGTATTAACCAGGGGTTAATTCCTAAAGTAGTTATACCGGTGTACATTCACTAAAGTAGTTATCCGGTGTTACTTCAAGGTTAAAGTGGGAAAACCAGGTTTCTTCACTAAAGTAGTTTACCAGGTGTTACATTCACTAGAGTAAAGTAGTTATACCAGGTGTTACATTCACTAGAGTTAAAGTAGTTATACCAGGTGTTACATTCACTAGAAGTTAAAGTAGTACGTACCAGGTGTGTACATTCACTAAAGTTCAGTTAAGTACCTAGGGGTTACATTCACTAGAGTTAAAGTAGTAGTACCAGGTGTTACATTCACTAGAGTTAAAGTAGATTATACCAGGTGTTACATTCACTAGAGTTAAAGTAGTTATACCAGGTGTTACATTCACTAGAGTTAAAGTAGACGTACCAGGTGTTACATTCACTAGAGTTAAAGTAGACGTACCAGGTGTTACATTCACTAAAGTTAAAGTAGACGTACTAGGTGTTACATTCACTAGAGTTAAAGTAGTTATACCAGGTGTAACATTCACTAAGAGTTAAAGTAGACTATACCAGGTGTTACATTCCACTAGAGTTAAAGTAGTTATACCAGTGTGTAACATTCACTAAGTAAGTATACGTACCAGGTGTTACATTCACTAGAGTTAAAGTAGTTATACCAGGTGTTACATTCACTAAAGTAGATATACCAGGTGTTACATTCACTAGAGTTAAAGTAGTTATACCAGGTGTTACATTCACTAGAGTTAAAGTAGACGTACCAGGTGTTACATTCACTAGAGTTAAAGTAGTTATACCAGGTGTTACATTCACTAAAGTAGATATACCAGGTGTTACATTCACTAGAGTTAAAGTAGTTATACCAGGTGTTACATTCACTAAAGTAGATATACCAGGTGTTACATTCACTAGAGTTAAAGTAGACGTACCAGGTGTTACATTCACTAGAGTTAAAGTAGTTATACCAGGTGTTACATTCACTAAAGTAGATATACCAGGTGTTACATTCACTAGAGTTAAAGTAGTTATACCAGGTGTTACATTCACTAAAGTAGTTATACCAGGTGTTACATTCACTAGAGTTAAAGTAGTTATACCAGGTGTTACATTCACTAGAGTTAAAGTAGTTATACCAGGTGTTACATTCACTAAAGTAGATATACCAGGTGTTACATTCACTAGAGTTAAAGTAGTTATACCAGGTGTTACATTCACTAGAGTTCTACCGGGGTTTTTACATTCACTAGATTTAAAGTTTTAACCCGGTGTTTTCATAGATTTAAAATAGTTATAAAAAGGGGGGACATTCACTAAAGTAGTTTATCCCAGGGTTACTTCACAATTTAAAGGTTTACCCCAGGTGTTACATTCCAGAGAAAAGTAGTTATACAGGTGTTACTTTACTGGGTTTTAAAGTAGATCCAGGTTTTTTAATCCGGGTTTTGTTAACATTTAAAACAAAAGGAAAGGGTTTTTAAAGTAGTATACCAGGTTTACATTACTAGAGTTAAAGTATTTTCCCAGGTTTACTTTCCAATTAAGGAAAAAGGTGTATACAGGTGTTACATTCACTGGGTTTTTAAAAGTGTTATCCGGTTTTACATTCCTGATTTAAAGTAGTTATACCGGGTGTAATTCACTAAAGTAATTATACCAGGTTTTTACATTCACTAAGAAAAAGTAGTTATACAGGTTTAATTACTGGTTTAAAAGTTTTACGGGTGTTACATTACTAGATTAAAGTAGTTAACCCAGGTGTTAATTACTGATTTAAATGTTATACCGGGTTAATTTCACTGGGTTAAAGTGGTACCAGGGTTACATTCATGATTAAAGTGATACAGGTTTTTACATTAACTATTTAAAAGTATTTTATACAGGGTTACTTCACATTTAAAAAGTGTTTACCGGTGTTACATTCACTAAAATTAAAGTAGTATCCGGGTTTTTAAATTCAAAAGAAAAGATTTTAACCAGGTTTTTACATTCATAATTAAAGTAGTAAAACAGGTGTTACATCCTAAGTTAAAGTAGTTATCCCGGGGGTTTTTAATTCCAAAAGAATTCCCCAGGTTTTAAAATTCATAGAGTTAAAGAGTTATACCAGGTGTTACTTTCACTAGAGTAAAGTGTTATACCGGGTTTTACATTAAAAAGTAGAAAACCAGGTGTTACATTAAATTAGGGGAAAAAGGGGGTTAAAAGGAAAATTTTACCGGGTTACCTAATTTGGTCCTTTCATTCCTAAAAAGTTTTTTGTTAAAAAATTTTCCAGGTGTTACATTCACTAGATTTAAAAAGATTTATCCAGGTTTTACATTCAAGAGTTAAAGTAGTTTACCAGGTGTAAATCACAAAGTAGTTATCCGGTGTTACTTCCTAGAGTTAAAGTAGTAAACCAGGTGTTACATTCCCAAAGTATTTATACCAGGTGTTCATTCACAAAGTAAAATTACCGGGGTGTTACTTCACTGGGTTTAAAGTAGTTTATCCAGGTTTTACTTTCACTAGATTTAAAAGGTTTTATACCAGGGTTTACCAGGTGTTACATTCACTAGAGTTAAATATTATACCGGGTTTTAATTCCAAAGTATTTATACCAGGTGTTACTTTCACTAAAGTATTTATACCAGGGTTACTTTCACTAGAGTTAGTTTATTAACCAGGTGTTACATCACAAAAGTATTTCCGGGTTTTTCATTCATAAAGTAGAATCCCAGGTTTACATTCACTAGAGTTAAAGTAGTATACCAGGTGTTACATTCACTAGAGTTAAAGTAGTTATACCAGGTGTTACATTCACTAGAGTTAAAGTAGTTATACCAGGTGTTACATTCACTAAAGTAGTTATACCAGGTGTTACATTCACTAGAGTTAAAGTAGACGTACCAGGTGTTACATTCACTAGAGTTAAAGTAGTTATACCAGGTGTTACATTCACTAGAGTTAAAGTAGTTATACCAGGTGTTACATTCACTAGAGTTAAAGTAGTTATACCAGGTGTTACATTCACTAGAGTTAAAGTAGACGTACCAGGTGTTACATTCACTAAAGTTAAAGTAGACGTACCAGGTGTTACATTCACTAGAGTTAAAGTAGTTATACCAGGTGTAACATTCACTAGAGTTAAAGTAGATATACCAGGTGTTACATTCACTAGAGTTAAAGTAGTTATACCAGGTGTTACATTCACTAGAGTTAAAGTAGACGTACCAGGTGTTACATTCACTAGAGTTAAAGTAGTTATACCAGGTGTTACATTCACTAAAGTAGTTATACCAGGTGTTACATTCACTAGAGTTAAAGTAGATATACCAGGTGTTACATTCACTAAAGTTAAAGTAGACGTACCAGGTGTTACATTCACTAGAGTTAAAGTAGTTATACCAGGTGTAACATTCACTAAAGTAGTTATACCAGGTGTTACATTCACTAGAGTTAAAGTAGTTATACCAGGTGTTACATTCACTAAAGTAGATATACCAGGTGTTACATTCACTAGAGTTAAAGTAGTTATACCAGGTGTTACATTCACTAGAGTTAAAGTAGACGTACCAGGTGTTACATTCACTAGAGTTAAAGTAGTTATACCAGGTGTTACATTCACTAAAGTAGATATACCAGGTATTACATTCACTAGAGTTAAAGTAGTTATACCAGGTGTTACATTCACTAAAGTAGATATACCAGGTGTTACATTCACTAGAGTTAAAGTAGACGTACCAGGTGTTACATTCACTAGAGTTAAAGTAGTTATACCAGGTGTTACATTCACTAAAGTAGATATACCAGGTGTTACATTCACTAGAGTTAAAGTAGTTATACCAGGTCTTACATTCACTAAAGTAGTTATACCAGGTGTTACATTCACTAGAGTTAAAGTAGTTATACCAGGTGTTACATTCACTAAAGTAGATATACCAGGTGTTACATTCACTAGAGTTAAAGTAGTTATACCAGGTGTTACATTCACTAAAGTTAAAGTAGACGTACCAGGTGTTACATTCACTAGAGTTAAAGTAGATATACCAGGTGTTACATTAACTAGAGTAGTTATACCAGGTGTTACATTAACTAGAGTAGTTATACCAGGTGTTACATTCACTAAAGTTAAAGTAGATATACCAGGTGTTACATTCACTAAAGTAGATATACCAGGTGTTACATTCACTAGAGTTAAAGTAGTTATACCAGGTGTTACATTCACTAGAGTTAAAGTAGATATACCAGGTGTTACATTCACTAGAGTTAAAGTAGTTATACCAGGTGTTACATTAACTAGAGTTAAAGTAGTTATACCAGGTGTTACATTCACTAGAGTTAAAGTAGTTATACCAGGTGTTACATAATAGATTTAAAGTTTATACAGTTTTACTTCATAGGTTAAAGTATTTTTTTACCGGTGACATTCACTGGGGTTTAAAGTGAGGGTCCCAGTTTTACATTCACAGATTTAAAAAGAGTTAACCAGGTGTTTACAAACTAAGTTAAAGTAGTTTACCAGGTTTACATTCACTAGATTTAAAGTAGTTATACCAGGGTTACATTCACTAGAGTTAAAGTAGTTTATCCCGGGTGTTACTTTCACTAGATTTAAAGTTTTAGTTATCCGGGGTTTTACATTTATAGATTTAAAAGTTTTTAAAAGGTGTTAATCACAAAAGTTTTTATACCGGTTTTAAATTACTAGAGTTAAAGTAGAGTCCAGGTTTTACATTCACTAGGAAAAAAGTTTATCCCAGGTGTAACATTAACTAGAGTTAAATAGTATCCCAGGTTTTACATCAATGGTTAAAGTAGTTATACCGGTGACATTTCACTAGAGTTAAGTATTTATCCAGGTGTTACATTAACTGGAGTTAAAGTAGTTATACCAGGTGTTACATTCACTAGAGTTAAAGTAGACGTACCAGGTGTTACATTCACTAAAGTAGTTATACCAGGTGTTACATTCACTAAAGTAGTTATACCAGGTGTTACATTCACTAAAGTAGTTATACCAGGTGTTACATTCACTAAAGTAGTTATACCAGGTGTTACATTCACTAGAGTTAAAGTAGACGTACCAGGTGTTACATTCACTAAAGTAGATATACCAGGTGTTACATTCACTAGAGTTAAAGTAGACGTACCAGGTGTTACATTCACTAAAGTAGTTATACCAGGTGTTACATTCACTAAAGTAGTTATACCAGGTGTTACATTATACCAGGTGTTACATTCACTAAAGTAGTTATACCAGGTGTTACATTCACTAAAGTAGTTATACCAGGTGTTACATTCACTAGAGTTAAAGTAGACGTACCAGGTGTTACATTCACTAGAGTTAAAGTAGTTATACCAGGTGTTACATTCACTAGAGTTAAAGTAGACGTACCAGGTGTTACATTCACTAAAGTAGTTATACCAGGTGTTACATTCACTAGAGTTAAAGTAGTTATACCAGGTGTTATACCAGGTGTTACATTCACTAGAGTTAAAGTAGTTATACCAGGTGTTACATTCACTAAAGTTAAAGTAGACGTACCAGGTGATACATTCACTAAAGTAGTTATACCAGGTGTTACATTCACTAAAGTTAAAGTAGACGTACCAGGTGTTACATTCACTAAAGTAGATATACCAGGTGTTACATTCACTAGAGTTAAAGTAGTTATACCAGGTGTTACATTCACTAGAGTTAAAGTAGACGTACCAGGTGTTACATTCACTAAAGTAGTTATACCAGGTGTTACATTCACTAAAGTAGTTATACCAGGTGTTACATTCACTAAAGTAGTTATACCAGGTGTTACATTCACTATAGTAGTTATACCAGGTGTTACATTCACTAACGTAGTTATACCAGGTGTTACATTCACTAGAGTTAAAGTAGACGTACCAGGTGTTACATTCACTAAAGTAGATATACCAGGTGTTACATTCACTAGAGTTAAAGTAGTTATACCAGGTGTTACATTCACTAGAGTTAAAGTAGTTATACCAGGTGTTACATTCACTAGAGTTAAAGTAGTTATACCAGGTGTTACATTCACTAAAGTAGTTATACCAGGTGTTACATTCACTAAAGTAGTTATACCAGGTGTTACATTCACTAAAGTAGTTATACCAGGTGTTACATTCACTAACGTAGTTATACCAGGTGTTACATTCACTAGAGTTAAAGTAGTTATACCAGGTGTTACATTCACTAAAGTTAAAGTAGACGTACCAGGTGTTACATTCACTAAAGTAGTTATACCAGGTGTTACATTCACTAAAGTTAAAGTAGACGTACCAGGTGTTACATTCACTAAAGTAGATATACCAGGTGTTACATTCACTAGAGTTAAAGTAGTTATACCAGGTGTTACATTCACTAGAGTTAAAGTAGACGTACCAGGTGTTACATTCACTAAAGTAGTTATACCAGGTGTTACATTCACTAAAGTAGTTATACCAGGTGTTACATTCACTAAAGTAGTTATACCAGGTGTTACATTCACTAAAGTAGTTATACCAGGTGTTACATTCACTAACGTAGTTATACCAGGTGTTACATTCACTAGAGTTAAAGTAGACGTACCAGGTGTTACATTCACTAAAGTAGATATACCAGGTGTTACATTCACTAAAGTAGTTATACCAGGTGTTACATTCACTAAAGTAGTTATACCAGGTGTTACATTCACTAAAGTAGTTATACCAGGTGTTACATTCACTAACGTAGTTATACCAGGTGTTACATTCACTAGAGTTAAAGTAGTTATACCAGGTGTTACATTCACTAAAGTAGTTATACCGGGTGTTACATTCACTAAAGTAGTTATACCAGGTGTTACATTCACTAAAGTAGTTATACCAGGTGTTACATTCACTAGAGTTAAAGTAGACGTACCAGGTGTTACATTCACTAGAGTTAAAGTAGTTATACCAGGTGTTACATTCACTAGAGTTAAAGTAGATATACCAGGTGTTACATTCACTAGAGTTAAAGTAGTTATACCAGGTGTTACATTCACTAAAGTAGTTATACCAGGTGTTACATTCACTAAAGTAGTTATACCAGGTGTTACATTCACTAAAGTAGTTATACCAGGTGTTACATTCACTAAAGTAGTTATACCAGGTGTTACATTCACTAAAGTTAAAGTAGATATACCAGGTGTTACATTCACTAGAGTTAAAGTAGATATACCAGGTGTTACATTCACTAGAGTTAAAGTAGTTATACCAGGTGTTACATTCACTAGAGTTAAAGTAGTTATACCAGGTGTTACATTCACTAGAGTTAAAGTAGTTATACCAGGTGTAACATTCACTAGAATTAAAGTAGATATACCAGGTGTTACATTCACTAGAGTTAAAGTAGTTATACCAGGTGTTACATTCACTAGAGTTAAAGTAGATATACCAGGTGTTACATTCACTAAAGTAGTTATACCAGGTGTTACATTCACTAAAGTAGTTATACCAGGTGTTACATTCACTAAAGTAGTTATACCAGGTGTTACATTCACTAAAGTTAAAGTAGTTATACCAGGTGTTACATTCACTAGAGTTAAAGTAGACGTACCAGGTGTTACATTCACTAGAGTTAAAGTAGTTATACCAGGTGTTACATTCACTAGAGTTAAAGTAGTTATACCAGGTGTAACATTCACTAGATTTAAAGTAGATATACCAGGTGTTACATTCACTAGAGTTAAAGTAGTTATACCAGGTGTTACATTCACTAGCGTTAAAGTAGATATACCAGGTGTTACATTCACTAAAGTAGTTATACCAGGTGTTACATTCACTAGAGTTAAAGTAGTTATACCAGGTGTTACATTCACTAGAGTTAAAGTAGTTATACCAGGTGTTACATTCACTAAAGTTAAAGTAGATATACCAGGTGTTACATTCACTAGAGTTAAAGTACATGTAGTTATACCAGGTGTTACATTCACTAAAGTAGTTATACCAGGTTTTACATTCACTAAAGTAGGTATACATGTACCAGGTGTTACATTCACTAGAGTTAAAGTAGATATACCAGGTGTTACATTCACTAGAGTTAAAGTAGTTATACCAGGTGTAACATTCACTAAAGTAGTTATACCAGGTGTTACATTCACTAGAGTTAAAGTAGTTATACCAGGTGTTACATTCACTAGAGTTAAAGTAGTTATACCAGGTGTAACATTCACTAAAGTAGTTATACCAGGTGTTACATTCACTAGAGTTAAAGTAGACGTACCAGGTGTTACATTCACTAAAGTAGTTATACCAGGTGTTACATTCACTAGAGTTAAAGTAGTTATACCAGGTGTTATACCAGGTGTTACATTCACTAGAGTTAAAGTAGTTATACCAGGTGTTACATTCATGAGGAGAGGGCGTTACTGAGTTGTACTATATAAGTTTGAGGAGAGGGCGTTACTGAGTTGTACTATATAAGTTTGAGGAGAGGGCGGTACTGAGTTGTACTATATAAGTTTGAGGAGAGGGCGTTACTGAGTTGTACTATATAAGTTTGAGGAGAGGGCGTTACTGAGTTGTACTATATAAGTTTGAGGAGAGGGCGTTACTGAGTTGTACTATATAAGTTTGAGGAGAGGGCGTTACTGAGTTGTACTATATAAGTTTGAGGAGAGGGCGTTACTGAGTTGTACTATATAAGTTTGAGGAGAGGGCGTTACTGAGTTGTACTATATAAGTTTGAGGAGAGGGCGTTACTGAGTTGTACTATATAAGTTTGAGGAGAGGGCGTTACTGAGTTGTACTATATAAGTTTGAGGAGAGGGCGTTACTGAGTTGTACTATATAAGTTTGAGGAGAGGGCGTTACTGAGTTGTACTATATAAGTTTGAGGAGAGGGCGGTACTGAGTTGTACTATATAAGTTTGAGGAGAGGGCGTTACTGAGTTGTACTATATAAGTTTGAGGAGAGGGCGTTACTGAGTTGTACTATATAAGTTTGAGGAGAGGGCGTTACTGAGTTGTACTATATAAGTTTGAGGAGAGGTCGTTACTGAGTTGTACTATATAAGTTTGAGGAGAGGGCGTTACTGAGTTGTACTATATAAGTTTGAGGAGAGGGCGTTACTGAGTTGTACTATACATGTTTGAGGAGAGGGCTTTACTGAGTTGTACTATATAAGTTTGGGGAGAGACCATTACTGAGTTGTACTATATAAGTTTGAGACGATGGCGTTACTGAGTTGTACTATACATGTTTGAGGAGAGGGCTTTACTGAGTTGTACTATATAAGTTTGGGGAGAGACCATTACTGAGTTGTACTATATAAGTTTGAGACGATGGCGTTACTGAGTTGTACTATACATGTTTGAGGAGAGGGCTTTACTGAGTTGTACTATATAAGTTTGGGGAGAGACCATTACTGAGTTGTACTATATAAGTTTGAGGAGAGGGCGTTACTGAGTTGTACTATATAAGTTTGAGGAGAGGGCGTTACTGAGTTGTACTATATAAGTTTGAGGAGAGGGCGGTACTGAGTTGTACTATATAAGTTTGAGGAGAGGGCGGTACTGAGTTGTACTATATAAGTTTGAGGAGAGGGCGTTACTAAGTTGTACTATATAAGTTTGAGGAGAGGGCGTTACTGAGTTGTACTATATAAGTTTGAGGAGAGGGCCTTACTGAGTTGTACTATATAAGTTTGAGGAGAGGACGTTACTGAGTTGTACTATATAAGTTTGAGGGGAGGGCGTTACTGAGTTGTACTATATAAGTTTGAGACGATGGCGTTACTGAGTTTTACTATACATGTTTGAGGAGAGGGCTTTACTGAGTTGTACTATATAAGTTTGGGGAGAGACCATTACTGAGTTGTACTATATAAGTTTGAGGAGAGGGCGTTACTGAGTTGTACTATATAAGTTTGAGGAGAGGGCGTTACTGAGTTGTACTATATAAGTTTGGGGAGAGACCATTACTGAGTTGTACTATATAAGTTTGAGGAGAGGGCCTTACTGAGTTGTACTATATAAGTTTGAGGAGAGGGCCTTACTGAGTTGTACTATATAAGTTTGAGGAGAGGGCGTTACTAAGTTGTACTATATAAGTTTGAGGAGAGGGCGTTACTGAGTTGTACTATATAAGTTTGAGGAGAGGGCGGTACTGAGTTGTACTATATAAGTTTGAGGAGAGGGCGTTACTGAGTTGTACTATATAAGTTTGAGGAGAGGGCGTTACTGAGTTGTACTATATAAGTTTGAGGAGAGGGCGTTACTGAGTTGTACTATATAAGTTTGGGGAGAGACCATTACTGAGTTGTAGTATATAAGTTTGAGGAGAGGGCGGTACTGTGTTGTACTATATAAGTTTGAGAATATAGCGTTACTGAGTTGTACTGTATAAGTTTGAGGAGAGGGCGTTACTGTGTTGTACTATATAAGTTTGAGAATATAGCGTTACTGAGTTGTACTATATAAGTTTGAGGAGAGGACGTTACTGAGTTGTACTATATAAGTTTGAGGGGAGGGCGTTACTGAGTTGTACTATATAAGTTTGAGACGATGGCGTTACTGAGTTGTACTATACATGTTTGAGGAGAGGGCCTTACTGAATTGTACTATATAAGTTTGAGGAGAGGACGTTACTGAATTGTACTATATAAGTTTGAGGAGAGGGCGTTACTGAATTGTACTATATAAGTTTGAGGAGAGGGCCTTACTGAATTGTACTATATAAGTTTGAGGAGAGGGTCTTACTGAATTGTACTATATAAGTTTGAGGAGAGGGCCTTACTGAATTGTACTATATAAGTTTGAGGAGAGGGCGTTACTGAGTTGTACTATATAAGTTTTGGGAGAGGACGTTACTGAGTTGTATTATGTAAGTTTGAGGAGAGGGCGTTACGGAGTTGTACTATATAAGTTTGAGGAGAGGGCGTTACTGAGTTGTACTATATAAGTTTGAGGAGAGGGCGTTACTGAGTTGTACTATATAAGTTTGAGGATATAGCGTTACTGAGTTGTACTATATAAGTTTGAGGAGAGGGTGTTACTGAGTTGTACTATATAAGTTTGAGGAGAGGGCCTTACTGAGTTGTACTATATAAGTTTGAGGAGAGGGCGTTACTGAGTTGTACTATATAAGTTTGAGGAGAGGGTGTTACTGAATTGTACTATATAAGTTTGAGGAGAGGACGTTACTGAATTGTACTATATAAGTTTGAGGAGAGGGCGTTACTGAATTGTACTATATAAGTTTGAGGAGAGGGCCTTACTGAATTGTACTATATAAGTTTGAGGAGAGGACGTTACTGAGTTGTACTATATAAGTTTGAGGAGAGGGCGTTACTGAATTGTACTATATAAGTTTGAGGAGAGGGCCTTACTGAATTGTACTATATAAGTTTGAGGAGAGGGTCTTACTGAGTTGTACTATATAAGTTTGAGGAGAGGGCGTTACTGAGTTGTACTATATAAGTTTGAGGAGAGGGCCTTACTGAGTTGTACTATATAAGTTTGAGGAGAGGGCGTTACTGAGTTGTACTATATAAGTTTGAGGAGAGGACGTTACTGAGTTGTACTATATAAGTTTGAGGAGAGGGCGTTACTGAGTTGTACTATATAAGTTTGAGGAGAGGGCGTTACTGAGTTGTACTATATAGTTTGGGGAGAGGTCGTTACTGAGTTGTACTATATAAGTTTGAGGAGAGGGCGTTACTGAGTTGTACTATATAAGTTTGAGGAGAGGGCGTTACTGAGGTGTACTATATAAGGTTGAGGAGAGGACGTTACTGAGGTGTACTATATAAGTTTGAGGAGAGGGCGTTACTGAGTTGTACTATATAAGTTTGGGGAGAGGGCGTTACTGAGTTGTACTATATAAGTTTGGGGAGAGGGCGTTACTGAGTTATACTATATAAGTTTGAGGAGAGGGCGTTACTGAGTTGTACTATATAAGTTTGAGGAGAGGTCGTTACTGAGTTGACTTGTGTCCAATCCTTATTGTCCTTCCGTGTGACAATCAAAATGAGTTTAAACTGTATAGGTTCGCATTCCGTAACTTGCTGTACACTGACGTAGCCTGACCAAGAGACGTTTTATGTATGGTATCTGTCGGAGATCAGGTAAGAACATTCGTAATAATTCCGTACATATATCTGTGTTTGGGATTTCATTGTAACATCTTGTTTGGTTAATCAGATACCTGTATAACAATGTAGACGAGTTTAACAATTTGCTTGTGAACACATATTCCTGAGGGTAGTAGAATGTTTCTATCCATTTGTCACTAAATGCCTGGTTGTCTGGGACATAGACTATCATCATTTACTCTAACAATGTTAGAGGATAACACGTCGAGAAACTTATGACAGGCGCCGTAGTCGGTTGGCGTCAGAACTAAAAAAAAATAACCAGAGACCTTTAGCTAGCTGAAGTCGTCATCATCCATCATTACCCTGTTTTTAATGAATATTTCTACTTTCTACATTATCGAAATGCCAGACTGGCGTGGTGTACAATGGATACAATAACAGCATGGCAGAGAAAGATAGAACAGGTCCTGGAGTATCCATGGAGACACTAACAGAATGACAGAGAAAGACAGAACAGGTCCTGGTGTATCCATGGAGACACTAACAGAATGACAGAGAAAGACAGAACAGGTCCTGGTGTATCCATGGGGACACTAACAGAATGACAGAGAAAGACAGAACAGGTCCTGGTGTATCCATGGAGACACTAACAGAATGACAGAGAAAGACAGAACAGGTCCTGGTGTATCCATGGAGACACTAACAGAATGACAGAGAAAGACAGAACAGGTCCTGGTGTATCCATGGAGACACTAACAGAATGACAGAGAAAGACAGAACAGGTCCTGGTGTATCCATGGGGACACTAACAGAATGACAGAGAAAGACAGAACAGGTCCTGGTGTATCCATGGGGACACTAACAGAATGACAGAGAAAGACAACAGATCAACGGGGCAGCATCCATGTCTACGAATTGTATCTCTTCTATTTCCTCGAAACAGAGAGTAAAGAGGAAAAATCTACGATTCTACAATATAGTTAAATAGTATTTAACAACATTTGGTGCAGTTGACCTAGTTTTAACGACTAGTATACCCGCGGTACTCGACATTCTAATTTTTTCTGGTGGCTCATTTTGTTATTCACAAAATATAACAAAACGTAGTATTCGTAATTCCTGGATGATATAACAAAGAAACCTATTGTTTAAATTCACTAAATACCTGTACCGTTTACCTTCACGAAATGATATAACTGTCTATATATTGATTCATTGGTGTTGCTATGTTTCTATTCGAATATTTACTCCGAGATTTCATCGTGCAGTTACCAAATAATGAATCATCGAAAAATGTGAAGCATTATTTACTATTATCTTGTTTGGAAAATATTAGTGTTATTGTGTTTAGCAAATTAACACACGAAACAAATAAATACTTATCATTTATTACTTCTCAAAAGGAACAAAACACATTACGCTAGTATGTCATTTAAATTGTTCATCGCGTACAAGGAATTTCATTAATTTCTTGAACAGTTATATACATTTTTTTAACTTAATTAAGGCTAATTATTACAGTGCAAAAACTATTTTCACAACGAAATAAAAAATCAGAAATAGAAACAAAAATGCCGATTGTATAAAGTCGGCGAGCCAAAAATTGGCCGACCTTTAATGCAACAATATAGATTCGTTTCTTTTCTTTTTTAGGGGGGGGGGGGGGGGGGGGGGGGGGTATTATCCAACAATGATACCGGGAATGCGACCTTGAAGAAATTTTGGAAGTTTTTTAAGCCAAATGTCGACCCTAGATTCGTACAGGTGTTGGCCTTGTGTGATGTTGATATCCAGATTAACGTAGTTCTGTCTTGTTACGTCATAGTTATCCCATCTGGGTACGTCATCGGCGCTGGGGTTTCTGATGGAAATAAAAATAATGTGTATGATTACTATAGTATTTATACATAGTATGATTATAACATCAATGGACACTATCTAAACTGTTGTTATATAAAATATGTTACATGTGGGCACCTTATGTAAGGAATGAAATACTTTCAAATATCGTTATTTCGAACTCTGATAACTGGAGTGCCGTGTTAAACTCGAAGTAAAATTTCAGTTCTATAAAAATTCTATATAAAAGATACCCGGTTACCTCGAATACTCAGGATATATTGAGTTTTTTTTCAGGATTCCCACTGATTTCGAGATATCGAGTTTCGACATATATTTATTTTAATCGTTTAGAAAGGGGAGAAATTTTATTTTTTTTTTTTTTTTTTGTTTGTTCTGCGATCATTGATAATAGTTTAAGATAAAACGAGTAATTTTTTAAAAGATAAGAAGAATATGACATTATGGTATAGAGCATGTGATTTCATCATCGTTGAATACGTTCTACGGTTGCGTTTAATACAATGATTGACTAAAATTGGCGATCTTGAAGAAATCGTACTTTCATAAAAGGTTGTATGATAGATTACATTCGAACTGAAACGCTCTAAGCCTCACTCTTTACTGGATACGATTGGTCTGTTAATGGTTATACAAACTTCTAAACTACATCCAGCAGTATCAATTGTAGTTAGATTTATGTAAATGACGAAGTTATATTACCCTGTTTTTGCAAAATTGGTCCAATATTTCAGCATTGTTTTTGACAAGCTAATGTCAGCAGGCATAACCGATATGTTATACAGCTCTTGGTAATCTTCTAGTCCAAAGAGGTAAGCTGTTTCTGCTCCGTGTGTTGACCCATTTGTAAAGTGTTCATACAAATGTCTGATGGCGGGGTCAATATCTGGACGACGAAAGAGATACTGAAATGAATTCGTAAAATAATTATCCTCCGAATGCTCCACCAGACTCCTCACAGCAGGAGCTAGGAAATTGGCATCAGCGTAAGTATGCATGGCGTTTAGCGCCTGCTCAGGTGGATTGGAGCTTCCGTAAAGGGAACATAAAAAATCAGATGCTACTGAAATGTTCATTTCCCCGAAATAAAACTTTGTTAATCCGGGTAAGTAATATTTACAAAACGTGTCACGTGACATCCCAATGTATATATCGTCATACATTGCAATGTATGTCTGCACGATATTTATAGAAATGGAGCCCTCCGTATCCACATTGCCGGTCATAAAGTCAAGAGACCGGAAAAATTGATAATTAAGAGAAGTCTTGTTCATAAGCATACTGGTTGGATCCATATGAATCAAGTCATTGTCGACTACGGGCCCGGAAGGGAGTTGGAAGTATGTATTTAGGAAACGAGGTGAAACAAGAAAGTGATGATCGCTCACTATACCTGAAGCCGATCTATTCTGCATGCATATAAGTGTAGAATTACTTATATCACAATGTGATAACTTTATAAGTGCCTCTGACGTGTACGCTGCACTTTTCCATATTGTAAACGAACCTTCTGGGCTGCCACTTTCAGAGATAACGCGATGAAACATGCCTTCATTTACAGGCAATATTGCATGCAGCGAAACGGAGAAGCCGCCAGCCGATTGTCCGAATATTGTTACAGATTTAGGATTCCCGCCAAAATATTCAATGTTCGACTGTACCCATTTTAAAGCCAGACGTTGGTCCCATAGACCGTAGTTTCCATAAATCCCGTGTTTCGGAGATGCCATGAAACCGAAGGCCCCTAGCCGGTAGTTGAGCGTTACAACAACTACATCTCCCGTGAGGGCAAGGTAAGAACCGTCATATAAGGATCCCTGTCCTATATAATAACTACCTCCGTGTATCCAAACCATGACGGACCGATTAGCGGTCACAGAAATGTTCCTTGCGACATACACGTTTAACGACAAACAGTCCTCTGACATTTCTAGATTAGGTTTGTACTTGTTGTAGATAGCATTTCTATATGGAAACTGCAAACACGAAGGTCCGAATCTAGTGGCATTGAGTACCCCAGACCAGGGACCATGAGGGATCGGCTTGGCGAATCTTAGGTTTCCTGTTGGTGATTTAGCATACGGTATATTCCTGAACTGGTAAACATTTTCATTTCTGACGATTTTCACTATACCTTCCATTTCTCCTAAAGGGGTGTTTACTCGAGGGTTATCTTGACAGGCAATGGTCGATAAAATTGATGTGAAAAATAACGAGAACATCTGGACATTTGTCAAGGAGAATCTGAAAGGAAGCAAGTTAGTATGAATTTGTTTTGCAGACGGGTATTTTATCTACATTACAATCATTGTATATAATCAAAAAGATGAGGTGATATTATCCTTAACTTTAAACTGTCAAAAAGAAAACATGATAGGTTTTTTTAAGGGAAGTTCTTTAACTTCATCATTCCCCCCGAGATTCTATAATGCTCCAATGTGGAACTTTTGATTTAAGACAATTTCTTTGAATCCCACAAACACTGCCAACTATATATCTATATAATGTTATTAAGCAATAAGAATTTGTTTCAGAAATGCAGTCATTTATCCCCACTCTAAACCCGTACACCAGTTCTCTTCATGTTATATATTGTCAGTACTGGTCAATAGCTATTCTATAAGTATAACGAGGCGGATTTAAGTAAGTATTATGTACTTATTTCTGATTTCTTTTATACTCATGTATATGTACAACGTCAATATATCAAAATTGATTAAAGATTAAACTAAATATTTTTTGCAATCAGCCTAAGTATGGTGAAATAATACTAATAACTCATTTATATTGTCATTACCTGAATACCGTCATCGTATGGAACATGTTGACTTGACAAGGCCAGCACCACATTGATCAATAATGAACACAACACTTGTCTTTGTTGTGACAATATATTTCCTGTTATCTGTAGATCCGGATTTAATAGACTGACTGAACTGTATCTGATAAGAAATTATCTATTTGTCTACATATGTAATGGTCGTTGTGAAAACTCTGTCATTAAATAAGAATGTTTACCTCATGTTCAGGTTCGTTTAAAGTTTGAGATGAGTTTCGATGCTGCTGCTGTATTTTAGCTGTATTTGTAAAGTATCTTCAAAGTTCAAAGTTCATGTAGGCAAGTCCTCGTGGTATATAGCTGGAGATGAATCTTAATGTCTTAGATAAGCTGCGCTGCTGTATTATGTCATCCACTGAATTACCTTTAACCCCACCCCCTCATGCGCATTAGTTGCGCTCCTGTATTACGTCATCCACTGAACGACGTTTAACCTTGCCCACTCAGGTACATAAAGCATCTGCAAAACAAATCTATGGTTACCACATACATATATTTTAAATTACGATGACTCAAGTGATTCACCATAGATTATCTTACATTTCTTTTTCGTTTATAAATGTAATTTGTATTTCATTTTTGTTATGTTCCTCTGGTAGATCTAATTAGTGGCTGTCACCTTCACAGAGACCTTAGTACTAACTATAACCTTCAGAGGGAGCTTGGTAATGAATGTCACCTTCACAGAGATCTAAGTATTGACTGTCACCTTCACAGAGATATTAGTACTAACTATAACCTTCAGAGGGATCTTAGTAATGAATGTCACCTTCACAGATATCTAAGTAGGGAATGTCACCTTCAAAGAGATCTAAGTAGGGAATTTCACCTTCAAAGAGATATTAGTACTAACTATAACCTTCAGAGGGATCTTGGTAATGAATGTCACCTTCACAGATATCTAAGTAGGGAATGTCACCTTCAAAGAGATCTTAGTACTAACTATAACCTTCAGAGGGATCTTAGTAATGAATGTCACCTTCACAGAGGTCTAAGTAGGGAATGTCACCTTCACAGAGATCTAAGTAGGGAATGTCACCTTCAAAGAGATCTTAGTACTAACTATAACCTTCAGAGGAATCTTGGTGATGAATGTCACCTTCACAGAGATCTAAGTAGGGAATGTCACCTTCACAGATATCTAAGTAGGGAATGTCACCTTCAAAGAGATCTTAGTACTAACTATAACCTTCAGAGGGATCTTAGTAATGAATGTCACCTTCACAGAGGTCTAAGTAGGGAATGTCACCTTCACAGAGATCTAAGTAGGGAATGTCACCTTCAAAGAGATCTTAGTACTAACTATAACCTTCAGAGGAATCTTGGTGATGAATGTCACCTTCACAGAGATCTAAGTAGGGAATGTCACCTTCACAGAGATCTAAGTAGGGAATGTCACCTTCAAAGAGATATTAGTACTAACTATAACCTTCAAAGGGATCTTAGTACTAACTATAACCTTCAGAGGAATCTTGGTAATGAATGTCACCTTCACAGAGATCTAAGTAGGGAATGTTACCTTCAAAGAGATCTTAGTACTAACTATAACCTTCAGAGGGATCTTGGTAATGAATGTCACCTTCACAGAGATCTAAGTAGGGAATGTCACCTTCACAGAGATATTAGTACTAACTATAACCTTCAGAGGGATCTTGGTAATGAATGTCACCTTCACAGAGATCTAAGTAGGGAATGTCACCTTATCGTAGTACTAACTATAACCTTCAGAGGGATCTTGGTAATGAATGTCACCTTCACAGTGATCTAAGTAGTGGCTGTCACCTTCAAAGAGATCGTAGTACTAACTATAACCTTCAGAGGGATCTTGGTAATGAATGTCACCTTCACAGAGATCTAAGTAGTGGCTGTCACCTTCAAAGAGATCTTAGTACTAACTATAACCTTCAGAGGGATCTTGGTAGTGACTGTCACCTTCACAGAGATATAAGTAGTGACTGTCACCTTCACAGAGATCTTAGTACTAACTATAACCTTCAGAGGGAGCTTGGTAATGAATGTCACCTTCACAGAGATCTAAGTAGGGAATGTCACCTTCAAAGAGATCTTAGTACTAACTATAACCTTCAGAGGGAGCTTGGTAATGAATGTCACCTTCACAGAGATCTTAGTAGTGACTGTCACCTTCACAGAGATCTTAGTAGTGACTGTAACCTTCAAAGAGATCTTAGTACTAACTATAACCTTCAGAGGGAGCTTGGTAATGAATGTCACCTTCACAGAGATCTAAGTAGGGAATGTCACCTTCAAAGAGATCTTAGTACTAACTATAACCTTCAGAGGGAGCTTTGTAATGAATGTCACCTTCACAGAGATCTTAGTAGTGACTGTCACCTTCACAGAGATCTTAGTAGTGACTGTAACCTTCAAAGAGATCTTAGTACTAACTATAACCTTCAGAGGGAGCTTGGTAATGAATGTCACCTTCACAGAGATATAAGTAGGGAATGTCACCTTCAAAGAGATCTTAGTACTAACTATAACCTTCAGAGGGAGCTTGGTAATGAATGTCACCTTCACAGAGATATAAGTAGGGACTGTCACCTTCACAGAGATATAAGTAGGGACTGTCACCTTCACAGAGATATAAGTAGGGACTGTCACCTTCACAGAGATATAAGTAGGGACTGTCACCTTCACAGAGATATAAGTAGGGACTGTCACCTTCACAGAGATATAAGTAGGGACTGTCACCTTCACAGAGATATAAGTAGGGTCTAACACCTTCAAAGAGATCTAAGTAGGGACTAACACCTTAACAAATATCTTAGTAGGGACTGTCACCTTTAAAAGGATCTAAAGTCATAGGATCAATGATGTTCACATGGGAAATATGTGTTTAGTTTTTAGGGCAACGACCTTAACTTTGAATAAATGAATTTGAAAATACCTTATATTGCATTGTTTTCACTGTTATTATCGTAATAATTGAGATACTGCAACTCATTATAATGTGTTTTACGTTTTCAACGTTCAAAATTAGATGTTTTCGCCTGATTAAGGTTAAAGTAAAATTCATTATATAGTTATATCAATAAAACAGATAATTGTTTGTGAATAAATATCGCATATCCTATGTGCTTAATCAAAATATAATACTGAAACCGTAACATAAAATCTTCCGCTCTACGCGCCTATCCAATACTTTACAACATATAATAAACAGACTTTGTATGTCAGCTTTACATAGAATACCAACCCTCGGTTGATATCATCATACTACATTATTATCTTCTTTTATTAATAATGAGAGGTCAATATTCTTCTTAGTTTTTCTTGACGTGAATTTTAGTCATGAATGTTTAATTGCTTTTCTAGTTTTTAGGAGATTTCATGATATTTCAATGTTATATATGGGTCAAATATTTTCATTAAGCTCTATATCTGTCCGTGACCATGTGTGTAGCTCAGCGTTCTAAGGAAAGGCTGAAAATTGGTCAATATAAAGTTGCCTTTATAGACTGGTCGAAATTTTCGCGCTAACCAGCTGATTTTCACATAAGCCTCTTGTATAGTTTATCGAATGATTTTCATACCAGTGGTATAAAAAAAAAACAAAGAATACCCACATAATATCCTTAATTGGGTTTATATTCAATGATGTTTGTCATCTTGTTACAGCAATAGCTGATTAATCACAATGATTAGTGTTCACATTTAGCGTCGGCCTTAGACACAGAGCCCTTTTTCCGTTTCACTAATACTACTAACTCACACACTGAAAAGTATCGCTCGACTGGTACTAATACAAGTTACAAAGACATCATTAAGATGCGTGGCGTAGAAAGATGGACTAAAGAGGTTTACACTTGCAATGACATCCACACATTTCCGCTCCGGTTTAATTATAGAACTAGATCGCGTGCTATTATGAAGTATGTCAGACACAGGAGTTCCTAACACGTTTGAAAGTTAATTAATACGCGCATGCCTTCATTCGACTGGAGTTTCCATCACGAACGCATCCAGTGATCTCAAGATTAGCAACATCTGTTTGTCTGCGCCTACTAAAGGAAACATGAGGGGTTTGGTGCTGTTCTGTTTTGTGGTACACGGTAAGAAGTTAATCTTAATCCATCTATGTATTGTTTTATTTCCGTCTATGATATCTTAGTGTTTCCATTGTATTTATGAGTGGTTGGCTTTTGATTAAGCTGGTGATCGATAATGCTATCGGTATATAATCTATATCAGAACGGATACAGCGTATGGTCCGAACAAGCCTAGCTATATCTGATATTTACATAGGTTTAACTATACGTTTATGGAACGTAAAAGTATTATCTTTCTTTCCTACATGTTTCTTTTCGTGCTTTTCCTTTCTTTATGCCTCAGTGACATGTATACTATGGACTTTGACATGATGCGGAACCCCTAAATTATTCCAGATTTTGACACCGTTTGACCCTTAGAATCTTGTTTGTCAGTTTAGTTTTGAATAGCATACCGTATATAGTTGACAAGAAAGCAGCTTCCGTGGGAAAATAAAGCTTATCAAGGAGGGCCCACAGAGTGCTTTGAATCGTCACTACAGTATATTATAAATGAAGGACAACATGAATGTCATTGCTGTATTGTTCCGTTATTGTAATGAATGTTTTAATACTAGTATGTGTATATTGTTTTGTTTATTGCAGTTTCTATTTCGTTAAACGACGGGGAACCTGTTTGTAAGTATGACAAAATACTTTTAATGGTAACAGAATTTTGAGAATTCTAACTTTGATTTTGTTTGGCAATTCGGGTCGACTGAGTAATAAATTGGATATAAAAACCTTAATTTGATCATTCCGTATTAATATAGACTCAGAAAAACTATATAAATCAAATTTACTACAGTGTATACAATTGTATGTGAAATAAGTTTTTCGTCGAGATATTATATTATTTTGTTTATATTGCCTAACAGCTACCTGCCCTGGAGGCCGACGACCGGTACGCTGTTTTATAAACCCATGTGATTTACCTCGATGGAAAACCTGCAATAACAATCCTACACTGCAATGTCGGTGAGTCAGAACTCTTGGTCGTACGATGGAATATTTATTTAAAATACAGCTATACATGAAGTGATATCACTTTAATTGTTGTTTCATTAAGTGTTCTAACCGGGAATATGTCGCAAATTTGGCCACAAACCCACAAAAATGAGACCAACAATATTTGCACTTGATTTCGTGACGTGATTGTCTTTGACGTTGCAATAATACTGTTATTGTCTGGTGCATCATATTGGACTCTTTGCTTGAAAAAGAAAGGAACAGTGGTTTTCAAAAGCTAGCAAATACAGTATTCAATGGCTGTGCGTATATAATGGGATATGAAACATTGTTAAAATGCAATCTCCCGATAAAAATATTTCCAATCGAACGCCAGACCTACTTTTGAGTAAAGCTTGTAAGTGTTATTCCCCCCTGTGAGAGCAAAATTAGATATTAGTTGCGCTCGAATGATATTAGATGTTAGGCTGTGGAACAGAGCAACGCGATGATAAATATAGGGGAGATAACTCCTTTTTACGTGATAAGAACACAATAATGTGTTGTATCACTTAAAATAGGATTCTCTCTATCCATTACAAATTTACAGATCATTGTGCCATTTTTTATTCTTATTTTGAACGCAAATAGTGGCCCAAAGATCACTCATGTCAACTTTCATGACAATCGGTTCATTATTTCCTGACCATGTCGTATTTCCTAAAGATAAACATCTTTCAAGTGTGTTTCGCAACATTTGTTGTGAAAGTCAGACGGCAAAAAAAAGTAACGTATTTGTTAAACTCGATCCATACCGCTGGCAAGTTATCCATTCATGTATTTGTATGTTCACAGGGCCAACTACTGTCAGGGCTGCGAACACGTGCAGTTCTATGACGTCAATGGTGTCAAGGTCAACTGCAATGACGATCACAGTATTCAAAAGGATCAACAAAAACCTGTAGCTGCCTTCGAAGCTCATAAATTTTGGCCATTCAGTGATCTATACGCGAGAATCAAATCTTTATTGTATTTCAAAACTTAATTTCCATTGTTATGGTTTTGCTGTAAATTACACACTCAAATGAGTTCTGATCATTCTTAATGTAATGATTTCATTATACAATCTCTTCGTTTGAACTAAATGAAAATTTGTTTGGCATTAAAAATACCGTATAACTGAATGTTTTACATTCGTTGCAACTACTTTCAAACAGAAGATGACTAAAATCATGTAATTTGTATAATGTGAAGATGTATTCAATTCTTGCAATAAATTATAATGAATATTGGAAACGTCTTAGATATCATTTAACTGTAACTTCTGGGACAACATTAATCTCCTAACAATCGATTTATATTATACATTTAAATATATAGATAAGCTTAATACATATGGGATACTAAATGAGTTTTCATTTCATGTGATTTCATTAGCGAATCTTAGTTGTTTTGTGTTTTTGGGGATTTTTTTGTTTGATTGTTGTCTTCTTTTTTTCTTTTTTTTTTTTTTTTTGCGAGTTTCATAAAATCTCACATGAAATGAAAACAAACTTGCGATACTTTTTATCGCAAAGCTCAGAAAATGGACATTTTGACAGAATTTAAACTCAAAGTGTGGAAGAAAAAAACAAATGGAAGTAGTTACATGTATTTTGTTGCACCATTTTCCAGGTCAGAATACGCCAGTGACGTATGCAAATAATACTGTACACTGGATATCAGACCGGTCACGTGATAAAATATATGATATACTACATCATCTACTTCAACAAATACTTCTGCATATCTACAATAATGATCCATCATTCCTTTAATATTCTTTTGGCATAATAAAAGCAATGGCATTATTCTTCAGCGGGTGCCATCATTTTTGTCGACTCTTAAAGCACATGTTCAAGTCAAAACCACAAATATAAGAAAGAATTCAAAACGTTTATTTGCTATAAGGCTAATCTCGATTTATCAACTTATTTATACAGCATACTATTTTCAATTTTAGAAAAATATAAATAAGGAAGAGAAACGTGATTTCTGCTTTACTGTTAAAGCCACATACTCCCAAATAACCTAAAGTTATAGTTGCACACAAGTATTTAATGACAATCCAAGATGCTCATTCACGATCTCCTAACATTAAAACGACCACTGACCTGGACGCGTAACTGGGGTAGTCCTTGAGACATCAGTGTATGAAAATAACTCATTTATTTTTATCGCGAGATTTGCCTCGGAGCCGAGAACGAGGTTATAACAAAATAGGCAAAATCGGAATTCGAGTCTATTCCCTTTTACTCTCTCGCTAAGTTCCAACGAATCATGTCCTTTCCTGAAGAAATACTCGAGTTTTGCCGATTCCAGTTCCTTTTACATTCTTTTTAGCTGAATCTGTCTGTGTTTTAGCAGGCTGTCGCATTCGGCGTTCCGCTATTTTGTATAGACTGATAACCTGCCCGTTGCATTATGGGACTATTTCGCATAGAAACTTGGTCTGTCGGACCCAGGTATTATTTTTGAGAATTTCCCGTATACTTTCATAAATATACATTTTCCTCCAGTTTTTGATTCGCGATAATTTGTTAGGTATGTATTAAGTCTGAAAACTGTAAAGAGCTCGAAATGTTAACATTTCTTTGGGAGTATGTGGCTTTAAGTCATGAACATTATCACATTTCGATATACATGCCATTTTACTACATTAACATACACTGAACAAGTGTATAACTTAAAGTAAGAGGGGATAAAGAGATCCGCACTTGATGTCTTGTCACGTTTCCGGCTTAGTTCAATTAGGTAATATTTCTGTCTGAAACATATACGTACAAGTCAGTCTAACTACAGGATCTCCACACTAGGTACAACATATTTCTTAGCCGTTTGTGTATGAAAAGATGAAGGGTGCTATATTCCTTTGCTGTGTTTCACTAGGTAAGTAGGGTTTCATAAGGTGTGATTAGAGATGTTTTCACGCTACAGCATAGACAGATTCACTATTTCATGGGACTTGCAATCTCATTTTTATTTGATATATCTAATGGCATTGCAAACATTACCAACATCTGATTTTAACTAGACACTAAGCTCCAAACATTGCCGTCTACTGTTAGTATGACTGGTACTATGTGGTATAGTGTTAGTCATAACTCTCCCCTGATACTAACCCTGTGACTGGTACTGTGGAGTAATCCTCGTGGTATAGTGTTTGTCATAACTCTCCCCTGATACTAACCCTGTGACTGGTATTGTGGAGTAATCCTCGTGGTATAGTGTTTGTGTTATAACTCTCCCCTGATACTAACCCTGTGACTGGTATTGTGGAGTAATCCTCGTGGTATAGTGTTAGTCATAACTCTCCCCTGATACTAACCCTGTGACTGGTACTGTGGAGTAATCCTCGTGGTATAGTGTTTGTCATAACTCTCCCCTGATACTAACCCTGTGACTGGTATTGTGGAGTAATCCTCGTGGTATAGTGTTTGTGTTATAACTCTCCCCTGATACTAACCCTGTGACTGGTACTGTGGAGTAATCCTCGTGGTATAGTGTTAGTCATAACTCTCCCCTGATACTAACCCTGTGACTGGTATTGTGGAGTAATCCTCGTGGTATAGTGTTAGTCATAACTCTCCCCTGATACTAACCCTGTGACTGGTATTGTGGAGTATTCCTCGTGGTATAGTGTTAGTCATAACTCTCCCCTGATACTAACCCTGTGACTGGTATTGTGGAGTTATCCTCGTGGTATAGTGTTTGTCATAACTCTCCCCTGATACTAACCCTGTGACTGGTATTGTGGAGTAATCCTCGTGGTATAGTGTTTGTTATAACTCTCCCCTGATACTAACCCTGTGACTGGTATTGTGGAGTAATCCTCGTGGTATAGTAACCCTGTGACTGGTATTGTGGAGTAATCCTCGTGGTAAAGTGTTTGTGTTATAACTCTCCCCTGATACTAACCCTGTGACTGGTACTGTGGAGTAATCCTCGTGGTATAGTGTTTGTCATAACTCTCCCCTGATACTAACCCTGTGACTGGTATTGTGGAGTTATCCTCGTGGTATAGTGTTAGTCATAACTCTCCCCTGATACTAACCCTGTGACTGGTATTGTGGAGTAATCCTCGTGGTATAGTGTGTCATAACCCTCCCCTGATACTAACCCTGTGACTGGTACTGTGGAGTAATCCTCCTGGTATAGTGTTAGTCATAACTCTCCCCTGATACTAACCCTGTGACTGGTACTGTGGAGTAATCCTCGTGGTATAGTGTAAGTTATAACTCTCCCCTGATACTAACCCTGTGACTGGTATTGTGGAGTAATCCTCGTGGTATAGTGTTAGTTATAACCCTCCCCTGATACTAACCCTGTGACTGGTATTGTGGAGTAATCCTCGTGGTATAGTGTAAGTTATAACTCTCCCCTGATACTAACCCTGTGACTGGTATTGTGGAGTATTCCTCGTGGTATAGTGTTAGTCATAACTCTCCCCTGATACTAACCCTGTGACTGGTATTGTGGAGTATTCCTCGTGGTATAGTGTTTGTGTTATAACTCTCCCCTGATACTAACCCTGTGACTGGTATTGTGGAGTAATCCTCGTGGTATAGTGTTTGTGTTATAACTCTCCCCTGATACTAACCCTGTGACTGGTATTGTGGAGTATTCCTCGTGGTATAGTGTTTGTGTTATAACTCTCCCCTGATACTAACCCTGTGACTGGTATTGTGGAGTAATCCTCGTGGTATAGTGTTTGTGTTATAACCCTCCCCTGATACTAACCCTGTGACTGGTATTGTAGAGTAATCCTCGTGGTATAGTGTTTGTGTTATAACCCTCCCCTGATACTAACCCTGTGACTGGTATTGTAGAGTAATCCTCGTGGTATAGTGTTTGTGTTATAACCCTCCCCTGATACTAACCCTGTGACTGGTACTGTGGATTAATCCTCGTGGTATAGTGTGTCATAACCCTCCCCTGATACTAACCCTGTGACTGGTACTGTGGAGTAATCCTCGTGGTAAAGTGTTTGTGTTATAACTCTCCGCTGATACTAACCCTGTGACTGGTATTGTGGAGTAATCCTCGTGGTATAGTGTTAGTCATAACCCTCCCCTGATACTAACCCTGTGACTGGTATTGTGGAGTAATCCTCGTGGTATAGTGTTAGTCATAACCCTCCCCTGATACTAACCCTGTGACTGGTATTGTGGAGTAATCTTCGTGGTAAAGTGTTAGTCATAACCCTCCCCTGATACTAACCCTGTGACTGGTATTGTGGAGTAATCTTTGTGGTATAATGTTAGTCAAAACTTCCTTATACACACTTCCCTTGTGACGAAAATTATCTGATAAATTTAAAGGCATAACCGCTATTAAGGACATAACTTTATGGTTCTGCTTTGCGTTTTGGTTTTTTTGTTTTTTTTTCGTCCTCTGTCATTTTGAGGTGGGGTCTCCCTGTATCCTTCCCGGCTCCTGAACAACTTATGAGAAGCCCGTCGCATGACATCAAGGAGTAATCAGGATAAAAATCGTAAACTAGGACACAACCACAACAGCCCAGGCCGGTCCTTTCTCAGCTTCCCGAGAAACACAAACCGACACGGGTCTAGAAGCCGGCCACTAACCTTAGAGAAAATATGGGACTTGCTATCGGGGCCCTGAAGAAAATAACGAGATTAACATTGCTTTCTAGATTGCCTTCTTTAAAACACTTATGTTTCGCTATATATAGCTTTACATTATTTGCAATGAAGGTCAAGTGGTAAACACGCTTGTGAATATCCATGTGTCATGATTCTGGATCAATATAAGTTGTGTTTCATTAGGTAGGTGGAAAACCACATTGCAGCATAGTACATTTCATTACATCAAAATATTACACATAAAATATTCAGTGATATCTAGATAAAGAGTCAGTTCAGAGTAAGAATAATCAAATACCGAGCATGAATCAATTGCGTGTCGCGTGTTTTTGTAATGGTTGAAAATGATGACCAAATCATATTACTAGTAGTTTTGTAATAATTACACCTGCAGATTTCTCTCCGTAAAACCAATAGATGATCAAGGAAACCAGGGATGTCAAACATCCGTCTGTCTAATGACGTGGTAAAGTGTTTGTGTTATAACTCTCCCCTGATACTAACCCTGTGACTGGTACTGTGGAGTAATCCTCGTGGTAAAGTGTTTGTGTTATAACTCTCCGCTGATACTAACCCTGTGACTGGTATTGTGGAGTAATCCTCGTGGTATAGTGTTAGTCATAACCCTCCCCTGATACTAACCCTGTGACTGGTATTGTGGAGTAATCCTCATAATATTACACATAAAATATTCAGTGATATCTAGATAAAGAGTCAGTTCAGAGTAAGAATAATCAAATACCGAGCATGAATCAATTGCGTGTCGCGTGTTTTTGTAATGGTTGAAAATGATGACCAAATCATATTACTAGTAGTTTTGTAATAATTACACCTGCAGATTTCTCTCCGTAAAACCAATAGATGATCAAGGAAACCAGGGATGTCAAACATCCGTCTGTCTAATGACTATAACGACTGACATTGAGGCCAGACTAGGAAACTCGGACCACCAGACATCCATCAAACTAATGACTAACGACTGACATTGAGGCCAGACTAGGAAACTCGGACCACCAGACATCCGTCTATATAATGACTAACGACTGACATTGAGGCCAGACTAGGAAACTCGGACAACCAGACATCCATCTATCTAATGACTAACGACTGACATTGAGGCCAGACTAGGAAACTCGGACAACCAGACAACCATCTGTCTAATGACTAACGACTGACATTGAGGCCAGACTAGGAAACCCGGACAACCAGACATCCATCTATCTAATGACTATAGCGACTGACATTGAGGCCAGACTAGGAAACCCGGACCACCAGACATCCGTCCGCTAATGACTATAGCGACTGACATTGATGCCAGACTAGGAAACCCGGACACACAGACATCCATCTATCTAATGACTATACCGACTGACATTGAGGCCAGACTAGAAACCCGGAACACCAGACATCCGTCTGTCTAAATGTCTGACATTAAACGTATCTACTTTTACATTTGGTGTTGATCAAAATTATTTTTGTCTTTGAAGGACAGATAAAAATGTCCTTCGCATTGGATGTATCAATCGAAGAAACCAAGATAGAATCCATTCTAAACATGTTTCATCAAAAGAGCACGCTGCCGTGGGTCAATGTTTTACGGGTTAATGATAACATGAGTAATTCTCTTCCAATAGCTTATCGAGTTTGACGTTACCGAAATGCATCCACAAGCCGTAAAGTAATTTTCAAACGCGCCAAATAGGTTGTCGATGTCGAGCATATTAATCTCTATCTTTCTTTTTTGATGTCATTTGTTTTGGTCATCTCACTGACATTTAAGTTCTCTGACCAAACAGCTGTTTGGTACAGTTTTATGTTTATCATTCGGGCAGTACTCTATCAACTACAAATCTTAGATCAAAAGCGGATTATGTTACTTGTTTTGTACATCAGAGGGAATATGAAAGGTTAACAAAACAACAACAACAACAACAACAAAAACAACAACAAAATGTTTTATTGTTTAAGATTGATGAAGACTATCATTTGACAGAAGAAAGGTAAAATTCTAAGTTTGTGTACAAATCATGTTCTTATATTTTCTGTATATCACGGTTCAACAATAGGTAAATAGAGCACGTTGGAAAATGATTAACATAAATACTGGTTGATGAAATTCATCGAAAAGTTAGATTATTAATATCATGGTCTAGTTTTGAAATATTCTATTAACTTATGTGATATTAAGTCAGCGGTGTTAGATGTATATTGATTTGCCTGGTAGATTGGATTTTGAGAGTGAGACTTGACCTTGTTTTGTTTGGCGGATGTCGTCGATGAAGCATAAGACGCTTACTCTTATGAAGCACCTGGTCTTATTCTCCTTGTACTTGTTCCGGAGTCTCCGTGAGAATCTATAGTTCATGTTCGCCCTCGGTTTATCGATTTTAAAATGGAATCATGGTTTCGTCATTTTGTCGGTAATACCTACCATCCTCAAAGAATGGGAACCAGACTTATGACAGGGCAATAAGTCTTTATTATCCCTCAGATAGTCTTACTGCTTTTATTAGGATGAAATATTGTTTACTACAAAACAAAGAAGAAGGGAAACGAAATGTGTGTGATACCCAGTTTATGTATCAAACATACATCTTTAACATGACAGTTATGTATGTTGTAAACCTATGTACTCTTTGTCTTTGTTAGGTATAAATATCCTGTTGAATGTGTAACTTAATTTGATCTTATATCTCCGTACTGTGTTGGTACTTTGGACTAAGAATTAAGTCGGATGACAATAAACCCATACCATGATTTTATTAGAAAACAAAGGAATTCCCCATCAATATTTTCAGTCTTAATTTGATATACATTTGTATGCATGTCCCAAGTGTCAGATCTCAAGCACAAGCTTTTGTAATAATTAAACTATGCCACATATCTAATTTCCGTCTTGTTTTTTCAGCTTCAATGTACCTTGTAATAGGAGACCCTATTCGTAAGTGTTATATTACATGATTTTAATATTGTAAATTATTAACTGTCACTTCTGGTTATAATATACATTCCTGTTAAAATCATAGAGTTTTCATTTGATATATCAAGTTGTTGTTTTTATGTTTTTATGGATTTATCGATATGTTTCAGACAACATATTGAAATCAATAACATACTTTGTGTGTAAAATTAAATATATCTCCACTTGCGGCTTTTATGTGACCGTGTTTAAATCATGTTTACACAGATATTTGTCCTGATGGTAGACGACTACATCATTGCTATATAAACCCATGTGATTTATCTCAGTTGGGAACATGTAGTCACAACCCTACGTTAACATGTCGGTAAGTATTGGGACATTTCTACATAGCTGCTGCAATTATTTTAATGTTAAATATTTCATATTTCGCGCTTTTTTTTGCGCCTTACGCCAGTTAGGCGTATACATGTACGCCTTTTTTACAAATAATGTTGACGCGCCAATTCATAATTCTACTTCGCCATTGTTTTAATGACGAACTTATATTTGAGTGCAATAGTACGTTGGAAGATGTTGTTCATTAACCATTATTAATTCATTAATTAATTTATTTAATTATGGGGGAAGTCTAGGTCCACGAAAAAAAAACCAATTCGTATCTAAAACCAATAAATATGCCTTCTCTGGTATAACGTAGAAAAAAGTTGCCATATTCATCAACCCGTGACCTGTTCAAATTGACTTGCTTATTAACATGAATTAATATGAAAACATTGAATCCCTATGTAAATGTCATAACTTGCTTGAGGTTGTCTTTGTTTGCAGTCCCAACTACTGTCTAGGATGTGAAGCGGTTGAATTCTATGACACAACCGGTACCAAGGTTACATGTGAAGACAACAGCTTGGACGAAAGCCAAAACAAAAAGCTCAATTAACCGTCTGTAAAATTGAATGTGTCCTTGTTATCTGACTTCAAGCGAAGGAAAGTTGTCGCAATAGAAAGGTTGATAATATAGTCTTTAATAAGTGATAGGATATATTCATATGTTTCTACTCGAGCAATGCTGTCCTAACGAATAATTTTTTTTTAACTTTTGAACTAATAGAAATGTAATGAAAACATACATTGATAATAAAATGGCATCATGTTGTTTGAGTATTTGATGTTGTTATTCAACCAACCGAGTATACAAAATACACATTCCCTATTACGTATTAGCTCCTTTCAAAACAAACAAAGAGATACAGTAGAGACAATGAAATTAGGGACATCATACAGCTGTTCCGTCCTTGTAGGACTCATCAGTGATGATAGGGACATCATACACTGTTCCGTCCTTGTAGGACTCGTTAGTGATGATAGGGACATCATACACTGTTCCGTCTTTCTAGGACTCGTCAGTGATGATAGGGACATCAAACAGCTGTTCCGTCTTTCTAGGACTCGTCAGTGATGATAGGGACATCAAACAGCTGTTCCGTCTTTCTATGACTCGTCAGTGATGATAGGGATATCAAACAGCTGTTCCGTCCTTCTAGGACTCGTCAGTGACGTTAGGGACATCATATAACTTTTTGATACCTTTAGGACTCGTCAGTGATGCTAAGAGACAAGGTGTTAATGATGAAAGAGGCGACGGAGGAAACTCAATAAAAGTCTTAAGAAATCTCACAATCTGGATGGGAAGGTCAACAGTCCCATAAGTCAACAAATATCATAATCTACAAATTAACTATACTGTTTTTTTTAAAAGAATGTCAATGTATACAGTGTATTCTGAATCATGCCACAAATGAATGAAAACGTGGCTTGATGTTTCAGCAAGCATTGGGAACAACAGTCCATCAGTAGTTCCTACCACCTGTCAAGTAATGTACAAGAGACATACAGTATATTACCTCCTTTCATAACAAAACATCAGCCACGTTTGCCTAACGACTCTAGGCTGAAACTATTGTTATTAATTGTTTTGAAATAGATTGAAATTGCCCAGGAACTTGAAGAGGATAGTTTATGTGACATCCTCTTTTTCGGCATAGCCGTATAATATTCTTTTGGCCCTGGATATGACGCGACAGGAGGCGTTACTGGTCAAGATGAAGTATGTGATTGGTCAATGTAGCGGTAAATGCAAAATGCAGACATGCAGTTAAAAACGAAACAAAGTTAAGATCGAATGCAAGCTGAATAAGTGGATGTATCTTTTCAAATGACACATTAATAAAATTATATTCCTGATTCAAATGCAGTCTTATTATGAAATGATTCAAACTGATATATTTACCATTGTATGGCACTGCCACTATATAACCCTACCAATTCAGTTGCGAGTTCACCAGCCTATGAACTGCCAACAGGAAGTGATCTCTGCTACTGGTAAGCGCGGGAAATTTGAATTTTAAAATTTTAAAACAAAAATCGCATGACAAATAAAAAAATCGCAGATGGTAAATATAAGAATTGAACGGCTTTCAGTTGGAATTCATAGTCAATATGAATGCCAACTGAAAGCCGTTCAATGCTTAAATAATTTTGTTATCTGTGCTGATACGCATTAGTTCGTTGATTTATTTCACCAGCAGTTTAACATTATAACCAGCAGCATTAAAACTATGCCGTTTATCTTTTTTAAAGATATTTCTTGTTTATATATCATTTAGCAGAAATGGATATTTTATATCCATGGTTCATTGTGGTATGCTCCTCGCGTGAATAAGATTGGAGTATATACAATTTTTGTATGTTACCTTTGTTTATATTACGTAAGCTATTCATGGTGTAAGCTGCCTTTGTATATTGTGAAATCATTTAAAAGTCTTCACTTGTCGATACTGTAACCATCTGTTTACCTGTGCATATGCAAATCTATCGACTCCATTTTCCTCGTATTTAAAATGAAACTGAAAATATACACATTGACACAGCCAGTATATGTAGGGACTTCATCGCAATCATTAGATATCATTCAGAGTAACCTTGACATCCATTTTACAGTAAACATTTTATTGAATTTTAATTCAAAGAATGAAAAGCAAATTAATTCCTACGACGGAATTGTCTGGTATTTCCGAGTATGTTTCTATATAACGTATCACAGGGAACTTGCCCAGGATCTACAAGTCACGGTTGACATACTTTTTCATTATGTGTTGTTTGTGTCGTATATAATTCATATTTGTGCCGGGCTTAGGATATCGTCACTGTGATAACGTTATATCGGTCACAAAGTGTGTACGTTGCAACATACGGAAGTAGGACTAATGTAGGTAAGTAATGTTGTGACTGTATTAGTTACCACCTATTTGATGACTGATGTAGGTAAGTAATGTTGTGACTGTATTAGTTACCACCTATTTTATGACTGATGTAGGTAGGTAATGTTGTGACTGTATTAGTTACCTATTTTATGACTGATGTAGGTAAGTAATGTTGTGACTGTATTAGTTACCACCTATTTTATGACTGATGTAGGTAGGTAATGTTGTGACTGTATTAGTTACCTATTTTATGACTGATGTAGGTAAGTAATGTTGTGACTGTCTTAGTTACCTATTTTATGACTGATGTAGGTAAGTAATGTTGTGACTGTATTAGTTACCTATTTTATGACTGATGTAGGTAAGTAATGTTGTGACTGTATTAGTTACCTATTTTATGACTGATGTAGGTAAGTAATGTTGTGACTGTATTAGTTACCACCTATTTTATGACTGATGTAGGTAAGTAATGTTGTGACTGTATTAGTTACCTATTTTATGACTGATGTAGGTAAGTAATGTTGTGACTGTATTAGTTACCACCTATTTTATGACTGATGTAGGTAAGTAATGTTGTGACTGTATTAGTTACCACCTATTTTATGACTGATGTAGGTAAGTAATAGTGTGACTGTATTAGTTACCTATTTATGACTGATGTAGGTAAGTAATGTTGTGACTGTATTAGTTACCACCTATTTATGACTGATGTAGGTAAGTAATGTTGTGACTGTATTAGTTACCTATTTTATGACTGATGTAGGTAAGTAATGTTGTGACTGTATTAGTTACCTATTTTATGACTGATGTAGGTAAGTAATGTTGTGACTGTATTAGTTACCACCTATTTTATGACTGATGTAGGTAAGTAATGTTGTGACTGTATTAGTTACCACCTATTTTATGACTGATGTAGGTAAGTAATGTTGTGACTGTATTAGTTACCTATTTAATGACGAATGTAGGTAAGTAATGGTGTGACTGTATTAGTTACCTATTTTATGACTGATGTAGGTAAGTAATGTTGTGACTGTATTAGTTACCTATTTATGACTGATGTAGGTAAGTAATGTTGTGACTGTATTAGTTACCACCTATTTTATGACTGATGTAGGTAAGTAATGTTGTGACTTTATTAGTTACCTATTTATGACTGATGTAGGTAAGTAATGTTGTGACTGTATTAGTTACCTACTTTATGACTGATGTAGGTAAGTTAATGTTGTGACTGTATTAGTTACCACCTATTTTATGACTGATGTAGGTAAGTAATGTTATGACTGTATTAGTTACCTATTTTATGACGGATGTAGGTAAGTAATGTTGTGACTGTATTAGTTACCTATTTTATGACTGATGTAGGTAAGTAATGTTGTGACTGTATTAGTTACCACCTATTTTATGACTGATGTAGGTAAGTAATGTTGTGACTGTATTAGTTACCACCTATTTTATGACTGATGTAGGTAAGTAATGTTGTGACTGTATTAGTTACCTATTTTATGACTGATGTAGGTAAGTAATGTTGTGACTTTATTAGTTACCTATTTTATGACTGATGTAGGTAAGTAATGTTGTGACTGTATTAGTTACCTATTTTATGACTGATGTAGGTAAGTAATGTTGTGACTGTATTAGTTAACACCTATTTTATGACTGATGTAGGTAAGTAATGTTGTGACTGTATTAGTTACCACCTATTTTATGACTGATGTAGGTAAGTAATGTTGTGACTGTATTAGTTACCTATTTTATGACTGATGTAGGTAAGTAATGTTGTGACTGTATTAGTTACCTATTTATGACTGATGTAGGTAGGTAATGTTGTGACTGTATTAGTTACCACCTATTTTATGACTGATGTAGGTAAGTAATGTTGTGACTTTATAAGTTACCACCTATTTTATGACTGATGTAGGTAAGTAATGTTGTGACTGTATTAGTTACCTATTTTATGACTGATGTAGGTAAGTAATGTTGTGACTGTATTAGTTACCACCTATTTTATGACTGATGTAGGTAAGTAATGTTGTGACTGTATTAGTTACCACCTATTTATGACTGATGTAGGTAAGTAATGTTGTGACTGTATTAGTTACCACCTATTTTATGACTGATGTAGGTAAGTAATGTTGTGACTGTATTAGTTACCTATTTTATGACTGATGTAGGTAAGTAATGTTGTGACTGTATTAGTTACCACCTATTTTATGACTGATGTAGGTAAGTAATGTTGTGACTGTATTAGTTACCTATTTATGACTGATGTAGGTAAGTAATGTTGTGACTGTATTAGTTACCACCTATTTTATGACTGATGTAGGTAAGTAATGTTGTGACTGTATTAGTTACCACCTATTTTATGACTGATGTAGGTAAGTAATGTTGTGACTGTATTAGTTACCACCTATTTTATGACTGATGTAGGTAAGTAATGTTGTGACTTTATTAGTTACCACCTATTTTATGACTGATGTAGGTAAGTAATGTTGTGACTGTATTAGTTACCTATTTTATGACTGATGTAGGTAAGTAATGTTGTGACTGTATTAGTTACCTATTTTATGACTGATGTAGGTAAGTAATGTTGTGACTGTATTAGTTACCACCTATTTTATGACTGATGTAGGTAAGTAATGTTGTGACTGTATTAGTTACCACCTATTTTATGACTGATGTAGGTAAGTAATGTTGTGACTGTATTAGTTACCACCTATTTTATGACTGATGTAGGTAAGTAATGTTGTGACTGTATTAGTTACCTATTTTATGACTGATGTAGGTAAGTAATGTTGTGACTGTATTAGTTACCTATTTTATGACTGATGTAGGTAAGTAATGTTGTGACTGTATTAGTTACCTATTTTATGACTGATGTAGGTAAGTAATGTTGTGACTGTATTAGTTACCTATTTTATGACTGATGTAGGTAAGTAATGTTGTGACTGTATTAGTTACCTATTTTATGACTGATGTAGGTAAGTAATGTTGTGACTGTATTAGTTACCACCTATTTTATGACTGATGTAGGTAAGTAATGTTGTGACTTTATTAGTTACCTATTTTATGACTGATGTAGGTAAGTAATGTTGTGACTTTATTAGTTACCACCTATTTTATGACTGATGTAGGTAAGTAATGTTGTGACTGTATTAGTTACCACCTATTTTATGACTGATGTAGGTAAGTAATGTTGTGACTGTATTAGTTACCTATTTTATGACTGATGTAGGTAAGTAATGTTGTGACTGTATTAGTTACCACCTATTTTATGACTGATGTAGGTAAGTAATGTTGTGACTGTATTAGTTACCACCTATTTTATGACTGATGTAGGTAAGTAATGTTGTGACTGTATTAGTTACCACCTATTTTATGACTGATGTAGGTAAGTAATGTTGTGACTGTATTAGTTACCTATTTTATGACGAATGTAGGTAAGTAATGTTGTGACTTTATTAGTTACCACCTATTTTATGACTGATGTAGGTAAGTAATGTTTTGACTGTATTAGTTACCACCTATTTTATGACTGATGTAGGTAACTAATGTTGTGACTGTATTAGTTACCTATTCTATGACTGATGTAGGTAGGTAATGTTGTGACTTTGTAAGTTACTACCTATTTTATGACTGATGTAGGTAAGTAATGTTGTGACTGTATTAGTTACCACCTATTTTATGACTGATGTAGGTAAGTAATGTTGTGACTGTATTAGTTACCACCTATTTTATGACTGATGTAGGTAAGTAATGTTGTGACTTTGTAAGTTACTACCTATTTTATGACTGATGTAGGTAAGTAATAGTGTGACTGTATTAGTTACCACCTATTTTATGACTGATGTAGGTAAGTAATGTTGTGACTGTATTAGTTACCACCTATTTTATGACTGATGTAGGTAAGTAATGTTGTGACTGTATTAATTACCTATTTTATGACTGATGTAGGTAAGTAATATTGTGACTGTATTAGTTACCTATTTTATGACAGATGTAGGTAAGTAATGTTGTGACTGTATTAGTTACCTATTTTATGACTAATGTAGGTAAGTAATGTTAGGACTGTGTTAGTTACCACCTATTTTATGACCAATGTAGTTAACCTATTTTATCACATTTGGTACGGTTATTTAGAGTTGATATGTGTGCATTATATATACAATTTGGTATATCAATACTTTATCCAACATAGCTGTATGAATTGGCTCGCCTAAGTTATAGACATTAGACTGAGTACTGATACATTGAACAAGGACAAAGAATAACGAGCCCTCAATCTTCCTATCCTGACATATTCTAGGGGAGCAGAGAGTGAAGGTGAAGGTGCTCCTAGAGCTTCGAGTATGGGTGGCTACCTGTGTCCCTGAACATTCATTTTTAGCTAATCCTAAGCTTCCGTCCAAAATTGGTTGAGGTCGGGAATGGCGTCGTCTACGGGGTCGTCAAAACAGCTTTCATTGAAGATTAACTTAAGAGATGCTAAAGCTAAAATGTTATGTATCTACATTACACATATACAGTGGAAAATTTATACATTTTGAAACAAAATGATGCACCAGGTAAATAAACTGTATGCAAACATACAATGTAAAATTGCACTTAAGCATTACTATCAATTTTCTTTAGTTTCATCGGGGTATGAAAAAAAAATTGTTAGCAAACTGTATGAATCCGCGTATTCTTACAGAAGTTTGCAAACAATTTTTTTTCATATCCCTATGAAACTAAAAAAAACAATTGATATCAACGCTTATAATTAATTTTTGAAAATAATTTTCTAATCTAAAACATGCTTTATGCACAATTTTACTGGTTTTATATGGGATTCTTTTTCTCAAATCAATACGCAACGTCAATTGTCGTATTGTGACGTCACATTTTTCGCGCCATTCTCGGAATTTTTTTCATAGTGGTATAATTAATTTTTCTTTCTTTTCATGGTAAATACTCAAATGTGATTGGTCGAAAAATTCTTTCATTCTTCTATGAAAGAAATTCCGAGAATGGCGCGAAAAATGTGACGTCACAATACGACAATTGACGTTGCGTATTGATTTGAGAAAAAGAATCCCATTTAAAACCAGTAAAATTGTAAAAAAAAAAACATGTTTTAAATTAGAAAATCATTTTAAAAAATTAATTATAAGCGTTGATGTCAATTTTTTTTTTAGTTTCATCGGGGTATGAATCGCGGATTCATACAGTTTGCAAACAAAATTTGTAACGCGGATTCATACAGTTTGCAAACAAAATTTGTTTCATACCCCGATGAAACTAAAAAAAATGACATCAATGCTTGAATGAAAAAAAAATCTCAACCAATCAGAAAGCTGCATTCTGCGTACAAACAATGGAAAATTAATTATAACATCATGATGCACCTAATAAACATGCATGTAATTATGGGGGGATGCATAAAGGAGGCGAGGTAGGGGGGTTCAATCAGGTTTTTCTAATATATAAACAAATGAGATTATTTTGATTGTATTGAGTGTCTGAAAGTGTTAAAGATGGCGGTCAGCTAGAAATTTGATCTGGCCCTTGCGGGGTTCACACGCTGAAACAGGGGTCAGAGATCACTTGGTACAGTGTTGGCCAATGAAATTGTGCTCAAATGTTAATACCGGGAAATTCAAAGCAAATAGATACGTTTGTGAAAAAAAAGTTGTCTATTGCTTATCATTTTTCATTTTTTTGGTGTAACTAGTTTTGCAATTGTTATTAAAGAAATAAAGTGTACATTTAGCAGACTGCAGTAAGTTATTAGCATGTCCTTTACACATCAAATCATTGTGAAACATGATTAATGAGACATGCTTATACAAGATGCAACAATATAACTGAGATGTTAATAAGTTGATACCGGGTAGTCATGTGGCATTTTCTTATATTTTCGGTTTCCTGATTGAGTGTATTCCTAAAAACATATTCCACCGATTATATTAAATATTCTCGTCTTTATACAGCATTACAATGTATATAGAGTGCAATCCAGTCTCCACTACTTCAGTAACCTAACGGGCCGCGGTTTCATCAACGATCATCAATTTCACGAAATCTATTAACTTAATCAATTTTCAATAAAAACGCATTACTAGGTTTAAGGGGGACAGCATAGTAAAGGAATATTCCTTAACGTTTTCAGAATAGTGTCCATAAGGGGCGTCGATGAAACTAGGCCAGATCAGTTTATAGTTCGTACGGACAGTATAACTAAACATACTATCCTTTAGATTATCCTGATTTGTATCCTTGCACGCTATAGATATAACTACGTCTCTTGACATAGTGGACACAGTACCATAATGTATTTGTACTATCGTCATGTCCCCTACCTAAGATGGGATACAGTATGCTATATTGAAAATAACTGAATATTAGTTTTCTGGTTTGTTCGCTAGATTCTCTTACTGGCAAAGTTAAAAGCTATGATCATCAATACTTTGACGAAAATCCACTTTGGTCTTCTCTTTAATTATAATCTTTCACTAGTTTAAAATCTGACCTCCTTTCTTTTGAACTTAGGCTACTCAATTGTTATTAACTCATTATTTATTTCTGGGTCGTGTTAATTTGCATTTGACGTACGTTTATTTTTGCAGCATTCTCTATTTTTGGTAAAGAAAATTCCAAATTGGTGGTGTTCTTCTTTGCCTCAATTCCAGAAGATAACCTTGTTTATAAATTTGTTCATTAAAAATAATCATTGTTTTCCTTCCAAGAACAGAAAATTGCCAGATGTTGCAGATCGGATAGAGACCAGTGCAACACCAAGGAATACCAAATCTAAGGTACAGAAGTACATCTATTTAAGGATTTCAAGAGAGACAACTATGGCAGAAGGGTATCAGAAGTCAAACCAAAACGGCCATCGTCAGAAACGAAAGGTAAGTAAAACGAGGGTATATTAGGATAGGCAAACACCAATCTTGTATATAACAAGGGGAGGGGGGTGGCAAGATTATTAGGGCAGACAAACACCAATCTTGTATATAACAAGGGAGAGGGGGTAAGATAGTTAGATATAGTTACACACCAATCTTCAATATAACATCATAGTAGACCTCCAACAAGGGGAGGGTAAGATAATTAGGGTGGGCAAACCCCAATCTTCAATATAGCATAAACTCCCAACAAGTAGTAGCGACAAAGCAAAAACAAGCGTCATTTGGTACTGGTAACGGGAATCATTAAGGATCTCGTACAATGGCTTACAGCAGTCAGTTTTTGTTTAAATGCTTATCCATGGGATGATACAATAAAAATGTCAGAAGTCAAAATTAAGTCAAAATCAAAAGTCGCATAGCATCGAACAACGCCAGTAGATAATTTTCACTTCTTTTTTTCGGTGACATAACTTACACGAGTTACTATTTTATAGGAGAATTGGTGAAAGGAGATTTAGTGGGATATGAAACAATTATAAAATGCTATCTCCCGAGAAAAAGATTTCAAATCGAACGTCAGACCGATGTTTGAGTACAGTTCGTAAGATTTACCCCCTGTTGTGTCTCTGACATACTCAGTTTAGATTCTCATTGATCATCTTGTCATCACAATGGAGGACATTACAGTAGTGGTCCTTCCAAAAGAATTATAGGCATGGGTCTGAGAAATTGTACCATCTAATGGCAGGAATGAGATGGTTGTACTTCTGCTTCACAGGATGACAATCCAGATGTATATCTTTCAAGGACATTGACTTTTCTCCTACGCCACGGAGCAGCGCAGGAAGGGCTTACATTGATGTCAGGTACGTTTCGTTTTCTCCCACAATGCTTTGCAATCTCCTCCGTAATGGTGCACGACCAGACTGGGATTCGAACCTCGGACCTCCAAACGGACGCTTTAACCATTTGAGTTACCAAACCAGTCCCGTTTATTTACATATAAGCTTGCTTGTAGATATCAAATTTACCTATTCAATATACAGTCCGGTAAAAACCAAATTCACAAGATAATCGATCTTACGTATTCAAACGTATTATTCGAATATTTCTGTATTTTCTTTCATCGGCATTTAAAACATTGTGATATGGGCCAAATTGGGATATTTCAAAAGGCCGATAAGACATGAGAAACCTTCAGGTTATCAAACATATAGGAATACTTGTTTCTACCATTTAGTCGACTGAGTCTGAGTGCTAATTGCACCAATCGTTTGTAAAAATAGAATATCGGTAAACCTAGTGAAGAGATATATCATCGGGGAACACGGTTGATTACAATCATCTTCGTTTTTAATATTTCGTTGTAATATGTTTTAAGGGTTGTTTATTATAAACCTTTCGGTTTTACACTCCTTTTCAGACGGATATTTGTATATAGACGATATCTTAAAGCTCCCCTCACTACAGGATTTTAGGTACGACGACATTAATCGTGTTGTTGCGAATGATGATAAAAACAGATTTACTCTCAACAAACATCCGGACACCAGGAGGAAGAGGATACGTGCAAACCATGGCCACACTTTGGAGGTAACTCCACATAATATTCGTTCATACTTGGCACACGGCCAGGGTGTGTTCGATCTGCCAACATGTTAGTAGTACTTAATATACATGGATACGCAGGCGCGGATCCAGTAATTTTAGTGGTAGTGCGAGCGCCGTAGGCGCGAGCCGATTTTTTTTTTTGGCGAGGGGTCTGGGGGCCAAAATTTCGGAAAATGAAATGATTATAGCAAATTTTGTCAAATTTCCTCCTCCGAAAAAGGGGGGTGACCCTTTATGTGACCCCCAGGACCCACCCCCTCCCCCTTCTGGATCCGCTAGTGATACGTATACATGCTAGGCATTCAGGACTCACACAACTAAATCAGCCAATCAGGTGGTTTCTTAAGATTGTAGCTGTTTTCCTGAGTAAATAACATATGAAATGAATACGTTCTGTCTCCGAGAATAAAGAGTAGGGTCTTGAGATTTTTGAAAATCAAAAATACGCACTCCTACTGAAAACAGAATGACGTACGTAGGATTCGAAGTGTAAAATGGCGGGAATTCCACACGTGGCGGTTCCCCAGTGCACTGTAAATGTCATAAATGGCCATAATGTCAAAAGTTTATTTACCTTAAGGCAGAGACCTATATATTAGTATATAGGTCTCTGCCTTAAGGTCAAAAGATTAAAAAAAGAAACATGCACAATTCAAACAGATAGGCATCTTAAAATTGTCTACTTCTAAAGATAAAATCAAAGATCATATGTCTGAAAACCAAACAAGAGCGATTTGAGTTATTATAAAAAGGATCACTTTAAGCAAGTAGATATATATAGGTTCTTGCACGGGTATATGGGTCTTGCGAGAGGGGAGTATTTTTCACCATAAAAATCACCGAGAAATAAACTGACCAAAGTGGACATCACATCTAATGCAGATCACAGTGTTACCGTCTGCGCCAATTTACAAATGTACATAAGAAGTAATATTTATTTGATATTTGCCAGCTTTTCATTTCCTATTTGACCAGATTTTAACTTTAATCAATAAACTTACAAGGATAACATTTATATATACACATATATTTCTGAATATAAACAAGAAGCATGCACAGAGAAAAAGAGGAAAGATTGGACGAGTCCATTATATTCAGGGCACAGTTTAAATCGTGACTTCGGGTGTATTTTCCCTTAAGGTAAAAAGATTTGACCTTAGGTCCAATAACTATGTCTTACATTGAGGTCAAATTTGTTTACCTTAAGGATAAAACCACATAATGTCAAAAAAGTTATTTGACCTTAAGTAAGAAGACTTGCACACATTCTCTCAAATCCACACTCTAACTTACATATAACTTGTCAACAACACCTGCAACCACCAAACAATACTGGTAAGACTGGACTAGTAACAAGGTATACGAACTTTCCACACTACAATACACAGGTGACAGATGTACAGTACAACCCAATACTTTAAACTATATAACTAATTATATTGTTAATTACATTATGTTCCTGTGACAGATATTTGTATTTAATGCCACGTTTGAATAAATTCCTGACATTGCTCACATCCTCATTCTGGTCGTTAGTATTAGCCTTGCCGGATGTGACGTCACTCTAATGACATGAGCTACTTTCAGTTTACCGGTAACCCGGGGGTGCCTGACGTTCCACCCAACGGTGCCATGATGGCGCACCCCTATTACCAACAAATGCAGCCAATGCCACCACAAATGGCTGCCCCTCTTAGCGACGTACAGGTTGGCAGTCTCGTGCAAGCGGCCATCAAACTATTATGTCATATTGGCGGGCCCCTCTACTTACGCGACCTGGCAGTGGAGATTTACAATGTTGCTCGAGACTTGCCCAGAGTCAGTGAACAACAACTACATATGTTGTTACGTGGTTTCCCAAACAACTTTTGTATCATGAGGAAAGAGGGAACAAACTTAGACGTAATCCAAGCTGTGTCTAAACTGGGTTTGTGTAGCGAACATTGCACCAGGAAAACCGCCTGCATGGGGTTTCCTGTTTGTGACAAGTTACATATATGCAAATTTTATCTATTATCAAACTCATGTAGGTTTTCTAAAACCAATGAAGGTACGTGTATGTTTGGTCACGATTTGACTACCCAACATAACAGAGCTGCTCTGCAGCAGCACTGGTTTTCACATCTGACAGTTCAGGAGCTGAGATACCTTTTTCAATCGACTGAGAGCCGAACAGAGTCCACTCTGCCCCACATCTGTAAGTTTTACAACGTAGGAGCAGCAGGATGCAGACACCTGACACAAGGTATACCCTGTCCGTATCTCCACATATGTCGACACTACGTGATGAGCCAGTGTAAATTTGGTCAGGGATGCAAGAGGAACCATGATATAAACCATGCTCAAGTCAGAGGTTTGTTTTGTTTCTTCATTGTTAATTTAATGATACATGAGTTAAGAGGCAATGCCAATGCCCTGACTCATCCCTCTGAGTTAAAATGATAATCGTCCTCGATAATCCAGGAATTATGATCACATGCACTCTCTTCAAGCCTCTTGTGGCCAGCCACAGTCTTACACAAGGGTAACATTGAGATATCCCTGTCCATGGAAGAGTTTGGCAGGTCAGCATTAGGCTTAAAGAGTATGTGAGTGTAATCCCAAAAGTATCGAGGAAGAATGTAAACTTGCATGCAGTGCATGTACATATAAGTTAGTATGAATATTTGTATCTGGTCTCGTACATTCTGACTGACATTAACACTATACATATATAAAAGATGTATCTAATGATAACCACATATACCTTAATGCAGCTGTTACATGTATTCCCATGTAATCAAAAATACCATTCATATTTTTCTAGTTTGTCATTTATCAAGATTTATGTAATGGAGTAAAAACTGAATGTAATCCAACAACTTTACCTTACAGAAATCCTTGCTAAACATGGCATCAACTTGAAGAGAGCACCCAAAGAAATTTTAGCTGAATTGAGAGAATCAGTATTAAGTTCCAAAGACCTACAAGACAACATGAGCCAGAGTAGCCAGAGTTCTTCAACCATGGCTCAGACACAAAGGTAAGGATAAAGAGTCCTAGTTCTGATCCCAATAACGGCTCAGACACAAAGGTAAGGTAAAGAGTCCTAGTTCCCATCCCAATAACGGCTCAGACACAAAGGTAAGGATAAAGAGTCCTAGTTCCCATCCCAATAACGGCTCAGACACAAGGGTAAGGATAAAGAGTCCTAGTTCCCATCCCAATAACGGCTCAGACACAAAGGTAAGGATAAAGAGTCCTAGTTCCCATCCCAATAACGGCTCAGACACAAGGGTAAGGATAAAGAGTCCTAGTTCCCATCCCAATAACGGCTCAGACACAAAGGTAAGGATAAAGAGTCCTAGTTCCGATCCCAATAACGGCTCAGACACAAAGGTAAGGATAAAGAGTCCTAGTTCCGATCCCAATAACGGCTCAGACACAAAGGTAAGGATAAAGAGTCCTAGTTCCGATCCCAATAACGGCTTAGACACAAAGGTAAGGTAAAGAGTCCTATTTCCCATCCCAACCATGACTTGGATAAAAGTTTAAATAAAGTACCTGAACTTCATGGGAAGGGTGAGTCTACTGTAGGTCATTTTCAATTGACAAGAGTGGAATTATAACCTGAGATGACAGTTTGATACTCTAAAAGTTAAGCCTGGCCCACACATGGAATCTTATAGAGGTACGAAGAAAGGGGTCAAATTAACTTTACATTCAACAATATCCTACTCAAGATATAGATCTATTAAAGATAATACTACAAGTTTTGCTTTGTTCCTTATGAAGGGGAATAATTAACTATAGTTTATTTAGGAAAATGTTCTGTTCAATATTTATTTTGTTAATTTCATGTTGGAAATTATTCAGCTTTATTCCGTTTATTCTATGCAGACAAATGTCCCAGATGAGCTTGCAGAGCCAAGATGAGAGTTCGGATGAAGAAATAGATGGTCCCCCACAGGCACACCCTACCAAAGAAATCTGTATCTTCCACCTTCGTGGCAAATGTGGGTTCGGTCGAGGTTGTCACAAGTCACACCAACATTTACCATACCAGTGGCAATACCGGGAGTCTGGACAGAAATGGATTGATCTACCCCCGAGTTCAAATGTTGACCTAGAGATTAACTATAGTGATGTGGAAAAGGAAGTGTGTTTTGTAAAACTAACAACTGTGATGTAAGTAATAAATTCTGTATTAACTTGGTTTTGTTGCAGCTTTAAGTAAAGATGAGATAGAAATTATCTTTAACATCATTGTAATAACCAAGTAGCCCAGTATCATTGTATTTGGCAGCAGCATCTTAGGATAAAGGGCTGATATGTTAGATGGACTTAATACAATTTTAGGTCACCTAGGTCAAATATTTCTCATTAAAGAAAAATTAAAAAGCTTCCTTTCAGTTTATTTATTATTTATCATACATGCCATATTTTCAGGAGACCAATAAGGGAGAATGATGATTTTTTTAAGGGAGTTTTGCCTAAAATAAGGGAGATTTGTGTGCAACATGAATATCAACATTTTTACTCAATTTTAAAGCAATAAACTAATTTTGAAAGTGATAAAGAATATTTATATATATTTGAGATATTAATCATACTATATGAAAACAACAAAAAGTTGTATATGGTAAAAATGCAATTAGTATACATTCTGATAACATAGAATTATTTTTTATTTTTTAAGCAACACAAAGTTTTCACAGCTTTATGCATATTACATAAAAGCATTTGAAAAGGGTATATTATAATTACATATAGCTAAAGATTAAGACAAGTAGTTTATTTAAACAGGTTTGAGCTCCACTATTAGTAATTATGGTCTTGTACCCCCAACCCCAGCCAACGAGTACAGTTCTTTTCTCTAGTTAAGTGGTCAATACATTCTTACACTCATATCTCAATATTGCTCTAATATGTCAAACTAAACAATTTCTGAATAACCAAGAAACTAATTAGGATCATGTGTAAGATTTAAGTTTTACTAGGAATCGAGATCTACATAGATATTGTAACCCCACCATATTGTTTTCTATCTAATAACCACAGGCAGCCAGTGGTAGTCCAGCTGAACTTTAACACTATGATTGGGGTGGACAAGGATAATGTGTCTCGTCAAATACGGAGGCTGTCTACTGCCTCATCAGGGGCAGAGAAATTCACATCTCTGGCGACCCAGTGGAAGTGGTATTGGCTGGATGAGGGCAATGCATGGCGCGAGTATGGAGAACAGGTAAACAGTACATTGAGGACTTGAGTACAATAAGTAGCAGTTGGATATACAATGTAGTTTGGACAATATACAATTATAGACTTTTAGTCAGGTCGATACATGGTTTTAATAACCTGAAAAAAAAAAATATTCACCGAGGAGGAAGTCAAAGGTGGATCTTTTTTTCAGGTCAGTAAAACCATGTAATGACTGAAATCAAATAAAAAGGCTTTGATAGTTTTATCATAAAATGGCTGTTTTGATTTTTAATAACCATGGAATGAATGCAGGTAACAATTTAACATGTCATGGTAGAGACTGATTTGTAAAGCATTTGTAAATATTTCATCATATCTTTTTTTAACCACTACACAATCAAAAGTAAACAGATACATTAAAACGTGCAGCATTAAAAACATTAATTCTTACGATAATTTAATTTTCTAACAATCAAAGATATTGCTTGTCACATTTTAAAAGTGTGCAAGATATTTTACACTGTTGGACACTACTGATGGGAGTTAATTCATAATCAATCTATTTTTAGAAACACCCAGTTGACTAGCATTTTTAGGTCACCTGAGACAAAGTCTCAAAGTCTTCAAAGCTTGTGATGGCAGTTTGATGGTATACACATGTTGGCGCTGACTGACCCCAGGGGCTGATGGGCAGGGCTAAAAAGGGTCAAATTGACAAAAACTTCAAAAATCTACTTCTCTACTCTCAGACATTGTGGAATCAAACACTTTTCATAGATAGAAGGGTCTTAATGTGCTTTACCAAAATTGTGAATTTCCTGACCCTGGGGTCTCGGGTTTGCCCCTGGGGAGGGGGTAAACTTTACTATAGTTTATATAGGGAAATCACATTTTTGACTATAATTTGTTGGATTTCTATTGGAACTCATTCTAACTTAGTTGACAGTGTCAGTATGGGATAACAGATTGATGGTATACACATGTTGGCACTGACTGACCCCCAGGAGCTAATGGGCGGGGCTAAAAATGGTCAAATTAACAAAAACTTCAAAAATCTTCTTCTCTACTCTCAGATATGATGGAATCAAACACTCTTCATAGATGGAAGGGTCTTAAGGTGCTTTTCCAAAATTGTGAATTTCCTGACCCTGGGGTCTCAGGTTTGCCCCTGGGGAGGGGGTAAACTTTACTATAGTTTATATAGGGAAATCATATTTTTGACTATTATTTGTTTGATTTGTATTGGAATTCATTCTGATTTGGTTAACATTATCAGCTTTGGATGGCAGTTTGATGGTATGCACATGTTGGCCCTGACTGACCCCCAGGGGCTGATGGGCGGGGCAAAAAAAGGTCAAATAGACAGAAATTTCAAAGATCTTCTTCTCAAGACCTAATTAAGACAGAATCAAATACTCTTCATAGGTGGAAGGGTCTTATAGTGATTTACTAGTGTAATGAACTTCATGACCCAGGAGTCACAAGTTTGCCCCTGGGGAGGGTGTAGATTTTACTATAGTTTATATAGGGAAATAACATTTTTGACTATTATTTGTTTGGTTTCTATCGGAATTCATTCTACTAACTTTGTTGACATTATCAGCATTGGATGACAGCTTAATGGTATACACCTGTTGGCCCTGACTGACCTCTAGGGGCTGATGGGTGGGTTCAAAAAGGGTTAATTAAATTAACTGAAATATTTCAAATCTCAGGTGACCGTTAAGGCCCATGGGCCTCTTGTTACCAGCTATGTTTACATTTAGTCAATATGACTTTTTATCGGGAATCACTTGATACTATTTAAGCAAATCAGAAAGAATGAAAAATATGATTGTATAACAGCAGGTGGAGTATTTTGGGTAGAAAACTAACTAAATTTAATATGTATTAATACTAGTCCTAAAGATTTGTGTAAAAAACTGTATAGTAGTGTCATATTAATTTTATATCGGGGCCTTCATCTAATGGGAGTGTTATGGTGTGATATTGTCCATCTGGCAGAATCTTTTGTTTATGGTGCAATTATTTTACTTCCTTGAGCTGTTGTATGCAATGGCCAAATTGCAGTATGGATAGTAGTCGCATTTAAAATGGAGAAATGGAGAGATACACAGACTGATGAAATGGGAAGGTCATATAACACGTTTTGTTATATATCCACTAACACCAGACTCATATTTTTGTATAGAACACTACTGGATACAAGGCTATAATCAGCAGTGAGGAAATGGAACAGAGATACCTTGAGAATCCTACCGGACAGCTTCGCTTTGCTACCCTAGGCCATGAGTACCTCATGGATTTTGATAAGATGGTGCAACAGAACCTCTTTTATCAAACTGAAAGAGTTGTGCGACGTCGACCGGTTTTTGTAGCCCCAAAGGATGTGGAGGAGCGGAAGAAGAGGTTTGTAAATAACTGGTCTGATAAGAATTTACATTGTAGTTTGGAAAAGTGGAGGATTTTTTAGTTTCGTACATAGCCAGGGAAAATCTGGAATTTGGTATATACGGGACTGAAAAAAGTGTGTGTAATAATTGGATGGTGGTACAGTAATTTTGAGATGGTTGTTAAGTGAGGTTTCACTACATACTTTGTACATGTTCAGTTTTAAATTCAAAATAGCATTGTACATAAATTATTGCTTCACAAACAGTGCGAAAAGTGCTAAAATTAAACTATCGATAAAATAAGTATGTTTACTGTAATTAGTTTTCTTGTACACAGTTAGCCCTCCGTGTACATGTATGTTGTTTTGACTTTGCAATCATAAAAGACGTTGTTGATGTAATGTGAATGAATTGTTGACATGTCATTGCATTGTTTCCACATCATACAGTCATGAACGGGGAATTCATCTCCCCTGTCTCAACCCTTGGGTGGGGTAAGGAAATTTCACACCAAAATAAAGTGTGGATAGATAGATTCTCACATACTTCATAGGGTGATACTGTGGTTGCTGGGGACGGAGGATGGAATAAATCAACTTCACAGGGGGTAGGGAAAGACAGCTGACACATGCTATGGCGCTGCTCATAATAGCATAGCATTGTCAACTGAATCACAAATTGAAATGAAAATGTTTCACAACACCTTACAACTTTTTACAACTTTTTTCAGTGTGTTACGAAAAAAAAAATCAAAACATGAGCATGTACTGTTGACAGGACAGGGATAACCCTTGTGTAAGAGTTTGGCTGATCAGCACTCGGCAATCCTCATGCCAGCACTCAAAACTTTTACACTGAGAGATATCTCAAGTCCACAGAACAGGCCCATGAAATATTATATCAATCTTTCAAATCCCTTCTGGGTGAAATGGGGATCACAACCCTAGGGGCAAGATTCTTAAGTTGTCAAACTTGAGGCTTGCTGAGTGTTTGGCAGCTTAAGAATCTTAGAGGAGGGTCGAGATCTTGTCTCCCTCTCAAGGGGGTGAATGATTAATAGAATCAAAATGGGTCTGTTCCATGGACAGGGATATCTCAACCCGAGTGTAAGAGCTTTCCTCGTGCTGGCCAGCCAAACTCTCGCACAAGGGTTGAGATATCCTTGTTCGTGGAACATCCCATGTTTGATTGTTTTCTCACATACTTGCAAGCAAATGTAAGCTTTATGAAAGTTTTTCATCATGCCATTTGCCATGCTCATTGGAATGTGGGTTACGTTATTGTGAGCAGCATTATATAGCTGTCTTTACCCCCTGTGTTAGATTGATTTATCTTTTCCCTAGCAACCACGGATAACCCAGATTGATTTATCTTTTCCCTAGCAACCACAGATAACCCTGTGAAGTATGTGAGAATATTTTGCTCTTACGCTGTTTATATTTACCCTCGTTTGTATCCAATATAATTGCTGTTACATCAGTGCAAGACAATGTTGATTTGATGTGATTTAATCGTTGATGTGACATGTTGAGAAAGTGAAAAGAGCATGTATAGTTTGTCTCAACCTTAGGGTGAGATCAGAAATCTCACACCGTTAAAATTGTGGATATCCCTGTCCAGGGTAGGAGAGACCGATGTCTGTGTTGACTTAGCTTACAGTACAGAGGATTAGCCATAGTGTTGTTAGTTAGCATACAGTACAGAGGATTAGCCATAGTGTTGTTAGTTAGCATACAGTACAGAGGATTAGCCATAGTGTTGTTAGTTAGCATACAGTACAGAGGATTAGCCATAGTGTTGTTAGTTAGCATACAGTACAGAGGATTAGCCATAGTGTTGTTAGTTAGCATACAGTACAGAGGATTAGCCATAGTGTTGTTAGTAATGTTTGCATGTCTTTGTAATGAAAGAGGTTAATATTTGGTTCTTTTCAGTAGTGCGCATCATAAGATACCAAGATATTTGTCATGAAATGTATTTGTCTCACAGTAAGATCTATATTGAACAACCTACAGTGAAAATAAACTTTGATCTTAATCCTCCAGGAATCCACAGAGCAAAAGCCATCAAGGAGCCAACTCGGCAGTAATAATGGCTGGGCCTTTAAGTCAGCCTCTGATGTCGTATGTACCCATGGAGTGGGCTTTTGATCGTACCCAGAATACAGACCTGTCCAATCGTGTCAGCTCACACTTCAGTAGGGTACCGGTAAGTTCTCATCTCACACTTTGGTAGGGTAACTGTAAGTTCTAATCTCACACTTTAGAAGGGTACTGTTAAGTTCTAATCTCACACTTTGGTAGGTTTCTGGTAAGTTCTTATCTCACACTTGGTAGGTTTCTGGTAAGTTCTTTTCTCACACTTTGGTAGGTTTCTGGTAAGTTCTTATCTCACACTTTGGTAGGTTTCTGGTAAGTTCTTTTCTCGCACTTTGGTAGGTTTCTGGTAAGTTCTTTTCTCACACTTTGGTAGGTTTCTGGTAAGTTCTTATCTCACACTTTGGTAGGTTTCTGGTAAGTTCTTATCTCACACTTGGTAGGTTTCTGGTAAGTTCTTATCTCACACTTTGGTAGGTTTCTGGTAAGTTCTTTTCTCGCACTTTGGTAGGTTTCTGGTAAGTTCTTTTCTCACACTTTCAAAGGTTAACGGTAAGCGCTTCTCTCAAACTTTGGTAGGTTCCTTGTCAGACTTTGGTAGGGAACTGTTAAGTTCTTATCTCACACTTTGGTAGGTTTCTTGTTAGTTCTGATCACACACATTAGAAGAGTATTGTTAAGTTTTCATATCATACTTTAGTAGGGTAACAGTAAGTTTTCATTTCACAATTCTGTACAGTACTGAGCAGTGAGCATTTTAGTAGGGTACCAAAGTGTTCAATCAAGTCTTCATCATTGGTCAACGACCCCTTTTACACTGGCTACACTGGCTGGGTGAGGTGACATGTTGGGATTTCCATTTTCAAAGTTGTTAATCCTCAGGTTTATGCTCACTAATAAAACTTAAACGCTTCTAAAATTGCTTCCCAACTCGGGAGTTTTCAGTCTGCATTCTCTGTGACTTAGAGTCCAAAAATGAAAGTAGAATACTTCTGATTGTTTCTGACATCATTACTTTTGAATTCTCTGGAGTTAACCTTAATAAAGACAAAAAGTATGGGAATGTTAGAAAGTCTTCTAACAAAAATAGCTCCAAGTACTGCCTGTCAAAGTCATGGGCAAATGTTCTTCCCATGGTTCCTCTCATTATCTGTCCCTGTGTGACTACGGGCGTTGTTCCTCTCATTATCTGTCCCTGTGTGACCACTGGCGTGGTTCATCTCATTATCTGTCCCTGTGTGACCACTGGCGTGGTTCCTCTCATTATCTGTCCCTGTGTGACTACTGGCGTGGTTCCTCTCATTATCTGTCCCTGTGTGACTACTGGCGTGGTTCCTCTCATTATCTGTCCCTGTGTGACTACTGGCGTGGTTCCTCTCATTATCTGTCCCTGTGTGACTACTGGCGTGGTTCCTCTCATTATCTGTCCCTGTGTGACTACTGGCGTGGTTCCTCTCATTATCTGTCCCTGTGTGACCACTGGCGTGGTTCCTGTCATTATCTGTCCCTGTGTGACTACTGGCGTGGTTCCTCTCATTATCTGTCCCTGTGTGACTACTGGAGTGGTTCCTCTCATTATCTGTCCCTGTGTGACTACTGGCGTGGTTCCTCTCATTATCTGTCCCTGTGTGACTACTGGCGTGGTTCCTCTCATTATCTGTCCCTGTGTGACTACTGGCGTGGTTCCTCTCATTATCTGTCCCTGTGTGACTACTGGCGTGGTTCCTCTCATTATCTGTCCCTGTGTGACCACTGGCGTGGTTCCTCTCATTATCTGTCCCTGTGTGACCACTGGCGTGGTTCCTCTCATTATCTGGCCCTGTGTGACCACTGGCGTGGTTCCTCTCATTATCTGTCCCTGTGTGACCACTGGCGTGGTTCCTCTCATTATCTGTCCCTGTGTGACTACTGGCGTGGTTCCTCTCATTATCTGTCCCTGTGTGACTACTGGCGTGGTTCCTCTCATTATCTGTCCCTGTGTGACCACTGGCGTGGTTCCTCTCATTATCTGTCCCTGTGTGACTACTGGCGTGGTTCCTGTCATTATCTGTCCCTGTGTGACTACTGGCGTGGTTCCTCTCATTATCTGTCCCTGTGTGACCACTGGCGTGGTTCCTCTCATTATCTGTCCCTGTGTGACCACTGGCGTGGTTCCTCTCATTATCTGTCCCTGTGTGACCACTGGCGTGGTTCCTCTCATTATCTGTCCCTGTGTGACTACTGGCGTGGTTCCTGTCATTATCTGTCCCTGTGTGACCACTGGCGTGGTTCCTCTCATTATCTGTCCCTGTGTGACCACTGGCGTGGTTCCTCTCATTATCTGTCCCTGTGTGACCACTGGCGTGGTTCCTCTCATTATCTGTCCCTGTGTGACCACTGGCGTGGTTCCTCTCATTATCTGTCCCTGTGTGACTACTGGCGTGGTTCCTGTCATTATCTGTTCCTGTGTGACTACTGGCGTGGTTCCTCTTATTATCTGTCCCTGTGTGAAAACGGGCGTGGTTCCTCTCATTATCTGTCCCTGTGTGACTACTGGCGTGGTTCATCTCATTATCTGTCCCTGTGTGAATACGGGCGTGGTTCCTCTCATTATCTGGCCCTGTGTGACCACTGGCGTGGTTCCTGTCATTATCTGTCCCTGTGTGACTACTGGCGTGGTTCCTCTCATTATCTGTCCTTGTGTGACCACTGGCGTGGTTCCTCTCATTATCTGGCCCTGTGTGACCACTGGCGTGGTTCCTCTCATTATCTGTCCCTGTGTGACTACTGGTGTGGTTCATCTCATTATCTGTCCCTGTGTGACTACTGGCGTGGTTCCTCTCATTATCTGTCCCTGTGTGACTACTGGCGTGGTTCCTCTCATTATCTGTCCCTGTGTGACTACTGGCGTGGTTCCTCTCATTATCTGTCCCTGTGTGACTACTAGCGTTGTCTACCCCCTCTTTCTTGTTGGTCAGTATTGGTACACTTACTGCTGGCGTTGTTCCTCATTATCTGTCCCTGTGTGAATACGGGCTTGGTTCCTCTCATTATCTGTCCCTGTGTAACCTTATAGTGTTGATGAACCATTAAGACCTACTGTAGCAATTAAGCTATCTATATCAAATCCTAATGAATCTAGAGATTTCACTTTTATAAATTATGATCTTGTAGATTAGAAACTTTATATGTTTTATTCAACCCAACCCTTTTATCACTTATAACAGATTCTCAGTCTGGCGTTGCCATCAGTACGAGACGAATGTCGGAAGATAAAGGATCTGTTCTATATGACAATGCCACAGAATGCACAGATACTGGGGATTGACCGGGTGGAGAATGGTGAACTCTGGATGAATTTTGTTAGGTATGGTACTTAAATTTACTAGCTGCATGTCGTAAGAGGCAACTTATTAAACTCTTTCCTCGACACTCGTCTTCATATAACCCTGGCTGTTGCAAGGAAAGTTAAACCCCAAAATATTAACAAACTATCAATTATGCAACTTAACTATGTTAAAACTTAACAGTAAAGGAAGCCACCTATATTCCTAGAACCATATTTGACCTAAATAATGCATCTGCCCCTACAAGCGCACCCCACTGTTTTTCAGGAAAAGAGTATGTACATGTATGTGTTAATTGAAATATAAAAGTTCCTTGAATACCTCACTGATCTTCCAATATAATCTTCAGACCTTTAACCGAACTTTTTGTTACATAAAAGTTTGTAAATGTATAATAATGATAAGTGTAGACCTTGTGTGTTTTTTAAGTGCACAGTGCACTTATTTGGTTGAATACAGTATTTGATTTCATATTCAAGTGACTCATTCCCATTAGATAGTACAGTTACTTTCTTTTCCAGCAAATATGGCTGGATATTAAGATGGCTGAATTACTATACCAGTGTTTAATTAAAAGATGTTGTTTCTCCCATTAAGCCATTGATTTGATACTGGGACAAGTAAGTGGTTGGAGCATTATAATGGAGCTCATTTTCACAGTAGACCATACAGGTAGGGTTGAACTTTGAATACATGTAATGATGTACATTTGTGACATAAAAACTGTCATACAGACTCTGTAATGTTTTCTTTATTTCATTTTTCAGTAAGAAAGAAAAGATGAAGCGTAAGAAGAACGACCCAAATGAGAAACAGCTATTTCATGGCACGAATGGACAGTATGTGGATGCTATTTGTCGTCAGGGCTTCGACTTCCGTTTCTCTGGGAAGACATCAGGTACCAAATATGGACGTGGTAGTTATTTTGCTAAGTCTGCAGCCTATGCCGATCACTACAGTAATGAAGGGGAGATGTTTCTTGCTCGTGTTCTTGTTGGTCGGTATACCCATGGTCAATCATCCTTTGTTCGGCCACCGCCCGTCGACCCTAAGGATCCCTTTGAGCTGTACGACTCCTGCGTGGACAGCGACTCAAATCCAGGAATTTTTGTCATGTTTACTTTTGACCAAGTTTATCCTGAGTATGTTATCAAATACAAGAAGGGTGTGGTATAATGAAAGTGTGGGAGTAATACCATCAAAAAATGCAATTTATCAAATACAAGAAGGGCATGATGCCAGGAAAAGTTTGGGGGGGGGGGGGTAATACCATAAAAAATGCATGTAATCAAAACAATTTTTGATGTGAAAAAATGTGGAAAATATTTCCATTACCTGGTAATGCTAAACAGGCTTTGATAATGGGTTTCTTTGTACTATATAAGTTTTTAAAAATAAAATTTCAGTTTATTTTATCTTTTCAATTATTTCTTGGCCCCATGCTTGCTAAAGAATGTCAAGATTTAGGAAGCTTTAAACTTTTTTTTGCTTTTTTATACACATTTATCTTTTGTTAATTCACTGTTCTGCATGCACAAATACAGAATATTCTTAGAAGTTTGATCTTTGTATTGAGTGCACTATCACTAATGTTTTTGACAGTTTTGATTCCAGTTCACTTTGTTTTTATTTTACTGCAGGTCTAGTTGGGGTATCGTTTAAAACCTTTGTATGACTAAAGTTTCTTGTTATACCTAATTTACCATAGAAGTTTAGAATTTAAGATATTTAACAAAATTATTTATTTAAAAAAAATACTATACATTTATTCATTGTTATTTCTTTTCTGTGTATTTAATATTTACCTGCTATTAATTTTATTGATAAACTGTCTATGCCTGCACCCTGTATAAGTTGATCCAGCTACATAATTTGGTATGAATCATGCTTGATGCAATTTTTTAGTATCAATTTATGTTTTTCTATTAGAAAATCTAATGCAATGGAGAGTCAGATGTAATGAGGCAGAACCTATCAAATATCATATAGATTGGATATACATGTACATGAACTGTTTTTGTGCACATTAATTGAATTAAGTTTGTATTTCAGTGATTAAGGGTTTTGTCCCTTGTATTAGGTTCTGTTTGTGGAGAGAAGATTGGTACAATACTTCTTACACTCAGGACATTCCTTTAGTAATGCCTCAAAGTTGTGCTCTTGCACCTATTTTTATTTTAATTTCTGAAACGTTTTGAAGTTAACTTTCCTACCAACATTTACACATTTTGAGTTTTTCTATAGATATTTGATTTTAATCCATTTCCATAAAAGTTGGAGCAGTGACATTTTTTTTACAACCTTTGATGTAGAATGGAATGATGTTGTTGATGTACGCGTAGATTGAAGTGATTAAGGTGTATGATGTAGATGGGAGTGGTTGAGGTCTATAATGTACACGTAGATGGGAGTGGTTGAGGTCTATGATGTACATGTAGATGGGAGTGGTTGAGGTCTATGATGTAGATGGGAGTGGTTGAGGTGTATGATGTAGATGGGAGTGGTTGAGGTGTATGATGTACATGTAGATGGGAGTGGTTGAGGTCTATGATGTATATGTAGATGGGAGTGGTTGAGGTCTCTGATGTATATGTAGATGGGAGTGGTTGAGGTCTATGATGTACTTGAGATGGGAGTGGTTGAGGTATATGATGTACATGTAGATGGGGGTGGTTGAGGTCTGTGATGTACATGTAGATGGGAGTGGTTGAGGTCTGTGATGTACATGTAGATGGGAGTGGTCGAGGTGTATGATGTACATGAATGCTGATTGACATAAAGATCGGAGTGAGGTTGTTAATGTACTTATAAATGGGAGTGGTTAAGACTGGATGATCATTGATGTGTGTGGTATTTCTCTATAAATTGTATATAACTGAATAGTTTATGTTGTAGATAGGTGTATTAAAGGTGTACAGTAGATGCATTTGTTTGAGATAAAGGTACACAGTAGTGTTTCTACATAAATAAGAAAAATGCTTGAGATCTGTAAAAGTAGATCAATATGTTAAAAATCTTTATACTGTACATAAAACTTTCCATATTATAGATAATTGATTCATAGCTTTTCATTAGAAGGTATTGAAGAATTTAACTGTAATGTTTGAGTTTGAGGTCTATATTGTATTACAAATGTACATGTATGATACATTATGTATACGGTATATAAATGTATAAAGGAGTGTTTGAAATATATGGATGCTGTAGAACTACAGTGATAAATTTTGCCCTATTTTACAGTTGAAAAAAGGAAGTATCCTTAAAAAATGAACATTTTAAAAAATATGAATCAGTAATTTCCCAATTGAAGCAGACAAGTTTTACTATGTAAATTTAAGATGGAAATAACACTGACATTGCTTTATTTTTTTTTGAAAACCTATAATACTGCACATGTTATAGAAATGCTGGGTCTCTGCTGCAGATAAAAGTAATAGAAGTCTATAGCACATATAGACATGTTTGTAATGCTGGTTTGCACTTCTAAATGAAACCTGAATATATGGAAAGGTATATATATGAACTATGTGTATATAATCATTGAGTTTATAACCTGATGGGTATATATCTATTTGAGAGTTTATACATGTAGGTATATCTCTAGTTTGTAATGTATAATACCTGGTCTGACGACCTTGACTTCGTTCATTCTGACAGCTGAGGTTTTTCCAAAAACAATGTTGATACAATTGGTCTTGATGAGAGTGGTTCTTAAACTTTGAGTGAATGGATCTTTAACTGAAGTAAATCGGTTAATATAGTAAATCATGGAAGTTAAAGGGTTAACATACTTAATCTGTGTAGTTAATGGGTTAACATAATTAATCTGTGTAGTTAATGGGTTAACATGATTAATTTTAATAATCGAGTTAACAGATTAAAACCGGATAATTAAAAGGTTAGTTGATATAGTAAATCCTGGGAGCTAACGGGTTAACACCTTAATCTGTGTAGTTAATGGGCTAGCCATCAGTGACAGATTATCTTTCATCAGTGACAGATTATCTTCCATCAGTGACAGATTATCTTCCATCGGTGACAGATTATCTTCCATCGGTGACAGATTATCTTCCATCAGTGACAGATTATCTTTCATCAGTGACAGATTATCTTTCAATAGTTACATTATCATACTTCTTTGATAGATTTTCTTACATCTTTTAGACATTATCTTACTTCTGAGACAGATTATCTTACATCAATGACAGAATATCATACTCATACTTCTTTGATATATTTTCTTATATCTTTTAGACATTATCTTCCATCAGTGACAGATTATCTTCCATCAGTGACAGATTATCTTCCATCAGTGACAGATTATCTTCCATCAGTGACAGATTATCTTCCATCTGTGACAGATTATCTTCCATCAGTGACAGATTATCTTCCATCAGTGACAGATTATCTTTCAATAGTTACATTATCATACTACTTTGATAGATTTTCTTACATCTTTTAGACATTATCCTTCTTCTGAGACAGATTATCTTACATCAATGACAGAATATCATACTCATACTTCTTTGATAGATTTTCTTATATCTTTTAGACATTATCTTCCATCAGTGACAGATTATCTTCCATCAGTGACAGTGACAGATTATCTTCCATCGGTGACAGATTATCTTCCATCGGTGACAGATTATCTTCCATCAGTGACAGATTATCTTTCAATAGTTACATTATCATACTACTTTGATAGATTTTCTTACATCTTTTAGACATTATCCTACTTCTGAGACAGATTATCTTACATCAATGACAGAATATCATACTCATACTTCTTTGATAGATTTTCTTATATCTTTTAGACATTATCTTTCATCAGTGACAGATTATCTTCCATCGGTGACAGATTATCTTCCATCAGTGACAGATTATCTTCCATCAGTGACAGATTATCTTCTATCAGTTACATTATCATACATACTTCTTTGATAGATTTTCTTACATCTTTTAGACGTTATCTTACTTTGACAGATTATCTTACATCAGACAGATTATCTTACATCAATGACAAATTATATTACATCATTAACAGATTATCTTACATCAGACAGATTATCTTATATTAAATTAATCTTATCTTGAATCAATGACAGACTATCATACTTCTTTGAATGAATTAAGTTTTTTCATACAACATGTTCTTGGAAATCAAAATTTTTATATTGATATTCATAGTAATTATGTATATATATATAGTTATGTGAATATTGACTTCCTTGACCATTTTAGCCATTAATGTATTAAATCACAATTATCCCTCATGTGAAAATATAACGTAAAATCATAATCATTTTCAATACCTAGATAAATTTCTTCATCCAAAAATACCTAAAGCTTCATCCAAAAATACCTAAAGGTATTCAGTGATCCCAAATACTGGCACCATCTCTGTAATAACATTCTGTATATGATATCACTGTAAGTTTGTGTCTGGTCTAGTTTTTGGGATTATTGAAATGCCACCTAAAATAAAAAAAATAACAATAGAAAAACAATAAAAACAAAAAATGAGAAGGATTGGATCCAGAAGGTCAAGTGGACAATTTTCTATGAACCCCAATTAGAGTATTTAGCAGCTGTCAAGGACAGTTGATAGATTTTCTTATAATGTATTTTTATGATACTAAAAGTGAGCATTGACCGCTTGACCGTTTGACCAATGGAAATGTAGGACAGTGGTTTGATTTGTAGGTTAGCAGGCCAACATCAGGTTAATATACAACACACTGGAACCTTTTGAATCTCTACATTTGGACTCTTTGATAGTGAATCAAGTTGTTTTGTTATTCTGAGTCTGTAAGTGTTGAGTATTACAGAAAACAATATCTACATGGTAACATAAAGGATGTGTCCTACTCTAGCTAATTGATGTACCAGATACATGTACCAATAAATTAGTGTATGTGTCATGAATGTAGCATGTACCCTTGATTTAAAAGCCTTATTTATGAGCATATATACATGTTTCTGACTCGTGTAACATATATTCCATAATTAAGAAGATATTGTCTCATTAATGTGGCATATACCCTTAACTTAAAGGATGTGTCTCACAAATGTAGCACATGTTGATGTAATATAAACATGTATCCAGAGAGTATGTGTCTTAATGTTGAGTGTACATACATCCTTAATTTAGTGGATGATGTCTCACAGATGTAACATATCCCTATCAAGGATCAGAAAAATGAAGCCAACTTCATATCAAACCACTGTGTGTAATAGACCCCCATCTCTGGGTCTGTAAATAAGTGAGCCAGGCTTTTGGCTATTCTTTGTTCAACATAAATGTTGATACAATTCAGTATTTTTAACCACAGCAGAAATGTGCTGGGAATATCAAAATGATGACAATTTAGTTTATTGGGTAGACTGTATAAAATTTCTAGGATATGAATGTGACTATAGTTCAGACTATTCTCCTACTAAAGTTTTATAACTGATCCAATATCTTTGTGGAGTAATACATGCCATAGTATGTAAAATGCACACTGGTCTAGTATTGTAATTGAAAGGAGGAGTAAAAACTAGTCCTGCTCATGCTGGGCCTCGAATGAGCGACCTTCAGCTCTCCTAGTTGTGGTGAACATCCTACCACTAGCACTAAAGACAAATTCCCTGTAGCCTGAGCTAGTAAGGTGACCTTATAGTCTCAAACTTTACACATATATTATAAACTTGACATCATTTATAGTATGTGTGCTTTGACAATACCATAAACTGTTAAATTGTATATAGCATTGTGTTTATAACCATGTCCTATGGCAGTAATGATAATATATACATTGTAGTCTATAGTCGGGGAATCCCACATTGTAATTACCTGTATACACTGTGTTGTTACTAATTACCTGTATACACTGTGTTGTTACTAATTACCTGTATACACTGTGTTGTTACTAATTACCTGTATACACTGTGTTGTTACTAATTACCTGTATACACTGTGTTGTTACTAATTACCTGTATACACTGTGTTGTTGCTAATTACCTGTATACACTGTGTTGTAATTAATTACCTGTATACACTGTTGTAATTAATTACCAGTTTACACTGTGTTGTAATTAATTACCAGTTTACACTGTGTTGTAATTAATTACCAGTATACACTGGTAATTAATTACCTGTATACACTGTTGTAATTAATTACCAGTTTACACTGTGTTATAATTAATTACCAGTATACACTGTTGTAATTAATTACCAGTTTACACTGTGTTGTAATTAATTACCAGTTTATACTGTGTTGTAATTAATTACCAGTTTACACTGTGTTGTAATTAATTACCAGTTTACACTGTGTTGTAATTAATTACCAAGTTACACTGTGTTGTAATTGATTACCAGTATACACTGTTGTAATTGATTACCTGTATACACTGTTGTAATTGATAACCTGTATACACTGTTGTAATTAATTACCAGTTTACACTGTTTTGTAATTAATTACCAGTTTACACTGTGTTGTAATTAATTACCTATATACACTGTTGTAATTGATAGCCTGTATACACTGTTGTAATTAATAACCTGTATACACTGTGTTGTAATTAATTACCAGGGTACACTAGTGTTGTAATTAATTACCTGTATACACTGTCGTAATTGATTACCAGTATACACTGTGTTGTAACTAATTACCAGTTTTCACTGTTGTAATTAATTACCAGTTTACACTGTGTTTTCCCATACTGGTATTTGTACCAGTAATCTGATGCACTACCTGTATATACATCTGTACCTGCCATTGTAAGCATGTTACTGTATATTTTGTTTAATATGAAGTGTGGTTGTACTTAGCTAGATACCTAACACATGATTCTGTATTGGTGATACAAAGGGTTTTTAATTTGAAATCTTGGCAAGCAGTTTCAATCATAGAATTTGTATGTGCTTTAATTTGATACAGTTAAGATAATAAGATTTAATACAGTTAAGATAATAAGATTTAATACAGTTGAGATATTAAGAATTTAAGGTAAGAGTTAGGATATAAAAATTTTGTTTCAATTTTAGAAAATTTCCTATCAATATTTTTGTGTAAATGTCTTCTAGAATTTTAATTGATTCTCTGATAATTCAATTATTAATGCTGTTCATCTTTTCTTTGTCCTGCGTTGTTCAGGAATGCACATGAGGTTGCAATATTAGTGATATTAATCTGGTTTTTTTACTTTGAAGATCATTTACAAAACCTATATGCAATTTATATAAATGTTTGATTTAGTTTTATTAATTGTAGTCAGACCATAATGACTAATTATATATATATGTCAACTGTTACATGTAATATTCATATAGAGTGTTTTTATTCCCTCATTAAGAAACCTATCTGTTAATTGGTCAGGTGCATGGAGTACATAATGTATGCCCCGAGATATTATAACAGTTTGTCTCACCTGTAGCTTACATTTTATTTTTGGTGATCATTTCTGTTTCCTTGCTCCATACAGGAGTATAAACTCGCTTGTAATCGGAAAGGTAATTAATAGAAACATGATAGGTTAATGTGGTCTAATGTGGTCTGACAAAACATTGTATGTCAAATTTTATATACAACTCGTAGCACATTTCAAAGATCTATATAAACTCTTTGGCCCACACTTGGGCCAATTCAACCGGGTACTCTGTATTTTGCATTGGTCTTTTTATTCTTGAGTGATGAATTGTTTAAATTCTTTTTAGTAAATAAAAAAAATATTTAATTTAGAAATAATATCTTGTTTGTTTTCTATTTCTATAGAAAAGGTTTTTCGGAGATTCAAATATCCAAAAGAGACATTATGAGAAAATAGTTGTGTCAATAGGTGTTAAAGGCAAACATAACAATAATGGTGTTTTGATACATGGAAATCCCTCCATGAAACTCTCAGTGAAGGGAATTTGGGGGAACATGCTCTTTTTGTAATAATTCCCCAAATATATAGCCAAAACAACGATCCTGAATATTCTCAATTAATATTGTGTGTTTTTAACTATAGCTGTAACTGCTATCCTTTCCATTATTGTTAACAAAACAAACAAAAAAAATAGCTGCTTGGTTCACTTAGTTATCTCCCTTGCAGGAAGGGACAGGAGACATCAGTTATCTGCCCCTGATACCTGCCCTTTCTGATGCACAGCTGCTTGGTTCACTTAGTTAATATAGCAGGAAGGGACAGCTCTTTGAACCTTTTGAATGTGACTCCCGCTACATGAGTGTGTAGCACATCCTAGAAGTTCCAATGGAAGGGACACGAGATATCAGTTATCTACCCATGTTCTCTGTCCATATGTTAAAACAGCACCGGTGTATCTGTCTTAAAATTGTGTACAGATTTAAGTGAAACTTAATATGTTCAATAGATGGTACTGGCCAGATGTTGTCAGTGTTCAGGACAGCCTGGTTCCTATGATAGCTGGCATTGAAAATTTATAGAAAACTCAAATACTGCCATTGTGATTCCATTAAAACTCATTGATGATAATTATCTGATCAAGTGTTCAAGTCGGTCAGATAGTAAGTATGGCTGGAAAATCAATTCCCACGGCTTAATCCCAGGAATACTTACCTGATATCCCGAAAGTATTCACTTAATAGTCCTGATCAGGTGTTCTTATATTTTGGTAAGTCCAATATCCAAGATGGTTGCTAAGGTGACCATTTTGAAGTGCTCTTTAAGAGTATTTAAAATTTTACTCCAGCCACACACTGGTAATTCAAAGTTTCCACTATGGTTACATATAATAGTGTTATATTGATTCAAATATTACCTCACTATAAAAACTCATCATCTACTGAGGTTGTATTCTTCAATTTGTCCTTCCACATTAGTCTTTGGTCTTTATTTGATTTTTTAAATATTGACATTTCTCTTGACAGTTCATATAAAGAGTGTATTTCCCCAAAAGTGTAGTGATGACTTACTACAAAAAAGATGTCACGTTTTGTCCCCAACTTATCTGCACCAGAATTATGGTGTTTTCTTTCTTTCCAGTGCAACAGTTAACATTGTTCTTTGCCTGTAGCAAATGCCACATATCCGGGAGCTCCAAAGATACATTTCACTTCTTTCTTTTAATATCTAATTCCACATTAATTGTGGATAGACAAGTGGTGAGAGCCCTCCCTAATCCGAAGATTTCTGATGTTCTTATCAGATCTTTAAAATGCAGAAAACCATAAGAAATCTTCGGATTAAGTTCTCCCAATAGTCCATTAGAAGTGAGAAATGAATATCATATATTGAATTACTGTAACGCTATCCCAATGGTTTAAGATCTCAAAGTGTTGAGCGATGAATGGATGCTGGAACAATACTACTAGACACGCATTTCCCTCAATTCAGGATTAGTCTCTCTATTCAGATCGATCCTCAACTTCTTTTAAAGATGGTCTGAATCGCCTATTGACCGATTAAAATTAATTTGGTACGAAAGAATATATCATTATTCCATGAAGGCTTAACAACGAAAGCGCTGGGACACTAAACCTTAAAAATCATCCTTATAAACTGATTTAAGATGCAAGATGGTATGGGATATGGGTGGTATGTAAGCTGCTAAGCCATGGGCAGTAACTCCAGATTGCTGTCTATTTTATCTGTGTAATATAAACCCTAGAATCAAGACCGCGAACAACAGTTGTGGCACAAACGGGCACCAGCATTACTATGTCGAGAAACGCGGCGATGACAAAAACATACACCGTGTGACTTAAACATCTGTATAATTAATGAATTTATGACAGATTCACACCATTGGTCACACCTTCAAGCTGTTACCTCGTAAGAATTTTACCTACTGTCCTCTGTCAGGAAGGCTATATTGTCTGTCTTCAGTCCATTACATATAAATGTCATTACATTTGACCTACAGCGGTTCCTCTGTCAGGAAGCCTATATTGTCTGTCTTCAGTCCATTACATATACATATCATTACATTTGACCTTCAGCGGTTCCTCTGTCAGGAAGGCGATATTGTCTGTCTTCAGTCCGTTACATAGAAAAGTCTTGACTTTCAGCACTGAAATAAAAACGGACCTAAGAGGAGACTGGTCAACTCGGATGGTCGGATTTCCGCCAAAATTCATTTGCACCTTGAGTAGGTTTAGGGACTACGGAAATGTTCTCGTTCCGATATTCATCTAATGATGAACTTCAAACCCTTACTGAATATGGACGACTTAACAAGCGTTGGACTGTCGGATCTGGGCCAAAATTCATAATTATTAACTTGTATAATTACAGGCGTCTGAATCTGGTTAGTATTCCAAGTAAACAGTATTAACCCCTACTCCATTTTTAACGAGTATGTTCTGATATTTTTTATCCAAAAAATGTACTATAATACTAGATCCAGCCGCCTGTGGGATAATATACATGTCACTGATACTGGATGGGATTAGATACTGACATTGATTAAATGATACTTAGACTGTCTATACTCTACACACCATATCTTATTTATACTACAAAAGAAAATCTAAATCATTTGATTGACCAGTTCAGATTTTTAACGGGCAATATAAAGTCACGTACGGAGACCGATAACTCCCACAGCACTGTTGGAATCAGTTCCGTACGGTTCGCCTGCCACACGCGTACGGTAGGCGACATTTCTGCAAAACAATCGGGTTTTATTTTAGAAATGTTTTGCTAAATAAAAGAGACTATGTTTATTATCTGATTTTCGCTAGTCTGGGTTTTACAGTAGTACAAATTCATTAGGTTTTAGGCTGATCATATGGTCTCATATTACCGTCTGATAAACTTAATTATGTATCTTTCAGAAATGTATCTCATTTATTATATAAGATATTTAATTAAATTTGATTTTAACATATTTTACAAATATACAAATGGGATCAGACACAAGTTCAAAACTTATAACCCGTCTTCTCCCGTAAAACATGGATGATTCAATATACATATGACCGCATTTTTTTTAAAATAATGATGATGAAAAAAAGTCAAAAGTTACTGTACCCCGCATGTCTGTAAAATGTATGTTTATATGCAATAGTGTTACATGTACATTACATTATATAATTAAAATGAAATAATATATATAGTATAATATTCAATTTTCTTGGAAGGTGCATACTTGGCAGGTCACAATCCAGTGTTTTTGTTCCGATATCTATAATTAGATAATGGATCGGTATTGACTATATGTTATGTTGCAGTTTAAAGACAATGATATTACTGTAGAGACAGTATTGCCATGGTTACTGGAATCTCGTATTGTGTTCGATATATTATAAGCATATCCATAACTGTCGCCAACATGAGGATCAACATTTGCTTCAATTGGTTAAGGTGTCCCGACACTTTATCGATCGCTCTCCACCTCTGGGTTGCGAGTTCGAAACCTTCGTGTGGCAGTTGCCAGGTACTGACCGTAGGCCGGTGGTTTTTCTCCGGTTACTCCGGCTTTCCTCCACCTCCAAACCTGGCACGTCCTTAACTGACACTGGCTGTTAATGGGACGTTAAACAAAAACAAACAAACCAAAATGCTTCAATTCAATAGACAGAACAAGAACGCTGATCCCGACAGAACATCGTCCATGTGTAGTCAGCGAAACCTAGCAAACATATCTCTTCTTATATAGAGTTTCCAGACCCATTCTGATCGAAATAAAATTTAATTTCATGTTATTTTTACTTCTGTAAGTAATTACATTTATTGATATAAGTTTGACTAGATATTAGGCAAAGTGTAGCAGAGTCGAGTTTCGGTTCAATTACAATAATACAGCATTCGGTTGCTTGTGTAACGAAAATCCTTACAGAAAAAAAATGAGTTTGAAGATTCCGAATCCAATTTATAAATTAATGCCTTAAGTTTTATATTGTAATTCTTGTACGTTTTATATTGTAATTCTTGTATGATTTATATTGTATACGTAATTCTTGTATGATTTATATTGCAATTGTTTTATATTGTAATTCTTGTATGATATATATTGCAATTGTTTTATATTGTAATTCTTGTATGTTTTATATTGGAATTCTTGTATTTTTATATTGTAATTCCTGTACATTTTATATTGTGTTTCTTGTATGTTTTATATTGTAATTCCTGTACGTTTTATATTGTAATTCCTGTACGTTTTATATTGTAATTCCTGTACGTTTTATATTGTAATTCTTGTATGTTTTATATTGGAATTCTTGTATGTTTTGTATGCATAAGAATGAAATATAGTTTATTGATTTCTGATAAAGATAAAATTAAAATATCATAGTTTAATATTAATTATAAGCTAATTGTTTGATAAAAATGTATTGATAATTAAACTATAACTCGTGTCGAAACATTTACTAGATGTTCGTTTTGCTCGTTCGCGTTGATATGTTGAATTATATAAGTTTTCAGCATGTTTTCCAATTTTTATTGTATATTTGTGTTAGGGTAGGCTAAAGCTTTACTGTGTAAATAAGAATATTGTTCAAACTGAAATATCTGCTTTACCACAGACACTTTTTTTCCGGTTAGTAAGTATTTTGTAAATTAATAGATTTTCATATTACAACCAGTATTGGATATTTTCTCCGTGACGTTTCAGTTCATTTTCCCCACCTGTGTAGCGTATTATATATATATGTCCCCGGTAGCGTATCAGATTGTAATTATAATTAAACGTAAATTTGAATTTAATTGGGTTAGAAATGTCCTAACACGTCCTATCACATGCGTCAGTAATTGCACCGATGTCGGGGTGACAAAGCACGTTATGATATCGAGATTGTACCTGTTCTTACTTGCACCGAGCAAAAAAAAGTAGGCCCTGGTATTATAAACAGACGCGTGCTTCCAGTCCAATGTAGGTCAGCCGGATATGTGCGGGGGCGGCGGAGAACCCCATATTGTAAAAATAAATATCTCGCCATATATTTATACGCATAAATAAACAGTTGGTTACTAAGTTGTTAACTGTTACGTCATAGTGGTCTTAAAATGTAGATGATATTGTACAAACGCATAAGTTACGTTAGCTCTACAGATAGGAGTGCCAATGTAAAGTTCTATTGTAAACGAGTTTATAATGCTTTGATATGTCAGAAGTCTTTAGGCGACTGACGCATTATGTCCTTTTAAAATGAACAAATTCAGTATCACACAGTGTATAGTTTTATTTATCATATTTCCATAACTGACAAAATCAAATTAAAACTCGACTACATTCCCCTGTAGGCCTAAGAGTTGATTCAGTCTATACAGACAGTTTACAATGTACATGTACATAATTTATGTAGTACAGTGTTTTTCACTACAGATATTTATGTGTGATGCCATAAATATAGCCTTTTACGATATGTCCGTATAATACGACAAAATAAGCCATTAATGGAATATATAAAAGTACTTCCATCGGTTTTTATAATAACTGAATACAACACGATAAAACATAGTGTACTTAATCTTATTTGAATTCGATGGATTATCTTATCAATTGATTTTTTTCTTACTTGACAAAATAATGTACTTTATAAATCATCCATTGGATGTCTTGTAACCTTTCTTAATTTGATGAAATGGGAAGTTTTAATTAAAAGCTATCATGCCGATGTTACTAATTTTTCTTCTTTCTTTTTTTGGATGTAATTTTAAGTATTTCATCTTCTTTTATACACCCGGATCTGTCTTTTTCCTATAAGTATGAAATTAATTTAATTAATTGATAGTAATATGTAATGTTTATTTTTCGATTATTAGATATTTCCGTCTTTGCGGTTATCCACTTTTTTTTTCCAATTCATCATTATAGTTTGATTTGTTTTAATCCGATGCTGTATTATAAGTATATATCGGAGGGGATGGGGGGGGGGGGGGGGGGGGGGGTGTGTCCATAATTCATGATTAATTATAACTCATATATAGCTTTATAATTGTAACACACGTCTCTTGCACTGATATAACTACTAAATGTTAATTTATAGTCACTACATCTGTGTTCGTTTGAATGAAAGTTGTGTACAAGTGTGTTTTCTGCTATGATAAAATGTAAACTAACTTAGCAGCTTTATTATTCAGTATTGCGTAATCCCTGATATACTCTACTTTCATTTTCGACACGATGAAACTCCCGCGAAATCTGATCATAGAGGGCACTTTGCGCTGCTATGCAACATTGCTGGGGGTAATGAAGCCATTCGGCGGCAAATAGTCGCACAACTGCGCGATCAAAAATCGGACAAAATAATCGTTTTAATTTATTGTAAGATATGTTATGAAATTTATCAGTGATAGTAATGAATTAAAATTAATACTCTTCAGTATGATAACATAGCAAAACGTCGCGAAATATAACCGTAAACTATTGATATCTGAAATAGATATCCATACGCGATTTCGTCATAGGTGAAGCGGTCGACGGAATCCAAATAACCAAGATGGCGGACTTAGAGAGTTCTCTCACGGCCATGGACTGGCTTCCAAGATTAACTGTTGGAGGCGCGATGGCTGGAGCCGCCGTCGGAAAGGAAGGGACAACAAATGGTGCATTAGCAAAAGGAAGTTGTGGACATGTTGCTCTACGAAAAGGGCCGAATTCACCTTTAGATACGAGTGCAACTTTAGACCAAAATGAAGTAACTGGGCAAAGGGACGGAAAGCCACCTTATAGCTACGCTAATTTAATCACATTTGCTGTTAATAGTTCACCGAGAAAGAAAATGACATTAAGTGAAATATATCAATGGATATGTGATAACTTTCCTTATTATAAAGAGGCGGGGAATGGTTGGAAGGTGAGTGACGTCTGACGAGGATATTGTGCAATTTGCTGATTAGTAAAAAATAAGGTGAAGGGTGATTATGTAGATTGTAGGTATTTGATACATACAGCCATAATTAAAAGTAATTATGTTACTATAAGCTTTTATATATATACTTAGCTAACACGTATATATTTTACGTGAAGTCTACCTGGCATGTATATACGCTTTTGCTAGGTCACTAAATTTATTTGGAATCTTGTCAAATATTGTTACAAATATCGTGTGGGCCTACTGTTTGTTGATCGTGTTCCAAAGGATAATTTATATCTTGTCAAAAAAAAAACAATTGTCAAAACTGTATATATTGCAGCTATATGAAAAGTCTGATTCAGTATAGTCCTTCAAATTTTAAACTTAGTTTTCGCTGAAGGTTGTGTATTAAGTACAAATGTCAACTTGATTTTCTACCTGTTCAGGAAATTCATTCCAGAGATGATTCTGTGGACAGTACACAATACTATACGCCATCCACCAACTTATAAACCTATAAACTTGCACATGGCAGTTATTCCATAACCATTGCCTGTCAATGGCTGGTATGCAATTGACATGATTGACCTTTCCCAGTCTATTCCGTAATTATTCTTGCTGGGTTAAATTAATGATTTGTGATAATGACTGCTTAATTAGCAGAGCTCTGTGATTGTGTTAGTAGCTATATAGACTGACAGTAGAATTAATCATCTAGGTCAGTTGCCACTGACATATATATAGGATCTAGGACACAGACAACGTGAAGGATGTGTATTGGGGTTTTTTTTTTTTTTTTTTGAAGTCACTAGAGGATTTGGTTTTTGCTGTGGCTTTTCTCAGTGGTGTTGTACCTATCAAAAAGTTCAAGAAGGATTCCTTTTTATTTCCTTATTTATGTCCCCAGTGATGTTATGAGGACAATTTAATGTTTTATACATATCTTATATGCACTGACAGTTTCATTTTTCTCTATATCATGAAATTATATTAAATTTTGTCCAAGTTCTGACTGTGTTTCACATATATATGTGATTGCAAGATCTGTATGTCTGGAAAGAGGCCAGAGCCACATGTCTGTATTAACAGACAATTGTAATTACTTAAATCCAAGACATTGATTTAAATATCAACTATATAAGTCTTATAATACCTTTATCAAACATGACAGCTTAGTTTAATGCTAACTCTCTTCATTCATAGGTATCAATCATCCAGGATTACATGTTACGTGGGAAGTGCCCAGAAAATCATTAATATTTTCCCTAAATCACGATTTGGTACATTTCCCGATTTGGTACAGAAACAGGGTTAAATTTATCCCAGATTTGAGCAATCATCCCTCATAAAACCCTGTAAATTTCGAACACTTTGACCCTGGACTGATTGTATAAACAAAACTCCCCTTCAACCTGTTATAATTACTGTAGCTACCTTGGCCCTGGGCTTGAGAGGAGTGGGTGGTCACTGTGTGTGCTGATGGGTCTATACATTACATCTGTGCCTAGCTATAGGTGGCTTCAAATCACTGTGTGTGCTGATGGGTCTATACATTACATCTGTGCCTAGCTAGGTGGCTTCATTTGACATGGTCAGTTAATTTTGAGATCTCCCTCATTGGAGGTTTCAGAGGTTGACATGTATGTTCATTACCTGTACCACTGGCACTGTGGGTGTTGTTTTATAGCTTTACTGCAATTTCAAGATGCCATATATCTCTTAATATTTTTAATATATATGCATCCTTAGATTCCATACACAGCAATTAGTTAAGTAACTTATTAAAGAATCATTAGTAGCTCTGCAGCTCATTATGAAGTGATAATTAAGTAAGTACATGGCAGTGTAAAGTTAAATAGGCTAAAAAATTTTTTATTAAAACTAAAGTGTTTTTCAACTGAATTTGCTGTCATTGTCATCAGACATACAAATTAAAGAATACCAGTATGTTGTTTGTTTTTAAATTGCATGTTGATGAGAGGCAGGTCATGAAATGGGAATAATACATTTATAAATTGATAAAGATATGACTATTGTCATATGTCTTGTGAGTATATAATGCAACAGCTGGTGGCTGGTACTGTGGGCTTCATTTTCAAGCTGATAAATTACTTGTCAGACTAAATGCTAATACAGTACATACATGTGTACAAGTAGCTAATGTACATGTACCTGGTGACCTTTGAGTGTTGATAATCAGGAAAGAGCAGTAGGCCTATTACACTATTTACAGATCCTTGTCTTAGCCTTTAGCAATTTTATGACAGTCCTATGTGTTGCATAATATGGGAGAGGGCAATATGAGGTCAAATATTGGGCCAGAGAGGTCAAGCTTGTCCATCTGAGTTTACCTGTAAGGTAAATTTATACAAAGATGTCAGTCTTAAATACGTAGTTGCATTACAGTAGTTAATAATGTGAAAAATATCATATATATATGTATGTGCATTTATATTTGACATCGCATAAAATTACATGATTTGAATGACATTTCTATGTATAAATTCGCTCATTGTAATGAATACTGAAGAGACATTGAAATAGACATGCATGTGTACAGGGGTGTAAAAATCCACTAGCCCGACGCCCGGGGCTAGTGAATTTCCAGGACGGGCTAGCTGAAAAAATGTGCCTACTAGCCCCGGGCTAGTTGGTCCTTCGCTAGTAGGGGACGACTTATCATTGTTTCCTAAATTAGGAATCTTGTCAAATGCTACATTCTCTAATTGTCGAATCCACGAAAGTAAAAGTAAATTACTTCTTTTGTTCTTGTTCATAACGGTTCGCTAAATTGCGCTCTGTTGTATCGTAGGCTAAAGTTGGAAATACCCTTCTACCTTTTTATAGAACAGTGACGCAATACGTCGTACTGTAACGTGATTGGCTACAATCGTATCGCTTTCACTGCGGGATAACATGCATTAAAATACAGAGACTTCAACAAAATGTAAGTTATTTCTGAATGTTTGTTCAATAAAGTTGATCATTTAATCGATATATATAATTTTAATCACGACTTGTATCCATTTTTATGTAGCGATAACTGTTACATCAGGAACGCGGTTATGTCGCGATTGTCGGACTCTCAGTGTGACACGGGACGAGACGTTTCGCCCAAACACATTGGAAGATAAATGCGAACATTACGTCATATAAAGCCATATAAAAAGATTACAAACGGCATAAAACACAATAAAAAGCATTCTTTATGTCATGAATAATATTGTTTTATTTGACTTGAATTGTACTTTCAATTGATATAGCGTGGCGACTTCGTTGATATTTTGTGTCAGATCGAATATGCAATTTCGGCAACGAATATTTGTTTTAACAATGCAACCCCAATTTGTTTTGTTGTTTTAAATATTTTTTATTTGTGTTTCATAACATAATTTGTTCATATGAATAAAGTTTTAATAATCAAACACCGTGCATTTTTGTATCTGAGACGAATTGACTTAGGCCTATAAGCATGAACGATAAAATAAATCGTCTGCTACTGTTTTCAATGACAAAAGTCGTGTGCTAGTCTTCAAATTACTCACTTTATTCTGTAATAATACAATTATACATAATGAAATGTCTGCAAATGGCTCTGTCCAATCACTTGAAAGTCCAAACATATATCACACTAAGTGACTTTGTTATATAAAATAAAATCATATAAAACAACAACAAAAAACAAATACATAAAAATAATTAAAAAAAAATTTATTAAATAAAACTTAACTCCGCTAATGTAAGTCCATGCCGGTCCCAAGCCCGGGTAAAGGAGGAGGGTTCGGGAAATAAGTACTTTAGTAGTTAACTATATCCCGATAAAGTGCTATTTTGCTACATAAATCATACATAATTCCACCATGCATTTCATTTTTAAGTTAGAACATCTGATTCATAAGTTTATTTACTGTTTTTTATTAAAAAAAAACTCATTGATAGAATTAATATTATCTTAAGTTGTGTTGAATAGTGCTGCACTGCAACTGAAAGGTGGTTAGTTTATTGCAATACTAGGTATAATTGTAATCGATATTATTCAAAAGTTTATGTTAAAAAATCACGGGCTAGTACAAAACCAGTCAGGGCTAGTGAAAAAATATACCCTACTAGCCCAGGGCTAGTGAGTGTGAAATTTTTTTTACACCCCTGGTGTAGGCCATTGGTCAGGGTTCTGGAAAAGCACAGTCATTGGTAGGAGTGAAAATTGGTTTGGACAAATTAAAATAAGTGACTGTTAATTGTGTGTGCTACTCGCCTGCTGGACACGTATATATTCTTAATATTAAAAAATGTTAAAATCTGATAGAAAAGCTGTCATTTTCTTGGTAAATGAGACCAAAGTTATGTCTGCTTTGCAGACTGTCAAGATCACTTTTGCATAATTTAGTTCTTTGGGTGAAACCTGAATATTTCCGAATGGTCACCTGGGTTACTAATACTAGCATTAGTTCTATAACAAAAAAATGGCGCGATCATTGGATATTGAACCTGTTTATTTTAATAGTATATACGTAATTATGATAAAAAAATATAGCTTCACATGTGCCAGAGAGAGACAAGTTAAGGTTAAAAACAAAAAGGTTCTATCAGAATAAGGAAAGAGGTTTCAGAAACTAAAGATTAATGTATGCAGTTATAACAGATACACTTGTAGTGAAACAAAAATAAATTGATGAAATGTTGACTAAATGCTGCTTGGAATTTATATCTTGATGTACTGCTAGCGCTGTAGTGATGAGCTAACTTTCACCCCCTTGGGAGTGAGACAGGGCGATCTCATCCCTCGGGATAAGATTCTTCAGCTGCCACACACCCATGTCAGCAAGCCTCTTTTTTGACAACTAAAGAATCTTTTTCTTAGGTTGAGAATCCCTCATTTCACTTCCAAGAGTGATGAATGGTTATTTTTCTCTTACTTATATCTCCTGTTTACCATTGTATGTATCGAAAATTAACGTAACATCAATGCAAGACGTAGCTGACATGCCATGATCCAATTGTCAAAATGACATCAGTGTATTGTTGCCATGACATGGTATTATTGCCTCACCATCATACAATTGTAGCTTGTCTCAACCCTTAAGTGAGATACGGATATCCCTGTTCATAGTAAAAGAAACATAGTTCGCTAAACAGAAATATTCATTTCCTTTGATTTGTCAAGTGACACAGATGAAAATTACAAGTGAATATATACAGAACAAAAAAGTATAAACTTGGCAGAGAGATTTTGAAATCTGTAAAAAAAAAAAAAAAAATCTACTGGTATACATGTTAATCCAAAGAGTTCTTCTGATGTTAACGATTTGGACTTCCACTACATTAGTGCACATTGTGAAATGTTTATATGCCGGGTAATATATACAGTGGAACTTCGTTAACTCGAAGTCGACGGGACCACGAAAAAACTTCGAGTTATCCGAGTGTTCGAATTAAGCGAGTTATCGTTTTTGGTGAAAAGTTTGGTCAATATTTGTCAACATTATATAATCATAATAACTTCGCTCCGTCGCTCACCAGATCAGTGTAAAGACTGGTCAATACATGTAAATATATATGTAATGTTTCGTTATGTCACTTGTAATTTGGTGTAGTTTTGCCGATATACAGTCACGATAAAGTTTCTTTCACTTAGTCACTTCAATAATGATCTGATGTGCAAGTCATGTTTGCAAAAGGTAAACGATAAAACGGAATTCGACAAAATAACAAGTTATTAATGTCAAAACAAATAACCGTTTAAGTTTAACACAGATTGCATACAAAACGTAACGGAACCATTACCTTTTATTGGACATATATAAAATACTGTTTGATCGGCCTACTTACTTTTTATTGATAACCACGCCATTTCCATGTGTATTAGCACCGGAAGTTGGGCTGCGCATGTGCATATAAAATGTTACTGTAACTGAGTTGGCGTTTTATCCGATTTAATAGACAGCACTGACCGTTACAGTTGTACTCTGAACACCTCGGCAGTAATTACGCTATTGTTTCAGCAGTTTAAAGATTTAATAGGCGCCGGTGACTGTGTCATTTCTACACCTGTAAAAACATCAGCCGGGTAGATCTACCGGTGTGTCAGAGATTAGTTCCGCTTGAGCGAACGGGCAGATGAGTTGTTGACTATCGTGTGTACTGATATCGGCGACCGTCTTGGGAAATTACCCGATGTAAGTAAAGCAGTACTTATTATCACCAAGACTTGTTGTTATAAGATTCAACCGACGATTTCTTTTATGAATTTATGAAACACTTATAATAGCATGTAGGTTAGTAGTGCCGATATGTTCAGTATTACAAACGGAATTTAGCTCTTAAAAAATGTCGGCGTTTGCCACCGATCGACGAAACTTATACTTCGAGTTATTCGAACATTTCAAGTAGGATTTTTATTGTTGGGACCAAATTTTTACTTCGTATTATCCGAGTTTTTCGAGTTATCCGAATTCGAATTATCCGAGTTTTTTTTACTAAGATAAAGAGAGAATTCGGCCGGGACCGGCGAGGTACTTCGAGTTAAGCGGGGTATTCGAGTTATCCGAGTTCGAGTTAACGAAGTTCCACTGTACTATACTGATAATAACATGGAAATTTAAAACAGGGAAGTGTGTTTTATGTGATCTCACTAACACTATTCATATATTCAAGATATGTCAATGAAATTTGAAGGAAACTTGCATTTGGGGCCGCGGTGGCCGAGTGGTTAAGTTGTCCCGACACTTTAACACCTTAAATGACCCTGGCTGTTAGTAGGACGTTAAACAAAAACAAACAAGCATCACCTTAAGCCGATATGCATTGCACTACCATAAGGTTACTGTGACCTTGACCTCATAGTTAAATGTCAAATAAGTGTGATTTTTACAGTTATTTTTGTCAAGCCTTGCCAGGCCTTAATTACTTCTAAAATGTTTAAAGATTTGTTGATGAACCTAGACCATGCTTGGCATCACCTAAAGCTAGTGTACAGTGCACTGCTCTTAAGTCAATGTAATCTTGACCTCAAGGTCAGTTGTCAAATAAGTGCAAATTTTGCATTAATTTCTTGTTTTGGCCTGAAAGTCAATGGTAAGTTGAGTAAAAAAAAAAAAAAATGCCTATAGCTAGTAAGGGAAAAGGAGCTCTAGGCATGTGTTTTTGGTCAAAATATTCTTTAATTTATGAAGCATTGTCTTTTTGCCTGATTTGACTTTTATGTAATGCTTTATACATATTGTCTGGATACTATGTCAGCAAAATATTACCATGCAGGTCCATGGCCACCTGTTGGTTTTAATCATTATTTAAAAATTGAAGGTGACCTGCAGCTTGACATTTTAGTGTCAACCTTATTTCTAGTTTTAAAGATGTAGGAAATTTAAACAAACCCTATCTTTTGTTTCACCATATTAATTTATATTTGTTCTATTATTTTCAGAATTCAATACGGCATAATTTATCGCTAAACAAATGCTTTTTAAAAGTACCCAGATCTAAAGATGATCCAGGAAAAGTAAGTATAAACTTGATGTTTAATTATTTAGTTATTGAGGATTATAATGCTTACTTCATACAAATAATTAATTCATGTGTAGTTCTAACTAAAGAACTGTTGTTATCTGTTGTCTGCTTGTAGAAATTTTAGTTCTCAAAATCAAATCAGAATTGATAGTCAATTTTAATTCATAAAACTATACATCCCTAGTTTAAATTTGGTACTCACACAGAACCAACAGAACCAACATATTCCTTACCTATGGACATGCAACCCTTGTTCTCCGGGCATCCAGTTGACCCTTAAGATTTAGCAATTTCAGAAGTCAAATCATTATTTCTCAAAAATCTGAAGGGTCAGAACATATGTCAAATAGATATATGTGCCTTCAAACCCAAGAGTCTTATCTGACTATGGGCAGTCCAAAACATATTCTCAAGGGTCTATTGGATGCCCTGTTCTGACAAAAGTTTGTGAAAGTAATTGATTATTACCTATATAGCTGTAGTATTGTAGATACTGTAATTTAAGGATGTTGAGGTATGACTTGTACAGTGCTGATTATATATAAATGTAAATGTGTTATGGTCAATTTAGTTGTAAAGTCATTGTTCTATATTCTGACCATGAATGCTACGTATACTGTGGAAACAATTTCAGACTAATTTCCAAGAATATCTATGTAATTTTACAGGGTAATATTTCTTCTGTTTTAATTCATGTCTTGTTTAAATACAAATCTTTTTATTTTTGTCAAGTACATATACAAGGAGAAAGACATCTAGAACATTTCCTAGTTTAACGTTGATATATATACATTTATCTTGTACGATCCTAATGAGAAATGGATACATGTTGCATTGTACCATAAACTAAAATACACAATTCCATATATGTCTATTCAAAACTCTACTGATTTAGTAAAGCTTGGTATTATTAGCCAGTGTTCTTCTGAGTAAATATTCTTTGAATCCAAACTCTGGGAATTATTTGAAGAAATTTCAGTAAAAAGCAAACTTTGTAGAAAGTAAATCAATTGCATTGCCAATCAAAATCAGGTCACATTAGTCCTAAATCAACAGTTGTGGATATGGCTGTTATTAGCTGTAATTTGAACAGACTAAGTGTGTGAAGAGTTTCCACATTATCATCTCAACTACTTGGAATCTGAGTCATATGTCAACAGATCTAGAGTTGTGGGGGTACGCTTAGGTGGCAAAGTGTGAAAAAAGAACTGGCGTATAATTGTAAAAATCAAGTTGATTTTCCACCAAGGGTGTTGATAAAGCTCCTCACCTGGACTGAAAATGAGCAGACTTGTACAGAATACAGTTGGGAGTTCATTTTTACTTAAAATTTGCCTTATATTTATAATACGTACAGTTCTTCATCTTGCCAAAGTTTATCTATTCTATCATATTTTGAGCAAATATGTTCTCCAGAAGAGTGTTTCAGGTTTTGACTAAACAAGTCATTAATATAAAATATAGCTTCTCAAGGATTTTCGTGACTGAAAGGGGATATAAATGAGCTAACTCTTTAAATGTTTTAGATTCCTCACCTCATGTATTTCAAAGTTTAACAAAATACATGTCTGCCTATCATAAATTCTGTTTACAATCTTGTACATGTATTTCAAATCTTGTCCCCTCAAAGTCTCCAATATGGTATTTTATAGGTTCAATTTCCTTAAGCTTTCTGGATAGTCTAGGAACTTCATGCATTCTTGATATATATGATTGAAAAGTTCAGGTATACATTTTCATAGCTCTTGTAATTATGTTATTTTGAAGTTTACATTTTTATTGTTAAAATGACTTCATACCCATGGGCCATTCAACATGTAATGATAGAGATTTCCTTCATCTATCTCAGACACTCCAGACTTTCTTGTCATTTTAAAAGAGATTATCTCAGAATCTAGCATCTGTAAAATTTCATGCTTAAATATATGCAATGTGTAGTCGACAGTGTAGTCAAGCTAGGCCACTGTTTAAACTTGAAGATATTGCCATTCACAAAGCTGTGCAATTGCTGTCGGTGTTCTAATTTTCACGAAATTTAATAAAGATTCTTCCACTCGCCCTTAATCGGTATTTATTCTGACAGCCTTTAATATGCTCCCCGTTATGTCCTCAGTGAATTTTGGGGGGGCTATATATTAACACTGGCTATGGGAAGTGTGTTGGATAGGTGTGTTATAAAATAGTACTTAAAGAAAGACCCGCATCAGCCAGTCCATAGTTTACACTGAGCCAGTATGAACTTGAGAGTATAACTGATCAACAGAAATGCAATGGTTTGACCTTGGGTGTACAAGATCAACAAATCTGGAAGTACTACTAGATGTATTGATTATACATCGGCCAGAAAATCTTGTTCAGTATTGTATTAGTAAATTCTTTTTACACAAATTGAGAATAAAAATGTACACATATAAGAGTCTTCACAACTTTTTATGCAAAATGAACAGGATTATAAATATGAAAGTATTGAAATTGTAAAGAACAGTAACTGATTACAAGAAAATCTAAAGTTTAGACAATTTTTAGTTAGTTTACTTTTAATTTTGTTAAGTAAACTTAATCCTTATTATTTTTTAGACACTGTATATAAAAAAAAAAGATGAAAAAAAAAATATTGCGACCTTGACACATGCATATACAGTTGTTTAGTGGGCTGATGATCGAAAATTAGTCTGAGGGGAGGGGATGGAAAATTCACTAATTATGATTTTGAAAATGCAATTAATCAGAAAAATTCTGGAAAAGTTTGTTAGTCTTCAGCTTTTGTGCATTTTTGTAATGGTACCAAACCAATGAAGTAGTTGCTCTTACATTTACCAATATATTCATTGGTCAATATATATATTAAGAAACATGAAATGTTTTGTTTATTGATAAAAACAAAAGCTAAGATGTGTAATAAATGAACTTCCAATGTACATACATTTTCTACAAAAGGGCAATTCTGTGCTAAATTTAGAAAACTGATTATAATCAATAATGGATTGATTTCAAGTTTCCGAATATTTATTCTGAAAGTAAAAAAACAATTACCTTGTTGTATTTATAGTATATTTCATACAATTATCTTTTCCTGATGCATATTTTTCTTGTTAATCACTGGTAACCTGTCCTTAGAATTAAAATACAATATGACCATCAAATTGAGCACTAATGAGCAGAATACAGAGATTACTGAATAATAATTAGATAATTTCTGCTCCTCATATGCAGTATACATTTCTATGTGTCGGTGCTGGTTCTTTAAAATGGTAGTTATATTATATATATAATTATCAACTACTATACATATGGTCAAGATATTCTACAACATAGTATGCAAAATATGCTAACATGCTGATTTGTTGTTTTACAGGGATCATACTGGGCAATAGACAGTAACCCTCCCGATGACCCTCTTCCTGCACGACACAAAAAACGCAAACTTATCCTCTCAGATCGGGTAAGGACACATACAGAAGAGCTTCAGGCAAAATGTTTAACCTCATGATCACTGGGTAGTAAGATTCATCATATGTACAGCACAGTGGTTCAATGGTCTAGTGGTAGTATAGAGGGCTATGTGGCCAATGCGTTACTACATTTTATATATATACATTTTGAGTCCTGACATGTGCACGGGTACATGTAGTTGTATCCTCAAACAAGATACTTTACTATGATGTGTTCCAGTCAACTCAGCTGCAAATGAGTATGTGATGGGGCAGTGCTGTAAATATTGATGTCAATAAAGACAGTTATATATTATAATTGATGATTACCAAATATATTTAGTAGTTTAGGTGGTGATAAACTGTGGTCATTGTGCTTTCAGGGTCAGAAATTAATGGTCTAGGGTTGTGGCATAATAACAGTGAAAGGATTTATATAAAATCAATCATTTGATATAAATAATTGAATCAGCAGATTCCAAGTTGTTTTTAATTACAAATACAGTTTGTGTATTTAAGGAGCAATGTACATGTGTATGCATGAAGAATTTATCAGATATGAATGATATTATTCTTAATATATATTCTCACACCGAGACATTTCTGTAATTATCACAGTGTATGCCAGTAATTAACAAGAACCAGCAAGTTGAATTTTCTGCTCTTTTATATAATTACCATTCACATTTATCATTCACATGGGTTGGAAACTTGTTGAGCGACATTTTTAAAGGGGTCGTCTTTTACTGTGATCAGTATGTAATTCTAACAAAGAGGTTTTGTAGTATAAGTGTGTGTATAAATAGGCTATACTCATCAAGAGTGTAGTGTAAAACATGCCAAGGCCATTCCATAATCATACAGAGATGGCTTGTTCAGTCAAGCTCATGATATTATCTATTTAAATACACTTATTTCCTACTGAAACAGTGTCCCTTGTAAAATACAACATACAGTATACATAGTTTGATGTGAACACATCACACATTATTATGTATTTATCAACAATATGTTGTTAGAAATGTGTATATTTTTATCATTGAATTGATTTCTATACGATTTTTGTGACATCAAATTAATTTAATCATACACTATATAGTGCTATGAAACTATTTTTTCCTGAAAAAATAGATAATTATTATATTCCTTGTGTTTTATTGATCATTGATAAATATTTAAAATCATTATTAATAGAAAATATTTATGTACTTCATATACTTCGAAGGATATTTATTACGATATACCAATATTGTCGGTCGAGGCCATTCGGATGAGTTGAAAATAAAAGAGATAAATGTGTTACATGTAGCATCTTGTTGACAAGCCACCCGACAAATTGATTCACAGACCATTAATATTACAGTAGCACATAGGCCTGCTCACGGTGCCTTTCTTGGTGCGTGTACTTTTCACCAACACCAGCTACAACACTGATGTCATATTGATCCAGAATGGTTCAAATGAAATGACTCTATGGCTGGAATTGATTGTATTGAAGGTTGATATCCTTTTCCTATTCATTTGACTTGTGTCGACATGATTACAGATGGAAAGTTGATGGGGGTTTCCCTTTTCAGTAGTATTGATCACTGGTGTGTACAGGTATATAACGCGTAGTACTAGGAGTCACTGAAGCATAACAAGTCAATATACTGATGGTATATTTAGAGTTTGTAAGATCACTCCGCTTACACTTTAAATAGGTTTATAAATATAGCTACATTCTTAGTACATTAGTATGAGTTCTATTTATGTTAAAGTAAATAATATATATACATAAAATGAATGCCTGTTATTGAAGCCCCAAAAAGGTGATTCATTTATATACTTTGGTATATATGTACGTATGTGACAAAACCTTCAAAGATCTTGTGCTATATTTTTGCATTTAGTTATTGCAATATACCCTATACTTACATGAATTTACAAACAAAATATTGTCATGATAAACATTGAAAAAAGAATATTGTGTTTATGGTTCCATGCATGTACAGTCTGGAGTCTATAAGTACAGGCATTACATGTTTACTACTGTATTTAATGTTTGTATTTCGCATTTAATGGTTTCCCCTACATTCTGGAGCCTAAACACTAACATTACATGGTTGCTATGTATATATTCGTATAATGTATTGACTGTTTTTGTTTCACATTTTTGGATTCCCCTACATTCTGGAGTCTAAACACTTACATTACATGTTTACACCTCGTCCTGTATTTAAAGACTCCTGTGTTTCACATTTTTGGGTTTTTAGGATTCCCCCTACAGTGCAAGTCTAAACACTAACATTACATGTTTACACCTCGTTCCCCCTACAGTCCAAGTCTAAACACTAACATTACATGTTTACACCTCGTTCCCCCTACAGTGCGAGTCTAAACACTGACATTACATGTTTACACCTCGTTCCCCCTACAGTCCAAGTCTAAACACTAACATTACATGTTTACACCTCGTTCCCCCTACAGTCCAAGTCTAAACACTAACATTACATGTTTACACCTCGTTCCCCCTACAGTGCGAGTCTAAACACTAACATTACATGTTTAAACCTCGTTCCCCCTACAGTCCAAGTCTAAACACTAACATTACATGTTTACACCTCGTTCCCCCTACAGTCCAAGTCTAAACACTAACATTACATGTTTACACCTCGTTCCCCCTACAGTCCAAGTCTAAACACTAACATTACCTGTTTACACCTCGTTCCCCCTACAGTACGAGTCTAAACACTAACATTACATGTTTACACCTCGTCCTGTTTTAGGGTTCCCCCTACAGTGCGAGTCTAAACACTAACATTACATGTTTACACCTCGTTCCTCCTACAGTCCAAGTCTAAACACTAACATTACATGTTTACACCTCGTTCCCCCTACAGTCCAAGTCTAAACACTAACATTACATGTTTACACCTCGTTCCCCCTACAGTGCGAGTCTAAACACTAACATTACATGTTTACACCTCGTTCCCCCTACAGTGCGAGTCTAAACACTAACATTACATGTTTACACCTCGTTCCTCCTACAGTCCAAGTCTAAACACTAACATTACATGTTTACACCTCGTTCCCCCTACAGTCCAAGTCTAAACACTAACATTACATGTTTACACCTCGTTCCCCCTACAGTCCAAGTCTAAACACTAACATTACATGTTTACACCTCATTCCCCCTACAGTCCAAGTCTAAACACTAACATTACATGTTTACACCTCGTTCCCCCTACAGTCCAAGTCTAAACACTAACATTACATGTTTACACCTCGTTCCTCCTACAGTCCAAGTCTAAACACTAACATTACATGTTTACACCTCGTTACCCCTACAGTCCAAGTCTAAACACTAACATTACGTGTTTACACCTCATTCCCCCTACAGTGCGAGTCTAAACACTAACATTACATGTTTACACCTCGTTCCCCCTACAGTCCAAGTCTAAACACTAACATTACATGTTTACACCTCGTTCCCCCTACAGTGCGAGTCTAAACACTAACATTACATGTTTACACCTCGTTCCCCCTACAGTGCGAGTCTAAACACTAACATTACGTGTTTACACCTCGTTCCCCCTACAGTCCGAGTCTAAACACTAACATTACGTGTTTACACCTCGTTCCCCCTACAGTCCGAGTCTAAACACTAACATTACATGTTTACACCTCGTTCCCCCTACAGTCCGAGTCTAAACACTAACATTACATGTTTACACCTCGTTCCCCCTACAGTGCGAGTCTAAACACTAACATTACATGTTTACACCTCGTTCCCCCTACAGTGCGAGTCTAAACACTGACATTACATGTTTACACCTCGTTCCCCTTACAGTCCAAGTCTAAACACTAACATTACATGTTTACACCTCGTTCCCCCTACAGTGCGAGTCTGAACACTAACATTACATGTTTACACCTCGTTCCCTCTACAGTCCGAGTCTAAACACTAACATTACATGTTTACACCTCGTTCCCTCTACAGTGCGAGTCTAAACACTAACATTACATGTTTACACCTCGTTCCCCCTACAGTGCGAGTCTAAAAACTAACATTACATGTTTACACCTCGTTCCCCCTACAGTGCGAGTCTAAACACTAACATTACATGTTTACACCTCGTTCCCTCTACAGTCCGAGTCTAAACACTAACATTACATGTTTACACCTCGTTCCCCCTACAGTGCGAGTCTAAACACTAACATTACGTGTTTACACCTCGTTCCCCCTACAGTGCGAGTCTAAACACTAACATTACATGTTTACACCTCGTTCCCCCTACAGTGCGAGTCTAAACACTAACATTACATGTTTACACCTCGTTCCCTCTACAGTGCGAGTCTAAACACTAACATTACATGTTTACACCTCGTTCCCCTTACAGTCCAAGTCTAAACACTAACATTACATGTTTACACCTCGTTCCCCCTACAGTGCGAGTCTGAACACTAACATTACATGTTTACACCTCGTTCCCTCTACAGTCCGAGTCTAAACACTAACATTACATGTTTACACCTCGTTCCCTCTACAGTGCGAGTCTAAACACTAACATTACATGTTTACACCTCGTTCCCCCTACAGTGCGAGTCTAAACACTAACATTACATGTTTACACCTCGTTCCCTCTACAGTGCGAGTCTAAACACTAACATTACATGTTTACACCTCGTCCTGTTTTAGGGTTCCCCCTACAGTCATAGTCTAAACACTAACATTACGTGTTGACACCTCGTTCCCCCTACAGTGCGAGTCTAAACACTAACATTACGTGTTTACACCTGTATTTAATACTTCTGTGTTTCACTTTTTAGGGTTCCCCCTACAGTCCAGAATCAGGTTTGAGTCTGAGTCCTAGTAGTATGAATTCTGGCCCCACACTCAATGTACAGGTAACCGCATGTGCATTGCCTGTCTCTCCAAACAACCAGGTAAGCTTAAATCCACGTCAAGGATATATGTTTTTCACAGCTTTGTAATACATATCCATATGTTCAATTATTTTAAAGTTAACTCTTGTATGTAAATGCCTGTGTAGTAGGCCGCTTCCAAAAGTATTATTGTTAAAAAGGTGACATTGATTCTGGTTTTCTGACCTCGACTCACACAAAGTTGTTGTACAGTTGAAAAGGTTTAAGGATAATTATATAGATGGTTGAGAAAAAATGGAAGGTCAGAAATTTGGTTCCATTGTCCTCATCTATATATCTAACATTAAATCAGTTCTTCATCGAATGCTTCCATATATTTTGGTAAGATTTCTTGTTAGGTAAATAGCCTATATTGTTTGTGTAAGTGTTTGATCACTTCTTTGATGGTTGACCTATATTTTGATATTTGTATGAGGGTATGACCTACTTTTTGTTGATGTGTATAACCTGCATAATCTAGCTACCCACAATCAATCTACATTGAAGGCTGACCTGTTTTATGAGACAATTACGAGTCTATGACCTACATTGATTGTTGACCAATATTTTGAGATAATTATGAGTGTATGGCCTACTTTGTTGCAGACGTCCCAAGCACACAGACAGCCACCTCCCCCACCACCACCATTCATGGACAGTCACCATGGTATTGAAGATCTTAGTGCATCCTTTAGGAGTCTGTACAAATCCATGTTTGAAGGCGGAGGGGGACCACCAGGTCACTAACTTGTCTATTTATAGATGTCTATATATAGAACTAGGTTCTATTTATAGCAAGTGTATGGCCCACTCAGGAAACAAACATGTCAGTTAGGAAACAAACATGTCAGTTAGATTCTATGATATTAACTGATAATTGTCATTTTTAGCATTTAAAATGATTTGATGAGAAAAGATATTTAAAAAAAAAATGCTTAAAATTAGTTTTAAAAAATCAGAAAATATGAAAGAAATGCTGAGAATGAGGGCCCTAAGTCTATTGATAGACTTCTATATACAGACATTGTTTACCCTAAAGATTGTAATAGAATTGCATGGTTCTACAATTTAGATAGAGATGCATGTGTTGTGGTAACAAAACTTTTTTATGTTTTATTTTCTTGGTTGTTTTTTTTCATTAATTCAAAATATGAATAAAATGGTTTTGGTTGCATTTTGCCATACACTTGAGACTGAGGATTTACATCAAAAATTAAATAAAATGAATTTGGATAATAGATACTGTTTTAATAAACCATATAATCTGTCATTTAACCACAAATATTTTCATGTATTTAACACAAACTAAACAGAATATATGGGTATATGTAAATCTTTTTTATTTTGATATTTTTTGCTGCTGGAAGATTTTAAGTAACACTTATGCAGTTCCATTTTTGAAACAAATGAAATTGAAGCTCAGGTATGAATAAAAAAACAATTCTAGTCATCAAAATTCTGGATACATTAATAAGTAGAGAAATTAAGAGTAGTCATGAGGCAAAAATACAATTCACTCCGGCTATTTTACATTTATACAAACACTTGATTTTATATTGCGTGCAGCGTGTAGTACATGTTTCTCTCATATCTCGCCATGTTGGATAGAGTTTGCCCATGTAAGATAGCTATGTAAGATAAATCTATCTTACATAGCATTTCACGCGCGCGGATTAATCTGCGTTCAAGGGGGACAACTCTCACAACGTCGTCTGCTTGTGTTCACATCCGACAGTCCTTATCGTCGGTGTCGGTTTTGAAACGTTGGACTTAACTATAAAAATACATACATTCTTAGATAAATATATATCATATCAGCAGTAAATCAATAGGGCTACACGGTTAAACGATTAGACATTTCATCTGAGCGAACATATAACTCCGTTACTGTAACAAACAGGTCAGTTAGACTACGCCTACAGGCCTGTTGTAACAGTTACAGTACAATACAGACTTGCCTACCCGACAGATTTGTCATTTGTCATTAAAAACATGTAAACACACACAATCACCTGGCAATGACAGGAAGTAAAATAAAAGCCATACATAAAAAATATAAAAAAGAAAATGTCAAACGTCACAACCTATGAAATGGTTCCGTTTGCGTCAGCAACTGTTAGGCCTACTCAGTAACCTGTGTATTTGGAAGTTCGGAATTGGCTCTTAAATGAACGAACATTCGGTAAAAATGACACCCCTCGATATTCATATAAAAATATTTATTTTAATTGTAGCTCAGTCTATATTTGTGTAGAGTAACCATGAAAACTAACTGCCATCCTAGCCTTTCAATATGATCATCGTTAGCCTATCGACTGACCTACCTTCGTCATTCCATCAAGACAACCGGTTAAACACATAACGTTATAATCCTATGTCACAGAAAAGATCGAATACTCGTATAGAGTCACTCTTCGCTGGTTCACACACGAAGTTGCCAAAATCACAGTGAATTTAAAATTACAAGCCACGAAACATCGCCGCGTCATGGCGATCGAGATCGACATCACTCTCAATATCCTTGAACTATGAATGGAATTCCAATGACAGTCGTGACGTCATGCAGTGACGTAGTATTTTCTAAAAAAAAAATTGACTTGACATTTAAAAGTACAGTGTGTTCTGTGAAATGATTAAATATGTCGAGGTGCAAATCAAATTATATGTGAAGTTGGAAAACTCATTTCAGCGATGGCTTTCAGTATTGTTGATAGAACTTCTTTTTCTCGGATGTTGACAATTTGATCACGGCCACGTAAAAGTCGGTCAAGGTACGGTAATTTTTATCGGCGAATTGTTCATTCGTTCATCACTTAACCACAAAATGAATGAAATTTGTGTGCAAACATGGTTTGCCAAAATAGGGTATGATCTTTCAGAATATTACAAGTATACTTAGTAAAAACGTCAAATAAAGAAATTAAAAAATTGAAGAAAATGGATGGCTGAGGGACACTTTCGCCAGAAATTCGGTAATGATATGAGAGAAAAAGACTCTTTCATTATGTGTGTATGTAGGAAAGGGATATTCCACCCTCGGGATCACAAAATGTGGTAAAACCCTCGGCAAGCCTCGGGTTTCACCACATTTTGTGACCCCTCGGGTGGAATATCCCTATCCTACATATACACATATGAAAGAGTCTTATAATCTTTCACATTGTGAAAATTGTTGTGCTGTAAATTTTACAACTGTTGCATGAACTATATCCTTTCCAAGCATGAAACTCCTTCCTTGATGTTGTTACTTTCAAAAGTTTCAAAAAAAATCTGGATTTATTTTGAGATATGTTCAAATTGTGTCCTCTAGCTGTTACTTCTGACAATTTCTGGGAGTGACACTTTTTGAAGTCAAGGGAAGGTCATAGATTGCATACATATGTAAGAAGATCACAGGTCAGAGTTCAATGAGACTATTTTGATGAACACAGATAGCCAGGCTTAAACTGATAAGAAATACAGTATTTCAAATTCATTTCAGTCTTTTAGTTCTTAAAATGAACACATCTTTTTTTAACAAACACAGAATTTATCAGTAATTGATACAATTCAATGTCTTCTCCATTGACATTAGAAACAGTCTCCCATTCCGTTCTTGTGAATATTTTTTTCAGTATGTATGATGTACGTGACTGTTGTTTTGGAATTATTGCAGATAAACAAAAAGGATTTGAGCTGCATTTAAACAAACTCTGTAATCGCTTACCAGTAAAATATTCATTACATTTTGTAATATTGTATATCTTATTATAACCTTTAATTTGACGCTGTTAGTTTTGCTCAGTTACTCATGAATATTTAAAGTTTCAGATGGGTGATACGATATTAAACCAACAGAATCAGAAAAACTACAGTTAAACACATTTCCTATAAAAAAACACTATAGACACCATTACAGATTTTGTAAAAACATTTCGCTAGTGATGTGGAAATGGTGGATCAGTAGGTGATAAAAAATGTTTATTGACAACTGTATGTGTTTATTGTAGGCCAAAGCAACACCGATACTTTGCCAGAACCTGACATTAATAAGCTCTTGAATGGATCTACGAACCTAGGTAAAGGTCGTGACCTTTGCTATGTACCAAGACACTGCTTTGTACTCTTAGAACACTGCTGATATGTTGGCATCTGTAACCCATCATTTGACTCACTTCATTTATCATATTCCATCAAATCCAAGTCAAATATGATTCAATTGCATAAAAAATGAAAATGTTGTTTAAGGGGGGATATCTTGGCTATAACTTAACAGGTATTATATTAAATCTAAGTGGATATTTGATTGTTTAAAAAACAAGTCAGGTTTCAAATAGATTCATTTTATTATAATTTGAACATGTAACTTTATAAGTTGTGCATTCAACATTTCAATTTGTTTCTTTCGTTTCCAGAATTCTTAAAATTTCTAATGGCCTTTTTATGTTAAAATTAAAACATAGATGCAGATTTTTATAGCTTGGTTATCTGTTTTAACCAAATACAGAAATACGATACAAGAAAGTAGATGTAAGAGTCAAGAGAATTTATGATGTTTCTGTTTGACGGATGGACTGTGATTTTCTTGTTAATCAAATATATACCACATATGGGTGACCTGCAGCAGCCTTTGATTTTGCAGTAGGCCTGTCACCCTGTTTATTTCATGACCTCATTTGATACTCATTACCTGTTTCCCCTGATTGCTCACTGATCACACAACCTTGTATCTGAGACTTCCTTTAAGAATCCTACATTTCTAATCCCTTGTCTGCCTTTCACTTCTGTCTAAGTAATAACACCAAGCCTTTAAGTATAAACCATTAATTCCAGTCTCTGTAAACATACATCTCATATTTATCTGAAGCAAAGATTTTGGTATTAAATCACTCATACACAATGCACTTCTATGTTTTCAGCTAATATTACCAACTTCCAAATTACAAATACATTTTTTCGCCAAATGACTTCTTTTTCTTTGCTCTGATTATGATAATTGTCTTGATAAACAATGCTAAAGAACCTAATTAAACCTTTCACCTCATTATGATTTTTGTTTCCAACTGAAGAAGGTATCTTCCTCATTCCTTGAAATTTCCTTTAGATATGGTATGTTGTGGAGTAGCGAGATATGTTTCATTTTGCTTTGACAGGAAGTAAACTAAATAAAGATAAAAATAATTTCTTTTTGCATGGAAATACTGTATTAATAAACATTTCACCTTGTGAATAATTTTCAGTCTGAATACAATTGAATTTTGTTTCTGTGTAAAGGTAAATTTAAATTCTTTGAGATGAAATCTTTAGCTTTGAAGTTTGTTGTGCACACAATTATTCTTACTACTGTATACCTGGTATTTTTCGCCCCAGGTTATTTTCGCCCTTGAGCAACACAAAAGATATTCGCCCTGTTTTAATTTCGCCCTGAACTACTTTTAAGAAATGTATTTTCCTCGTTCACAATCGGAAAATTCCGTTCGGAATTCTCGATGCAATTGCACTCGGAACACTCGGGATTTATCGAGTTCCCCAATTTTCTTTTCTTCGCATATCTCGCTGAGGTGTGAAATGTAATCAGGTGTGAAATTTACAACGTTTACCTGTGTTCAGATTTACTTAAGCCTATATTGATTCAAATAGTATTAGGTATGCATGGTCGATTTTAAGCAAACGCGATGAGTGGTAAGTTCACCGTGCCGTGACTAATTACAAGTCTATAGCTACTGACCAGTGTTTTCTTTTGTTCATTTGTCATTGATTGAAGCCACAAGCGACGGTGAAGTCATACAATCAGCCTTCACAATGGCAGAGACCTATTTGTGTGCATAATTTTAAAACATGTTTGGATTTTAAAAGTTACTTAGTATTTAAAGCTTTTGTTTAAAATGAAATATACTAAACCTAGTACGCTGTCTTAGCCGATATTTTCGATTTAACTCCACGTGATATCGCAAATTTACAAGGCCTATATTTAGATCTAGATTTTATTTCACATGCACAGATTGGAATAAAACAATTACCTATTTTATAAACTAAGTGTAAATATATAACACGTGTTGCCTGTAATTGTATAGGATATAACACACTTGGAAAGTACGAGGGTATGTTTTGGATCCGACTACAAGTAGCCTATGTACGATAACTTGTAAATCCTGCAATTGAGCTTGAAATTTTCGCCGTCATCTTAAATTCGCCCTATCATCAAAGGGCGAAAATGGCGAAAATTAAACGGGGGCGAAAATTACCAGGTATACAGTATTTTATCCCCCGAAATCATTCTTAACATATTTGTGATACTATATTCAGATAATTATGTTAATTTTCATTTTCTTACCATCACCTTTCTTCAGTATCTCATCCTCAAAGCTTGATTCAAAAAAAATGTTCCTCTTAATAAAACCTGCTAATGCACTGATATCATATACATGTGTTAATATCATGTTTATGTGACACTGGCAAAGAGAGTGAAATGTCTTAAAAAAAAAATTGTTTTAAATACAATTTGTGAAAAAGATGCATGCCAAAGGAGTTTAAAATGTGATTAATTTTCTTTTCGAAGTAATCGTCAGAAAAAAGATTTTATGGTTCGATTGTGTCTTGGGAGGCCAATTTATGCAAGTGGGGATTTTGATTTTCTGTCTTTCTAGGTCAAACACCATCATTAGGAGGTTCCCTGACAGATTGGCTGCAAAATGTTGATTCTCTGAAGGAAAGCTTACGTTTGGCAGGGTCTGGGAATTACGACTTTCAAAATATTGATATCACTCAGTTTCAAGGTATTGTATTGTATATGTCTATTCTATTGAAAATCTAGAATTGTAATTTAGTAAATACTCCTAAACTCCCTTTTATACATATTGGATTTCAAGACATAGGTGTTTGTTCTGTCCAGCTCTTGTGCTTTTGTTTGGTCTGTTTCTCTACTTGAGGTATTTTCATGTTTATTTAAGAACGATCTAGATTCACTAGGTATAAATTGTGAACTGTCACTTCTAGGTCTGATGGACACGATGAAGAACGCAGACCAGTCTAACTGGTCTCTCAACCCTGAGCAGTTTCAAGATCTTGCTTCATCTTTAAATAACTTTTTCAACCAGTCTTCTTCAAACCTGCCACCAACTCCACCGAATAATCCATTGACAGGTATGTTTACTATATTTATTTTTCTAAGGCTGTTGTTATTGATTCAAAAGTAGATATTCTTCTTTTTGAACATCTGTATCATTCCTGTGAATTGAAAACATAACATAATGTTACTATTAAGCAAATAAAAGAGATTTCTTACTAGTATTAGGGCTATTCCAATAAAAGATTTACCCATCATGAGACTCCAGGTTTGACCATTTGGAAGTCTCCTATTTCTGGAGTCCTCCTATAGGATACATATACTGGAATAGCCCTATGTTGGAGCAATGTCTTTCTAACTCAAGTTACCTGTTTGTTTCTATTTTTTTCAGTCAACATAAAACAGGACTACAGCTCCGATACAAACTCCACCATCACATCATTGAATAATAGTAGTGGATCACACCTCACTCTTCCCATCACATCAACATCCGCATCCCCACAGATCAGTCCTCGGTCAACGGTATGTTATATTCCTGTTATATAAACACCTGCATCCCTAAAATCAGTCATTGGTCAACAGTTTGTTACATTCCTGTTATATAAACACCTGTGTCCCCAAAATTGGTTCTCTGTCAATGGTATGTTATATTCCTGTTATATAAACACCAGTGTCCCCATAGATCAGTCCTCAGTCAACAGTATGTTATATTCCTGTTATATAAAAATCTGTGTCCTCCGTCAACAGTTTGTTACATTCCTGTTATATAAACACCTGTGTCCCCTAAATTGGTCCTCTGTCAACAGTTTGTTATATTCCTGTTTCTGTTCCTGTAATATTAATGTCTCGAGCTCGTTTCCACCAGAAAAATCTTCAGTCCAAGCTAGATTACCTCCCCTTGATCATGTTGATAGTGGTCCAAGGTTACCTCCCCTTGATCATGTTGATAGTGTTCCAAGGTTACCTCCCCTGATCATGTTGTCTTGTAAACATGCCAGCTGGACAATGATAATTGACCTTCCCAACTATAAGATAGACATCTTCTTTATATACATTTATATATCTTTGTAATTATCTCCTCCTGGCAAATCTTTATTCAAGTATATGTAATGATTTCCATGGCTGTAGTTAAACAACAATTTTCAGAAAAAAAGCTATTTTTCATCATTCATGAAGTTCTGAAATATTGACCAATGTCTTATGGCTCATAGCATTGAAATATTTTGCAGTGAATTACAATTGTTTTGTTTATTTCAGGGTGGGGGATATAGTCCAAGTCCTTCCCAGGCTGTCATTGTACAACCCACACAGACAGCGCAGTATCAGTTACGGGATGATATAGAGGACGATTTTAACTGGGACAAGCTACTATGATACACTGTTCCCACTATCATTATCATCATCATTCATTCTCCTCATCTACATATACTTTATCGTCGTAATCACGCTGTGCATTATATTTTGTGACTGTCATTCATCAATCGTGTGGTCTGTTATTTATAAATGTGGGAAGCTGTGCAAAGATTATTGTGGAATTTCGTGGTTAATGTAATTTTCGTGGAAAAAAGAGAGAGAAAGTCTCAAGTGCTGGAATGGAGGAGGATACCTGATCATAACAATGAAAAACTGAAGAGAGAACAAAATAAAGGAGTGCTATTAATATCTTCACAAAGTTTGTAATGAATCATTGATTAAAAATAATTAACAGACTGTTAATCCCATGATTATACTACCTATATCTAACTAAATATATGATACTGGCTGTAGCAGATTTTGGAAACAGAAACAAGTTATAGCTTAAGGCAAAGGGTTTCTGACTCGTAGAAAATGAGCTTTATTAAGTGGATGGGAGCAGATTTTTTTTTTTTTTTTTAATTTAGATTTATTGATGATTGAATGGATGGACTAGAGATAAGAGCTATATAGACAAACAATCTCATGGCAACTGAATTTATGTAGCTTGACTAATTTGTGATTTCACTAGACAAGTTGTACCTCCTAGATCCATTAATAATTAAGTTAACATATTCACATCGATGTGAATGAGGATGGCAGATTACTTATTAATGAATACTTTCTGTTCTTTTTGTTCTTTTTCACTTTATAATGTTTTAATTTATGGTTTTCTCAACATGTGTGACTTAACTTGGGAGACTAATTTTACATGCAATATGTTGACTCAGTTATTTGAATTTGCCCACGAGGTTACAAATACTTGAATTACAAGTGATCTTCAGTAATTCTACTTACTATAGAATTGTAGTGTTAGTCTAGATCATTGTCTGGTTTCTGTTAGTCAACTTCAAATCTAATACAAATGGCAAATTTGATTATAATATTGTGTGTATGTGAATGATATTGACTTATTAACCATGAATGTGATGAGCTATTCGACAGAATTTGTGTGTAGGTGTGGATAGTATAGGTACGTGTGTGTGTGATTTGGTGTGTACACTTAGGGTGGATGCTACACACTTCAAAGTTCTCAGATTCCTTAAAGATCTGGCCCACATATCTTTCTCAAATTGACTGGATGACATTTTCAAAAGAGAGATTTAAAATTTGAAACCAGTTCAAACTTGAATAATATTAATATAGAAATCAACAAATCTTTATAATAAAGGTAACATCAAATAGATTTTGTCTATATTTAATGATTTTAACACCTACATACAATATGATCAGTTGTATGTGTATATTGTTGTGAGGTAAATTTTGACTTGATGTTTGTTTCTCAAAAATGTTTTATTTGTGAAGATACAGGGGCAGGATGCTACTGCCCCACACAGTGATGTCCACGATACAATTCCTACTTGTATACATGTACAAATGGTGATTTTGTTCAAATGACTTGATTGAAACAATGTGTACTTTCATTATACATCTACAAATTTGTATCTATTGTACAGAACTAAGTTATTTTCCAAGAGATTTCAGTGATAATTTATAAAATGTAATAAAAATTGATATATTTATGAAAGTTATTGTACACTACATTATATATATACATAGATATATATTGACATTTTACTTTTGAAATATGTTGAATCAAATATTTTATGTTTAATATGAATTACCAGGTACATGTGTATTTGAAACATTTGAAGTCCACTAACTATAGTGGTAAGTTTTTCTTTTTATAGGTATTTTTGTCCCAGATGCCTGCTTAGTAATATGTCTTGTTTGGGTTGTCAAAATATTTCATTATTTGTGGCTTACATTATCCTGCTACTTCCTTGTAATAATTAGAAGTAAATTCAGGTAATGGGGGGGGGGGGGGGGGGGGGGGGGGGGAGTGATGGACAATCAAATTCACAGATTCACTGAAGGAGAGAGAGTGGTTTATACATGTTATCATGATCATCCAGTTTCCTTTAGACTAGATTTTGGTTTTTCTATTAGCAGAAATGTATGCATATATGTATGAAACTTCTTGTGTGAATCAAGATAGCTTATTTACAGGGTTGCTATATATATATATATATTTATGGTATGGCTGAATATTTTGAAATATTTCTTTAAACCATTAAACAGGTTTATTTGAATTTCATGAGGAAATATATATCATTTGCACCAAATGATTATTTCTGAAAATTCAATGTCTTTTACCCGTTCCAGTTTGTTTGGACATTGGGAAAGAATAAAATTAACCTGACTCATTGGAATGTCACTCGTGAATATATGTATATTTTGTGAAAACAGGTGTTTATCATAAATCATAACATAGTGATCATATCATGTCAATTCACTGTTGCTGTATTTTATGAAAACTTTGTGCAATTGAAGAGAAATAATTCTCTAATTTTAGGTATATATATGCTGTGTTGTTGTTTTCCCACGTAAAGAACAGATACAACATTTTACGTAAATATTTCAATGTAAGGAATGTTTCACTGATTTGATATTTTTCGTTTGATTCTGGAGTAAGGTTGATGAAGGTGAATCTTACTCTGGTCCTTTATTCCAATAATCTACAGTTTAAGGCTTTTTAATACAGGTATACTAGTTTGGTGAAAACTTTCTGCGTGTACTATTTTCCTTGTGTAGTTGGGCATTTAACCTTTGTGCATGTAGCTGTACAACTACAACAGCTCCACATATTTATATATATATATAGAAACAGATGATTCTACTTTAAATTTTCAAGGATTTTTTTCCATTGCATTGTTAATAACTACTGGGTAAGAGTCCTGCCATGTTTAATATGTCAAAATTTTCCCACATTCCTTTAATCACATCAAATATTTATAATAATACCAAGATTTTGAGTTTGCATACAGTTTTGTCAGATGTTAATTTTCACACCGAGAGAAACAGGAAGAAATCATTTCATGACACAAATTAAAGGGAGGTAATCAGCAGAGATTAAACACACATTTCTAAATATGAAGACAATTATATAGTTCATTATTTACATTTCCGGCATGTATTTTCTATTTGGCCTTACTAATGAAATTTGCATTTACGCTTCGGTAAACTTTAGTCTGGTGCGTAGGAATACCTTGTTGACACTGTGATTGGGGCTCTGATTTGGTACACACTCACACTTTATTCTATTTTTTATATTTTGCAAATATATTTCTCTTAGAATATAATGTTTATCTTTATATAGATAAGGCTGTATACTGCATTGCTCAGTATTCTTGTAATTGTGACAGGCATCTTGTATGTTGTTCACTGAGGTAGTCACCAACTACTACAAGGATATCCCGCCTCAAAATGATCCTATCTGTTCATTGGGCAATAAACCAGGCAAAACAAAAAAAAGTGTTCTACTTTGCTTAATATTCTTGTAATTTGTAAATGGACATGTCTTAAATTATCCAATTTCATGTATCCTGTGATAAATAGAAAAAAAACAAGCAAATATTTTGGTGATCACAATTCAAATGAACAAGATGGAAGTGTGTTAATTCGTATCACAGCATATCTAAAAAAAAAAAAAAAAAAATCTATGCAAGTTCAGTCTTGAACGCTACTAGAAGAAATGGCACCCATGCAGCTGTGAACACAACTGGATCAAAATCATTTGGACACTTCCTACCTTCAATAACAGAAGACCACCCTAAGACTCCCAACAATAGTTGAGGTTTGATAAGGCTTTTCTAGTTACAATGTTGGTACAGACAATACAGTCTCAAAATATTTTGAAATACATGTTGGTAAAGTACTTAAATAACTGAAAACCACTGATTTAAGATTAACGTAGAACAATGTGTGTATTCAACATTTTGCATTTATTTCTGCATGAATCTTTTAAGCAACAAAATCCCAGATTACATACATTTTATTACATATCGAATAATGAACTTTATGTCCTCAAACCTACCTGTATTCCTACGCAACCAAACAGATAACATTATTTACTGAAAAACGTAAAATTTGGTTATGAGAATTTCTGAGTTTTTGTCATTATTACTGGTTTGCATGAGCTAACTGTTACTGCTTGATACTTTTAAAAGAAAACCAAGTGATTTTAGGGAAATGTAACCATTTACCTGGTACTATTCTTAATCAAAAGTCATTGGTTGTGAAATCGCTTTTCTTTTCTTTAAACATAGCAAGTTATTATTATGGTAGCATATTTCCTTAAATGCTGAAAATAACATAAGGGAAGATGTTACACTTCACAAAGTATGTATATCTTTATATGTATTGTAATCAATAATTAAAGATATCAATATTGTGATCGACTCTACTAAAGGGAATTTTAGGTACAAATATAAGTGATTTATCATTGAAAGTCCTGTACTAAGATTGAAGAGAACATGTATGGTATAACATGAAATGTTTGTGTACTTTCTTTTAGGGTTTGGAGCTTTCAAATTATTTCATGGGTACACACTTCAATGGTTAACCCATGGAACAATAATATAATACATACAACACTATTTGTTGTATTTATATCATTGCTTCATAGAAACCACAAAATTAATGAAAGTTTATACACAACAAACATTTCACTTTACATAGTAATTTACTAGTATACACCCCGACGTCTATTCTGCACCATTGACATCTGCTTGTTTTATTGAATGAACGTTGTATTGAAGTGATCATATCTTAAAGTGAACTGACAGCATGAATATTTCATAGTGTAAATTCATTTGCAATATTTCAACTTTCAAAATGGCAGCTTTTATGTTTGTAGAAAAAGTTAACAAAAAAAAGTAATCATATTTAGTAATGCAAACAGCGTGTATTAAGTGGATTTAATCTAATACTGTGTGATGGTTTAGACTTTCATCACTGCAAAATTCAAAGTAACATTATGAAACTAATTTTGTATTTTGTTGCTAACTGTCAGTTATTGAGTGACACAGTGTTGTTACCTCACAGGCAGACAGCTGTTCTTAGTGTTGTTGGTGTAGAGAGAAATTCCCAGTGATTAAACAGAACAATATGGATTTGTACTTAAAGTGATCAAAGGAATTTAGTACTTATAGAACACAGACATATGTACATTGCATTTTTTTGTTTCTGTATGTTTGTTTTGGACCTAGCTCAGATATTGGATTTGATATTTCTGTCGATATGAAACTTATGGTCATATAGGACACATATAACCTATTGTACTGACATCCATTTAAGCTCAATATTGAAGAAATAAAATTCATATGTATACATATTGTAATATGTCACTACATATCAAAACAATATATTTATTGCCAAGAATTTAATACCTTGGGAGGTGGGGGTCGGATTGGAAACAAATATAAATGAGGTTTTGGATTCGACAAAAAACATTCACAATTCAAAAGAGATTTTGATAATATGTGTAATGCGTAATGAAGAACCAGGTAATTTAAGGTTATACAACACGTACTGACATTAGAAATATCTAGACTAAAAATTCTTTTCTTCCTTCAAATTCCAAAGATCATTCTTATATAATGACATGCTCTGGAAAAAGAAAGTGTACAATATTAAAGAATTCAGTCGGTGATCCAATTTGTGTGTCCTAGCAGTTTAAAAAACAAGATGAGCTAATTGATGACGTCCGAGCGTTCTAAAAATATATCACATGAGCTTCGGTGATTATTTTGCTTTTTGAAATGCTCTTTGATGTTCTTCTTTTGATGTAGCCATTTCTAAGAAATAATTTACGTACTGTCACATCATAGATGGAACATGATTTAATGATTGTACACCATCCCCTCCTGGTGTATGTACAGGGCCTAGTTAGACAATACACTTTCACTTTGATCTCACTGTATATTTTACCAGCATGATTACATCTATGTCGACAGGATGTAATGAATACTTTATGCAAATTTTATTATGTTGGGGATATTTTAATTCATTGTTATATCTGCTTACATATATGTAACCATACTATCTGCACTGTACATGTGTATATAGTCGATAAATAATTTTTCTATTTGTTTTTTGAGAATAATCTAACACCATACATACAAAAACAAATTCTATATCTATACAAAGTTGTTGATGTTTTAAACTATTTTTGTTTTTAATGATCTGCTGGCAAGAACTGATATATATATATATATATTATATATATCATCATCATGATGAAGATGATAAATTAGTATCAGCAGTTATTAGACTGAGTTGATGAGAAATAAAAGAAACAATCTTTAACAAAGTGTTTCATTTTCTTTTCCTTGGATATTTTAGTTGACCTGAAACGACGTGAAGTGAGCTAATGCCATGATCCAATGTCAACTTTTCCCCTTAAAAAAAAACTGTTCAATAAGCAAGAAGCTCAGATATCTGATAGTTGGCTTATAAGCATGCTCTGATGAAACAGTTCATTGGTCAAATAATGTACACTAAAATCTTCAAAATAAACAAGAGACCTGACCGGGGATCGTGAAGCAGTCTTAAGTCTAAAATCTTCAACGTAAGTCCAAACTTAGATTGTTTCATGACCTAGCGACCTACAGTATGGTGGGGTAATGGGCTACCAAGTTTTGTATTTTTGGTTGGTTGACCTTGACCTACTTTCAAACTCGAATGTTTTAAAATCATACATAATATATATTCAAGGTCACAAATGTCCACCCTGTAAAACTATTTTACAAACTTCTCATTCACTTACCCCAGGGCAATGATTCGTTCAGGAACCTAGACCTTTTAAAATCGCCAGAAGATCCTTAAAAAAGATTTATAAATGGTCAAGTGGCTCGTGGTCATATGCTAGTAGCATGCAGGGGTGAAGCGTTAGAAATGATGTTCAAAAGGTCAACTCAGTTTTTACCTACGTTCAAGGTCAAATCTTATCCAAACCCACAGTCGTGTGTATCTGGCAGTTGACAACCAGAGTTAAAATCCAATATCCTCGATTTGTATCGTGCACCTATCACTTGAAGTGCCAGTGTTCATGCTGCTGGGATGAGCGATATTGACATTGACCTCCATTTGTTTTCTCATATCAAATGGTTTGACCTACATTCAACATTACATAGGGTCAATTATGTAATTAAAAAAAAATGAAAATGCTGTATGACCTAAAGCAGTAATACATTTTGGTACGTTTTGTAATCAAGGTTACTTAACTGTTTTAGGGAATGGTCTTCTCCAGATGACGACCAGGACTATCATACATGTAGGACGGGTTTTACACTTCAAAGTACACACTGACCGAGAAAAGAAGCAAGTCTAGCTAAAAAATAATCAACATTTGTAATACAATTATCTGTTGTTGTTTCCTTCGCAAAGTTGGTTGAATCGCTGAACTCGGCATAGAGGCGCGAGTATCGCTCTTGTTGATAGAATCTGAACAATGTCACCAACTTTTAGCAATATGATGCCTATGTGTTCTGGGCATTTTGCATAGTAAACGTGTAATCTCTTTGAAACAGGTTACCGTGATTTTCTTTTTATGGAGTATATTATTGTGTGTTAATTAAGATACATCCTAACATTTCAAAACAAAAACACGATAAAAAAAAAAAAAACTAGTGACCTATTCGTGCGAACAAACCGGTTCGTCATTTTTTTTAAGTTGTAACATTTGCGGCAAAAATCTTAACATACCTTCAGATATTGATATCGGAGGAAAGGTTTTGGCAAGGTTCGTCAGAAACAAAATAAAATCACTAGGTCTGGTAAAAACGGTCGAACCGCGAAAACGAAAATGGTGTAAAGTATGTTTTCCTGATTAATTGGTATTGGTCTAGTATTAATGTCCTTTAAGGGCGTATCTCACTGGCGGAGACGTCGCCGCGATTTCCGCGACTGTGCGGCGACTCGGGACAAAAAAATGTCGTGCACTCTCACCAAGACGACATCAAGGCGACTTCCGAGAAGTTGACGATCAATTTGCACGAAAAGTCGCCGGGATGTCGCGGAAACGTCGCTGAAACGTCTCCTTAGTCGCGGCAGTATCGGCGATGTGAGCTTGGGGTGTGTCACGTGGTCTCTGAAATACGTCAAGCAGCGTCGCGGACACGTCGCCGCAACGTCTCCTCAGTCTTATTAGTCTTTATTAGGTCTCGGAGACGTCGCGGAGACGTCTCCGCGACGTCGCAAAAACGTCTCTCTAGTCGCGGACAAAATTAATCTCCATCAGTTGCGGCGACGTTGCAGGGACGTCTCGGAGACGTCGCCGAGACTTGCTGGAGACCTACTGAAGACTAAAAAAAATCGAACATGTTCGATTCTCCCGCGACTCCACGGAGACTCGGTTAGTCTCCATGAGACGTCGCAGCGACGACGCCTCGACTAGCGGAGACTCGAGTCGCCAGTAGGTCGCCAGTTAGTCTCCAGGCCAGTGAGATACGCACTTTAGTCGATTACATGTACTTTCAAATGCTTCATTAACCTTCCCCTAAAAAATCGATTACGTGTGGTTAATTTTCTCATTAGTCTGAAACGAAGTTTGTTTTCTGGCTGACCTGGTGCCACGGTCGATCCAAACTGTATGCTTATAGTTTGTTCGATTCCATGTAGGTAATTTAGTCATTGGTGTAATGTGAATGTGATTTTCAAGCTCACCTTGATCGAAGGATCGGTTGGGGTTATGCCATTGCGCGGTGTCCGCCGTCCGTAAACATATTAGACCTGATTTGGTCAGTTGCGTCATTTGGGGAAGGGGAAACAATTTGTATTTGGTTTGGTGCATCATATATTCCTTGGGGCAGAGGGAGGGTCCAATACACTATTGTAAATTAGGTAACACACTTTTCTTTCATCTTGGCGACCGGGGATCGATTCCTGATTTGGAATTCTGAGTTCTCCAGTTTTCTTCCACGATAAGACTCCACTCGCGCTTCCAGTCATGCCAACAAGAGTGTAAATATAAGTTAATATGACTTGTTTCGTAATTGCTGTAAAGAATTTACATTTACTTTAACACAAAGGTGTTGCCTACCACATGACGGCTACTGATACTGTCTATGTACATGTTCTCTTGATACAGTACCATGAACAACGCCCCCTTTGCATGCAGATTCCGAAGAAAAATAAGGCTTCCAAAACCATATTACACTGTACAATCAACAATACTCCCATTTAGATGCGGATCTGAAGAAAGAGCAAGCCTTCCGAAACCAAATTACCACGAGCAATACCCCATTTTCATGCAGATTTGGAGAAAGAATCCCCTCCCCATCACCCGATACCTAACTACCACGAGGAAAACTCCATCTACCAACAATTTCGGAGAAAGAATCAACCTCCCAAGACCAATAACCATGAGTAATACCCCCTTTACATGCGGATTTTGGAGAAAGAATAAACCTACCCCATCGAAACTGCAATAAACAATATCCCATTTTCATGCAGATTTGGAGAAAGAATACCCTTTCCCCCCGAAACCCAAGTACCATGAGGAAAACTACATTTACATGCAAATTTGGAGAAAGAATCAACCCCCTAAAACCCAGCTACCATCATCAATAACCTCTTTTCTTGCAGATTCGAAGAAAGAATGAACCTACCAATCCGCAATTACCCTGAGCAATACCATATTTTCATGCAGATTTGGCGAAAGAATACAACTGCCCCCGCCCCCTCACCGAAACCAAATTACCATGAGGAAAACCCCCTTTCATATGGATTTGGAGAAAGAATTCCACTACCCCTACCCCCACCCCCAAAACCACAATTACCACGAGGAATACCCCGCTTTACATGCAGATTTGGAGAAAAAAGAAACCTCCCGAAACACAATACTCATGACCAATACCCACTTTACATGCAAAGGCGGAGAATAAAAAATAAAACTCAAACCAAATTACCATGAGCAACATTTTATCATGTCATTATTTGCTCTTCTGATTTTGTTCATACATAGGACAGAGTTTGTTTTAGTCTGTTTATTTTTCGTTTCAAACATTGTTTTCTATTCATCCTTTGTGATGTTTGATTTGTGGCTCTCAGCCATACTACCATTTATGTTTGAATTGTGGCCCTCAGACATGCTACCATTTATGTTTGATTTGTGGCTCTCAGCCATACTACCATTTATGTTTGAATTGTGGCCCTCAGACATGCTACCATTGGTGTTTGATTTGTGGCCCTCAGCCATGCTACCATTTGTGTAGGTGTAAGGTTCAACACTACGCTGATCTTCGTATATAGTTTTTAACGGTAACTCGGAACGAACCGGCGATGAACAGTTCATTTGTTTTGACGGAGACATTTTAAGCGTTATGCTGTCTGTGGCTTTGTCGTCTGCTGACTTATTTGTGATATCTGTCGATGTTTCTTCATGGGTTTCGGACGAATGCTCAAAACTTTTGTCAGATGTTGGTGAAGAGTGACGTGATTCCGTGTCACTATGGTAACTTTGTGTATCTGGAACACCGTCAGACGATGCTTCAGTCACTTGAATCTGAACGTCACTCATTACAGGTAATTTGCCCTCAACGTCACTCATCACAGGTAATTTGCCCTCAACGTCACTCATCACAGGTAATTTGCCCTCAACGTCACTCATCACAGGTAATTTGCCCTCAAAGTCACTCATTACAGGTAATTTGCCCTCATTCGATTCTAATTTACAACTATCACCGACCTGTTTACTTTCTTCCTGAGTCATGTCGTCTGCTGCTTCATTTCTTTCGTCAATCGGTTGTTCTTTCTCGATCGAATCTGGTTTCATTTCATTCTGATTTTCCTTTAACAAAACTGCACTTCCTGTCGTGATAGTGTTGTCATCTGCTTGACTTTCCAATCGAGATGATTCTGAAGACACTGTTGAGTGTTCAGCGCTCAAGTTGTTGTCTAACTTTTTCTTCTTTTTCTTACGTGGTTGCCATTTGCATACCATACTGTCATTGGCCTCTGCCATGTCTCTTCGTCCGGTCAGCCAGTAAGTGTCCATCTGCCCTTTTCCCTGCAAAAGGTATACAGATGAAACGTTTAAAATCACTAATGCTAACGAAAAACTTAATAAATCCTCCAGTTTCAAATTTGTCAAGTTGATTTTAAAAGTCAGCTTTTGTTCGACTACTTTTAAGAACATATTCCACACCCTTTAAACTATCAGATTCCGGTTTCATCAATGCTACTCGCTAAAAAAAATCCTTGATCAAGTGATTATTAATAAAAAGATATGACAGGAAAGCATTACAGAATTTCAGGGGAAATGGAAAATTAAGTTAACGAATATTGATGAACCCGAGACAGGGGTTGATTTATATCTGATTTACCTACATTATTTGAATATTTTCATTAATTATATATTTTGAGTATTTACATATTTGTTTCTATAGAAATAAGTTATTCTTAGACTATCTCGAAGTTAAAAGATACAGGTGGTATGTACATTACAATAACAACTGTCGAAGTGTGGGGTTTACCTTAATTTCTATCAAACCTCTGTGTTCCAACGTGTACCTATCGGTGACCTCAAGCTTGTCCCGTGTATCTTTACTGACATGAATCTTTAATGCTGGTAATTAACAAATAATTTGAATTAATACATTTATCCAGTTAAACGTGACATAATATATTTCAAGCATACATATTTTAGCGGTAATGGTATTTAACCGATTTCCGCACAGAAAGTGTTCCCCTAAATTATGATAGCGCTATTTCAGTGTCTTTATATTGTTTCCATTGGTAAATATTGCCGATGTGCTATTCCTTTCCACGCTAATATGTATAAATGCAGTCATGCGCTTAAATTTGATTACATTAATAAATCTGTTTTGTAAATGCTAGTACATAATCATTAAGAGAAGTTATGATAGTCCATATCACTAGAAACATAACTGAATTAACTTACGTTGGCTGTTTGCTTCCATTCTCGATGCTGTATTTACCGTATCCCCGAATAGGCAGTAACGAGGCATCTTTAGCCCGACAACTCCAGCCACGCATGCGCCTTTGAAAAAAAAAACATATGTTCTATTTTAACAGTTTTTTGTTTCTTTTTTGCATTTCCATTCCTCTCAGGGCCATGTAAAGGACGAGTATCACAGTGAAACCAGTAGAAGATAGTTGATAGTCATCATAATCCTATATTTGAGTGGACTCGTCCAAGTGTTCTGAAGAACATTCTTTAATGCTTTTTATGGCAATTTTAAGGATTTTCCTAAAGTAATGGACTATTGATAAAACTGGACCATAAACTTACCAGTATGACAGCCTATCCTGATCTGGACATGATCAGAGTTAGTGTGTGGTACTTTCACTTGTTTGATAGCTGCCAGTAGATCTATGGCCATAGTGGCGATCTCCTCCGCGTGCTAAAATGATAAATTCCAATGCATATCACCAATCAATCAGTCGTCATTAATACTACTTTGTTACATATGCTTTACAGATTTCCCAAACAATGCTATACAAAGCCCTTACAACAGAAATCTGTGGTAGGATTTTTTTTATGCCTTTTCTTTTTGTCCAAATATTGATGCTTGCAATTGTGTTAATCATTCTTCAAAGCAGGGAGTTTCTAGGGTTTGTCCCAAGATATATCTGTGAAGCTCAATGCAGGATTGAGTTTATCCGGTTTGGCCAATATAAAAATATTGAGGTTGGTATCGTGAGAATGATTGCATTTCTAGTTTATATCATCTTGATGAGGTTTGAAGTAAGAACTGCCAGGTTTCTATTCGCATATCCATGGGAACAAATCGTGCCCCTCTCTTGACTGACTTGCTTTAATTTCATACAAGACCAGCCTCATCGAAGATCTAATCAGAACAGGTGACAAAGACCATACAACGTCCTTCAATTTTACTTTTAGCTGCGTACTGATGATGTGTTGTCTTTGAACAGTAAAAATTTTATTGATTACATTTACTCGAGAACTAACTTGAAATCAATGCCACTACAGACTTTTCCACATTATCCGTTTACCTCCATCTTAACTTACAACGCAACCAGCAGAGGCAGCGTACAATTGAGCTGTATGATAAGCGTTATGATATTTCTATTTTCCATTTTTAATTTTCCATTTCTAAGTAACACCCGTTCTTTCTCAGCTTTTGGCGTTTACTTGTCACAGTTGATTCGATATTCAAGGGTGTGTTCCAAATATGTCCATAGCAAATGTCGACTGCTGGTAAAAAAAACATACAACACAGGGTGTCCAGAGAAGAAGGCTGATGAAGACATGGAAATGTTTAATGGCCGCAATCATAACATGTATTTAACCGGGTTGTACAGCCAGGATTAAACAGGAACAGGAGTCATAGGAGATATTAACTCAAGGAAATAAAACTCAGAATAAAGTGAAGTCGGGAAAGAAGAAACAAAATACCCTGTATCTTCTGCTGTGGCCTCTATTGGGAGACTACGAAGAAACAAAACACCAAGGGAAACACAGTGTCAATTTTATCAACGTTCGTTTTGGTCACGGAACAGAACACATGACCTTCTACGCTTTGGGAGGGCGTTCAATTGTAGAAACAGTGCGGTTTACCAAGCAAGGAATAGGGTAGTTCGTTGCATAGACAAATGCGATTTTTCTTCTCTCTTTTTTTGTATTCTTTTTTAGTCCTTTGCTTTTGTTCCAAATTCAAACATATGCCATGAAACTGGGCATCAGTATGTATATCTCCCCGATCTGGTCCCGGCTTCATCATTATATTTAGGAAATTCATTACGATTAAATTGCCCATAGGCACGCGTTATGAAAACTTCTTAGTTTAAGTCTATCATTAAGTTCTGAAATGCTTTCCTATGGGAAATTTAAGTTAATGGATATTGATAAAACTGGGTTTACTCATTTCATACTGTAAGTTTCATTTTTATATTCGACTTTCTCGGGTGATTGATACTTTATTTAGGTTAAAATATTTAAACACAAATTGAACATTATAATTTTTCCTATTATCAAACCGTGACAAATGAAGAGTGTGTGTGGCGGGTTTGGGGGTGGGGAGGGAGGTGTGTGTGTGTGTGTGTGGAGTGTGTGGGGGGTTGGAGCAGACATTCAATAATCTAAATACACTAGACTCTGATATATCACCTAGCAACAGAGACGTGAAACGCATTAGGTCCAATCGAAGATTCATTTAGAGATAATTAGTCTTTATGGCGAGGTGTGGTGTGACACGTTAGATAAAAGAGAAAAGATATCTCCACTGTAATCACTATTTCATCCGTGATTAGTGATCGAACGTTTCTAGCGTTCAGAGCTGTTATCCAAAAATGTGACAAGGAAGATAGAAATTATTACCTTACACTAATGACAGGTAGCGGAAGTACGTGATAATTCCTACCCTCACATTTAAACGATAATTTGTGTTTGCACTTTCACATTTATCAACAACATTTGTCTGTATCGTTTAACGTCCTAGTAACAGCTATGGTCGAGATGCGTGGGTGAGCAAGTGTGATTTTGGAAGTTTGTTCGTGGTTGTCTCCTTTTGAGAACGCAATACTACTGTCGACTTTTATGGGGATTCATTGAAGAGAAAATATTGGCGAATGCTTGTTAATGTTTACGTCTATGTTCATGTAGTAGGTTAGTGATTTAGATCGAATGTATATTATTGCAGGCCAGGGATTGAGGAAATGAAAAGGCACTCTTGTTGTTACATATTGTATGGTTTAATAGGTAATTGATGTGTGATTGTATGTCATCTACATGTATATGGTGACAAAACAGTTAAATTAATCCAGTACATCCATTACATTTTGTACCATTATATAATTTTCCTCTTTATCTACCATTTCCTTTCCTACCTACGCGAACCCCACACGAGAGATGGTTGGGTAAGACCGATAATCCCATGTATATAAGACTGGTACCTGTCTATCTCTGTTTAGCGTTGAATTGGACGTTGTTAGAAAATTTTGTCTTTGTTGCAAGATAGATTAATCTTTGTCTCAATTCCTACAACTGATCTGGATGAGACTTTTTACTATCTAACTATCTACTGGATCGAATCCAACTTTTGTTGGTATATATATGATAGGTTTAACATTCATTTATTTTTTTCCATGTTATTGTCACGACTAAAACAGAAGTCCTCGATTGGTCAAAATAATTTGGCCCATAAAATCTGTAATGCTGTACAAAATTCCATCTAACTTATTATACAAATGTACATAGAGATTGCGAATTAAATTAAACTTTAAAAGTTCTTCCCAATATATATTGTTCATTAAGATATTGTTAGGTGAACATCAGAGACGTTTACGTTCATATTCACTAAAAAAAATTACTATTACTCATTTTACAGTTGATATATTCATAAATCAAAGACTTAAATGAGACAATATGGTCTACCGAGGGCGAAGCTTGAGGTCAATATTTTCTACCAGGTTGATAAAACACCATATTAGCCGAAATCAAAGGTATTTATATTACATTTGCACATTTTTTCCAGTGATTTGATAATTGAGTTACTGTAAACGTGCTTTATTTTAGCGCATAACCAAATTCCAAAATTTAGCGCATAACCGAATTCAAACAGAAAAGATGAAAAAAGAAATGATGAATTGGCGTACAATAAATGTCGTATAAATTGTCGTATAAATTGTCGTATAAATTGAAACTATTGACAGAAACTAAAATAATGTTACCGCTGAAATATATACGTTTACAGTATATGAATAGATATAATTTTCAATTTAAAAGACCAACCAAAATGCCTTTTAGTCAACAAATGGTTTATTTTTAAGAGATATACAAAATGTATATATATATATAATGTATATCAGCATATTCCGTTATTCTAGGATTATAATTATATTGAATATGAAAACACATAGTGCGTTGTACTCCGGGGTCTATATGGTGCATTGGCCCGAGTCCGGTTGTTCTTAATTTAGAAAAATGGGGTCCATATGGTATATATCGATCTGCATGTGAACAGCTCTTTTCCAACCAAAACAACGGGAAATCGTGACATATGTAATATGTTTATATTATGAAGTTGTGTTGCCCTTCACATTTACAACTCTATTATTTAGCTTATCATTCTCGCGTTGTCTTCAATTTTCGTTTTGACATCCCTGCCTTACGCATTATGTGTCATGGCCATTTTAATTCGATATCCAGTGACATGTTCCCTATAATTATGCTCAGTACCCTTGAAAGGGAAGGACTGGTTCTCATATTCAGGACGTGACACAACCTGGATTTTATAACCTTGGTTAATTTGTTAATATATTTGTTATTATCAAATGATTTAGGATTAGGATTTCGTTTTAAGTGTGTGTTGTGTCGAATTCGATTAATATGTTACTGGCATAACAAACTTGTAATCGAGCTCTTCAGTTAGCCACTCTGAACCATATTCAAAAGTGGTTTGAAGATTTCAATATACAACACTGTACATATGTATACGACTCTTGTATGACCCTTTACTTAGCATGCTATTGGCATAACTTCATGAAACCGTCTTGATTATTGACGAGAAGTCGTTTAAAGAAAAAAATATGACACTGGATGGACATGCGACGGTCACCATGTCATCGAAAAGCTCACTTGCCCTTCTGCAAGGTACAAACGTATAATCAATCGTTACAATGCGATGTCACAAATCCTTCATTACAACAAAATACGCTCTGATAAACAGCCAAGCTATTAGTTCTAATTATCACCTGAGGACGTGAACGTGGTTATGACGTAGCCACAAACCAAGCACGCAACGCGGTCGTTTGATAAGCCAATTTTAAGTATAGAGACCAGATAATTGTGTTGACTGTTTGATTTCGTGCGAAACATTTATTTGTCTTAATGAAGTTTTTATTTTGGATTCGCACCTTTTTTTATCTTCTTACTATAGATAATTTATTCACATTTAACCATGCAGGTATTGATCCTGCTTAATTAGTAATTGGAGTCTTGTCTTCTGCTGTTTAGATCATACATTATGGATATTTGCTCAAATACCATTAAAGACAACGAAAGTCATGGTAATAATGACAAGGTGCGATAATTAGATAATTAAACAGGTACTTATGAGACAAATATGTTTAATAGAAAATCGACTACAGCTATTGTTAAGTGCCTATTGGGGTCGGTCAGATATCTTAAATCGCCACAGCAGTTATCGTGAAATCTAAATTAAAACTAACAAACTAAAACCAAACAAAAAACAAAAAGCTTATTTTAAAAGCTATTTAACATAGACTTGTCAAAGATTGCATAGTATCTGGCACTTTTCTTTGAAAAATAAATAGAGAATAGAATACGCAAAGTAATTCGATATCAGCATTATTAGTCTCAGTCACTATTGAAAACACATAGTGTGTTGTACTCTGGGGTCTATAAGGTGCATCGCCCCGAGTCCGGTTGTTCTTAATTTAGAAAAATGGGGTCCATATGGTATATATCGATCTGCATGTGAACAGCTCTTTTCCAACCAAAACAACGGGAAATCGTGACATATGTAATATGTTTATATTATGAAGTTGTGTTGCCCTTCACATTTACAACTCTATTATTTAGCTTATCATTCTCGCGTTGTCTTCAATTTTCGTTTTGACATCCCTTCCTTACTCATTATGTGTCATGGTCATTTTAATTCGATATCCAGTGACATGTTCCCTATAATTATGCTCAGTACCCTTGAAAGGGAAGGACTGGCTCTCATATTCAGGACGTGACACAACCTGGATTTTATAACCTTGGTTAATTTGTTAATATATTTATTATTATCAAATTATTTAGGATTAGGATTTCGTTTTAAGTGTGTGTTGTGTTGAATTCGATTAATATGTTACTGGCATAATAAACTTGTAATCGAGCTCTTCAGTTAGCCACTCTGAACCATATTCAAAAGTGGTTTGAAGATTTCAATATACAGCACTGTAATATGTATACGACACTTGTATGAACATTTACTTAGCATGCTATTGGCATAAATTCATGAAACCGTCATAATTATTGACGAGAAGTCGTTTAAAGAAAAAAAATATGACACTGGATGGACATGCGACGGTCACCATGCCATCGAAAAGCTCACTTGCCCTTCTGCAAGGTACAAACGTATAATCAATCATTACAATGCGATGTCACAAATCCTTCATTACAACAAAATACGCTCTGATAAACAGCCAAACTATTAGTTCTAATTATCACCTGAGGACGTGAACGTGGTTATGACGTAGCTACAAACCAAGCACGCAACGCGGTCGTTTGATAAGCCAATTTTAAGTATAGAGACCAGATAATTGTGTTGACTGTTTGATTTCGTGCGAAACATTTATTTGTCTTAATGAAGTTTTTATTTTGGATTCGCACCTTTTTTTATCTTCTTACTATAGATAAATTATTCACATTTAACCATGCAGGTATTGATCCTGCTTAATTAGTAATTGGAGTCTTGTCTTCTGCTGTTTAGATCATTCATTATGGATATTTGCTTAAATACCATTAAAGGTATTTCAACGAAAGTCATGGCAATAATGACAAGGTGCGATAATTAGATAAGTAAACAGGTACTCATGAGACAAATATGTTTAATAGAAAACCGACTACAGCTATTGCTAAGTGCCTATTGGGGTCGGTCAGATATCTTAAATCGCCACAGCAGTTATCGTGAAATCTAAATTAAAACTAACAAACTAAAACCAAACAAAAAACAAAAAACAAAAAGCAAAAAACTGTTATTTTAAAAGCTATTTAACATAGACTTGTCAAAGATTGCATGGTATTTGGCACTTTTCTTTGAAAAATAAATAGAGAATAGAATACGCAAAGTAATTCGTTATCAGCATTATTAGTCTCAGTCACTTCTAACATGTGCTGGACGTTCTTTTGAAAACCAATATTGAAAATTTACTGCATTTTGAGGATACTGTATGTCATATTCCCTTCTTACAGAATCCTGTTTTTCCATTGTCACAATGCTCAGTGGGACAATGAAGAGATCAAATTTTACTTGTTGTCTATATTTGGAATCTTATTCGCGTACTCCTTTGATATCGTCCCTTTATAAATATGCTTTCTTCTGTTGGTGTCTCCTTGACAACCGTTTTCATATATCACTGTCTGTCGCAAGGACGTCCAATACCTGTTGAGAAGCAAACCTATTCCACATTTCTGGTTTGGTTTGTATGACGCTTGTATTGTCCTCACGGCATCTAGGATTAGAACTATTAACATATTGTATGCAAGTATCGCAAATGAATTAAAACATCTCCATCCAAGTCTATAAACCTCATATCGACTAACTTACCATATACGACCCTCACACACAGGTAATAGAATGTTCCCAACAAACGAACCAAAAATCATCATCTTTAATCTTGTTTTGTTGTACACGGCGTTAAGTGCATCCCGTGTACAGTAGTAAATGAGAGAAAATCTATATATCACAAACACTTAGTTAATGACTTTGATGATAGCCGTTTCTATGATCGAAATGTTGATACGCGACATAAATCCGAGAATAAAGTATCCTTGTTTATTTGGTTTGTCAATTTAATTGTTTGGTTTTTTCTTATGTTTTGTATCCGTCTCCATTTAATGCTTAACCACATGATGCCCGGGCGCGCATTTCAGTCTAATTCAATGTGACGCCATCTATATAAGCATTTATTTGCGTTTATATTAGGAAGAACTACCAACTGACCATAAATCAATACTAACCCCCATCCCTCCCTCTTCCCCCTCTCTCGGCGACGACGTCGATATATGACACGTGTTAAATTAGGCTGTCGTCTAATTGTAAATGCGACGAAATATAGAACAACGGCCGGACAAGAACTTTGAAAGTTTGCTTGGGATATCCGTAGTAATTATGTAGCTTTTCATTATTTTCATGAAAAAGATATATTTTCAATATGCTTTGATATGTTATTTTGTTTTTTCGTTTATCGCAACATCCATAAGAAATAATCCTGAAGGTAAAAGTGTAGTTATTTTGCTTGAGGATTCATCTCTTCATTAAACACAAACAGGAAATATCAACATATTAACGAAATCACAATACTTACTCATACAATGAGGGCAAAATGTTCAACAAAATATATGTTTTAAAATGGACGCATATAAAACAATAAAACTATAACTATATATAGAAAAAAAATATAACAATATAAAACGATAGAAATATAACAATATAAAACAATAATAAGATCCGGTGTCCCAGAAGGGTAATGTCACAATATCAAAATGTTAACCAGGTTGGGAACAACGGAACATATCAATGAGCCTCAAACATATCAAAACAATCGCACAAGGAATGTTTCAATATTTCGCAAGAAGATAATGGTGTCCACAACAGTCTTTCTCCTCGGTCATTCATGATCTTCATTACGACACCATGTGTGCTATTTTGTTTTTCTATAAAACAGTCGAGTTTTTTATCAAATCGACTTGGACAAGTATATGCAGGTTGAGAAAGCATCGACTTTGCTATCTAGAAATGAAGTTTTAACTCTAGGGAAATTGAACCACCCTTATCATACAGCTTAGTTGTAAATTGCCAGCTACGTTGTAAATAAAGATTGAGGTAAGCGGCTGATCTTGAAGAGTCTGTGGTGTCTTTGATTTAAATTGTTCAGGATATGTCCGATCGACATTGTCAACTTTTTTAGCTAAAAACAACACACCATTAATATATAATTATCAATAGATGAAATGGAATGCTTTGTTGCGTTACTCATCATGTTAAGCTCGCGGCGAACTAGCAAAAATGGTCACAATCAGCCATAATCTATTTCCCAGCCATGTAAACGCCGTAAACATTTATTTTGCTATTTGGAATTTTCGCCGAATTAAAATCCATATCAAAACCAGCGCCAAGGTTCTCGTTGTTAAAATGATAACATGAAAAAAATGCTTGAATAAGGATAAAAAAATCGTAACTGTATTCACTGGGAGCGAGAGTTAAATAAGTCTAAAAACATGTTTGTTTGTGAGGCTTTTACTTCATCGCATGACCATGGATTTCTTATATAAACTGGCTGCTCTACTTTGATCGACTCCTATGTATATGATACATATTTAAACGTCGAGTAAAATAAAGTGTTCACAAAGACGCCCTACCCTTTCTCCGTTCCTCTCAGGCACTCCACTGGCAACCATATAAGCGTCTCCAATCGTCTCAACCTTGTAAACGTCATACGTGTCTATCCGAATGTCAAACGTCGAGTACAAGCTATTTAGTAATTCCACCACCTTCAAAACAATGTATAAATCATATAGCGTTACAATCTATACTGAAAATGTGCATGAGGTTGTACAACTTTCTAGAAAATAGAATGTCATTCGTTCTATTAGTAGGATATAACTCTTTAATTCCCTTACATTATCCTTTTTTAAAGTCACTGAAGAAGGTTAAATGTATTTAGAATAATATATGAAGTTTATATTTCCATTTTCATCTCAATATTGAGTGCAGATCAAGACCATATCTACAAATGATGGATTATGGTTAATATGAAAGCCCTTTGAAGTATAGGAGATTTGCATTCATGGCTAGGAAAGAAACCAAGATGAATCTGCTTGATATCTTTTGGGAATATGTGTTCCCCTATCCTACCTGTTTAATTTAAACCTACTTACTTTGGACCTAATTAAAATAGACTAGCAGAAGGATGAATACTCGCACCAGCAATGCTTACCAAAGAAAATTATGTAGAGGACTACAATTTGCGCAATTATAGATAAGCGGAATGTTTTCAGCATGAAAAACGCGAAAATAAGATTGCCGCTAAAATATGTTCGTTGACAGTAATCTCCCATGAGGATGACCAGCCAAAAGCATATCTCCAATTCTACTGATGGTTACCAGCATTTATGGCTTGCTAAGTTGTCATTCATTCACAGAGTATTTTTGATCCAGTAACTAACTGAATTATATACAATCTATCATATTCCGTATGAGGTCACTTAATAAGATATATTATGTACTTCATAAGATATCGTATATACCTTTTTATAAGTTATCCTATAGATTATGTAAAACATATCTTTAGAAATAAGAAATCTATAAAGTACAAGAGATATTTCAAAGAATGTAAGATATTCTATAAAGATTAAATAAGATAAGCATATGATATATCCTATAAACTTTAAATAAGATATCTTATAAACATATAGTATATATTAAAATAAATATATTTTTTCTAATTCAATTATATAGTACTGGATCAGCATTGCTTCTTGAATAAATCACAACTTTGCTTGCCGTGAATATAGTATAGTTTTCCTGTTATAATAAATAGAGGATATCTGAAGTCTTCAGTAATACCAAATATATTTCACGAGTGGGGCTAATATTTTGATATTTTTCACAAGTGCGCAAATATCACTTTTATAGAATGAATAATTTTTGATATTTCACTGGTAAAAATGTAATAAATACTGTTGTAACTAACGTTATTCTGATCTTATATAGATCAATATATGATCGCCAATTCGCCGATGAACCAAAACATTTCTGAGGATTATGGCGTTATAATGATCTATTTTGGTATGCAATCAACGCACATACTTTTGGAAATATAAATTGCATCAAAATGAAAGTTCAAACCTGCATCGGGGAACATCGGGCTGATATCGAGGTAAATCCGACAATATCACTAAAGAATATCGTCACAGCTTCAAAAAACTCTGCAGATATTTTCTCCTTGTTTTGAAGTTGATGTGCTATGGACTTTGGAATCATTTGATAGAGTAGTTCTTCAGTAACTTTCTTCTTCTCTTCCAGTTCTCTTGTTTTTTTCCTTAATTGAACGGCAAACTGGTAAAACTTGCTGTTGACAGCTCTAGATTGTCGCAGAATAAGGAAAATCGTTGCGGATATAAAGATGCACAATAGAGATCGGATTACGACACGAACGATATCGAAGGTTTCATCGGTGTCTATTTCCGCGATAAATGCAGATTTAAGAGCCACAATATCCTGTTCTATTTGTCCACATAAACCTAACAAATTGTAAACATAACACAAAAGTGAAGATACCGATCTACTTTGGTCTGTACATCGAGATGAAATGGAAACATTTCCAACTTGAAAGGAATCCCAGTTAGGGAATGACGGTCGCATTATCGGAAGGTTTGCAAACACATATTGTTTTGAAGTATGATAATACCTTAATGCCTCTGATAAATTAGTATTACAATGTTTTTCTACACAATAAAAAGTATCGAGTAACAAAACAGTTTCACTTTCAAATAATGCGCCAATCTGATGAAGCAAGCCATATTTTGATATGGACAAATCGTTGATATCTCTTTTCGTTGTACTTACGATAGTTTTCTCTGTGTTTTGTAAATATATCATCATGTCACATGCATCGCACGTGGTATTTGTGGCTGGACACATACTGAAGATATCACATAAATCACGAATGTAACCAAGTGGCGAGCTGCATAAATCGTTATTACTGATGAACGATGTGAGATATTTTTCATAGACATCGCACGAAAACGAATCATTTTGTAGGACGGCATTGAACCGTTCCATCAGGGAAGCTGCAAGTTCAAATTTAAATATATTCAATACATTAAATATTTGCTTATAACATAAATCAAATTTAACCCTCATTTCCTCAAAAATGTATATCTCAGCTAAATCTATGTAGATATCGACTATCAAAACGGCGGCGATGAACAAGAACGCCACTAACGAAACGATGTAGATCCGCGGTATCCGTGTTCTGGAGATGTTCATACTAGCCTCGACGGGCGAATCACCTTTCTCGGGATCAAAATATGCCGAGAAGCTTTGGACAGACTGTGCCGGATGAACTTTGTTGCTTTTGACAGATGACATGATGATATCACTTTCTACAGTTGTATTATCACATTGTTTCTAGTATTTCTCCCGATATAAAACAGCTATTGATATAATAATATGTTGATGAACATGCTGAAAATTGATTAACGTTCCTTCATTATCCATACACGTTTCACTTGCTTATATCCATTTGTTGTTGTTATTGTTTACGTTGAAAAGCAGATCGAGTACCATGGCATTCCTCTTCTCGAGTGTTGGGACTATAAAACTTTTTTTTTCAATTCAATATTGTTTTGTTGAATTCTCCATCACAACTATAATTGACAACCATTTGTATTCATTAGTCGTGTTCTCCTCTGTGAATCCCAAAACAAACGTATGAAAATCATGGTATCATATTTCATCATATCATTCGGCAATCATTAACGTTCACGACTCTAAACTAATCCCTAAGACTAATCCAGCGCGCAACCCAGTCTGTATGACAAACCACTTACGTTGATTATTTATCTATGTTCCAGTATCGTGTCATCAGTAGAGCATTCAAAGATATCTCTCCCAGATCGAAGTGTGCTACAAAGAGGGATGAAAGCGATCGGCTCCGTTTATTTTCCCGGGAGTTTGTCCATGTACGAGGCAACGTAGCTCGTATAATGATTAACGGTGAGGATGAGTGGAACGTGGAAGTACAAACTGTTGCTTCGTTAAGATATCATTAAATGAGATGTCGATAGGTTTGTGTTCCCCTGTACTTTGATTATGCATGCATAGACCTATCATTCTGCTATCAATTTGCGAGCAGAAAACATGTTTACAGTATGGTACAGTAGTATGGAAACGTGTTAATGTAACAGCACAGCCAAATTAGACAAAGCAAATTTTAAAAAAATCTATTGAACTATGGGGCTATTTCACCTCTCATTTTGACCTTTCGTTCGACCTACTTTGAGTTTGCCGTCACCTTCTTAGTATCAGCACTTTAGGTCTTAAATTTATCTGACCAGACACATAAGGACGAAACAGCTGTATGATGTATTTAGCATCTCTGACAAGACATATACGGACGCAACAAATGTATGATGTAGTAAGCATCTCTGACCAGACCTAGTAGGAAGAAACAGCTGTATGATGTAGTAAGCATCTCTGACCAGACATGTTAGGACAAAACAACTGTATGATGTAGTAAACATCTCTGACAAGACATGTTAGGACGAAACAACTGTATGATGTATTTAGCATCTCTGACAAGACATATACGGACGCAACAAATGTATGATGTAGTAAGCATCTCTGACCAGACCTAGTAGGACGAAACAGTTGTATGATATAGTTAGCATCTCTGACCAGACATATACGGACAAAACACCTGTATGATGTAGTTAGCATCTCTGACAAGACATATACGGACGCAACAAATGTATGATGTAGTAAGCATCTCTGACCAGACCTAGTAGGACGAAACAGTTGTATGATATAGTTAGCATCTCTGACCAGACATATACGGACAAAACACCTGTATGATGTAGTTAGCATCTCTGACCAGACATATAATGACAAACAGCTGTACAGAATGCAACTCCCAATTTTATTGGTACCATCTTGCTTGTCTTTTGTACAACTCTTAGTTCTGTCGTTATAGGTTTGTTAAAATAACGATTGAGACAGTGGTCAATCAATAAAAGGAGAACTTTAAGTGCATTACTGGACAGTTTAATGAAATGTGATGCGTGTTTACTGTTACTGCATATTAAGTCACAATCACAAATGAGAGTGAGAGCAGTGACAACGAAACTACTAGGCATGTCAAAAAACATCAAACACGTCTGACTTCATATCGCGTTAGGTAATGGAATCATTTCAAATTAAATCATGATATCGACCAAAACGTCCATAGTCTGCAACAATCTGCATCTCTCGAAACCTTGTGCTGTTTGATGTCATAACAACGGCAATGGCTGCTTCCTGTTTGGCTCTCAGCGCTGAAAGTGATACACAAAGAAACACAACTGGGTCATTCCGGTGTTGATATGATAGACTGGGACGGATATAATCACATGTGTCAGCGACGGGGCAGTGAAATGACAACATGAAGCTGTCCTTAAGTTGTCCCATTGATGGACTAGGACAGATATAATCACATGTGTCAGCGACGTGGCAGTGAAATGACAACATGCAATTGCACAGAAGCTTGCTCATTAATGAAAGTAACGGCTTTAAATGATATTTGCGTTTGTGGGACGTTAAATGATACAAATCTCAAACATTTCATCAACTAATGTATTTGGGGTTTATATTCTTCCTCGCAACAGCTAATGTCATTATAAGGACGATGAAGGAGACTCATGAATTGAATTGAATTGAATTGAATTGGATATCTTTATTTCCTCCAACAAGTGAAGATTATGAAAAATAATACAATATTGAAATATATATGACATTTAGGTGTCTTTGATTGATATATTATTGATATTAACATTACTTTTTTTTTCTTTAATTCATAACATTTCCTCGTCATGTTCAAATGTTATTATCGATTATTGAACTATTGCTTGACTTTATATATATATATATATATTCACACAGTTCCAATATAGATACACCACTACAGTCGGTGTAACCAATACGTTAGTGCTGGTTTCATTTTGTAAAACGTTTTCGCAGACTCCATCATGAGTAGTTTCCAATGTTCAGGACTCACTGTCAATGCCATAGTTTCTCCTCCAAGTAGAAAATCTGTAAGTCTATCATCGTCATTCAAGATATTGTACAACCGGAAGAAGATTTACTATTAATGTTTGTATAGCGTCTCTTACATCAAATAAACTCGACAGTCTATTATTATGTGCTTCACAATGTCACTAACGTGTTCTTTACAAGAGTCGCACACACAACTGGTAATGGGTAGTGCTCCGAGTTTAATTAGAAATCCAAATTCTAGGACCATGTTGGGTAACACTAAGCTCAACAGCCAAAGTTTATGTGGAGAGATTCGTACGTGTATATTTAGGAACCGATTCAGATCTGTCCGCCGCATTATACGCTCTTTCCAGTCTCGTTCCGCAGTATCTTGAATAGTATTTCTCACTAAAAATATTTTTGATGTATCTGTTAAACAAAGTCTTCCAAAAAACAATAATCTATGTCTATCTATATATGCATCATTCTACATATTCCAAGAGTTTCTGAAGTGCTTTCAGACGGTGAGTTTTTATCAAACCCTTGCAAAATGCGACAGCATTTCCGTTGCGTTATTTCAAGTTTGTCCAGATGTGTGCCTCGTGTCTAAGGGGCCGCGGTGGCCGAGTGGTTAAGGTGTCCCGACACTTTACCACTAGCCCTCCACCTCTGGGTTGCGAGTTCGAAACCTACGTGGGGCAGTTGCCAGGTACTGACTGTAGGCCGGTGGTTTTTCTCCGGGTACTCCGGCTTTCCTCCACCTCCAAAACCTGGCACGTCCTTAAATGACCCTGGCTGTTAATAGGACGTTAAACAAAAACAAACAAATGCCTCGTGTCTCTTCCCACATCTCATACGCGTACATTCCAGTTGGTACAATCACGCGTTTCAAAATAGTGGCAGACGCTATCGGATTAATGTCCCCAAACCGGAGACCGATATCCCGCAGCAAGTGGAAAGACTCATAATTTTCCGCATGCCCTTTCTATTAACTTATTTAGAGGATACATATTTGAGATAATAGTTCCTGCGTAAATCACACTTTCTTTTGCTTTGATTTTGCTCCCACCCATGTACAATTCCATACCTTCTTGCTGATTTCTTTGATTGAACACGACTACCGCACTTTTCTCGGCGTTATATTCCAATTGCCATTTGAAGGTATACGTCCTTGACACTTCCAATAAGTCTTGTAGGCCGGATTTGGAAGATGATATCAAGCAAGTATCATCAGCCAACAAAAGACCAGGGATATGCCTGTCTACGATGTTAATTCCACATTTAGCCATATCCTGTCGAACGCCTTTTCATTATCAAGGAAGGCGATATAGAGTGGGGATTTCCTTTTAGTAAAGAATGACAGTTTCTCTCATATCTCGCCATGTTGGATAGAGTTTGCCCATGTAAGATAGCTATGTAAGATAAATCTATCTTACATAGCATTTCACGCGCGCGGATTAATCTGCGTTCAAGGGGGACAACTCTCACAACGTCGTCTGCTTGTGTTCACATCCGACAGTCCTTTTCGTCGGTGTCGGTTTTGAAACGTTGGACTTAACTATAAAAATACATACATTCTTAGATAAATATATATCATATCAGCAGTAAATCAATAGGGCTACATGGTTAAACGATTAGACATTTCATCTGAGCGAACATATAACTCCGTTACTGTAACAAACAGTTAGACTACGCCTACAGGCCTGTTGTAACAGTTACAGTACAATACAGACTTGCCTACAGTACCCGACAGATTTGTCATTTGTCATTAAAAACATGTAAACACACACAATCACCTGGCAATGACAGGAAGTAAAATAAAAGCCATACATAAAAAAATATAAAGAAGAAAATGTCAAACGTCACAACCTATGAAATGGTTCCGTTTGGGTCAGCAGGGGGCCCTGGAATTTGTTTACTCTACTGTACTGTACTGTCAGTAACTGTTAGGCCTACTCAGTAACCTGTGTATTTGGAAGTTGGGAATTGGCTCTTAAATGAACGAACATTCGGTAAAAATGACACCCCTCGATGTTCATATAAAAATATTTATTTTAATTGTAACTCAGAGTCTATATTTGTGTAGAGTAACCATGAAAACTAACTGCCATCCTAGCCTCTCAATATGATCATCGTTAGCCTATCGACTGACCTACCTTCGTCATTCCATCAAGACAACCGGTTAAACACATATAATCCTATGTCACAGAAAAGATCGAATACTCGTATAGAGTCACTGTTCGCTGGTTCACACACGAAGTTGCCAAAATCACAGTGAATTTAAAATTACCAGCCACGAAACATCGCCGCATCATGGCGATCGAGATCGACATCACTCTCAATATCCTTGAACTATGAATGGAATTCCAATGACAGTCGTGACGTCATGCAGTGACGTAGTATTTTATAAAAAAAAAATTGACTTGACATTTAAAAGTACAGTGTGTTCTGTGAAATGATTAAATATGTCGAGGTGCAAATCAAATTACATGTATATGTGAAGTTGGAAAACTCATTTCAGCGTTGGCTTTCAGTATTGTTGATAGAACTTCTTTTTCTCGGATGTTGACAATTTGATCACGGCCACGTAAAAGTCGGTCAAGTTACGGTAATTTTTATCGGCGAATAGTTCATTCGTTCATCACTTAACCACAAAATGAATGAAATTTGTGTTCAAACATAGTTTGGCAAAATAGGGTATGATCTTTCAGAATATCACAAGTATATTTAGTAAAAACGTCAAATAAAGAAATTAAAAAATTGAAGAAAATGGATGCCTGAGGGACACTTTCGCCAGAAATTCGGTAATGATATGAGAGAAAAAGACTCTTTCATTATGTGTGTATGTAGGATAGGGATATTCCACCCTCGGGATCACAAATGTGGTAAAACCCTCGGCAAGCCTCGGGTTTCACCACATTTTGTGACCCCTCGGGTGGAATATCCCTATCCTACATATACACATATGAAAGAGTCTTATATTCTTTTAACGTGAATATTGCAGGAATCGAGCCCATGTCCTTTCTGAAGCCAAATTGTAGGGGGTGTGGGAAATTGATCTTTTTCTGTATAATCCATTGTTCCATTCTTTCCAGCAGAACTTTTTCAAAAAGTTTACCAATTGACGATGTCAGTGTAATTCCTCTAAAGCTTGCCGGGTCGGAAGGATTTGTATTCCCTACTTTGAAAATCGGTATGACAGTTCCTTTCTTATATGACTGTGGGACGTATTCTGTAGACAAAATGAAATTGAAAAGAACGCATAATGATTTTGTGAGAGTTTGTCCACCATATTTCAAATGCTCATTACATATACAATCATGTCCGGGGGATTTACTAAATTTTAATTTTCTTATTTGGTTTTTTAGTTCGTTTTCTGTTATTTCGTTTTCAAGCGTATTTTCAGTTCGCGACGATGGTAATAGGAGATACTCTCGAATTCTCTCATCCATTTCAGCTTTAAAGTTTTCATCAAACAAGTCATCCGGACCGGCGATAATAGATCGCCGTAGTATAGAGCCCACAGTTCACACTTACTCCGATCATCGGTTGCCACCTTATCCCTGTATATGAGAGGGTTGTCATTTGGCGTCTTTCCGCGTTGTTTCCGTACTGTCCTGTAGAAATCCTGGATGTCGACCTCAGCGGATTTCACTATTTCATCCTCTTTTTTTCCCCCCATTTCTTTTCGGAATATCGTTTTTGTTTACGAAATTCTCGTTTCATGTCCTTGTATGTTTTGTATGTAGTTGCGTCGGATTCTGCCCTTGGCTTCCCATCGGCTTTCCATTCTCTTCTGGCTTGACGCATAATTAAATGATGATGATTTAATTGATGTTTTGTCCAGTACGGATTTAAATGAGTTTTAAATGTTCCGATAGGAATGTTCTCGGCAGATGCCGCTGTCATCGCACGTATAATATTTTCAACGTAGCTGTCTATAAATGCCGGGGGACATTTAAAGTTATAGTCGTCTAACGAGTTTAATTTTGGTAACAACTGTTCGAGTTCTTCAGAATAAAGACTTAATTGTATTATCGACGCTTTTTGCCATTTAGGATATCCTTCCGCGTTTTGTTTTTCTTTTTATCGGAAAGGCTGACTCCTCAATCATAGGAAGTACGGGAAGATGGTCGGAAATTGTATATGAGCATGTACCGTCAATTTCACATGATTTGATAAAACTTGATATGTACGACGGAATAGCGATATAATCAATCAAGGTTTTCGAAGTGCGGTTTTTGTTTGTCCATGTATATGAAGGACCTGTCCGAACAGGAAGATTCGCAACATTAACCAAATTCCTGTCAGTTAAATGTTGAAGCAGTGCACTAGCCCTTTGGTTGACAAATGATGTGTCCGTGTTTAGATCCCCACATATGAGTGTTGTTCCTTGTACATAACATTGGTCATATAATGCAAAGAGTTCATACAAACTGTTACAATATTGTTTGTCGGTTCTATTGCTAGACGGGAGCAGCGCTCCAATCACAAACACATTTTCAGTTGTTTGGCTGCTTAAGCAAATAGCTGTAACATTTTCCATGTTATCAGTATTTAGTTGACGTACCGAGTTAAATTTTGAGGTCCTCGTCAATATTGCTGTTCCTCCAGAACCGCGTAAAGATATATTACCACGTTTAATGTTCCCGACAGCCTTAAAGTCTGTATCGATGTGTTTCAAAAAGTCAAATTTTTCTTCATTAAGCCAGTGCTCACAAATCACACATATGTCTGAACTTTTTAAGTGATTCGTTAAGTATGATGTTCCATACATCACATCTCTTACATTCCATGTACTCAAGTTTATCATTATTTGAGATAATACAAGTATGATGACAGAATACGTTGTATATTTACTAATAAGCATCATTGAGTATATCCTCCGTTTTCATTAGTTCCACGGGAAATCCATTCTCGACAAGTAACTCAATCGGGCCAAACATAAGGATCTTAAACCACTGATGTATCTCTTGCTGCGACATTCACTTTAACTGTAAACGCTGGTAGACGAAATATGGTTGCTTCCTTTATCTTTAACAACTTTACAAAGGTTACTGTTACTCCATTTGCGCTGCAGTGCTCTCGAATCCCTTGCTCGACCACCTCAAACGGCCTATCCGCTGTAATGTTTGCAAGAACTAAACGAGTTACTCGACGTCGAATTATACCCGTAAATGAACTAGTTTTCGGAACAACCCTATGTTTGTCGTAATCATATCCATTATATTTGCCTTGTAGGTTCCTTTCCTCTCCATAAGTCTTGTGTCTTTCAGAATTCAAATTCGAAGAGTTTGCAGTCTATCTTGATGTGGGTTTCCTTGATCAGGGAACATATTACCGTAATCAATCCTTTTAGGTCTTCGCTTTACGACTGTTGCCCATTCATCCAATGGCATGTTGTCCTTAATGCCATGTTGCTCGCCCTTTTGTTTCTGGCTGTCAGATATAAAATACTGCCCAGTGCTTTGTTCGCTTACAGATAAGTCACCTAGTGTGTTTTCTTGGTTATGTTCGTTGCGATGTCGAAGCTCTGTTAAAGATGTTTCGAAATCATTAGGGGATTCAGTTGTATCGCGGTTCCCTGATATAACTGCGATTTGTTGCGGGCTATTGTGAACGGCACTAGAATGATCATCTCGATCCCGAATTGCCTCTCCCGGTAAAGTTTCAAAATCGAAATCATTCGAAACGTTGTTTCGTGACTTCTCCAAGGTTAATGTTTCAACACGGTTGTCAATATTTTGCTTATCGTGGACATTTTCTCTCACGGTAGATTCGGTGTGATCACTCATTTCTTTTAGTTGTTCGCGTTGTGTTTTTAACTGTCCAATTTCAATGTTTTTCTCTTCGAGAATCCGTTTCATGGTTTTAAGGTCAGAGGTCACGGACTTTTCTATACTATTCAACCGGTTCACAATATTGTCGTTGTTGTCTTGCATTATCTGTTTTAATTTCATCATATTTGTAACAATAATACAATTGGGGTCATCAACACCATGTCGGTTTCCGTATTTTATTGTGTTCAATATGTTATCGCTCGGGCTGATCGAAGCTCGACTTGGATCATCTACTCTGGAAATATTTCTGTTTGAATTTTGACTATCGGAAGGTTTAGGGCTACCAATACTACTGACATTTATCGATGTGTCCATCCCAATTTTGACGCTAGTAGAACAACTCCGCAGGACTGTGTCTACTCAAGACACTTTTTTTTGTAAGACCGTGTCACTAATGTTTCCTTGTATATATTCAAATAAGTTGTAGATGTCACTTGCATATTTTTTTGCATCCGCATTGGCCAGAACTCTCGGATCTGGTAACACGCTTAGAAAGAACATCATCAGGGAACGTATCACTGCTATGTTTCGCGACATCATACAGACTCCGTCTTATACTTATTAATGTATTCTCCTCGTTTTTGAAAAACGCGATCAATTTACTTTCAAACGTTGATTTATCATGTCCACCAAACTGGCCCTTTATTTCGTCAAATATGTTACTGTCGACCCCACTGGGAAAATCTATGTGTAACAGGAGAGGAGAAAATGTGTTCGCCAGACTGGGGTTCGAACCCGAGACCCTCCGAATACTAGCCGGATGCTCTACCAATTGAGCTACCTGGTCAAGATGATATGGACACAGGTGTACAGCATACTAATAGTTAGGATGATATGGTCACATATGTACAGTATACCAATAGTCAGGATGATATGGGCAGATATGTACAGAATACCAATAGTCAGGATGATATGAACAAAAATGTACTGTATACCAATAGTCAGGATGATATGGACACAGATGTACAGTATACCAATAGTCAGGATGATATGGTCACAGATGGACTGTATACCAATAGTCAGGATGATATAGACACAGATGTACAGTATACCAATAGTCAGGATGATATGGTCACAGATGTACAGTATACCTATAGTCAGGATGATATAGACACAGATGTACAGTATACCAATAGTCAGGATGATATAGACACAGATGTACAGTATACCAATAGTCAGGATGATATAGACACAGATGTACTGTATACCAATAGTCAGGATGATATAGACACAGATGGACTGTATACCAGTAGTCAGGATGATATGGGGACAGATGTACAGTATACCAATAGTCAGGATGATATGGGGACAGATGTACAGTATACCAATAGTCAGGATGATATAGAGACAGATGGACTGTATACCAATAGTCAGGGTGATATAGACACAGATGTACTGTATACCAATAGTCAGGATGATATAGACACAGATGGACTGTATACCAGTAGTCAGGATGATATGGGGACAGATGTACAGTATACCAATAGTCAGGATGATATAGACACAGATGTACAGTATACCAATAGTCAGGATGATATAGACACAGATGGACTGTATACCAATAGTCAGGATGATATAGACACAGATGTACTGTATACCAATAGTCAGGATGATATAGACACAGATGTACTGTATACCAATAGTCAGGATGATATGGGGACAGATGTACAGTATACCTATAGTCAGGATGATATAGACACAGATGTACAGTATACCAATAGTCAGGGTGATATAGACACAGATGTACAGTATACCAATAGTCAGGATGATATAGACACAGATGTACTGTATACCAATAGTCAGGATGATATAGACACAGATGTACTGTATACCAATAGTCAGGATGATATAGACACAGATGGACTGTATACCAGTAGTCAGGATGATATGGGGACAGATGTACAGTATACCAATAGTCAGGATGATATGGGGACAGATGTACAGTATACCAATAGTCAGGGTGATATAGACACAGATGTACTGTATACCAATAGTCAGGATGATATAGACACAGATGGACTGTATACCAGTAGTCAGGATGATATGGGGACAGATGTACAGTATACCAATAGTCAGGATGATATGGGGACAGATGTACAGTATACCAATAGTCAGGATGATATGGGCAGATATGTACAGAATACCAATAGTCAGGGTGATATAGACACAGATGTACAGTATACCAATAGTCAGGATGATATAGACACAGATGTACTGTATACCAATAGTCAGGATGATATAGACACAGATGTACTGTATACCAATAGTCAGGATGATATGGACACAGATGTACAGTATACCAATAGTCAGGATGATATAGACACAGATGAACAGTATACCAATAGTCAGGGTGATATAGACACAGATGTACAGTATACCAATAGTCAGGATGATATAGACACAGATGTACAGTATACCAATAGTCAGGATGATATAGACACAGATGTACAGTATACCAGTAGTCAGGATGATATAGACACAGATGTACAGTATACCAACAGTCAGGATGATATAGACACAGATGTACAGTATACCAATAGTCAGGATGATATAGACACAGATGTACAGTATACCAATAGTCAGGATGATATGGGGACAGATGTACTGTATACCAATAGTCAGGATGATATAGACACAGATGTACAGTATACCAATAGTCAGGATGATATGGGGACAGATGTACAGTATACCAATAGTCATGATGATATAGACACAGATGAACAGTATACCAATAGTCAGGATGATATGGACACAGATGTACAGTATACCAATAGTCAGGATGATATGGGGACAGATGTACAGTATACCAATAGTCATGATGATATAGACACAGATGAACAGTATACCAATAGTCAGGATGATATGGGGACAGATGTACAGTATACCAATAGTCAGGATGATATGGACACAGATGTACAGTATACCAATAGGCAGGGTGATATGGACACAGATGTACAGTATACCAATAGTCAGGATGATATGGACACAGATGTACAGTATACCAATAGTCAGGATGATATGGGGACAGATGTACAGTATACCAATAGTCAGGATGATATGGACACAGATGTACAGTATACCAATAGTCAGGATGATATAGACACAGATGTACAGTATACCAATAGTCAGGATGATATAGACACAGATGTACAGTATACCAATAGTCAGGATGATATAGAGACAGATGGACTGTATACCAATAGTCAGGATGATATAGACACAGATGAACAGTATACCAATAGTCAGGATGATATAGACACAGATGGACTGTATACCAATAGTCAGGATGATATAGACACAGATGGACTGTATACCAATAGTCAGGATGATATGGACACAGATGTACAGTATACCAATAGTCAGGATGATATGGGCAGATATGTACAGTATACCAATAGTCAGGATGATATGGTTACAGATGTACAGTATACCAATAGTCAGGATGATATGGGGACAGATGTACAGTATACCAATAGTCAGGATGATATGGTCACAGATGTACAGTATACCAATAGTCAGGATGATATAGACACAGATGTACATGTATACCAATAGTCAGGAGTGATATAGACACAGATGTACAGTATACCCAATAGTCAGGATGATATGGGGACAGATGTACAGTATACCAATAGTCAGGATGATATGGACACAGATGTTACAGTATACAATAGTCAGGATGATATAGACACAGATGTACAGTATACCAATAGTCAGGATGATATAGACACAGATGTACAGTATACCAATAGTCAGGATGATATAGACACAGATGTACAGTATACCAATAGTCAGGATGATATAGACACAGATGTACAGTATACCAATAGTCAGGATGATATAGACACAGATGTACAGTATACCAATAGTCAGGATGATATAGACACAGATGAACAGTATACCAATAGTCAGGATGATATAGGACACCTGATGTACAGTATACCAATAGTCAGGATGATATAGACACAGATGTACAGTATACCAATAGTCAGGATGATATGACACAGATTTCAGTATACCAATAGTCAGGATGATATAGACACAGATGTACAGTATACCAATAGTCAGGATGATATAGACACAGATGTACAGTATACCAATAGTCAGGATGATATAGGACAAGATGTACATGTATACCAATAGTCAGGATGATATAGGACACAGATGTACAGTATACCAATAGTCAGGATGATATAGACACAGAGGTACAGTATACCAATAGTCAGGATGATTATAGACACAGATGTACAGTATACCAATAGTCAGGATGATATGGGGACAGATCGACAGTATACCAATAGTCAGGGTGATATAGACACAGATGTACAGTATACCAATAGTCAGGATGATATAGACACAGATGTACAGTATACCAATAGTCAGGATGATATAGACACAGATGTACAGTATACCAATAGTCAGGATGATATGGGGACAGATGTACAGTATACCAATAGTCAGGATGATATAGACACAGATGTACAGTATACCAATAGTCAGAATGATATGGACACAGATGTACAGTATACCAATAGTCAGGATGATATGGACACAGATGTACAGTATACCAATAGTCATGATGATATAGACACAGATGTACAGTATACCAATAGTCAGGATGATATAGACACAGATGTACAGTATACCAATAGTCAGGATGATATGGACACAGATGAACAGTATACCAATAGTCAGGATGATATGGGGACAGATGTACAGTCTACCAATAGTCAGGATGATATGGGGACAGATGTACAGTATACCAATAGTCTGGATGATATAGACACAGATGTACAGTATACCAATAGTCAGGATGATATAGACACAGATGTACAGTATACCAATAGTCAGGATGATATGGACACAGATGAACAGTATACCAATAGTCAGGATGATATGGGGACAGATGTACAGTATACCAATAGTCTGGATGATATAGACACAGATGTACAGTATACCAATAGTCAGGATGATATGGGGACAGATGTACTGTATACCAATAGTCAGGATGATATATGACACAGATGTACAGTATACCAATTAGTCAGGATGATATTGGGACAGATGTTACAGTATACCAATATCAGGAGTGATATAGACACAGATGTAACAGTATACCAATAGTCAGATGGATGATATGGGGACAGTACAGTATACCAATAGCAGGCTGATATAGACAAAGAGTACAGTATACCAATAGTCAGGATGATATGGATACGGTCGTAAAGTATACCAATAGTCAGGATTGAGATGGTCAAATCTGTACAGCTATACCAATAGTCAGGCTGATATGGGGACAGATGCTACAGTATACCAATAGTCGGATGATATGGGGGAGATGTACAGTATACCAATAGTCAGGATGATATGGGACAGATGTACAGTATACCAATGCAATATAGTACAGGATGTACATATACCAATAGTCAATGTACTTGTAACCAGTATCAATAATATGGGGACAATGTAGTATACCAATATGGATGTATAGACACAGATGTACAGTATACCAATAGTCAGGATGATATGGACACAGATGTACAGTATACCAATAGTCAGGATGATATAGACACAGATGTACAGTATACCAATAGTCAGGATTATATGGGGACAGATGTACAGTATACCAATAGTCAGGATGATATGGGGACAGATGTCCTGTATACCAATAGTCAGGATGATATAGACACAGATGTACAGTATACCAATAGTCAGGATGATATGGACACAGATGTACAGTATACCAATAGTCAGGATGATATGGACACAGATGTACAGTATACCAATAGTCAGGGTGATATAGACACAGATGTACAGTATACCAATAGTCAGGATGATATGGACACAGATGTACAGTATACCAATAGTCAGGATGATATGGGGACAGATGTACAGTATACCAATAGTCAGGATGATATAGACACAGATGTACAGTATACCAATAGTCAGGATGATATAGACACAGATGTACAGTATACCAATAGTCTGGATGATATGGGGACAGATGTACAGTATACCAATAGTCAGGATGATATGGACACAGATGTACAGTATACCAATAGTCAGGATGATATAGACACAGATGTACTGTATACCAATAGTCAGGATGATATAGACACAGATGTACAGTATACCAATAGTCAGGATGATATGGGGACAGATGTACAGTATACCAATAGTCTGGATGATATAGACACAGATGTACAGTATACCAATAGTCAGGATGATATGGGGACAGATGTACTGTATACCAATAGTCAGGATGATATAGACACAGATGTACAGTATACCAATAGTCAGGGTGATATAGACACAGATGTACAGTATACCAATAGTCAGGATGATATGGGCAGATATGTACAGTTTACCAATAGTCAGGATGATATAGACACAGATGTACAGTATACCAATAGTCAGGATGATATAGACACAGATGTACAGTATACCAATAGTCAGGATGATATAGACACAGATGTACAGTATACCAATAGTCAGGATGATATAGACACAGATGTACTGTATACCAATAGTCAGGATGATATGGACACAGATGTACAGTATACCAATAGTCAGGATGATATAGACACAGATGTACAGTATACCAATAGTCAGGATGATATAGACACAGATGTACAGTATACCAATAGTCAGGATGATATAGACACATATGTACAGTATACCAATAGTCAGGATGATATAGACACAGATGTACAGTATACCAATAGTCAGGGTGATATAGACACAGATGTACAGTATACCAATAGTCCGGATGATATAGACACAGGTGTACAGTATACCAATAGTCAGGATGATATAGACACAGATGTACAGTATACCAATAGTCAGGATGATATGGGGACAGATGTACTGTATACCAATAGTCAGGATGATATGGGGACAGATGTACAGTATACCAATAGTCTGGATGATATAGACACAGATGTACAGTATACCAATAGTCAGGATGATATGGACACAGATGTACAGTATACCAATAGTCAGGATGATATAGACACAGATGTACAGTATACCAATAGTCAGGATGATATAGACACAGATGTACAGTATACCAATAGTCAGGATGATATAGACACAGATGTACAGTATACCAATAGTCAGGATGATATAGGACACAGATGTACAGTATACCAATAGTCAGGATGATATAGACACAGATGTACAGTATACCAATAGTCAGGATGATATAGACACAGATGTACAGTATACCAATAGTCAGGATGATATAGACACAGATGTACAGTATACCAATAGTCAGGATGATATAGACACAGATGTACAGTATACCAGTAGTCAGGATGATATAGACACAGATGTACAGTATACCAATAGTCAGGATGATATGGACACAGATGTACAGTATACCAATAGTCAGGATGATATAGACACAGATGTACAGTATACCAATAGTCAGGATGATATGGACACAGATGTACAGTATACCAATAGTCAGGATGATATGGGCACAGATGTACAGTATACCAATAGTCAGGATGATATAGACACAGATGTACAGTATACCAATAGTCAGGATGATATAGACACAGATGTACAGTATACCAATAGTCAGGATGATATAGACACAGATGTACAGTATACCAATAGTCAGGATGATATAGACACATATGTACAGTATACCAATAGTCAGGATGATATGGGACAGATGTACAGTATACCAATAGTCTGGATGATATAGACACAGATGTACAGTATACCAATAGTCTGGATGATATAGACACAGATGTACAGTATACCAATAGTCAGGATGATATAGACACAGATGTACAGTATACCAATAGTCAGGATGATATGGGGACAGATGTACAGTATACCAATAGTCTGGATGATATAGACACAGATGTACAGTATACCAATAGGCAGGATGATATAGACACAGATGTACAGTATACCAATAGTCAGGATGATATGGACACAGATGTACAGTATACCAATAGTCAGGATGATATGGACACAGATGTACAGTATACCAATAGTCAGGATGATATGGACACAGATGTACAGTATACCAATAGTCAGGATGATATAGACACAGATGTACAGTATACCAATAGTCAGGATGATATGGGGACAGATGTACAGTATACCAATAGTCTGGATGATATAGACACAGATGTACAGTATACCAATAGTCTGGATGATATAGACACAGATGTACAGTATACCAATAGGCAGGATGATATGGGGACAGATGTACTGTATACCAATAGTCAGGATGATATGGTCACAGATGTACAGTATACCAATAGTCAGGGTGATATGGACACAGATGTACAGTATACCAATAGGCAGGGTGATATGGACACAGATGTACAGTATACCAATAGTCAGGATGATATGGGGACAGATGTACAGTATACCAATAGTCAGGATGATATGATGACAGATGTACAGTATACCAATAGTCAGGATGATATAGACACAGATGTACAGTATACCAATAGTCAGGATGATATGGGGACAGATGGACTGTATACCAATAGTCAGGATGATATAGACACAGATGTACTGTATACCAATAGTCAGGGTGATATAGACACAGATGTACAGTATACCAATAGTCAGGATGATATGGACACAGATGTACTGTATACCAATAGTCAGGATGATATGGACACAGATGAACAGTATACCAATAGTCAGGATGATATGGACACAGATGAACAGTATACCAATAGTCAGGATGATATAGACACAGATGTACTGTATACCAATAGTCAGGGTGATATAGACACAGATGTACAGTATACCAATAGTGGGGATGATATAGACACAGATGTACAGTATACCAATAGTCAGGATGATATAGACACAGATGTACAGTATACCAATAGTCAGGATGATATGGGGACAGATGTACAGTATACCAATAGTCAGGATGATATAGACACAGATGTACAGTATACCAATAGTCAGGGTGATATAGACACAGATGTACAGTATACCAATAGTCAGGATGATATAGACACAGATGTACAGTATACCAATAGTCAGGATGATATAGACACAGATGTACAGTATACCAATAGTCAGGATGATATGGACACAGATGAACAGTATACCAATAGTCAGGATGATATGGGACAGATGTACAGTCTACCAATAGTCAGGATGATATGGGGACAGATGTACAGTATACCAATAGTCTGGATGATATAGACACAGATGTACAGTATACCAATAGTCAGGATGATATGGGGACAGATGTACAGTATACCAATAGTCAGGATGATATGGGGACAGATGTACAGTATACCAATAGTCATGATGATATAGACACAGATGTACAGTATACCAATAGTCAGGATGATATGGGGACAGATGTACAGTATACCAATAGTCAGGATGATATAGACACAGATGTACAGTATACCAATAGTCAGGATGATATGGGAGCAGATGTACAGTATACCAATAGTCAGGATGATATAGACACAGATGTACAGTATACCAATAGTCAGGATGATATGGGGACAGATGTACTGTATACCAATAGTCAGGATGATATAGACACAGATGTACAGTATACCAATAGTCAGGATGATATGGACACAGATGTACAGTATACCAATAGTCAGGATGATATGGGCAGATATGTACAGTATACCAATAGTCAGGATGATATGGTTACAGATGTACAGTATACCAATAGTCAGGATGATATGGACACAGATGTACAGTATACCAATAGTCAGGATGATATAGACACAGATGTACAGTATACCAATAGTCAGGATGATATAGACACAGATGTACAGTATACCAATAGTCAGGATGATATGGACACAGATGTACAGTATACCAATAGTCAGGATGATATAGACACAGATGTACAGTATACCAATAGTCAGGATGATATAGACACAGATGTACAGTATACCAATAGTCAGGATGATATGGACACAGATGTACAGTATACCAATAGTCAGGATGATATAGACACAGATGTACAGTATACCAATAGTCAGGATGATATAGGACACAGATGTACAGTATACCAATAGTCAGGATGATATGGGGACAGATGTACAGTATACCAATAGTCTGGATGATATAGACACAGATGTACAGTATACCAATAGTCAGGATGATATAGACACAGATGTACAGTATACCAATAGTCAGGATGATATGGGACAGATGTACAGTATACCAATAGTCAGGATGATATAGACACAGATGTACAGTATACCAATAGTCAGGATGATATAGACACAGATGTACAGTATACCAATAGTCAGGATGATATGGACACAGATGTACAGTATACCAATAGTCAGGATGATATGGACACAGATGTACAGTATACCAATAGTCAGGATGATATAGACACAGATGTACAGTATACCAATAGTCAGGATGATATAGACACAGATGTACAGTATACCAATAGTCAGGATGATATGGACACAGATGTACAGTATACCAATAGTCAGGATGATATAGACACAGATGTACATGTATACCAATAGTCAGGATGATATAGACACAGATGTACAGTATACCAATAGTCAGGGATGATATAGACACGATGTACAGTATACCAATAGTCAGGATGATATAGACACAGATGTACAGTATACCAATAGTCAGGATGATATAGACACAGATGTACAGTATACCAATAGTCAGGATGATATAGACACAGATGTACAGTATACCAATAGTCAGGATGATATAGACACAGATGTACAGTATACCAATAGTCAGGATGATATAGGGCACAGATGTACAGTATACCAATAGTCAGGATGATATGGGCACAGATGTACAGTATACCAATAGTCAGGATGATATAGACACAGATTGTACAGTATACCAATAGTCAGGATGATATAGACACAGATGTACAGTATACCAATAGTCAGGGATGATATAGACACAGATGTACAGTATACCAATATCAGGGATGATATAGACACAGATGTACTGTATACCAATAGTCAGGATGATATAGACACAGATGAACAGTATACCAATAGTCAGGATGATATGGACACAGATGTACAGTATACCAATAGTCAGGATGATATAGACACAGATGTACAGTATACCAATAGTCAGGGTGATATAGACACAGATGTACAGTATACCAATAGTCAGGATGATATGGACACAGATGTACAGTATACCAATAGTCAGGATGATATAGACACAGATGTACAGTATACCAATAGTCAGGATGATATAGGACACAGATGTACAGTATACCAATAGTCAGGATGATATAGACACAGATGTACAGTATACCAATAGTCAGGATGATATAGACACAGATGTACAGTATACCAATAGTCAGGATGATATGGACACAGATGTACAGTATACCAATAGTCAGGATGATATAGACACAGATGTACAGTATACCAATAGTCAGGATGATATAGACACAGATGTACAGTATACCAATAGTCAGGATGATATGGACACAGATGTACAGTATACCAATAGTCAGGATGATATAGACACAGATGTACAGTATACCAATAGTCAGGATGATATAGACACAGATGTACAGTGTACCAATAGTCAGGATGATATGGGGACAGATGTACAGTGTACCAATAGTCAGGATGATATAGACACAGATGTACAGTATACCAATAGTCAGGATGATATGGGGACATATGTACAGTGTACCAATAGTCAGGATGATATAGACACAGATGTACAGTATACCAATAGTCAGGATGATATAGACACGGATGTACAGTATACCAATAGTCAGGATGATATAGACACAGATGTACAGTATACCAATAGTCAGGATGATATAGACACAGATGTACAGTATACCAATAGTCAGGATGATATAGACACAGATGTACAGTATACCAATAGTCAGGATGATATAGACACAGATGTACTGTATACCAATAGTCAGGATGATATAGACACGGATGTACAGTATACCAATAGTCAGGATGATATGGACACAGATGTACAGTATACCAATAGTCAGGATGATATAGACACGGATGTACAGTATACCAATAGTCAGGATGATATAGACACAGATGTACAGTATACCAATAGTCAGGATGATATAGACACAGATGTACAGTGTACCAATAGTCAGGATGATATGGACACAGATGTACAGTATACCAATAGTCAGGATGATATAGACACAGATGTACAGTGTACCAATAGTCAGGATGATATGGACACAGATGTACAGTATACCAATAATCAGGATGATATAGACACAGATGTACAGTATACCAATAGTCAGGATGATATGGACACAGATCGACAGTATACCAATAGTCAGGATGATATAGACACAGATGTACAGTATACCAATAGTCAGGATGATATGGACACAGATGTACAGTATACCAATAGTCAGGATGATATGGACACAGATGTACAGTATACCAATAGTCAGGATGATATAGACACAGATGTACAGTATACCAATAGTCAGGGTGATATAGACACAGATGTACAGTATACCAATAGTCAGGGTGATATAGACACAGATGTACAGTATACCAATAGTCAGGATGATATAGACACAGATGGACTGTATACCAATAGTCAGGATGATATAGACACAGATGTACAGTATACCAATAGTCAGGGTGATATAGACACAGATGTACTGTATACCAATAGTCAGGATGATATAGACACAGATGTACAGTATACCGGTAGTCAGGATGATATAGACACAGATGTACTGTATACCAATAGTCAGGGTGATATAGACACAGATGTACAGTATACCAATAGCCAGGATGATATAGACACAGATGTACAGTATACCAATAGTCAGGATGATATAGACACAGATGAACAGTATACCAATAGTCAGGATGATATAGACACAGATGTACAGTATACCAATAGTCAGGATGATATAGACACAGATGAACAGTATACCAATAGTCAGGATGATATAGACACAGATGTACAGTATACCAATAGCCAGGATGATATGGGACAGATGTACAGTATACCAATAGTCAGGATGATATGGGGACAGATGTACAGTATACCAATAGTCAGGATGATATAGACACAGATGTACAGTATACCAATAGTCAGGATGATATAGACACAGATGGACTGTATACCAATAGCCAGGATGATATAGACACAGATGTACAGTATACCGGTAGTCAGGATGATATAGACACAGATGTACAGTATACCAATAGTCAGGATGATATGGACACAGATGTACAGTATACCAATAGTCAGGGTGATATAGACACAGATGTACAGTATACCAATAGTCAGGATGATATAGACACAGATGGACTGTATACCAATAGTCAGGATGATATAGACACAGATGTACAGTATACCAATAGCCAGGATGATATAGACACAGATGGACTGTATACCAATAGTCAGGATGATATAGACACAGATGGACTGTATACCAATAGTCAGGATGATATAGACACAGATGTACAGTATACCAATAGTCAGGATGATATAGACACAGATGTACAGTATACCAATAGTCAGGATGATATAGACACAGATGTACAGTATACCAATAGTCAGGATGATATAGACACAGATGTACAGTATACCAATAGTCAGGATGATATAGACACAGATGTACAGTATACCAATAGTCAGGATGATATAGACACAGATGTACAGTATACCAATAGTCAGGATGATATAGACACAGATGTACAGTATACCAATAGTCAGGATGATATAGACACAGATGGACTGTAAGCTTCCATGGTCGTTTGGTCGGAATCTGACATCATACATTTACTGTCGTAGTTCCAGGACACACACTTATATTACATATATTTTTCGGAGATATCACATTAAAAACAAAGAACAAGCAATGCGATGAAATTAGCACATTAAACAAGACGAAATTTGAACATATACAGGTAAATAAAAAAGTGAAATCTTGTCTACAATGAACATTACGAGTTTATCTTAAACTGGTGTTTTGATTACTAATCAACCCATCATTGGGAGAGTAATCAATGACACGTACATAATGTCATGTTCACTAATTACAAATTAGTCGACTTGTTCGGTCTTCAAAAATCAATATTATACCTTAATTATATCTTAACACACGGATGTTACATTATCCATTTCTAACTGATTTCGGTCGGGATAAAAATCTAGTGACAAGACTTGTTTGCTTAGGGCTCTACATGTAAGGTCACATGGGGATGTCGTTGGCAGGCGACGGTGTCCAGACGGACGGAAGGTCTGGGCACGGTAGCAGGATTACCTTCCAGTCACCTTAGACTGGAAACATGCTATAAGCAGACTTGACCACGTAGTCCACTAACACTAGGTAAAGACAGGTACCAGTGGTCTGTTTCTGTCAGGGTTACTGTTGATAGATTCCCTTGCTTGGCGGACACTCAACTCTGAGTTAATAGCCATAAAAATCACGGGAGCACGGTATCATAATTAACGGAATTGATTGGGAAAATGAGCCCAAGGAATGACAATTACACTTAGTGCTTACAACTTATGGTTGCATTCCTTAACGTTGACACCAACGTAAAAGTGATGTCGTCATTTTAATAGAGTTTTACGTTATACACGCATATATCCCTACACATATGACAGTGGTTTGTTGGGGAGTATAAAATCACACGAAGACGCTGCCCAGTAACTAATCAGGCGTGATAATTGTACCTACTAAACTTGGGACTTTTATTTTCTTCTTTCCATTTTTCTATTTTTTTACCAACCGAATGTATCTTTTGGCATTCGTCCTGCGAGGAAAGTTAAAGTATCTGTCCCCCGACCAAGACATACCAAAGTCTATCAAATCCTTTGACAGTATGTAACCAGGTGGAATGCCACTCTACAGGTATGATATTTCAGTATGATGACACTATGAAAGCACCCGTCAGTGGCCTCATTATTCGTAATCATTTAAAATAACATGCTTAGTTAGACTAATAGCTTGATTGTGAACTCATTTATTTTTATTTTAAGATGAGTGGCCTTATGTACCACAGAAACAGATTTTCCCGATTTCATCCGTATGAACTAGATTGATGATGAAGTATTGTGTGTATTACGTCGTTATTTGAAGGATCCAGTGATAACCAAAAATGTACCTACACAAGTGCGCTAATATATGATTAAAATGACAACTTACAGACAAAAGGAACATTTTCAACAAAACATTTCGCCATATATCTCCGTCCGGATATATTTCAATCCAAAACAAGCTTAGCGTGCTATAACTTTTTCGAGAAAACAAGTTCATATATGTAGTAATGTTAAGGAATTTGGCTTGTTACGGCAAGGAAACAGAATCCATAACGTTCATTACATGGGCTACCGCTCGATAAAATGGCTAAAGGCTATGATTTAAAAATAAGTTTACATTAATGGTATTAACTCCGAAATTTATTGGTGAAGACGGAACATTGATGTCTCGACAATTTAGATAATAACTATGTAAATGATATCGTACTCATAGATTTTCGCAAATGACATGAAAACAACAGCATTGAAAAGTCCAAGACGGAGAAACAACTGTATCATGAAGGACATCATTGAAAAGTCTCCAAAAAGGACGGACAACAGTATCATGGACATCATTGAAAAGTCTCCAAAAAGGACGGACAACTGTATCCTGAAGGACAGCATTGAAAAGTCTCCAAAAAGGACAAACAACTGTATCATGAAGGACATCATTGAAAAGTCTCCAAAAAGGACGGACAACTGTATCATGAAGGACATCATTGAAAAGTCTCCAAAAAGGACAAACAACTGTATCATGAAGGACATCATTGAAAAGTCTCCAAAAAGGACAAACAACTGTATCATGAAGGACATCATTGAAAAGTCTCCAAAAAGGACGGACAACTGTATCATGAAGATCAACTTCATTAAAATCTTCTAGAAGGACAAACAACTGTATCATGAAGGACGGCATCTTTGAAATGAAATAGAAGGACGAACAGTTGCATAATGAAGGACGGCAGCATTTAAAAGTCCTAGAAAAGGATGAACAACTGTGTCATGAGGGACTGCATGTTTAAAATGAAATAGAAGGACGAACAGTTATATAATGAAAGACAGCATCATTGAAAAGTCATACAAGGGTGAACAGCTTTTTAATGAAGGACAACACCATTGAAAAGTCCTAGAAGTGTGAACGGCTTTTTAATGAAGGACAGCATCATTGAAACTCCTAGAAAATGATGAACAACTATATCATGAAGGAAAGCACCACTGAAAAGTTATAGAAGGACGAACAGCTTTTTAATGAAGGACAGCACCATTGAAATTCATAGAAAAGGATGAACAACTGTATGAGTTGTGTAATACTAAATTACCGTAATATTTAAAATTCAAAAAGTGGGAAAGCGCTAGTTAAAAAATAGTCCTGTTTGTTTTTCACTGTTTTGCTATATTGGTTAACAAACTCTTACACAAATATGAAACAGACTATGATTTTATTCATTTCGCGATTTTACCCTATCCTCAGACAAAATGTGAAAATAGAAGCCCTCGAAAATTACATCCCTCACAGTAAAAGGACGTCGTATTTTCCTCACTGTCAAGTCCACCAACAACGAATAAAAATCGAACTCTCGACACAACATCACCTTAATGAATAACATACTGGCACATATTAACTTACGAAACCTAGAATCAATACAGCCATATCCCCTTCATGTTCGCGTCCAGAACCAAGCTTTTTAAGTACCGTTTAGAGTACCATGACAGCATGTTTTCCTTTTTCTGCATACACGGGCATTTTCATTGATTTAGTACTGTCGTCCTCGTTAGCTTATTGCTGCGCACTACCTATCTGTTAGTTACCACAGCACTGTTACATTTTAAAGTCTCCATATGGCTTACCTTAATGAAGCTGAAGTGGAATGACATGACATAAGGTATTTTAAAAATGACATTAGCAAATACCACAATATCTGTATCAAGATACCTCGGTAACCAGACTGGCAATATTTCCGCCGTTCAATGACCATTTAGTAGCGAGAGCAGTCTTAAAGATACAGTATTTATGCCAAAAGCAAGTCTATCACAATAAAGTCGATAAGAGCGTCCGGTTCATAAGGTTCCGTATGGGATTCCATTGGATATGACTTTCCATTAGCGTGCCATATGTATTATTGCGAGAGGTCAATGTGTGTTTCATTATAAAATTTACCTTTGATAGCAACAAATAATGTTTAGATATATCGGGCGCACTTAATGGTAATAGCTCAGCTGTCATGAGCCATTTACAAGGTTGTGTATTATATAGCACAGTGACCGACGTCCGGTGTCAAAGTCTTCAAACAACTTCTGAAGACCTGGAGACAGGTTTTTATATTTGGTTTCTCGCTTGCTTAGTTTTAAGTTAACACCCGACAAATTTTGCAAAAGCGAACGGCATTGACCTATATTACAGATTATATGGGTCAATATTTAGAACACTGAAGATTTCTTCTGATTAACATATATGCTCAACCTCTAAAAACTTCTTCAGAGGGCACACAGTTATGATAAGTAGCCGATAGGTTCCTTGGATGAACGGAAGTGGTGATCGACTTAATCAGGAATCTCATCTTTTCTGCTCTTTCTAAGCAACGTTCTTCTCCCTAATGTCACTTTGACATTGCCTCACTTATAGTCCCTGTGAGGAAGGCTTTGGGTTCTGTCTCCAGGCCGACACATATCCGAGTCTAAGGAAAGGCAGTTGCTACTCCAGCTTAACACTCAGCATTTTGGGAGAGTGGCGACTGGTTTGCCCGTTGTCAGTACAATGTGACGTGGGAAGGTGTCCTTCCTGCTAGATGTCTTTGGCAGTATGCTTCAGTGAGATAGCACTACTGTAATGTATAAAGTGGACGTCCACTTCGCGCACGTATGCATCTCGCACATAGGGGTAGTCGCTCTTAAATTACTCTTAATTAACTGCTGATAGGACCTTAAACAATACAAACCAAACCAAACCAACCAAACGCAAACCAAACAAACCAAACCAAGCCAAACAAACCAAACCAACCTGTGATGATGCGACTAGGGCCCGTAAAAAATACACCGAAGCCGAAATAGTGAGAGTGATCGATAACATCTTTTATTGTTTGTTGAGTTTGGTGACCAGATCTCCCAACAGACTATTGGCATACCCATGTCGGCCAACTTGTATTGGTGTGCTTATCAGAACTGATATACCTCTGCAATGATGTGTCATCTTTAACAAAATCTTAATTGTATGGTGGCTGATTTCTGCCATATCGTTGTTTCGTTCTGGCGCCCCACCAGAACTTTTCGCTCCCGATAAATAACGCAAACGTGAGGTCGCTAATCAGCGGGGCGAGTTAATTCGCCTCGCTAATCATCGTCTTTTCGCCCCGCCAAAACGATGAGCGCCCCGCTAAACAGCGTCTATCGTTATGGCGCCCCGCTAATCATCGTCTTTTCGCCCCGCCAAAACGATGAGCGCCCCGCTAAACAGCGTCTATCGTTATGGCGCCCCGCTAATCATCGTCTTTTCGCCCCGCCATAACGATGAGCGCCCCGCTAAACAGCGTCTATCGTTATGGCGCCCCGCTAATTATCGTCTTTTCGCCCCGCCATAACCATGAGCGCACCGCTAAACAGCGCCCTTTCTTCCCGCCTTAACGCTATTTATCGTTATGGCGCCCCGCTAATTATCGTCTTTTCGCCCCGCCATAACGATGAGCGCCCCGCTAAACAGCGTCTATCGTTATGGCGCCCCGCTAATTATCGTCTTTTCGTCCTGCCATAGCGATGAGCGCACCGCTAAACAGCGTCTATCGTTATGGCGCCCCGCTAATTATCGTCGTTTCGTCCCGCCATAACGCCGTTTATCGTTACGGTATCGACTACTGACGGGACAGTTAACAACACAAGGTTAAGACAGATGCAGGCTGGTGATGAAGACCATTGGAAATTAGTTGTGTGGTCGACGCCATATCAAATTTGGAAATATATATATCTCCATGTTCGATTTGAAGTCTGTCGTGTTTGCTGTTTTTTTAAAATGCCTATTCAGTACTGGTTCCTAGATTTGTAAGACGCTTACTCGTCCGAGCACGTGGTCTAATCTCCTGCTTCTTTTGCAGATCTAGATTTTTTTGTTATCTGTTTTGAGTTAGAATTATGGTTTCGTTTTGATGGCGGTATTCCCTGTTGTTCAGTTTGGGCCCTTATACAATTCACTTTCACGTAACATATGGATTATGATATTTGTAAAAACGTTCAAATGACGTATTTCTGGTTCACGAAATCATAGTATTCGAGTAACATGTTCCTGGGATGACGCCAGAGATATATTTAATTTCGGCTAGTCTAGATTATTTTAGCAAGGGGTCAAATTGTTTAACACATTCCGAAATGAATTCTTTAATTCCGATGGACCCAAAAGATTATGATACTTGATTTGCACGTCATGGGGCGAAGGTCATTAATAATTACGAAAAGAAAATCTCTCCTTCTCAATCGTATGTCACCAAAAGCAGCAATAACACGTTATCGATGCCACAGGCACAGGGGCTCGGTTTCGGGATTCTGAGTAATTTAACATATGACATCAGTTAACAATCACAACACTACAAATTAAGTGTTGATATACATCCTAAAACCTTATGTCACCCCGATTTTTATAAGGTTTTAGAATGTATATGAACACTCAATTTATAGTGCTGTGGTTGTTAACTGATGTCATATGTTACTCAGAATCCCGAACCCTGTGATCGATGCAGGCCCATCGTACCTCTTGTATTCGCCTTACCGGGCTGCTTTCTTCTATTGCTGTTAACTAGAAACTGAGTATAATACCAACAGCGCAGTATAACTTCCATTTGGTTATATACAACATTATGAATTATGGGAAGTGCATATCATTATCACTGAAACGGTCGGATTATAAACCGATCCTGTCCGACTCTGCCCAATCCTGTAAATCGTCTTATTCGTACTATCAATGCTATAAGCGACGGAGCAGGTAAGCTGATCGTAAGTTTAAGTTGTGTTACATGTGTACATGTACCTATTTAGGCCTAGGCTCAAGTAGACGTCGTTTTCAATCTAGTGGCGTTGTCTACATTACATATTGCGTTGTTTGAAGTACTAGATTTTCTTTCTTCATTATGTATTTTAATGAACTCCGTTGGAAATCACTGAGAAATGGGAGAGATCTACTTTCTCTTTGTTAGTTAAGCTACTTCAGCTAGCTAAAGGTCTCTGGCTATTTTATGGTTCTGAAGTTTCTCGTCGTTTAATCCTCTAACATTGTTGGAGTAGCTAACCAACTAGCCAGAGTTTCCTCTGGTCCTGACACCACGCGTGGTCTCGGGGCCAGAGGAAACTCGGGCTACTAACCTGTACATATAGCAACTGTAGTTCTAATATCTGGTCGGCTGTGTGATCAAACCGGAGTGGGCGGTTCTCCCATAGCTTGTCTAGACTGTTTTTGAACTGGTTTGTTGATCTGGCAGAGATGGGAAGCTCAGGCTCACAGCTAGACCACACAGTAATGCAGTTCCCTTTTAGCCTGAGTTTCCTCTGGCCCCGACACCATGTCTGATGTAGGCTACACCAGACTGACACATGGTGTCAGGGCCTGAGGAAACTCGGGCTAAGTTCCCTTCATGATTCAATTGGTCGGTACCTGTGTAACAGGAGAGGGGAAAATGCAGCGACCAGACTGGACTCGAACCCGGGACCTCCAAACTCAAGATTGACACTCTAACCATTTGAGCTTCCTGGCCGCCGGCGTTCAGCCCAGTCTCCTTCAACTCCGCCTGTATATATCTACAGTGGAATGCAGTGTACATAATGTGCTGTGTATGTTACTTTACTGCAATCTGTAATTCAGACTCGGAGAATTCCATTTAGCCCTGGTAGGGAGTGAGAGGTCAATATCTAATTGAGCCCAAGCAAGGACAAGAAGATAGTTTTCATAACCCCACCAATTGCATGTTGATTTTCCCATGGGATTTCCTCCAACATGTGTCCTAAGCTCTACAGAGCTTATGATGATTGTTGACCTTGTAAACAATGGTATAAATAAAGGTTATTTTAATATTTCTTTTTTTTTTTACTGTCAGGTAGACTATATTTACATTAACATGTCAATCTGTCCCAATGAAATGGTCAGGTGCAGCTTAGTTGGAACAAAAGATCATGATGTATGTAGATAATTGTAAAATTATATAGATCCATTGTCCGACAACACAAGCATAATGATTATTTTCAGCACTTAAAACTTCTAAACTGTTGTGTCCATGATCGTCTTTTGGTAAATGTAAGCCAATCTTTTTTTGAAAAATTTATATATCAATAAAACAAACAAATATCCAAAGGAGAACACTTAAAGCCTCTCTATAATTTTATGCAAAAATTGTAAATAAAAAATCGTTATCAAGCTAGACTTCCTAATTCCTGATGGGTTGATCTTCATTTGATTTCCTTCAGTTCTGTTGAGTAAAAGCAACAATTCATAAATATAGTACTCTGTCTGTATGCAATAAACATCTAAAAAAAGAACATGAGCAAGCCCTGGCACGCCAATTTACATTATGATTTGATCAACAGAAAATCATGTGTTTGTTTATCAAAACAGAGAAGTTTCCCTATTATTCATGGTGACTTTTCACGTTTAACTCATCTTAAATTTTGTCTTACAGACTCACATTGACTCTGTAAGTTGTAGATGATGTGATTTTGCGAACTCTTTTTCTCTGCCTTCACGGCTACAGCCAGTAATTTTGATTGCAAGTCAATCATTCTTCAAAACAAATCAGTTTGCACATGCGTGCACAACATATTTTCTGTAGAGAGTGGAGCACCACATTAGAGATTCCTGGTGATCAATTGGTAGTTTCCCGTTTTTAATTGCAATTATGAAAAACTACGGTATTAATTCTCACATTGTATCATTATTAGGGTATATATTCTATAATTCAGCATTTTTCTGTAATTTTGTCATAATTTATATGTTACCAGAGAGGCTTTAAAGCTTCACTTACAATTATGTACATTGACATAATGTTCTGATACATAGGGATATGGGACATAGTTCAAACCCCATCACTGTATGTTTATTTATAGTGCTATGTAAAGTGCTGGTAGCCTGTCAACTGGTACATGAATACTGTCAGCAGGTGCCAGCTGACTTATCCTTTTTGTTAATGAACATTGCGACATTGAAGTTGAAGTTTTGTATAAATTTATAGTTAGTTTTATCATCAAAGTATAAAATCAGTGTAAATGTTATCTTGATCAGGTCATTAATGTCTCGGTCACATTTGTACTACAGCTAGGATAAGGCAGCTGTAGATGGATCCCTGTAATCTACAGTTGGTGGTCGCATTCGATTTGCGTTGGGTTCAAGGTCACCTTACAGCTTGTACCCCTAGGGGTCGCTGTAGAATGATAGTGCACTATGATCACTATGTTCACTACAGCATTAGACACGCTGTAGTAATGCCATGGAGCAGATCCACAGCAAATGTGCATTGGCTTTATAGCGATAGAGTCACTAGTCTTGCCACAAAGTTGCCATATTCCGTAAGTCTGATGTTTGATTGGAAATCTTTTTCTCAGGAGGTAACATTGTATGAGTGTTTTATATTGCATTAAAATGTCAAACTGATTTTGAATCCCAAAGTATCATAATGATATTGTGATAATGACAGTATGCTCTCTACTGTTTCATGTCTACAGAATCATGAGTACTGCCAGACCATTCAGGATTTGGAGTTATGACAGGAGTGTGAAGAAGGGAATCATTGCTTCCTCCTTGAATGACCTTGTTCAGAAAGGTAAACTATATAAAAGTTTTGTGTTTCCTGAAGCTTCCTTAACCCTTTGGAAAACAGTGCATTCTTGGACAGCATTTGGAATTAATGGAATTAGTTTTGTATACTTTTATATAAACTGTGGTGTAAAATGTTTTGAAGTCCTTTAAATGATACTATTGAGTGATTAAATTTATTACCTGAGCAGGTAGGGCGAAGGTGGGTATCTCACCTGAGGAGTCTGTGCGGGTAGTACTAGAGGAAGATGGTACAGAGATTGATGATGATGATTACTTCCTGTTCCTCCCACATAACACAACACTGATGCTCCTTACCAGGGATCAACGCTGGGCAGTGGAAGGCAAAGGTAAAGGGTTTCTAGTCATTAGGGGCCAGACATGGTTGATGAGCATGCAAAGATTAATACAGTCATGCTACTTGATGAACTCAGATCCTGTTAAGACCTAAATAATCAGGTATCAAATCCTCTACACATTATACTGAGCCAGCCCAGCCTATAGGACTCTCACAACTAAATCGGCCAATCAGCTAAATCAGCCAATCAGCTGGTGTTTCAGCTGAACCAAGTCCCTGAGGAAAATGTGTTTCTTAGGTTTGTAGCTGTTTTCCTGAGTAAATAACATATGAAATGGGTACTTTCTATATACAAGAATAAAGAGTAGGGTCTTGAGATTTGGAAAATCAAAAATATACACTCCTACTGAAAACAGAATGACATAGGATTTGAGGTGTTAAAAAATTTGGGAATTCCCCAGCTTCGAACAGTTTAAAGTAACGTCATTAAGCTTTATACACATGCCAATTAAGGGGACTGTGCACTATTGCTCCAATGTGCTGACTTGGCATTTATAATGGCTTCCATTCTCTCTGTCATAATAAACATCCCAGTAAATAATCTCAATACCACCCCCATGACCAGGTTCCCTTTGTTGGGGATCTGAATACTCCAACAATGTTAGAGGTTTTACATGGCGAGATACTTTTGACAGGCGCCGTGTAACAGTCGGCAAAATAATATCCGATAGAAAAAGAGCCGACCAGCGGCCTCTTATGTTATAGGAGTATGGATCTGAACAACTGTCCTTGTATTATTTTTTTTTTTATGACAGAGGGTCGATCAGGACAAGATGAGCCAGATTTTATGTCCAGTAATGAGGGACAACAAATATCTGAAAGGACAAGGGAGCTGATCACTGGTCTTCAAAGGGACATAACTCGTCTTATAGCCTTCTCCAATGATGACTTACAGGTGTGTATAGTCTTGTTCTTGAATTCCAATCTTACAAATAGTGATGGGACAATTATTTTTACTTTTTGTCATTAATTGCCAGAATAGTTAAAAACAATTTACATCATTATTTTGTATACTCTTTAGACTGAAGTTGAATCTCAAACACAGGAAAGAATTGATATACTGATGATTGCTTGTGAGAAATTACAATGGATTTTATACAATCAGTTAATGGCTTATATCTGTTCAGTGTCTCATAACTTCCTTATATTTAATATGTTTTCTAGGTTGTGATTGACCTCAATATCCCATCATCATCCTCAAGTCAAACCTGTCCTTAAGGCTTCCTCTATAACCAAACCCTCTCTATTAATGCCACCTGCCTATAAAGGCCAGTTTTCTCTTCTCACTCGGTGGCCTTTATAAGCAGGTTTGATTGCATTTAATGAAACAAATTATATTTTTTGTCACATAATCAACCTGTTGTCTAGTGAATTCAACCCTGTATTATTTTGCCAATGTCACTATTGCAGTATATTAGAGGGTTTTTCATTGGCTGTGCTGGTCAGAAATCATTTGTGATGTCGTAATAATTATGGACAATGACGTTAAGTCATGAATTGAAATTTGCACAGCACATTGTTGCCTCCATTTGATTTTGTCCTCCACATTTTAACTGTAAAACTTCAAAATGTCAGTTTTTGAGTTATACGATAAAAATTACATATAAAACTTCTTAAAACTTATTTCATAAAAATCAATAAAAATTAAAACTCATTTAAGATTTGGTATACAATGTATATTGATTATTCTCATTGGCCTTGATGGGGACCAGTAGGTGTAAACACTAGAGGAAACCACAGTATCCGGCCGAGAAATATATTTGGGCAGGGGACTCTCACATCTTTTAGTGTCCCATTGGGGTTTCGAACCCTGACTGAATAGTTGAAAGGCCAGTTCAATATTCAATATGTCATTGCACACTCCAGCTACTAGTGTAAGAATAGACACAAGTTTTACATCTACGATTTGTAATGTATTTACTAGGGTGTCATTGACCTCAGCGTCCCAGCTTTAGCCAGTCTTCTCCATGACACAGAAAGTTTCGCGGAGGCAGTACAGGAGGCGTGCCAGCGCCACCTAGATGAGAGAATGCAGACATCTGAGGCAATGGACCTGCTGCGGTTATATCACACGTCCAGACAAAACAGTAATCTCATTATCGGGGAGGAATCCTCGTCAAAGCGACAAAAATCTGCAAACACTTGATCAGATGATCAGAGCTAGAATTATATAGTGCCTTCTTAATTTAAAAGTGCAATTTCTTTGTGTTTTTGTTTGTGTGTTTAGAACTGTAATACAATGTATTCCATTTTAACTGTGGAACAGTTGTCATATTCGTATGATTCACAATAAGTATCTATTATGTATTATAACAAGCATTCTTAGGCAGCATTCATGATCACCCTATATGTAGTCACTATTGTGATTGTAAGAATGTCAGGGGGATATTATATACGCTTACTTATGACCGGTGTGGTAACACTCTTGGTCAACTGTAGTTTGTGTGTTTATTTGCTGGGTTTATTGCTCCGTGAACAGCAGGGGTCATTTTAAGGCGTGGTCTCTTTGTAGTAGTTGGTGACAACCTCACTGAACAACATGCAGCCCAGAGAAAGAAGAGTAAAGTGTCTTGCCAGTGGACACAACCACTACAGCACAAAGTGGCCTGTATCTCTTCTTACCGAGTAACACAAACTGACATGGGTAGGGACCGTCAAACCATGCACCTTGAATCTTCACTCGAGATAATGTGGCTCGCGCTCTAACTGACTGAGCTATCGTGTGATGGAGGAGCACTCATGTTCAACTTTGTGGCAGCACTCGTTATCACCTGTGACAGCACTCGTTATCACCTGTGACAACACTTGCTATCACCTGTGACAACACTTGTGATCACCTGTGACAACACTTGCTATCACCTGTGACAACACTTGCTATCACCTGTGACAACACTCGCGATCACCTGTGACAACACTTGTGATCACCTGTGACAACACTCGCGATCACCTGTGACAACACTTGTGATCACCTGTGACAACACTCGTTATCACCTGTGACAACACTCGTGATCACCTGTGACAACACTCGTTATCACCTGTGACAACACTCGTTATCACCTGTGACAACACTCGTTATCACCTGTGACAACACTCGCGATCACCTGTGACAACACTCGCGATCACCTGTGACAACACTCGTTATCACCTGTGACAACACTTGTTATCACCTGTGACAACACTCGTTATCACCTGTGACAACATTTGTGATCACCTGACAACACTCGCGATCACCTGTGACAACACTCGCGATCACCTGTGACAACACTCGTTATCACCTGTGACAACACTTGTTATCACCTGTGACAACACTCATGATCACCTGTGACAACACTTGTTATCACCTGTGACAACACTCATGATCACCTGTGACAACATTTGTGATCACCTGTGACGGCACTCGTTATCACCTGTGACAACACTCGCGATCACCTGTGACAACACTCGTGATCACCTGTGACGGCACTCGCGATCACCTGTGACAACACTCATGATCACCTGTGACAACACTCGTTATCACCTGTGACAACACTCGTTATCACCTGTGACGACACTCGTGATCACCTGTGACAACACTCGTTATCACCTGTGACAACACTCGTTATCACCTGTGACAACACTCGTTATCACCTGTGACAGCACTCGTTATCACCTGTGACAACACTCACGATCACCTGTGACAGCACTCGTTATCACCTGTGACAGCACTTGTTATCACCTGTGACAGCACTCCTGATCACCTGTGACATCACTCTCGATCACCTGTGACAGCACTCGAGATCACCTGTGACAACACTCACGATCACCTGTGACAACACTCGTTATCACCTGTGACAACACTCGTTATCACCTGTGACAACACTCGTTATCACCTGTGACAACACTCGTTATCACTTGTGACAACACGTTATCACCTGTGACAACACTCGCGATCCTCTGTGACAACACTTATCACCTGTGACAACACTCGTGATCACCTGTGACAACACTCACGATCACCTGTGACAACACTCGTTATCACCTGTGACAACACTCGCGATCACCTGTGACAGCACTCACGATCACCTGTGACAGCACTCGTTATCACCTGTGACAGCACTCGTTATCACCTGTGACAACACTCGTGATCACCTGTGACAGCACTCGTTATCACCTGTGTCAACACTCGCGATCACCTGTGACAACACTCGTTATCACCTGTGACAGCACTCGTGATCACCTGTGACAGCACTCGTGATCACCTGTGACAACACTCGCGATCACCTGTGACAGCACTCGTGATCACCTGTGACAACACTCGCAATCACCTGTGACAGCACTCGTGATCACCTGTGACAGCACTCATTATCACCTGTGACAACACTCGTGATCACCTGTGACAGCACTCACGATCACCTGTGACAACACTCGTTATCACCTGTGACAACACTCATTATCACCTGTGACAGCACTCGTGATCACCTGTGACAACACTCGTGATCACCTGTGACAGCACTCACGATCACCTTTGACAACACTCATTATCAACTGTGACAACACTCGCGATCACCTGTGACAGCACTCGTGATCACCTGTGACAACACTCGCGATCACCTGTGACAGCACTCGTGATCATCTGTGACAACACTCGCAATCACCTGTGACAGCACTCGTGATCACCTGTGACAGCACTCATTATCACCTGTGACAACACTCGTGATCACCTGTGACAGCACTCACGATCACCTGTGACAACACTCGTTATCACCTGTGACAACACTCATTATCACCTGTGACAGCACTCGTGATCACCTGTGACAACACTCGTGATCACCTGTGACAGCACTCACGATCACCTTTGACAACACTCATTATCAACTGTGACAGCACTCGTGATCACCTGTGACAACACTCGCGATCACCTGTGACAGCACTCGTTATCACCTGTGACAACACTCGTGATCACCTGTGACAGCAATCCTTTCACACTGCTGTGATATGAAGAAATACATTCCTGATGATGGTTTCATAATATTTCTGTTTGTTATGTATCAGTTTTTTTTTTTGTGAAAACTATTTTCTAGGTTTTCTCAAGAGTTTTAGAATAAGTGAAATGAACAATGACTGAATGAATGTAACTGATGGTACAGACTTTTGGATATAACAGATTTTACTTCAAATAAGATCACTTTAGAAGATATATCAAAGATATCTGAAAAACAATACAGAAAATATCTTTTGTACAGGAATCTCATATCAGCTGTTTGTGGAACTAAGAAATATACAATAAGGAATTATCTGCTGTGGGCTTAACAGAAAAATGCATTTACAGTAGGACTCCATGTTTATCATACAGGGACCAGCAATACAATAAAACACATTTCTCTTGTGCCTAACATCAGCACTCATGCATGATGTCACAAACTTCTTTATTTCTGGATGCCTCCCATGGGATATGTATTTTAATGGGGTAGCCCTAAGAGTTATTTTTAGAATTATAATTACATTCCATTGAGTACATGCTAACCCGATAGTTTTTCTGTACAGACAATTTTGACAGTTTGTTTTCTGTACAGACAATTTTGACAGTTTGTTTTCTGTACAGACAATTTTGACAGTTTGTGTGTATCACAGTCGTTCTGATGTACCTGTGTTGTGCCATATTCATTTGTAACCTACATGTATAACATTGCATATTTTTAAAATGTCGTGTCATATCTACATATCAATTTCAAAGATGATTAGATATATTTATGCAAATAAATTGTTGATTTACTAGTAGCAGAAATGAAATTCAAGAAATCTATTGTGATGTTAGCTTGAATGTAGTTATTACAGAAATATCAACATGGAAGCCTCCTGTTCGGTCGATGTATTTTTTTGGAATAGCATACTAAAAACTTAATGTGACTGTAAGACCTATTCAGGGATAAACTGTTTTATGCTAACTCCGTCTGTCCTTTTGTATGTCCGTCACTGCAATATATAGTCTTTAAGGGACCGTGGAACCAAATGATTTCCTATAGAAGATAGTGTTAACGTTTACCACTGTCCTGCTTTAATGGAGTTTTCAACTCTGGTCCACTAATTAATAATTTTGAAGAATGACATCTCACACCTGTAAATTAAATATTTAAAAATTCTACTAATTTGAACTTTTTCTATATGGGGGCCACCATCTTGTATTGAAATCAGCACCAAAAGTTTACCTATTTTATATGGGGGCCACCATCTTGTATTGAAATCAGCACCAAAGGTTCACCTAAATTTACAACAAATTACACACTTAATGAACTCCCCCAGACAAAAACAGACTGGAACAAAATTTTATTTTATTTTATATATTTTACATCTACATATATTGCCCAGCCCACACATAAAATTTTGGAAATTTATCTCACCTGGATACCCAATCAGTAGGCCCCGACACATTCACCTTCCTATTAAATCTTCTGCCCAAACGGGGAAAACCCACAATCTATTTTTTATTTGGTTCTGTGGTCCCTTAAGGACATTTTTTTAGGTCAGATGCAACTTTCATCAGTTTTGAGAATTCTTTGGTAATTTGTTGTCTTTGTTTTTAGTGTATCTGTCCTTCCTATTCTAGGCTTTTATATTTTATAATAAATCACCAGACAAAAGAGTTGTGTATTTTGTTATCATTACCTTGAGGAAAAGTCAACAAGACAATGAAGGCTGTACTCGAAGGCACCACATCACAGGAGGAATATGTCGCCTCTGGAGTGCCTCAAGAGACAGTACTAAGGCCACTTCTCTTCCTCTGCCATATAAATCACTTACAAGACTCTTGTTAAATCACAAGTACAACTTTTTGCTGATGACTGCCTTTTGTATCGCCAAGTCAAAACATTCAATGATCACATCCTCCAAAAAGACCTCCAGAATCTTGAAAGGTGGGAAGATGCATGGGAAATGAAATTTAATGCTAAAAAATAATACAACGCACCATTAGAGAAAAAAAGTCTTCAAAATTTTACAGCTTAAATAACCATATTTTGGATGAGGTACAAAACAACCCATAGCCAGGACTCTTGATATCAAATAACCTTAAAAAGAGTGTTCACATTAGTGACATCACACAGATATATCACTTGTTTGATCAATTATATACTATGGGACCCCTATCTAATATCGGACACAGAACAAGAGGCCCAGGGGCCTTAATGGTCACCTGAGTTATATGTGTACACTGATAAATGATGTTTCGGTATTAAACAAACATTAAACACATCTCAGCCCTGTGACCTTAAAAGTATAGGTCAAGGTCATTCATTTGAAAAAACACTTTGTAGCCCTTTAGCCCAATATCATGACTCTGGGCTTCTTGATTACTGAGAAGAAGTTGTTTAAAGATTTTAACACATTTGACCCCTTTGACCTTGAAAGCAGGTCAAGGTAATTCATTTGAACAACTTGGCAGACTTAATCCCAGCATGCTACTGGCCCAATATCATGACTCTTGGTCTCTTGTTTATTGATGAGATGTCAAAATTTAGATTGTTTATGAAAACATGACAATGGACAAAAGGCGATTGCAATATGTCACTTGAGACTTTAGTTTTAATGTATAAAATATTTTGTTGATTAATACCAGCTCTACTGTCACATCAGATAATCCAACACATGGGGAGAACAGGGACCAACATCAAGTGTTACGAGAACTATGACACATCAACAACCTTAAACAGAATCATTGTCAACAACTCAAAGCTACTAACTATCCCAAAATACAAACAAGAATCATACAAGAACTCATACTTCGTCAAAACATTGCTTGAGTAGAACCAACTGTATGACAGGGTTGTATGCACAGAAAGCAAAGAACCCTTCTAAAAACGCAACATCCAAGATTTTCCTCCTGTCATATGGCATTATTGGTACCTATGACGTAACCAATGTAAATGAATGTAAACCTGACTTGTCTGACACATTATTTGTCCCACATCTGACTTGTCCGACACCTGACTTGTCTGACACCCGACTTGTCCGACACCTGACTTATCAGATACCCGACTTGTCCGACACCCGACTTGTTCGACACCTGACTTGTCTGACACCCGACTTGTCCGACACCTGACTTGTTCGACACCTGACTTGTCTGACACCCGACTTGTCCGACACCTGACTTGTCTGACACATGACTTGCCCGACACATGACTTATCAGATACCTGACTTGTCTGACACCTGACTTGTCCGACACCCGACTTGTCCGACACCTGACTTGTCTGACACCTGACTTGCCCGACACCTGACTTATCAGATACCTGACTTGTCTGACACCTGACTTGTCTGACACATGACTTGTCCGACACCTGACTTATCAGACACCTGACTTGTCTGACACATGACTTGCCCGACACCTGACTTATCAGATACCTGACTTGTCAGATACCGGGCCTGTAAACCTGTGATCTCATGACTGGTAATTAAATTAAATGACATAATTTCATACGATTTTTACGTTGGAAAAAACAGGTTTCAATGTGGTACAGTTTGCTATTCTGAAGAATCTGCGATCAAAAACTGTCCTGTGGTGTTGTGTTTGTGTCCTTGATCATGACATGTTACCCCAGTTGTCCTGGGCAAGACAAGATCATTCTTCCATTTCCTATCATAACTGTAAAGTCATACAAATGTAATCAAAATGTCAGATAAGAGGTGGAATGGAAAAAACGCCCATCCCTTGGACTGCCGGCCAAATTACAGTGTTATCAGCGTGAATATGCATGTTGACAATTTGACAGCTGACTTTACATTCTTGTCCCATCGCCAAGTTGTGAACTGTCATCAAGACTCGGTCATTTGTGCTCTTTACTTGACAAAGGAAATGAGACGGTTTGATAGCAATCATCTTTTCAAGGTATAAGTACCCAAAGTATTAAGTAATCAACACATTTCAGTTTTACATCATTTATTATGATGTACACAAAGCAAAATAACTTATAGAAATACATGGTATTTCATTATAATGGAACTGGGTGAGATATACACATTTACAACATTTAACAAGACGTTTTCCTACAAAACACATCTGTACAAACCAATTGTTTTTAATCTTGGGGACAAATCAACTGATACAGATCTTTTGAACAATATGTGAATGCCATACCTTAAATTGATATAAATTAACACATAAATGGTATACATAAACTACTGTCAGATGGTGTCATCGATGGATTTGTTAGTCTGGAGACTTTTTGAGGAAAGTATAAACATCAAGAGAGACAAGATGCTTAGGAACGATACTAATCTCCTTGACGATTTATCTGACAAAAATATTTAAAACAAGCAGTCTTATAAGGAAGAAGTCACTAAAACTTGAATCATTGTCCAGTGACAAGTGACAATGACCTTTTGACCATCCCTTCAAAAAATCTCAGACCAGCACTTTTGATTAGGAACCCATGTGTGAAGTTCTCATGACATTGACCTGAAAATGTTAAGCTTGATCTGTCCACTTGAACATTTTTTTTGTTTATAGTGACATCGACCCTGATATTTGACCTTTTGACCCAAAAAGAAATCCCAGGTAAGCACTTTTTTCTGGGGGAAGCTGAGTGTGAATATGGTCACTCCATTTAAACTGGAGTTATTGTCCGGAAATGGTGATGAGGCCAGATTTAATAATGGATGATGGCAGTACAATATATATATCCGCTTCTGATATTCCTTCTGACGGGGATACTGATACCATGGTTAATTCAGCCAGATGTGTATTGTAGGAAACTGTTTATAATGTACAGCAACATAACTCTTTTATACAAGTAACATATGATACCAGATTATTGCACGGTCCATACTAGGCCTCTGTTTCACAGTCATAGGTTTTTCAAAGCTTAATAAGAATAATTTAAACACATTTCAACGTATTTTCAGAATTGTTTCAATAAAAAAAGAAAGAGATATAACCATCAAGATTAAGACCTATAAAAAAGAAAATTAAAGAAAATATTATTGTTCAGAATGTGAAATGTTTTGAGAACAAACATTGTGAGTTCATACTTAATCTCTTACAATGGGAGGCGATCGCTCGGTAGAGAATCAGGCTGATGGCCGATGAAGATCTGAGGTGTGTTGCTCTTTACCAACCCATGGTAGTTTGTCAGGAAGCCAAGATCACAGACTGCCATGTGTTATTGTGGTTATATATATATATATATAATATGTCCTTAGGAAAGATACTTTGCCCTAAATGCTCTGCACAGCATGTTATGGGCCTCCTGTATAATGATCAGTGAGGTAGCCACAAGCTTAATGGTTAATGTAGCAAAAAACAAACAGTTAACATTAATTGTAACTGTAGTTTGGTACCCATATTTGTCATTATTCTCATCAACCAATGAGTCCTTCACAGAATATTTCGAGCCATGATGACTACGGAAGATAGTAAAATTTAAATATTTCTATAACAGTAACAGCCAGGCTTGATATTGACATATTATCAGATATATAATCAAACAAATATAATTTTCATACAAATACAAATCAAATTCTGAAAAGAAATATTTCAATACCACCAATGAGTTGATATATATCTAGAGCAGAGAAAGGCATGGTTTTCAAGCTTTAAAGCAGATCACGATTCATCTACTTCAGAAGCAGATTTCAAAATTGAATAAACCCATACTTATCCTGAAATAAGCCTAAGGGGCCATCACATAATCTTTGACTATACATAGGGGGTTAAGATTATTGCAGAAGAATGAAATAGCATAATTACTCAACTGCAAGGGTAGGCTTATTACCAGTCATGGGCTTATTTCTGGATAATTAGGTATGGTACAATACTTAAATAATGATATTAATTTAGAGTTTTATATTCCACTTTATCACAGCAACAAGCTAATGTCTTACTCAACTCCCTTAGGAGCATACAGCCGGGGCTGCCATTTTGGCACCAACAGCTTACACATGACATTTCTAGAACTCATTTACAGCTGAGTTTGCTAGAACACAACAGAGCAAAGAAATTGTGGTCAAGAATACAGCACAATGCCCTTGGCAGGACTCAGAACTAATGAACCCTCGGTCATGTAGCCCCTCGGTCATGTGGCCCCTCGGTCATGTAGCCCCTCGGTCATGTAGCCCCTCTGTCATGTAGCCCCTCGGTAATGTAGCCCCTCGGTCATGTAGCCCCTCGGTCATGTAGCCCCTCAGTAATGTAGCCCCTCGGTCATGTAGCCCCCCCAAGTCATGTAGCCCCCCCAGTCATGTAGCCCCTCTGTCATGTAGCCCCTCGGTAATGTAGCCCCTCGGTCATGTAGCCCCTCGGTAATGTAGCCCCTCGGTCATGTAGCCCCTCGGTAATGTAGCCCCCCCCCAGTCATGTAGCCCCTCGGTCATGTAGCCCCCCCCAGTCATGTAGCCCCTCAGTCATGTAGCCCTGAGTCCTACCACTAGACCACCAAGCCTCCTACCAGTATACAGTATTTTCATTAATTGTTGCAATATTGATAAATACCACAGACTGCGTTATGCATTTTTAGATAATGGTGTGCAGCAAATGTTAACACTTATACATATACAATATAATGTCTTTGTTAAGACAGAAATTTTATCTCAAACATACTTAAATATATTACAAGCAGGTGGACGTTGGCCTTTCATATTTATATTGATAATATACACAGAAATACTACTGTACACTTTATCCAGCACATCAAAATGATTTGTTTAACTTTAAAATGTATTGATTAAACAATTTTTTAAATTTACAGACATATATTGAAATAAAATCACCCAAAACATTCATGAAATTGTAACGCATAAACATTTTGTTAATTGAAAATAATCTTGTAAATTTTGCAGATGTTTTCTTTAATTACATGTATTATATATCCGTAACCAATACTGATAATTGGGAAAAAATGTTACAAAAAAATTCTTATTTTTGCATTAACTGTTTGGACATCACATTTTCTGGAATAACATTGATCGATTCTATGTATTTCCTGAAGGAACATGAATAAATCCTCTGTTTCTGTTAAAAGCAGAACCAGACATTGAAACCGAGGAAAAAATATTCAGAAAAATTTTATAAGCATGAAATATTTGGACATCACACTATCTGGAATATTTATGATTGTTCATTTCCTAAGGAGTAAACTCCGACCAGTAGAGTTTTTGTTTCAGCTGGCCCCTAAGGACTTGACCACAGATTTTAACCGCCTATATTCCCCGTTAATGTCCAGTAAATGTTTCGGGAACACTATTGCTCTCTCCTTGTAAGCTGCTTCAATCTTACTCATTATCACTTCCAACACAAACTGGGCATTCTTTAGGATAAATTTGTGCTGCAAAATAAAAATTAAGACAACGCTGGTAAAATTCCAATGCTAATATTCCATATACTGAAATACTCAATAACATCTAATAATAGATTAGAAGCACTAAGACAAAGATATATCTGTAATATTCAAACCTGGACAAGAAATAAAACTGAGCATCATTGGTCAATTTGACAACTTCAAGTTCAAAAGAACAATCTCAAAATTGAAATACAGTGGCTCAATTTACAATGTAAATGAATTGGAAGCATCTTAAAATATTCAAAAGAAAAGGTGAAGATTTCAAGAAAATTTACACTTCCATATAGAGGAAGTAGTCATCAATATTTACTTGTCCACAGACCAAATCTACTGGCCTTGGGTCCTGGTTTTTTAAAAATTATTTTGTTGTTGTTTTTTTGGGTTTTTTTCCCCGTAAAAGATACTTTCTTAAAACTGTACCTCTCTGTAGAAGATTTTATTTCGGATGGAGTCCTCTATGTGAGTAATCTCGGCACGGAAGATTTCGGAGATGGAATCAGTGATGAGATAATCTATCTCCGGAGTGTGGACCAACAAAACAGCATTGGCAAAGGACAGACACGACTTGGAGAAATTGGCCGTGTTCATTGTCAAATTGATGAAACAGGCATCTACAATATTACAACATCCACAAAATCAGTAATACAAAATTATTACAAAAGTTTATTTTATAGGTCAATAAGAGATCCAAGAGGCCTGTGCTGTTCACTTTCTAATAAAGAATGAAGTGTAGTAAGGGACGATAACTCGTTATCGTTCCTTACGGAACGTAATGATAGTATGAGCTAATTCGCGATTTTTGCCGGCTATTGTAGCGATTTGGGGGTGGAAAAAATGACACATACAATTTTGATAGGGTTTTGAACCATTGTAAAACTCGGCTCGATCTAGGTCTGGATGTATCTGGTATCCCTGTGGAAATTCGTATTTATGAGATATTTTGGGTCAAACATGCCAAAATCGTCACTTTGACCGGTAGCTTCTGTTTAACCGGTCCTTAAAAATCAGCGATTCAATCCAAAAATTTGAAACTCCAAATATAACAAGAAAAGATAGTTCTGAAGAAAAGCGTATCTTTAGTTTTTCTATATCTTTCATAGAACGGCCACAATAGGGTTTTGAAAAAGGGTCGTATTTTATTGAGAGGTGGCGGATGTTACGTCACGAGTGTTACGTCACAAGAATGTGTGGAATGTAGTGTATTGAAGGACGGAACGTAAAGTACATGCGGCTAATTCAGACCACTTTCTGGAGCTAACTGAAAAGCGACTCTATACATTTTGATAAAACTTTCCACACTTATAAGACTCGGTGTGATCTACATGTATGTCCAGGCATATCCCGTATATCTAGGAATAATCTAGTTATGGAGATATTTTGAGTACAAACACGCCAAAATCGACACTTTGACTGCTGGTTTCTGCACAACTTGGCCTAGAGAATTAACGCATAAAGCCATCTTATTGAAACTCCACACATCACAAGTACATGTAATTCCGAAGAAAACAGTATCTTTAGTTTTTCTATATCTATCAGAGAACGGTCACAATAGGGTTTTAAACATAGGTACTATGTACCGCGAGGTCACACATTTCGGAGAGTCTATTACATGTACGGACGTACGTCACGAGTGACGTTATTACGTCTGTTCTGCTTGTCTGATTGAACTTGTAGCGCTTGGTGAGCTGGTTGTATTTTGCTGTCACTGCCTATATTTCTTACAATTTTACAATATCAGAGAAAATACAAACGACACAATTCTCGGCACATTTTTTTTTTTTTTTTTTTTTACATATTTTTCACAAATATCTCCATCCCAAAGACAGGATTAATCTTGTTTTGACATATATGGTACATTAAGTTCATCATGTCCGTGATGCAACAGTTTCCGCTAAGGGCACACGGGTACGTATAATCGAAAGACAGTTAGCCAGACATTTACACTGCACTGGGGAAGAATTCCCGCCATTTTACACCCAGAATCCAACGCACTAACACATTTTCGGAAAATCTGAAAATTTGAAATCCGGAACCAGCTTAAGTGCAGTAAGGGACGATAGCGGAAATTGTATTTAACACTGGCGTTGACCAGTATTCATTTAACACTGGCGTTGACCAGTGTTCATTTAACACTGGCGTTGACCAGTGTTCATTTAACACTGGCGTTGACCGGTGTCCATTTAACACTGGCGTTGACCGGTGTCCATTTGACACTGGTATGTCTACATCAGTGTAAAATGCACACTGGTTAACGCCAGTACTAAATGGACACTGGTCAACGCCAATGTTAAATGGACACCGGTCAACGCCAGTATTAAATGGAAAGTTATAGAAATATTTGTAATGCTGCCTAGCATAATGCTAGAAGGTCCCAAGCCCTTGTAAAAGCAGAGGGGAAATATTTCGAAATGCCGTATTAAGAAATTCAACAAAATCAGTCTGAAATCAAGTAGTGCTATACACATTCCTATAGTGAAGGGGTTTCACACTTGCTACTGTGTTGCAGGAGACCCAGGTTCGACTCCTGGTGGGAATCAAAGCACGAAAGGTTTTATAGTGTTTTCTATGTTAAAGGCTATTTGATTTAATTGTCAGTCAAATTTATTCAATTTTATGGTTTAATTCTGTCATTGAGTTTCATTAATGAACTTAAATACATATTTTATTCGTTTCTTACTATATTTTATATTCAAGAAATGTAGAATAAACAAAGCAATGAAATAGACAATAAAAATCTATTTAAAAAACATCCGTCGACGGGAGTCGAACCCCTACTGCGGGTGGGGACACCCTGTTTCACTGTGACGTCACACAACATGGAAATGCACACTGTAATAACTATAGTATTTAATGGACACCGGTCAACGCCAATGTTAAATGGACACTGGTCAACGCCAGTGTTAAACGGACATTGGTCAACGCCAGTATTAAATGGACACTGGTCAATGCCAGTGTTAAACGGACACTGGTCAACGCCAGTATTATGATAATGGACACCGGTCAACGCCAGTATTAAATGGACACCGGTCAACGCCAGTATTAAATGGACACCGGCCAACACCAGTGTTAAATGCACACCAGTCAACCCCAGTGTTAAATCCAGATTTCTTTGAATTGATTTTTTTTTTATTTATTTATTTTAAATGTATTTATAAATTTTAAATTCACACCAGTCAACGCCAGTGTTAAATGTACATTAGTCAACGCCAGCGTTAAACACAGATTTATTTGAATTTATTTTAAAATTTTAAAATTTATTTTAAATTTATTTTTGAATTTATTCAAACTTGTAAAGAATGAAGTGTAGTAAGGGACGATAACTCGTTATCGTTCCTTACGGAACGTAATGATAGTATGAGCTAATTCGCGATTTTTGCCGGCTATTGTAGCGATTTGGGGGTGGAAAAAATGACACATACAATTTTGATAGGGTTTTGAACCATTGTAAAACTCGGCTCGATCTAGGTCTGGATGTATCTGGTATCCCTGTGGAAATTCGTATTTATGAGATATTTTGGGTCAAACATGCCAAAATCGTCACTTTGACCGGTAGCTTCTGTTTAACCGGTCCTTAAAAATCAGCGATTCAATCCAAAAATTTGAAACTCCAAATATAACAAGAAGAGATAGTTCTGAAGAAAAGCGTATCTTTAGTTTTTCTATATCTTTCATAGAACGGCCACAATAGGGTTTTGAAAAAGGGTCGTATTTTATTGAGAGGTGGCGGATGTTACGTCACGAGTGTTACGTCACAAGAATGTGTGGAATGTAGTGTATTGAAGGACGGAACGTAAAGTACATGCGGCTAATTCAGACCACTTTCTGGAGCTAACTGAAAAGCGACTCTATACATTTTGATAAAACTTTCCACACTTATAAGACTCGGTGTGATCTACATGTATGTCCAGGCATATCCCGTATATCTAGGAATAATCTAGTTATGGAGATATTTTGAGTACAAACACGCCAAAATCGACACTTTGACTGCTGGTTTCTGCACAACTCGGCCTAGAGAATTAACGCATAAAGCCATCTTATTGAAACTCCACACATCACAAGTACATGTAATTCCGAAGAAAACAGTATCTTTAGTTTTTCTATATCTATCAGAGAACGGTCACAATAGGGTTTTAAACATAGGTACTATGTACCGCGAGGTCACACATTTCGGAGAGTCTATTACATGTACGGATGTACGTCACGAGTGACGTTATTACGTCTGTTCTGCTTGTCTGATTGAACTTGTAGCGCTTGGTGAGCTGGTTGTATTTTGCTGTCACTGCCTATATTTCTTACAATTTTACAATATCAGAGAAAATACAAACGACACAATTCTCGGCACATTTTTTTTTTTTTTTTTTTTTTTACATATTTTTCACAAATATCTCCATCCCAAAGACAGGATTAATCTTGTTTTGACATATATGGTACATTAAGTTCATCATGTCCGTGATGCAACAGTTTCCGCTAAGGGCACACGGGTACGTATAATCGAAAGACAGTTAGCCAGACATTTACACTGCACTGGGGAAGAATTCCCGCCATTTTACACCCAGAATCCAACGCACTAACACATTTTCGGAAAATCTGAAAATTTGAAATCCGGAACCAGCTTAAGTGCAGTAAGGGACGATAGCGGAAATTGTATTTAACACTGGTGTTGACCAGTATTCATTTAACACTGGCGTTGACCAGTGGGGGTGGAAAAAATGACACATACAATTTTGATAGGGTTTTGAACCATTGTAAAACTCGGCTCGATCTAGGTCTGGATGTATCTGGTATCCCTGTGGAAATTCGTATTTATGAGATATTTTGGGTCAAACATGCCAAAATCGTCACTTTGACCGGTAGCTTCTGTTTAACCGGTCCTTAAAAATCAGCGATTCAATCCAAAAATTTGAAACTCCAAATATAACAAGAAGAGATAGTTCTGAAGAAAAGCGTATCTTTAGTTTTTCTATATCTTTCATAGAACGGCCACAATAGGGTTTTGAAAAAGGGTCGTATTTTATCGAGAGGTGGCGGATGTTACGTCACGAGTCACCTAAATATCCAATCAGTAGGCCCGGATGCATTCACCTTCCTATTAAATCTTCTGCCCAAACGGGAAAAACCCACAATCTATTTTTGATTTTGTTCTGTGGTCCCTAGAAGCCCTGATTTTGACATCATAATGATATGCATGACATTTGTTTTTATCTTTGATCGTATATGTAATTATTTATCGATTAGAATACCGCGAGTACATCTGTTACTAAGATGAACTTAGGGTTGATTGTTTGGTTGTTTTATCACCACGTGTATATATTGCAATCAGGATCGTTTTGAGGCTGGGTCTCCTTATAGTAGTGGGTGACTACAACAACACACGAGAGACCCTAACGTATGCTTGCATAGATGCCAATTGCTGTCTCATAATCAATTAATGTGTCATATTCCAGAAAACTGAAGAATTATGAAAATTATTACAGTGGTAACCCCCAAACCTTCAATTTCCTCTCGCCAGTATCAATATTTAAACGTATTTGAGAGTTTTAAATGTCGCGCGAATAAATTAAGTGCAGGTGAGAAAATTAAGTGAAAGTGAGGAAATTAAGAGCAAGTGAAGGTATTATGCTAAATGAAAGGAAATAAAGGTTTTTAGTGTTACCAGTGTTATAAGATAACCAATAATCTATTTAGTGTCCCACTTAAAAAAAAATGACACAAATGTTCTTCAAGGTCATGGGGTTTGCAACTGATCTTTTATTTTCCGATCGGTCAGCCAAGATGGCCGCCGCAGACTTATTTGCCTCTGCCTGGTGAAAATTTAGATATTCTTTGATTTCGATTACCATTGGTTTATGGTATATATTGGTATTAGGGGACTGCAAATTCCATTGCATCGGTATCATTGCCAAGGCTTCCGATTGGTCGAAGTTTAGACAATGGATTTGGATGCAAAATGGTACATTTTTGTAAATAGGGGAATTCGCATTCAACCACATGGGATTCATTGCCATATAACCACGCTGATGCTTCTTATTGGTCGAAATATTGACATTGAACGATTTTGATATAAACCAGGACTCGTGCATGGAACCTCTGAACTCAAGACGGACATTTCTGTATCACCCTCAGCATTTATTTTTTTCTGTCTTTCGTGCTCATCCAGAGTTATCTTCCCTAACTACACTCCATTCTTTCTGTGACACTCCTTTAGGTGTCACCCCACTAGTAAGCAGCTATAGGCAATTATAAAGGGCTTTATCATTCATTGACAAATATCATAGAACCAAAGACTTTAAATGTAGATGTTAATTTTTCATCCTTTAATGGAACAGTAAATCATTTATGTTTGGAGACTTATCATAGGTAGAGTTTTTGAGGATTAGACGTATTTAGAAAACTTACCATAGATGTAATTTTTCAGGTCCAGACCCGCAGTAGAAATTTCCTCGACAAACTTGAGACAGTCGGTATGACTGAGGTGGTTCATCGGACGCCATTTGTCATCCTACACAGAAAGACACATATTTTATAATTGGCTGCTCTGTATTTCAGTCTGGTACACCTGTACAAGGATTTATGAGAGATAGAATACTTGTTTAAAACTGGAGTTCACTCAGTTTAAACTTCAGTCCTACACTCTCTCATACTATATCCAAGCTCTGTATTCCCTCACTATAGACCTGGCTCCCGTTTCATCAATGTTCCTTAAAGGAAGAAAACTCCTTTATTGTCGGATACCAAGAGTTGATTTCACTATGCTACACTTATCATCCTTGGGTCAACTCAGTGAAAAATATATGTTTCAATGATGTCACTCTATAAATAGAAACCAATCAACATGATGATTTCACAATAAGAACTCTGCAGTTTAGAGAGGAAAATTTTAGGCCGTAACAATATGGCTTCACCCATGAAGGTGTGCAGATTCTGTGATAACATGTAGTGGACAAAAAGTAGGGCCCGGCTTCAGTGTTTTAAACAAGTATAAACAAGTGTGGCAATATATTTGGGATGTTTGGTACAGACCAAGTGTGCGTAGCATTTAATTTGTTCATCATTAAGCTAAACTGTATATCAAAATTGAACAATGACATGGCGGTGTTCACATACTCTGAAATGTCTGATAACTTGCTTTTCCACCACCTAGGCCTGTTTTAAAAGAAAGACATCTCTGTCAGACAAAAGAATATCAATGTCATAAATCTACTGATATGTACTTTCTGAGACACCTTTTCGAGATTACTCTCCGCCACTGTTGTTGATATCCCTTTCAATTTGATTCGCTGAAATTCCGATAGGAAACTGCAATGGAGCCAATCAAACAGCCTCTAATACAATGAAGCTTGAAGATGATCCACAGGTTATAAGTGTAGTATGGTGAAGTTAAGGAAATTTCCTTAAATTCTGTAACAGTTATGGTCGCCTATAGAAAATTTCAAACTGAAGAGTTTTGTCGAGTTAAGGAATGTTGATGAGTCCACAATCCAGTCTGGTGATAAATCTGGGGCCAGGATATACTGCTACCTCACAATCCTGACTGGCCTTTACCTGAACTCTGAATTTGATTACCACACAATATGCTACAGCCCTGATTATCTCAATAGTAAAGATTATACTTCAGCTCTTCCCTCTGCCCCTTGCTATTTTACCTAAGCTCCATACTTTACTTCCTCACTGTTTTACCTGAGCCCCATACTTGACTTCCTCACTATTTACCTGAGCCCCATACTTGACTTTCTCACTATTTTACCTGGGCCTCATACTTGACTTCCTCACTATTTTACCTGAGCCCAATACTTGACTTCCTCACTATTTTACCTGAGTACCATACTTGACTTCCTCACTATTTTACCTGAGCCCCATACTTGACATCCTTACTATTTTACCTGAGCCAATACTTGACTTCCTCACTATTTTACCTGAGCCCCATACTTGACTTCCTCACTATTTTACCTGATGGCCATATATGACTTCCTCCACAATTTTACCTGAGCCCCATACTTGACTTCCTCACTATTTTACCTGAGCCCCATACTTGACTTCCTCACTATTTTACCTGAGCCCCATACTTGACTTCCTTCACTATCTTACCTGAGTCCCATACTTGATTTCCTCACTATTTTACTTGAGCCCCATACTTGACATCCTTACTATTTTACCTGAGCCCATACTTGACATCCTTACTATTTTACCTGGGCCTCATACTTGACTTCCTCACTATTTTATGGGCCTCATACTTGACTTCCTCACTATTTTACCTGAGTACCATACTTGACTTCCTCACTATTTTACCTGAGCCCCATACTTGACATCCTTACTATTTTACCTGAGCCCATACTTGACATCCTTACTATTTTACCTGGGCCTCATACTTGACTTCCTCACTATTTTACTTGAGCCCATACTTGACTTCCTCACTATTTTACCTGAGTACCATACTTGACTTCCTCACTATTTTACCTGAGCCCCATACTTGACATCCTTACTATTTTACCTGAGCCAATACTTGACTTCCTCACTATTTTACCTGAGCCCCATACTTGACTTCCTCACTATTTTACCTGATGGCCATATATGACTTCCTCCACAATTTTACCTGAGCCCCATACTTGACTTCCTCACTATTTTACCTGAGCCCCATACTTGACTTCCTCACTATTTTACCTGAGCCCCATACTTGACTTCCTTCACTATCTTACCTGAGTCCCATACTTGATTTCCTCACTATTTTACTTGAGCCCCATACTTGATTTCCTCACTATTTTACCTGAGTCCCATACTTTGCTTCCTCACTATTTTACCTGAGCCCAATACTTGACTTCCTCACTATTTTACCTGGGCCTCATACTTGACTTCCTCACTATTTTACCTGACCCCCATACTTGACATCCTCACTATTCTACCTGATGGCCATATATGACTTCCTCCACTATTTTACCTGAGCCCAATACTTGACTTCCCTCACTATTTTACCTGAGCCCCATACTTGACTTCCCTCACTATTATACCTGAGCGCCATATATGACTTCCTTATTTATTTACCTGAGCCCCATACTTGACTTCCACACCATTTTACCTGAGCCAAATACTTGACTTCCTCACTATTTTACCTGATCCCCATACTTGACTTCCACACCATTTTACCTGAGCCAAATACTTGACTTCCACACCATTTTACCTGAGCCAAATACTTGACTTCCTCACTATTTTACCTGATCCCCATACTTGACTTCCACACCATTTTACCGGAGCCCCATACTTGACTTCCACACCATTTTACCTGAGCCAAATACTTGATTTCCTTACTTATTTACCTGAGCCCCATACTTGACTTCCACACCATTTTACCTGAGCCAAATACTTGACTTCCACACTATTTTACCTGAGCCCTATATTTGACTCCCTCGATGATCTGGTCCTTGTTTTCCCTGATGACCCTCTCCAGATCTGTGGCGATCAAGGACTCAAAGATGAAGTTCACATCCAAACCAATCTGACTTAACTGAAATAAAGTAACATCAGTTGACTATTTCATGCTGTTCATCAAAGCATTAAACAATAAAAAAAACTTAACTCAGAAATGTCAAACTCTCAAAATGGTATGGCTTTCAAAATACACATGTACCATCGTGTTTCATACCATAAATTTACAACAAGTTAAATCAAACAAGAGGTGCAATGAGCCTGTCTTGTTCACCTAGCATTAATCGAATAGGTAGCTTCCAAGCTAATATCCAAATTTCATCACTCTAAGCCTCTTGGTTATTTAGAAGTTGTTGAAAAGATTTTAACATACATATTTGATCTCTGTGCAATTGAAAAGGGAAGTGTTACATGTTAGCCCTTTGTTCCAGAATATTACTGGCCAAAATATCAACATCCTAGACTTCATGCATACTACCTCCTCACACTGTCACCCTACCTCCTCACACAGTCACCCTACCTCCTCACACAGTCACCCTACCTCCTCACACTGTCACCCTACCTCCTCACACTGTCACCCTACCTCCTCACACAGTCACCCTACCTCCTCACACAGTCACCCTACCTCCTCACACTGTCACCCTACCTCCTCACACAGTTACCCTACCTCCTCACACTGTCACCCTACCTCCTCGCACTGTTACCCTACCTCCTCACACTGTCAACCTACCTCCTCACACTGTCAACCTACCTCCTCACACAGTCACCCTACCTCCTCACACTGTCAACCTACCTCCTCACAGTCACCCTACCTCCTCACAGTCACCCTACCTCCTCACACTGTTACCCTACCTCCTCACACTGTCACCCTACCTCCTCACACTGTCACCCTACCTCCCCACACTGTCACCCTACCTCCCCACACTGTTACCCTACCTCCTCACACAGTCACCCTACCTCCTCACACTGTCAACCTACCTCCTCACACTGTCACCCTACCTCCTCACACTGTCACCCTACCTCCTCACACTGTAATCATACCTCCTCACACAGTCACCCTACCTCCTCACACTGTCAACCTACCTCCTCACACAGTCACCCTACCTCCTCACACTGTAATCATACCTCCTCACACTGTCAAACTACCTCCTCACACTGTCAACCTACCTCCTCACACTGTCAACCTACCTCCTCACACTGTCAACCTACCTCCTTACACTGTCACCCTACCTCCCCACACTGTCACCCTACCTCCTCACACTGTCAACCTACCTCCTCACACTGTCACCCTACCTCCTCACACTGTCAACCTACCTCCTCAAACAGTCATCCTACCTCCACACACTGTCACCCTACCTCCTCACACTGTCACCCTACCTCCTCACACTGTCAACCTACCTCCTTATACAGTCACCCTACCTCCTCACACTGTCACCCTACCTCCTCACACAGTCACCCTACCTCCCCACACTGTCACCCTACCTCCTCACACTGTCACCCTACCTCCTCACACAGTCACCCTACCTCCTCACACTGTCAACCTACCTCCTTATACAGTCACCCTACCTCCTCACACTGTCACCCTACCTCCTCACACAGTCACCCTACCTCCCCACACTGTCACCCTACCTCCTCACACTGTCAACCTACCTCCTCACACTGTCAACCTACCTCCCCACACTGTCACCCTACCTCCTCACACAGTCACCCTACCTCCTCACACTGTCACCCTACCTCCTCACACTGTCACCCTACCTCCTCACACTGTCACCCTACCTCCTCACACTGTCACTCTACCTCCTAACACAGTCACCCTACCTCCTCACACAGTCACCCTACCTCCTAACACAGTCACCCTACCTCCTCACACAGTCACCCTACCTCCTAACACAGTCACCCTACCTCCTCACACAGTCACCCTACCTCCTCACACTGTCACCCTACCTCCTCACACAGTCACCCTACCTCCTCACACTGTCACCCTACCTCCTCACACAGTCACCCTACCTCCTCACACAGTCACCCTACCTCCTCACACAGTCACCCTACCTCCTCACACTGTCACCCTACCTCCTCACACAGTCACCCTACCTCCTCACACTGTCACCCTACCTCCTCACACAGTCACCCTACCTCCTCACACAGTCACCCTACCTCCTCACAGTCACCCTACCTCCTCACACTGTTACCCTACCTCCTCACACTGTCACCCTACCTCCTCACACTGTCACCCTACCTCCTCACACTGTCACCCTACCTCCTCACACAGTCACCCTACCTCCTCACACAGTCACCCTACCTCCTTACACAGTCACCCTACCTCCTCACACTGTCACCCTACCTCCTCACACAGTCACCCTACCTCCTTACACTGTCACCCTACCTCCTTACACTGTCACCCTACCTCCTTACACTGTCACCCTACCTCCTTACACTGTCACCCTACCTCCTCACACTGTTACCCTACCTCCTCACACTGTCACCCTACCTCCTCACACTGTCACCCTACCTCCTCACACTGTCACCCTACCTCCTCACACAGTCACCCTACCTCCTCACACAGTCACCCTACCTCCTCACACAGTCACCCTACCTCCTTACACTGTCACCCTACCTCCTCACACTATTACCCTACCTCCTCACACTGTCACCCTACCTCCTCACAGTCACCCTACCTCCTCACACTGTCACCCTACCTCCTCATACTGTCACCCTACCTCCTCATACTGTCACCCTACCTCCTCACACAGTCACCCTACCTTCTCATACTGTCACCCTACCTCCTCATACTGTCACCCTACCTCCTCATACTGTCACCCTACCTCCTCACACAGTCACCCTACCTCCTCACACAGTCACCCTACCTCCTCACACTGTTAACCTACCTCCTCATACTGTCACCCTACCCCCTCACACTGTTACCCTACCTCCTCACACAGTCACCCTACCTCCTCACACTGTCACCCTACCTCCTCACACTGTCACCCTACCTCCTAACAGTTACCCTACCTCCTCACACAGTCACCCTACCTCCTCACACTGTTACCCTACCTCCTCACACAGGTCAACCCTACCTCCTCCACACAGTCACCCTACCCTCCTCACACTGTTCACCCTACCTCCTCATTTTACTGTCACCCTACCTCCTCACACTCCACTATTACCCTACCTCCTCACACTGTCACCCTACCTCCTCACACTGTCACCCTACCTCCTCATACTGTCACCCCTACCTCCTCACACAGTCACTCTACCTCCTCATACTGTCACCCTACCTCCTCATACTGTCACCCTACCTCCTCATACTGTTACCCTACCTCCTCACACTGTCACCCTACCTCCTCACACTGTCACCCTACCTCCTCACACTGTCACCCTACCTCCTCACACAGTCACCCTACCTCCTCACACAGTCACCCTACCTCCTCACACAGTCACCCTACCTCCTCACACTGTCAACCTACCTCCTCACACTGTCACCCTACCTCCTCACACTGTCACCCTACCTCCTCACACTGTCACCCTACCTCCTCACACAGTCACCCTACCTCCTCACACTGTCACCCTACCTCCTCACACTGTCAACCTACCTCCTAACACAGTCACCCTACCTCCTCACACAGTCACCCTACCTCCTCACACTGTCACCCTACGTCCTAACACAGTTACCCTACCTCCTCACACTGTCACCCTACCTCCTCACACAGTTACCCTACCTCCTTACACTGTCACCCTACCTCCTCACACAGTTACCCTACCTCCTCACACTGTCACCCTACCTCCTCACACTGAAACCCTACCTCCTCACACAGTTACCCTACCTCCTCACACTGTCACCCTACCTCCTCACCTCACCCTAACCCTCACCGTACCCTACCTCCTCCACCTTCCACCCCCTCCCTCCTACCCTTACTCCTACCTCCTACACCGTCAACCTAAACCTCTCACACGTACCCTACCTCCTCCACAAGTCATCCCCTAACTCCCCAAAAAGCTCCTAACCCCTCCACGTCCTCCACACTGTCACCCCTACCCCCTACAAAACTGTCACCCTACCTCCTCACACGTCAAAACCTACCTCTCCACATGTCACCCTACCTCCCACCCAGTCACCCTACCTCCCTACACTGTAACCTACTCCTCACCCTTACCCTACCTCTCCCCACCTTGTCCCCACCCCCTCACACGTCACCCCACCTCCTCACAGTCAAACCCCACCTCCTCACACGTCACCCTACCTCCTCACCCCTGTCACCCTACCTCCTCACACAGTACCCTACCTCCTCAACACGAAAACCCCACCTCCTCAAAGTACCTACCTCCTCACACTGTCACCCTACCTCCTCACACTGTCACCCTACCTCCTCATACAGTCACCCTACCTCCTCATACTGTCACCCTACCTCCTCACACTGTCACCCTACCTCCTCACACTGTCACCCTACCTCCTCACACTGAAACCCTACCTCCTCACACTGAAACCCTACCTCCTCACACTGAAACCCTACCTCCTCACACTGTCACCCTACCTCCTCACACTGTCACCCTACCTCCTCACACTGTCACCCTACCTCCTAACACTGTCACCCTACCTCCTCACACTGAAACCCTATCTCTTCACACTGTCACCCTACCTCCTCACACTGTCACCCTACCTCCTCACACAGTTACCCTACCTCCTCACACTGTCACCCTACCTCCTCACACTGAAACCCTACCTCCTCACACAGTTACCCTACCTCCTCACACTGTCACCCTACCTCCTCACACTGAAACCCTATCTCTTCACACTGTTTCCTTACCTCTTCACACTGTTTGCGTGCATTGTGAAGACATTCTGTAATGACAGAGAGCGATGACTTGCCACCAAACACCTGTCGATTGACAGTTGATACAAACATCTGTAGTTCCTTCTTGGCCCAAACAACAAATGCTGAAACATAAATATTATAAACATACAAGAAATACTACATTTACTTCTTAATCAATATTTCTCTTTTTTCAACTTTTACTGTAGACATACATGTATTTATTTCGGCAGACTCTAATTTAAATGTACAATTTGTATAACTTAATTTGAACAGCTTTGTAAGATGATGAATTAGTGCTCCAGGAATGCTTGTCAATGTACAGGAACTACAATTTGTGCAATCAGAATGCTTTAAGTCCAAAAATACACTAAAATCAAGATTTCCGCTAGATAAATAAATAAGTTTACAGTATACAGTTTTGGATTGGTCAACAAATACATATTATCTTTCATTGGTCAAAGAAAATATGTTTGCTTAATGCTTATACATCTCTGACAATGAGTAATTATGCTCATTTGAAAACCAGGATAGGCTGTTGTAATTTTTCATAAAATGCCAAAGTTACATACTTTACACTATGACCACCCTCCAAAAGTTACATACTTTACACTATGACCACCCTCCAAAAGTTACATACTTTACACTATGACCACCCTCCAAAGTTACATACTTTACACTATGACCACCCTCCAAAGTTACATACTTTACACTATGACCACCCTCCAAAAGTTACATACTTTACACTATGACCACCCTCCAATAGGTACATACTTTAAACTATTACCACCCTCCAAAAGTTAATTCTTTACACTATGACCACCCTCCAAAAGTTACATACTTTACACTATGACCACCCTCCAAAAGTTACATACTTTACACTATGACCACCCTCCAAAAGTTACATACTTTACACTATGACCACCCTCCAAAAGTTACATACTTTACACTATGACCACCCTCCAAAAGTTACATTCTTTACTCTATGACAACCCTCCAAAAGTTACATACTTTAAACACTATTACAACCTTCCAAAGTTTGAGCTTTTCTTTTCATCAATTTTAAAGTGAATAAATAATTAACTGCATCCTGAAGAAAGTCTATCACACTCCATCTCTATACTGTATAGTGTTACTGCTGGTCGTATCAGCAATCATTCTTAGAACACTGTTATGTTAGGGTTTTATTGTAATTTGTTGGTGTCAATGATTATATTTCTATGTCGTGGCCTTCATGATATGCACTTTAATGACAAGCAGTGTATAATTAGCTGTGATGAAGCATCTTTAAACAGTGTGGTCGTGGATAGAACTCTCACCTGACATACAGCCGTAGTGTTCCTGGAATGCCTTCATGAACTCCTTGCCGGTCTCTGAGAGACAAGGTATAAAGACATCACACAGGCGTCGGATATACAGTGTGGTAGCCCCCTCAAACTTCAGCTGACGGATATTGTATTTGATTATGGAGCTTCTATTCTTCAGGAACAAGTCACAGGCCTGTACCAACGAAGGAACATTACAATAAAGTCGATATGATCAATTTAACATCAACATTACAATAAAGTCGGTATGATCAATTTAACATCAACAGTACAATAAAGTCGGTATGATCAATTTAACATCAACATTACAATAAAGTCGGTATGATCAATTTAACATCAACAGTACAATAAAGTCGATTTGATCAATTTAACATCAACATTACAATAAAGTTGATATGATCAATTTAACATTACAAGATCATACTTGTTTTAGTGATGACATTGAATCAAACCTAAGATATCAACAAATCACCCCTGTACAACACCACAACTGTACTAAATCTTACGGCTGATTCCCTGAACGCCTACATTTTGAAATAACACCCTACTGGCTATGTTTGTACAGTAATTATAGTCTGTTCTGGTGAAGTCACTTTTGTTACCTGTGGTTTACCTGTGTATGTTACCTGTAATTTTCATTGAATTTCCCATCAAAATCAAATGTCAATATTCAATGAATATACTGCACAAAAATACAATATATTGGAATTAACTATGCACATGATAATTGTCAATACTTATTTAAACAATTTAATAATGATCAAATTATTAAATATCAATGATTATCAAATTAGTATTTATAAATGATTCGTTGAAATTGATATTAATTGATAATTCATTGAAATTAATATTTATTAATAATTCAATGAAATTGATATCATAAAATACCTTTTGATAATTCTATCAATTTCATCAAACTAAAAATTATATCAAATACTTTGCTTTTTTCCTTAATACAAGTTATAATCAAAATGTTCTTTTTTCTCATTTGAACGCCTCTCTGATACCTGATATATGATAACTGAAGATAATGATGTTGTTAAGTAAAAACCGCTCACTTTACTGAGACCAGTAAAAGTGATGAGCTGTGTTAATGTAACCCACGCTACGGATGGCGTGACACTTGGATATTAAAACCGAAGCTACATGTACATTTATGTATCTATATAAACTTCAAAATTATCATCAGGACTTATCATTCCACTGTTTGCACTCATACCGTTATTACCATCTTTGGCTAATACTCAGTTAGACTTTAACTTTATTAGGAATAGGTTATGAGACAGATGTACACCATCAACATCGGGACAGACTCTTCACCATCTTCCCGGGGACCAACATCAAGGGATGCTTTTCCATTTCACCCAATGCAACGACACCTATAGGAGACTGGTTCGCCGCGCAGCTGTATTGCCACTTGTACCACTACACCAAGTAGAAGACGTAAGAGAACATCCAGGAAGCTGACCTACACATTGACGTTACGCCATTCACAGACTACGTTGTTGACCAGTGGATAGAGGGAGACAGTTGGGAACCACTACGACAACGACGGACCTGAAGGACGACCAACCACTTAGAAGCCTGGCACGGGAAACTCAAAAAGATTGTACACCATACACATCCTAACATCTTCACAATTATACGGACATTCAAGGACATACAGCCAGGCTACTAATGAGATAACTAGACTTCAACGTCGCGCTGGACCCCGACCCAGGAAATACAGAAACATTGACACTCGCCTTGTCCTTCAGAAACAGAGACTGGAGAACCATATAATATCCTACACCGACGCAGCCTCCGAATTTCTTCACTTAGGTTATACTGATGTAACATGGACAAGGTTGTACTGATGTAACATTGACAAGGTTGTAATGATGTAACATGGACAAGGTTGTACTGATGTAACATGGACAAGGTTGTACTGATGTAACATGGACAAGGTTGTACTGATGTAACATGGACAAGGTTGTACTGATGTGACATGGACAAGGTTGTACTGATGTAACATTGACAAGGTTGTAATGATGTAACATGGACAAGGTTGTACTGATGTAACATGGACAAGGTTGTACTGATGTAACATGGACAAGGTTGTAATGATGTAACATGGACAAGGTTGTACTGATGTGACATGGACAAGGTTGTACTGATGTGACATGGACAAGGTTGTACTGATGTAACATGGACAAGGTTGTACTGATGTAACACGGACAAGGTTGTACTGATGTAACACGGACAAGGTTGTACTGATGTAACACGGACAAGGTTGTACTGATGTAACATGTACAAGGTTGTACTGATGTAACATGGACAAGGTTGTACTGATGTAACATGTACAAGGTTGTACTGATGTAACATGTACAAGGTTGTACTGATGTAACATGTACAAGGTTGTACTGATGTAACACGGACAAGGTTGTACTGATGTGACATGGACAAGGTTGTACTGATGTAACATGGACAGTGCTTTATCCTATTTTTATTGTACTACACTGTGATAATAAATTTGTAGATTTGTTCCAACTGTGTACATGTATACATGTATTTGCATGCCTGTTACAGTTTTCTGTGTATATTCATTGATTTCAATTTTGTCCGTTGTATAACATTATATTATTTAAACATAATGTAAGATTCTAATAGTCCTACCAAAATATGTGATATTATACGTACACGTACAGAACCATGCCTATACTAAACCCCAACTGTATCAAATCATACATAAACAGAACAGTGCCTACACTAAACCACAACTGTACTAAATCCTACATACACAGAGCCGTGCCTACACTAAACCACAACTGTACTAAATCTTACATACACAGAGCCGTGCCTACACTAAACCACAACTGTACTAAATCTTACATACACAGAGCCGTGCCTACACTAAACCCCAACTGTACCAAATCATACATACACAGAACAGTGCCTACACTAAACCATATCTGTACTAAATCTTACATACACAGAGCCGTGCCTACACTAAACCACAACTGTACTAAATCTTACATACACAGAGCCGTGCCTACACTAAACCCCAACTGTACCAAATCATACATACACAGAACAGTGCCTACACTAAACCACATATGCACCACTACTGCATTAAACTTAATTGCAACACTCGAACTAAAAATCACCTTTACTGAACTCAATTTGCCCTGAATCACACCAGTGTCACCACAACTGTACTAAGCCACAACTGTAATAAATTTTACCTGTTACAAGCCACAACTGCGCTAAATTTACTCTGTACCAATTGTAAGCCACATCTGTACCTGTACCAATTCCAAGCCACACCAATACTAAATCATACCTGTCACCACACCTGTACTAAATCATACCTGTGTCACCACACCCGTACTAAATCATACCTGTGTCACCACACCAATACTAAATCATACCTGTGTCACCACACCCGTACTAAATCATACCTGTGTCACCACACCTGTACTTAATCATACCTGTGTCACCACACCCGTACTAAATCATACCTGTGTCACCACACCCGTACTAAATCATACCTGTGTCACCACACCCATACTAAATCATACCTGTGTCACTACACCTGTACTAAATCATACCTGTGTCACCACACCCGTACTAAATCATACCTGTGTAACCACACCAGTACTAAATCATACCTGTGTCACTACACCTGTCACCACACCTGACTAATTCATACCTGTCACCACACCTGTACTAAATCATACCTGTGTCACCACACCTGTCACCACACCCGTACTAAATCATACCTGTCATCACACCTGTCACCACACCTGTCACCACACCTGTACTAAATCATACCTGTGTCACCACACCTGTCACCACACCCGTACTAAGTCATACCTGTGTCACCACACCTGTACTAAATCATACCTGTCACCACATCCGTACTAAATCATACCTGTGTCACCACACCTGTCACCACACCCGTACTAAGTCATACCTGTGTCACCACACCTGTACTAAATCATACCTGTCACCACATCCGTACTAAATCATACCTGTGTCACCACACCTGTCACCACACCCGTACTAAGTCATACCTGTGTCACCACACCTGTACTAAATCATACCTGTGTCACCACACCTGTCACCACACCCGTACTAAGTCATACCTGTGTCACTACACCTGTACTAAGTCATACCTGTGTCACCACACCTGTCACCACACCCGTACCAAATCATACCTGTCACCACACCCGTACTAAATCATACCTGTGTCACTACACCTGTACTAAATCATACCTGTGTCACTACACCTGTACTAAATCATACCTGTGTCACCTCACCCGTACTTAATCATACCTGTGTCACCTCACCCGTACTAAATCATACCTGTGTCACCACACCTGTACTTAATCATACCTGTGTCACCACACCCGTACTAAATCATACCTGTGTCACCACACCCGTACTAAATCATACCTGTGTCACCACACCCATACTAAATCATACCTGTGTCACCACACCTGTACTTAATCATACCTGTGTCACCACACCCGTACTAAATCATACCTGTGTCACCACACCCGTACTAAATCATACCTGTGTCACCACACCCGTACTAAATCATACCTGTGTCACCACACCCGTACTAAGTCATACCTGTGTCACCACACCTGTACTAAATCATACCTGTCACCACATCCGTACTAAATCATACCTGTGTCACCACACCTGTCACCACACCCGTACTAAGTCATACCTGTGTCACCACACCTGTACTAAATCATACCTGTCACCACATCCGTACTAAATCATACCTGTGTCACCACACCTGTCACCACACCCGTACTAAGTCATACCTGTGTCACCACACCTGTACTAAATCATACCTGTGTCACCACACCTGTCACCACACCCGTACTAAGTCATACCTGTGTCACCACACCTGTCACCACACCCGTACCAAATCATACCTGTCACCACACCCGTACTAAATCATACCTGTGTCACTACACCTGTACTAAATCATACCTGTGTCACTACACCTGTACTAAATCATACCTGTGTCACCTCACCCATACTTAATCATACCTGTGTCACCTCACCCATACTAAATCATACCTGTGTCACCACACCCATACTAAATCATACCTGTGTCACCACACCCGTACTAAATCATACCTGTGTCACCACACCTGTACTAAATCATACCTGTGCAGACTTGCCAAGTCTGATAAGCTGCATCACAGCACGCCTGGCTGCACGAGGTCCTCCTCGGAGTGATCGCTCCGGGGACACCTGTAACTCCCCCATAAGTCCCTCTGTCAGCTGTTTTACACGGTGATCGATCCTAGCCCTGAAGGAGAAATACCGACCCTAGCATTATTACAACAAGGAGGGAAATTATTCTCATATCAGGAATAAGAAATAAATAAGCAAGTCTTTAGCATAAACTGATGTATTTAACAATAAATTTACAATAAACTAAACTATTATAATGCTACAGCCTTTGTTATAATTATTAGCGATGAAAATTAATAAAAGTTTCTTTGGATTGAAAATTTTGAAAATGTAATGTTGATTATAATTTTAGGTTTTACGCTATATGATAGGAATCAAAGGACTCGAAAAAAATCCTGTTTTCAAAATGTCTCAGAATTACCAAATAAATATACAAAGGACACATTGTTTTTTTTGTTTTTTTGCTTTTGTAAAATGTCTTAATCTAAAGGATATTTATTTAGCTCAACACTACCTTGTCAGAATTCTTTAACAAACAGGTAAACTTGTCAAGACACACATGTATAAATATACAGGAATAACCATCTACAAGGGAGATAATTCATGGTACAAATTTTCACATCGGGTATTTACTTTTTATTTCATCAGTATGTTTAATGACTGCAAATACAGTGATCATAGCTCTAAAGTAGTCAAGTAACTGTCTGGACAACTTACCTGAATTCTTTAACGGCAGGAACTTTTGGACAATCTTTCAAATATTCATTAACTGAAATGAAGGTTTGATCAAAATATAGATTTCGATAGATACAAAGGAGAGGTGGAAAGATGGAGTTTGATAATGGAGTTTTTGGTCATGATTTTAAAGTATAAACATGACAACATAAACATAGACATTAACAAGAACAGTGCGGATCGTTTTCTTTTTTCTGACTTTTGTTTCCAGTAAGGTTTATAATGCAAAAACTAAACTATTTCACTCCAAATTATACAAACTCTGCCCCCCCCCCCCCCCCCCCCCATCCACACTGTCCCTAATTTTACCCCCCCCCCCCCCTCTCAAAATACACATATATATATATATACATATATGATGCTCTGTAAAAAGAATTTAATGTGAACAGATCATACCTCTCTCAACTAAATCAACAGCTCCTTCAAAATCTCTTTGAGCAATACACATATCCAAATCTTCTGGAAGTTCTTGTAGCCAATCAGAATTCAGGAAATCAGTTTCTATGGCAGCAAGAGCCTCACTGTCATCCTCTTCTCCAAAGGCTGATGAAAAACACATCATCATTATCATTTTCAGAAAAAAAACATGATTATTTCCAATAACAATAAATATATAAAGCTATTAAATGTAAATGAAAGAACAAAAGTTGTATCAGAACGCAATATGAAGGAATTACACCAAATAAATATAATGAAATATTTCATCCTGACACTCACGGTTGCTATCCTCTGTAGGTGTTGCCGAGGCAACGGCCTGTTGCTCTGCTAAGAAAATGGCAGCCTCTTTCTTCTGTTTGTCCCTGCTGGCCTTTCTCTTTTTTGTTTCTTCCAAAATGTCAAGCCACTGTCTCTGTTAAAAGGATAAAAATTTGTTTGTGTTAAAAAATAATGAGCCACTGTCTTCAAAAAGACAAATCTGTGTTACAAAATATTGAGTCTCTATCAAAAATTCTGAATGTGTTACATGGCCAAGCCTTTATAAAACTATGTTTATCAATAGATATATAAGGTGGAACATCAACATCCAGATTCTGTGTTTATTACAGGTTACATGCTTCACCTAAGCTAGGCTAGCTTTCATCAAAACCTTGATATACAATTTTTCAGAGCTAAGGTAGATCATCACATGACAATTACAATAGACATATTAGAGATTAGACAGAGCAAAGTATTTCCTAAAATATACACAATAAAACATAGGGTAACAAATTATATGCCTCGACTCACTACCGGCACTAAGATCCAGCAGACCTCCAGATACAACAATGGTACACAGCTCACCTTAGCCTTGGCACTATCTGCCTGGTACATCTTGGAGTCAGGGAACATGAGGATTTTGAAGGCATTCTTGACTGGTCCAGCATCCCGAACATTGACCACAGCCAGACTGTCCAGTTCATACAAGCCCTGGAACCTGTACCTCACTGGTCCCCGCCTATAAAACATACAGCTTTCACCAATAACCATGGCAATACATAGTTACTGTATTTATCCACAAATAAATCCTACCAATAATATTTAGCCCCTTCTTCATTTTGCAAAAACAATTTTGCAAAAACAATCACTTTTAAAATAAGTTAAAAGTGGTTAAAAAATAAGCTCTCCTCTCTGATACTGGACTTTTACACTAGGGAAGGGGACTCATTTGAGGAGGAATGTGGGTGTAAAACATTTCTGGACTTCTTTCATCAAAGATATTTTGAAAGCAATATTTTCACATATCACATCAAGTTGTATATCAAGAATACTTTTGATGCATAAACCTTAATTCCTAAACACCATATATGAAAATATGAATGAGGAAAGTCTAATCATAAGATAGCCGATTGGTGTCGAGTAAATAGTACTTGTTACATTAGGTTGCCACATAAACATGTACATCCTTTTTCTATTTCTGTATTGAGAAAACATTTTTTGGCCAATTTTTTTTGTTACATTTGACAAAATATTAATTATTAAATAACTTTTTCCTCACGATATTATATTTCTACATATCACCTGGACATTACAAGGTACTGCAAATAATTGCTATCAATACTTGGGTATTAAAAGATCCTATTCACACCTGTTGGGAAGCCATGTCGCAATCATTAAGCTGTCATTGAGAAGGAAGGAATGGACTCGTTGAATCTGCATGAAGGACTCAGCATCCAGCTCTGCCAGGTCACTGTTGTGTACCAGATGTCGCCCTGGGACCTCAGTCACACTCTGTAACACACGTTATATACAAAATACGCAATGACTGTAAAGTCTACTATATAAAGATGTGATGGATATAGACAAAAGTCTACCCGGTGATGTATAATTTTGGCAAATTTGTTGATGTCCTGAATACAAATTCTACATCTGAGAGTAGAATTTTAATAGCCCACATCTCTATAATGAATGATTTTTTTTCACAAGATAAAACATATATATTTGCCAAAACTGTGACAAAAGGATTGGGCACACATTATAAAAACATAATCAACACCCATTCCTTTTGTATCTCTCTCATCTGAGAGTATTAAAGGTAAGAATAAGGAACATTACAGAAACAACAATAGATGATTTTATAGATAATTACAAAATAACCACCACGACATTTTGAGAGAAGGTAATTATTACGGAAAAGATTCACACCAGATCTTATTGGTTAAATATGTTTGTGACAATTGATCTGTGAATGAACGTGAAGTAGCTTGTGTAAAGTCTACCTGCTAACATTAACTTACAGAACAGCCCTCCACCTTCTCCAGGAGGAAAGCCAGATTTTTTCTTGTTTCCTCTTCAGGGTTTTCCTGTTCTTGTTCTTTCGGTTCTTCAACTATTGCTGTAAAGGCATTGCAGTGAATGTGATTACCTCCCTTTGTTTAAACCCTGCTGTTGCTCGAGCCCCACTTGATTTGCACTCTTCTCAGAAGAGAAGCCTTCTAAGAAGATCGCATTCTGTTATATGTAAATCGAGTAAACCAGTAGAATATAACCCAAAATAAATAAGTTTTTAAGTTTCCTCAAACACTATGACACAAACACGTGCATGTATGTGTCATAAACCCTTCTCTAGTGAAACTCATCACTCGCACACTTAAAACATGGTCACCGCCATCTTGGAAGATACATCTTCCAGCTTCGAGATGGAAGAGGTAGAGGATCTTCCAGAAGCAGAAGAGCTACAAATCGAGTGACCGGAAGATATATTCTAGGCAGAGAAGAGTGCAAATCGAGTGGGGCTCTGCAGTTCAGGATGAAACTATCTCCATTTAACTAAACAAACTGTTACTACTAATATAGGTCTATTAGTATACATTGCAGGATGGAATTATCTAATTAAACAATCTGTTGCTATTGCAGTGCAGGGATTTAAGATCTCCCTTTTACTAAACAAAATGTTTCTGTAAATGTGTAGGTCTATTGCAATTCAGGGTAAGTAATTACCTCCCTTTGTTTTTTTTATCAGTTATATCTATCTCCCGTTGTCTATATGGCATGTTTGTGTTATAATTCTCCATGTGATAGGCCAGAACTTAAGCCGATTTATAGTGCTACCTCACTGTAACATACTGCTGAAGACACCCAGCAGGACACCCCACCTGGTCACATTATACTGACAACGGGCAAACCAGTCGTCCCACTCCCAAAGACTGACCTTTATCACTGACCAATGACATTTCCATCATGGAGGACATGAGACTCTTCTGTTCTGTGAGGGTGTGGCTGAGTTGGTACATCTCTCCCTCCAAGACTGAGTGTAGTGTTAAGGATGGCTACACATATATGTAATTATAAAACCTGTAAAACGTTTTACTTAAAAGAAATGTAAACTTTATTTATTTTACAACAATTGCAAAACAAGCTTTATCAACTTATATTAATCACACTTCTTGGCCCGGATGGAAGCACGCGATGGGTCTTTAATACTGTGGGAGCTAACCAGAGTACCCGGAGAAAACCCACATGGTCGGGCAGGTGACCCCATACCTTTTCACATCCGATCGGGGAATCAAATCCTGGCCGCCTAGATGAAAGGCAAGTGTGTTACCACTGTGCCACCCGACCACCGCAAAATGTTTGACTTAAAGCAACTATAAAAGAGTGGAAAACAGATTTACAAATTACACCTCAGATTGCCTTTTGAAAACAAATAATCAACACTGCAGATTACAAAATGCTATATGTTAAGGCAATAAGAGGTTGAAAACCTAAGTATGTGAAAATCTACCTTATACCAATTGCTGTGCATTTCAATCGAAAAATCATGTTTTTTTTTAATATAACAGCAGCTAAATATATGTGTAAATTTAACAATATTTATCATTGATTTCTTTTCAAAGACAAGAAATATACGACTTGTTTATATTTGGAAGTAACACTGAAAACTCATTATACTATTATAATTGCAATATATTTGTATAAAAGGATACTGGATATTTCTTTTGCTGTCTCAATAAATTGAAAATAATTTTTGTAGACATTTTTCTTGAGAGAGTGTGCTGTTTCATCCGACAAGATCTGAACTTTCTGTTTCATAACCAATAAATCACTTTCTCCTCCAGGTCCCTCAGCCAATTTGCTGACAACTGTAAATAGAGTAACATATATCTATATCTCTTCATTGTCTTCAAACTTTATTTTACTGAAAGTATGCCTAATTTTTAAAATATATATATCAGCCCTGTGACTCATAAATATATAATTAATAAAACAACCAGAAAGCTGATGAATTTAACATTTGAATATTCTATATAGTCAGTTTATACACCAGACGTCTCGATCCTATATATCATTATGTTGAGGTATCTAGCTTAATACATCAAATACTTGAAATAGGGCAGCTTCAAAATATTGCAAAAATGGTCCCCGCCCACCTTGATCACTTGTTTACATTAACAACCTGCCGCTAAAGATACATTCTACCCAAACTGAACAGTCAAAAGTAAAAGATAATATATCAAAGTATCTGTATGCAAAATAACAAAGAATACGACGAAATATTTCTCACAATTTTCAGGATTAAAATCCTGCTTCGACAACACTCTCGCCAGCCCTCCATGGTCAGCCATTTCCGTGAATGACTAATATTAAAACCAAATTGATGATGTTGAATTTCCGGATCTCAAACAGGAATTCTGCTAAGTCTTCCTATTAAAAGAAATTTTGGTTATAAATTAAGCACTTATATATCAATTGAATATCTTATGTCTCTGTTAAGCAGAAAATGGATCACGATATTTATATTTGCTATTTTTTTTTATTTTGTATTTATTTTCGGAATTTTCGGATCAGGTTTTATATTCGCCTGGCAATGGCGGCGATTAGGAAAGGTAGAGTGAGTTTACAGACCTTCAGTGTGGGTGCGTGTATTACACTGCTACCCTGTATCGGCGTGTTGGGCAGAAACTTCCAAAACATATGGGATGACTTCTGGATCCTGCTTCTCCTGGCCTACATCGTGTGTTACAATGGAGTCCTGTTTGTCATGTACAACGTCCAGTGGAACCAGAAAGACTTCTACAAGGTTGTCGGATCTGACACGTTGTTAACTTGTTTATTTCATCAAAAAGAGAGAAAATGATGAATACAATGTTTATTTATCAAAGAGAGAGAAAATTATGAATGCAATATAAAGATATATGATAGAGCATTTCAAAAGGAAATCAATTGCATTTAAATGCTTTTTAAACAAGTTTCATAAAATACTAGAAAATTAAATAGAAATTTTATGTAAAGTTGATAATATATACTGTATGCTGTTAAATTCACTGAAATATTTTATTTTCCCTCATTTTTATGACAATAATATACCAAAATCCTCCAATTTTTTTCTTAAACCACTTGCTGTTTTCACATTGAAAATGGGCCTATAAGGTAATTAAAAAACAAAAACTTTGTGATTTTTCAAATTTCCCCTTTTCAGTACTGGTTTTCTCCTTTTGTCCAAGAAGTGCAGTTTCCCCTAAATTCTAGATTAGTCTATTCTGATGATGATGATGATGATGATGTACATGTATGTTCATGTTTGTCTCATTGAAAATTGTAACAGCATGGAACAGATGCAGACTTCATTAGTGCTGCCTAACTGATATGAAGACATCCAGCAGGGCACTCCACTCTGTCACATCATACTGGCAAAGGGCAAACTTGTTGTCTCAGTCCCCTAAATGTTGAGCACTAATTAAATCACTTTATCAGAAACTATTATTTTAATAGCCTCTGGTATGTCTTAGCAAGGGAAAGATCCAAAATCCTGTTTCACGGTGGTGTGAGGCGGTGTCAAAAGAGATATTAGGAAGAGATGAGAAAAGATGCATGAAAAGATGAGATCCCATAATGAAATTAAATTACCTTTTATATAATTATGAATCATGCAATGGGGGCAGCAAGTAGTTCTTATATCAGGGAGACCCCTGTTTTCTTACTCATAATTGAAAGTCAGTACAATAAAACTTCGTTATGGCATAACCGAAATGCCAGAAGTTTTTAGATTATGAGTTAAAATATTAACTTGGTCTTAATTTCCCAACAGGTGGCAGTGCGAGCAGCGTTTTTGGGAACAGTGTTTGGACTTGGGATACTCATAAGTGTGTCTGGAACAACATGGAAATATTTTGGCTGGTACATAGTTGCACTGAGCTTTTTCCATTTTTCTGAGTATTACACAACAGCTGTAACCAATCCACGCTCACTGACGTTAGACTCATTCCTCCTGGATCATAGTCGAGAATACAAACTAGCCGCGATGGCCAGCTGGTTAGAATTTACTATTGAGTGGTACATAGCTCCAGGTAAGATTTTGTAATCACTTATAAATATAATTTCCTATTGTCGCCTACAAGTGTCAATTCATGTTATTGCCTTATTAAAAAAAGAATTAAAGAATTAAATCATGATGAAGATATTTATAGATATATAGACTATAGCTACCAGTCTATCTACTTTAATCTTGTGGAATTGCAGAATTAACATTGTAGCCAATAGATCATTTGAGCAACACTGAGAGAAAATTAAAACTTGATGCACTGTATATCACTGTATAACTATAACACTTTATTGAGTTTATTTATATCAATATTAATTTTATTAAAATGAAAACTTAATTTATTTATTCTTAAATCTTATTGTTATAATATATTGCGTGATTTTGTGGTAATGTTCTCTTACACTTTACCTGATTTCAGGTCTGAAACAGTTCCATATGATCAGTTACGTGGGCTTGTTAATAGTACTTCTAGGGGAGATAATCCGTAAGGCCAGTATGTTCACAGCTAAGACAAACTTTAACCACTACGTCCAATACATCAAACAAGATGGCCACACACTGGTGACATCAGGCATCTACTCCTACTGTCGTCATCCATCATACGTGGGCTGGTTCTACTGGAGCATCGGCACACAGGTATGTCACAAAAAAATGTCCATAAAAATATAAATGTTTGTTTAGGGTCACATGAGGCAAAAACCACCATACCTGAGGTATCATCACTTACCGGTATGTTCTGAAACAAGTTTGGTGAGATTCAGTATATCAAACATGATGTATGATACATTTGAGTGATTTAGATTACTAGATTACTAGTGACTAAATTGGTCGAAAATACACATTCACAATCATGTATTTTTTATGTACAGAATATTTATAAGAGTTGCCTCCCCTATGCAAGTTGAAAATAGTTGACCTCCCACTTGACATGGGTACTATTTGGAAACATCTCGAAGACTCGGCTTGTTGACAAATATATATATTATAGATTCTGTTCCTGACATATACATGGTAAAACTGCCTAATTTCTATACAACAATTCATTATTGCACTAGTCTGGTAACAAATCAAGTGTACTAATTACTATGAAGAAAATATATTGTAAAATTTTAACTTCAAAACTCATTTAAAAAAAATTGTTTGATTCACAGCTGATCCTGTTCAATCCGGTATGTCTGGTGGGTTATACAATTGTTTCATGGAAATTCTTCAAGGAAAGGATTTATGAAGAAGAAATTTATTTGCTCAACTTTTTCGGAGAACATTATTTGGACTATCAGAAGAAAGTTGGCACTGGTTTGCCGTTTATTTCAGGGTACCGGGGAGAAATGTAGGCTCTGTGATAATTATGCATATAGTCTAGAAACCAAATTTATGCCTTTAGCAGCTGAATTCCATTTATTATGACATTCATAGATATTTACGATGGTTTTGGATAACTATTCAACAGGACCTTGTTGTTATCTTCTGAGCATGCTATGCATGTTTTCATTTATGCTATATCTATTGGGCTATTTATCCGCAAATAAGCACCTGCCATCAAATAAGCCCCATTCTTCGTTTTTGCAGAATCAATTTTAAAATAATAAACTGGAAGTGCTTCACAAACAAGTCCATGCACTCCACCAAACTTTAATAGTATTTTTTTACACCATGGGAAGGGGCTTATTTGAGGATAAATACTGTATTAAATTGATTTCAATATGAGTCGGACGTTTCGGGTCCAATAACTATGATAACTTACTATAACTCACTTTATGTTTAGTATACATATCATTATCTCCATTGTCCTTTAAGTGACTATGTACCGTTACATGTTCTGTTTTAAAAATATTTGTGATATCACTGAATTCTTCACATTAATTACATGTAATTTTATAAGTGTATAAGTTATAAGGTATAAGTGATGTTCTTTACATCTTTCTAGACGTTGTCAGTTTCGAAATAAATGTCCCTGTGATAATGCAAAATTTACAATCTACTCATGATCATTAATACTGCATAAAATATATCTTCCAAATTCCCTGTCTAAAATGAGGAAAAAAAACAGATTCCAGCTCTGTAATTTTTAATAACTTTACGTGATAATGTTAGAACTATATAATATATTACTAGCATGTTGGTAGCACTACATGATAATATATGGTAACAATAGAAATGATACAAATGCTATCACATGAATTTTATGTCATTAGTATGTGAGTAGAATGTATCCAGTAAGTTGTCTAGAGCGCTCTACCTCATACTGCTAAAGGGATGATACAATGATCCCATTGTTTGAAAGAGGCATGTCAATATTTATATCAGTTTTACAAGATAAAGGCATAGAGTTAAGGAATTATTGTCTGTTTTTTAGAGCAAATAATATCATGTTTTTGAGAGCAAATGGTGTGTTTACATCAGTTGGGAGCAAATAATATCATGTTTTTGAGAGCAAATAATGTTTTTATTAAACAAGAACATCAAGTGATATAATGAAATGTTTTGGTAAGTATTTTGTTCGCTAAACCAAGTAAAAATATTTTTTAGGGAAAATTCAATTATGTTTTTAAGTAAGAATGATACTGGTTTACATTGTTGAAAGGCCAAATTTAATAGTATATTACAATAAGTTTGAATAATGTCTTGGAGGAAGAAGATCGTGACTTCGTTGGCCAATAGATTTGACTGACATGAAGGAAAAACATTTGATGATAGTATAATTAGATCAGAATTTTGTCAAATGAAAGAAGTTATGGCTAAATATCGAACTGGACTTAAAAACTTTCATGAAATATATTCTACATAACATACATCAGAGACAAGAACAAGATAAAAACCTCCAACTAGATTGATGTATTGAGTACGTATATACAGTGTATTTAAGATAACAAACACCTATATTTGGTCATTTAAGAAATATTTCTGTTGGAAAAATAATGATAAGATTATATCCTGTATAAGCATCTAAATGGAGAATTATTTGTATGGATGATTCCATGAGTTTTTATATCAGGTGTCCAGTTTTAACAATATTCTTCATTACTGAACACACAACATGTAATATATATTATGCACTATGATTTTTATGTGGAACACATTCCAGTAGTGTTTTATTTTTGTCAAGTTTTATTACTTCACTGTGTGTTTTTTTTTTAAGATTTCTGATTATTTATCATGTTTTATGAAAGGTTTCAAACTGGTTGTTTCTTCTGGGCAATTACTGTACATGCTGAATTCATGATGAAAAGAACTTAAATGTATATATGTACCTTATCAAAAACATCAAAATTTCAGATGTTGGTATATCTTCTTGAAAACTGCACGTTTTTTGCTTATAATAAACAACTTTTTTTTAACGGTTTTCATTTTTGGCGAATTTCTCAGTTTTTACACCTTGCAAAAAACATTGATTTCAGACAATACAAAATCGTTGAAAAATGACAAAAACCAAAAACTGCCCAAACAAAAGGTGTTTATGATATGCAAAAGTGCACTCAACCGTAAACAAATAAGTCTTGCAAAATTGAGACTCTCGACCTTCCGAGGGATTTCCTAACCTGCTAAATTCTGAGTGTATCTTCTTCACATTATGACGTCTATAACATGAAAATGTAGAATCTCTGTGTTGATATATTTGATACCAGAAATTAATACTTAAGTTCAAGAATTTTGTATGTTCTTTCTCATTTATGTCACCACATGAGAATTGTTATTGGAGATAACAAACTAAAAAATATAAATTTTCATCATTTAGATATTTCTTGGCAGTTACATATATGTATCAATGAATACCAAAATACGAATACGTTAAAAGATATTTAGGAGTTTTGGTCATGTCTTCATCACTGGTGTTCATTTAGGGGAAAACATCATAATACAATTAATTTTTCTATATGCATTTATAAAATAATTTTAGGCTTAAATGCTTTTAGTTAGCATTGAGTTGTTGTAGGTATTCCTGTATGATTTTAATATCATTATTAGTTTATTTTAGGACACACCACCTTGTGTTTTCACCTCTGTGAACCACTGCTGTACTAAAACTGCTGTTTTGTTCTAGAAACACACATCCAGGATATACCTTTAATCAGATTTCATCTCCACAGAGTGGCTACATATATGGTATCAATTGTGATTAATTTTCAGACCACTTTAGGGGAAAATTTCATTGAAATGTGAGAGAAATTGTAAGGGCTATTCCAGGAAATCATCTATCCCACCCCAGGACTCCAGGTTTTGTTAAGGGGTACCACCCATAGAATTTAATTAAATTACATAGAACTTATAGGAAGGAAATCCAACCATGGATAGAAGTGATTTATTTTGAAGTCCTGGGGTCAGGTTTATGGTTTATTTGGTTTATATTGTTTAACGTTCGTAACAGCCAGGGTCATTTAAGGTCTTGTCGGGTTTTAGGGGTGGAGAAAAGCCTGGAAACTGCAACTGACCTGGACCAGGTAGATATTTTAATGGAATAGCCCTAAGTAGACTTGTCAGAGCTGTTAAAAGATCAAGACCCTTTCACTGCAACAGATATTGTGTAATCAGATATTTCTATGGTGCATCACTGTGATGCTGTAGTACTAACATCTCGGGTCTAGCTGAACTATAATGTCCAAAGAAATGGCTAGCAATCCTCAATACTCGAGGGTTATGATCACAACGCTCTCTAGTGTTAAAGCTTTGTGATTTTACTGAGGGGGTACGATCACAACTCTCTCTAGTGTTAAAGCTTTGTGATTTTACTGAGGGGGTACGATCACAACACTCTCTAGTGTTAAAGCTTTGTGATTTTAGTCTAGGGGTACGATCACAACTCTCTCTAGTGTTAAAGCTTTGTGATTTTACTGAGGGGGTACGATCACAACACTCTCTAGTGTTAAAGCTTTGTGATTTTACTGAGGGGGTACGATCACAAAGTTCTCTAGTGTTAAAGCTTTGTGATTTTACTGAGGGGGTACGATCACAACACTCTCTAGTGTTAAAGCTTTGTGATTTTACTGAGGGGGTACAATCACAACACTCGCTAGTGTTAAAGCTTTGTGATTTTAGTCTAGGGGTACGATCACAACTCTCTAGTGTTAAAGCTTTGTGATTTTACTGAGGGGGTACGATCACAACACTCTAGTGTTAAAGGCTTTGTGATTTTTACTAGGGGGTACAATCACAAACACTCTCTAGTGTTAAAGCTTTGTGATTTTACTGAGGGGGTACGATCACAACTCTCTACTGTTTAAAGCTTTGTGATTTTACTGAGGGGGTACGATCCAACTCCTCTTAACTAGTGATTTAATGAGGGGGACGATAACACTCTCTGGCTTGTGATTTATGAACACTGTGAAACTTTGGGGGGGTACGATCACAAACCACTCTAGTGTTAAAGCTTTGTGTGATTTTAGTTAAGTGGGTAGGGGGTTAGATACACCTTCTATGTGTTAAAAGCTTTGTGATTTTACTCAAGGAGTACGATCACAACACTCTGTAGTGGTGAACTTTGTGATTTTACTGAGGGGTACGATCACAACGCTCTCTAGTGTTAAAGCTTTGTGATTTTACTGAGGGGTACGATCACAACACTATCTAGTGTTAAAGCTTTGTGATTTTACTGAGGGGTACGATCACAACGCTTTCTAGTGTTAAAGCTTTGTGATTTTACTCAAGGAGTATGATCATAACACTCTGTAGTGTTGAACTTTGTGATTTTACTCAAGGTGTACGATCACAACGCTATCTAGTGTTAAAGCTTTGATTTTACTCAGGGGGGTACAATCACAAGGCTTAAAGAGCTGTGTGATTTTAACCACTGGAGTATCGAGGATGATGGCTGTCAGGCAGCAACAGTTTTTGTTTTTGGAAGAATCTTGGTTGGATATTGAAATATGAATATAAATTATTACTAAGACACAGTATTCAGTATCATAACTATATTGGCTCATAATTCTTTTTCCTTGATACAATATAAACAGTACATATATGTACAATGTATTTAAAATTACAATAGAAATGTAAAGTAATGGAACTTTGATTAGAAATTAGTGTATAGTGGTGTGTGTGTGTGATTAATACTAAATCTAATGAAATATGGGCATCGTTTGATTTTGGAAATTATTAAAAATATCATGTTATTTGATGTGTTGATTGTGTTTTGAATACAAAGTGATGGTTAAATCACAAAGAGAAATATTAGTTTCATACAGATGGTTGGAGGCATAAATTATTCCCATCTTTCATTCATCTGAACAAATTTGATAAGTAATTTTACAGACGGTCATTCTCTGGTAGTAACAGTGAAACTATGCTGATATATTTTAATGTTCATTGTGTCTATTTGATCCTCTCACATGTTTTTTTCAAATTGGAAATCTTTTAACTGTCGAACATATCACCAAAGTCATCATCACACCAAAGTCATCATCACACCAAAGTCATCATTACAGTAAGGTAATCATCAAACCAAAGTCATTATCACACCAAGGTCATCATCACATCAAAGTCATCATTACAGTAAGGTAATCATCAAACCAAAGTCATTATCACACCAAGGTCATCATCACATCAAAGTCATCATCACACCAAGTTCATCATTACAGTAAGGTAATCATCAAACCAAAGTCATCATCACACCAAGGTCATCATCACACCAAGGTCATCATCACACCAAAGTCATCATTACACCAAGGTTATCATCACACCAAGGTTATCATCACATCAAAGTCATCATCACACCAAGGTTATCATTACAGCAAGGTAATCATCACACCAAGGTTATCATTACAGCAAGGTAATCATCAAACCAAAGTCATCATCACACCAAGGTCATCATCACACCAAAGTCATCATTACAGTAAGGTAATCATCAAACCAAAGTCATCATCACACCAAGGTCATCATCACACCAAGGTCGTCATCATTACACCAAGGTTATCATCACACCAAGGTTATCATCACATCAAAGTCATCATCACACCAAGGTTATCATTACAGCAAGGTAATCATCACAACAAGGTTATCATTACAGCAAGGTAATCATCAAACCAAAGTCATTATCACACCAAAGTCATTACAGCAAAGTCATCATTACAGCAAGGTCATCATCACACCAAGGTTATCATTACAGCAAGGTCAGTGTCACACCAAAGTCAATGTCACACCAAGGTCAGTGTCAAACCAAGGTCAGTGTCACACTAAGGTCATTATCACATCAAAGTCATCATTACAGCAAGATCAATGTCACACCAAGGTTATCATTATAGTAAGGTCAATGTCACACCAAGGTTATCATTATAGTAAGGTCAATGTCACACCAAAGTCATCATTACACCAAGGTCATCATTACACCAAGATCATTACAGTAAGGTCAATGTCACACCAAGGTGTCACAAGGTTATCAGTACAGTAAGTTCAATGTCACACAAAGGTGTCACAAGGTTATTAGCATTACAGTAAGGTCAATGTCACACCAAGGTTATCATTATAGTAAGGTCAATGTCACACAAAGGTTATCATTACAGTAAGGTCAATGTCACACTAAGATGTCACAAGGTTATCATTACAGTAAGGTCAATGTCACACCAAGGTTATCATTACAGTTAGGTCAATGTCACACCAAGGTTATCATTACAGTTAGGTCAATGTCACACCAAGGTTATCATTACAGCAAGGTTAATGTCATAACGAGGTGTCACAGGGTTATAATTACAGCAAGTCCAAAACTTTAGACATATACATATACAAACTTTAGCAGCCTGTATTTATAGATCCATGACCTAGTTATGGAAATAATGGAATAGAATTCGATCTAAACATTCATGAGTTGTTGTTTTTTTAAATAAGATATGACCCGTGTTACCATGGAAGTAATCATAAAGGTTTTTCATTTCATAGGAAACCTTATAGCACTCCTTTGCAAGTAGGAAATATCATTTCCATACATTTTTACTTTTCTTAAGTCATGTTCGTTTGACAAAAATTCTGAGAGAGACATCATAGAAGCTTTCACTGGATTTGTCTGTCTGTAAGGCATTCAACAGATGGTAAACCACAAAATACCAAACTGTAAGCTCCAAGGTATCTTGCGCCAGCTGGGTGACCTGAATACATGTACATGTCGCAGAATCTCACAATAATCACAACACTTAATTACTCTTTCAATAGAATCTTTAATTGGTGAGGAAATCCAGCCTCTACAATAAAATGTATTAACAGTATAAATTTGCATAATTTGCGATCCAGATCACAAACGGTCATAAAAATATATTTAGTAGTTTTACATGTACATATATATATATATATTAATAGTGGCTACTTGTATATATTAAAAAGGAAAAATCACTACTAGCTCCAACTTACAACACAATTCCAGTCAAACCAGAAAAGAAAGTGTTCAGTTCTGATAGTAAATATATAATGTTTGAGAAATAACAAATAATGATCTCTCTTAAAATGTCTTCCATGTGTACAATTTGTCTCTTGGTAACTTATGTAAGTAAGAACAATGTACGATGAATCAAGTAATTTAATGATTTGTTTCTAATTTTCTGTCAGAAAAATAAATAAATAATCTGATAGAGAATCTTTCTCCAACTTATACCAACAAAAGCCTGCTTTGTTGATAAGTGTTGTATAATTGGAAAGGTGATTAAAAAATATCCTGCCAGTGCTGGGGTTCAAACCAGGAGTTATCAAATAATTAGCATATTTTACGAGTAGACCTTGACTTCATATTCACCAGAGTAGTAAAATTCATTCCTTCCCCAGGGGGAATATAAAGCCTAGGATATTTTAGTTCACCTTATGACCCTTTCCTCATGACTGAAGGTTGCAATAGGTCAAATCTCAAGTGACAATCCAACATTACAACAGGTCTTTCAAAGAGGTTTTCAATTTCACAGTAGAAGCACACAAAATATCACAATGTGGACGGAATGAGACATATGTGTAAAATACACATGTGGACGGTATGAGAAATGTGTGTAAAATACACATTTGAACAGTATGAGAAATGTGAGTAAAATACACATGTGGACGGTATGAGAAATGTGAGTAAAATACACATGTGAACAGAATCAGAGATATATACACTGTACAATGCCCATCAGGACAGGTTAAACCACTAACAACCCTTCACATATATGTATATGTAAGGAATAAACTGGTAATTTGTTTTGTTGTTTTTGTTTGCTGGGAGTATCACCCCATGAACAGCCAGAGGTTGGGCCTTGCAGTAGTTGGGGACTACCTCACTGAACAACACGAGAGGCCACGTAGGGAGCATCGAACCACACACCTAAAATCTTCACCTGAGGTTAAGTGGCCGGCACTCTAACCAACTCGGTTATCGCAGCCCCCCTAAGCCTTTCTAAGCCTTAAGTTTCTCCTCGCCGACTATTGTCAGTTTTCAGTCGGCATTCAATAGTCAACTTGACCACATCTATGTTAAGATAATCCCCAAAGAAAAGATGTCTAATGCAGGCGCCAATCAAAATTCATATATGGCTGCTAGTTTACAGTCAGCAGACCTGGCAGTTAGCAGTGAATCTAAGGCTGAGGAACACCGGCCTAACAAAGGGTGTTAAGGTATAAAAAACAAACGTAACAAACATATGAATTTAAAAAGGAATGACATTAGGGTATTAAGTATGAAATCATAAACATGATCTATTCAGGATTTCCAATTACAAAGGTGTGGAGATTAAAATGTATGATAAAAGTGTTTAATATACACAAACAGGTGGGAGATGGAAAAGGTCCATGTACTTGTCAATAAAGATCACTAACAGTAACACATCATGATTTTAACATGAAACAGATTTGTTCAAAATCTCCATTAAAATATTAATGTTTGGAATGTAATAAGAGTAATCAAACATTCAATGATTGCTATCATTAACAGAATTATTCTTTCGAAACATCAAATAAAGTTTTGATCGTACTTTAATAGGCCATTTTTCATAGTTTTGATAACTTGACCTTAATTCTTCAACAGTTTCATATTTCACATTTCTAATCTGAGTTGCTGGAGTTGCTTGCCCCTGGTTTTTCGTCGGATCCCAAGGATGTCTTAGATCCAAATCTCTGTTTGTTGCCCATCTTGTTGAGCTTCTCAAGTGTACTCAACATTGGCAAAGTCGACAGGTTGTCCTCATCAGATTCCATGGCTTGTATACCTTTTAATTCACAACCAAATCAATTTCTGAATATTGATGACAAAGCATTTTCATTATACATTTGTAACAATAATTGTCATTGTATGACAACATGTAATTTTATCATTTATAATAAAGCATATCTAACCTAAAAAGTTTCAAAACTGTTAAGAGATGTTTGGACAAGAATAATTTTTTTCTGATTAACTAACTGTAACTTCATCCCATGATGGAAACAAATCTTTCATGTGCCATAGAGATTTTTCAAAAGAAAGTCTGAAGGTCTCAGGCAAGGATTAAAACAAAATTAAAGGGAAATAACTGTCAAAAATTATCAAAAGGCAATTCCACCCAAAATATTTCTAAAATTTTGATAAGTGTATAAAATAACTGGAAAGAATTGTTTCATTCTTAATGAAACATGGTTGAAATGAGCATAAATTACACAGCTACAAAGGTTACAAGGCCTGTATTTGAATTTACCTTGGTCAGCCATGTCCCAGGCTTCACGGTCTAGTGAGTTGTCACGGATATATTCCAAGACTCTTTGTAGCTGTTGATCCCTTGCTTTCAGTCTGTGTAAAAATGGGATGATATATTTCATGCAAAAACGATATCTTGTGTGTCAAAAACCTCTTCATATCTTGTGTGTCAAAAACCTATTCGTATCTTGTGTGTCAAAAACCTATTCGTATCTTGTGTGTCAAAAACCTATTCCTATCTTGTGTGTTAAAAACCTATTCATATCTTGTGTGTCAAAAACCTATTCATATCTTGTGTGTCAAAAACCTATTCAAATCTTTTGTGTCCAAAACCTATTCATATCTTGAAGTTCACAAAATTATTGATGAATTGGATGTCACTCATTCCGACATTCGCTTGGTTGATCACCCAATGTAGAGCCATTTTTAGGTGGTGTCTCCTTGAATGTTGCAAGGATATTGATGTCTTGTGTGTCACAAATGTACCAATATCTTCTATGATTGTAATCAATTCATTTAGTAATGAAATGTATCAATGACTAATGACAAGATCGGGTACCAGCAATAAACAAATCTATGCTAGCCAAGGATTATAAATCTCCCTACTCAGGAGTAGACAGATAGTAACTCCTGGCTAAAGAATATCTAATAAACACTGTCCATTAATGCTGTCTCTATATTCTACCATGTCCCATTTCAGGAAGACAACATTTAATCATAACCATAATAATATATCATCTTTAGGACAAACACCTAAATCATCAAGTTATGCATTGAAAAAAATATGACTTAAACAAATGCTCACTTCATTTCTTTCGTGTCCAGCATGCAGAAGATGACCTTGGTGACGACCTTCTGTAGGATAGTGTCGCGTGAGCGCGCAAACATCCCGAGTGTGTCCCTGATACCAGGATGATTCACAAGCATCTCGCATGTCTACAAAATTGAGAGTAAACGGAAGTGATGGGTATTACTTTGGACGCACTTCATCAAAAGATATTGTTAAAAAGAAATAACGAGACAGGAATGAGAGCAGTTCCCAGTTTCAGTGATCCTCAACTTACAGACATTTCCATAGAAAAGCATTCATGTGTTAACTCTTTTTTAATCTTTGGAAAATTCTAAATTAAGGAATTTCTTTGAGTTAAGGAATGTCGATGAAAATGAGGCTAGAAATTGAAAACTTAATCCCAAGCACAAAAGAACTTAATTACTTTATGTACCAAATGTTTAGGAGAATAAAAAAGTATTTCTTTAGAAGAACTTCCATCTAAACATAGAAGGTTACCCACTGATACCTGTACTGTTAAAAAAAAATAATTTCACATAGATAAATATAAATATTTTGGAGCGGGATCTGGAAACTATTTTTGATGGTGATCTAGAAACTTGTAAGTAGACAAATAGAAATATTTTGGATGATATAACTGCATTTTATATGTATGCTAATATACATGTTGGGCTTACCATCTTGTTTTCTGCATAATAAAGGAGGATTTTGCCAGCCAACAGGTATAACTTCTCATCCAGGGTTTTATTGGGGAGGTCTAGCAAAACTTCCATCAGATCCTCCTGGACACATAAAAATAATCATCTGTAGAACATTTTTTGTGAAGATAGAGTCTGAAATATTCAGTATATCAGAATTTTTTTTAGCACATATTGCAAGTAGTCTGACACAGAAATAATAAGAATACCTGTGCACATATCATCTCTGAGCTCTCGATGGCAAGAAGTTCGAAAGTCTGTAGGGAGTAACGCTGTGTCTCTGGGTCGGTACTGCTGCATAAGTGTACCAAGGCCTGGGCTAGAAACAAAAGGTGGGATAACTTATATTATAAAGTATACCAAGGTCTGGGCTAGAAACAAAAGGTGGGATAACTTATATTATAAAGTATACCAAGGTCTGGGCTAGAAACAAAAGGTGGGATAACTTATATTATAAAGTGTACCAAGGTCTGGGCTAGAAACAAAAGGTGGGATAACTTATATTATAAAGTATACCAAGGTCTGGGCTAGAAACAAAAGGTGGGATAACTTATATTATAAAGTATACCAAGGTCTGGGCTAGAAACAAAAGGTGGGATAACTTATATTATATAAGTATACCAACGTCTAGAAACAAAATGTGGGATAACTTATATCATATCTTCCATACTCATTACAAGCAAAAGTCAAATTTCATCATATGTGTATATATCTTGATATGTGTTCCAAAAAGAGAAAATGTCTGTTCCCTCTTAATTCCAGCTTACAGAAGAAAGTCTGCTTTATATCATTTTATATCGTTGAGGTAAAATATCTTTATGTTGTATATAGATGGTAAAAAAGCAGCAACATATTTATTTTCTTTCTATATCCTTTTATATTTAGTATTAAATATGTTTATCACAGTTTTGTGTATTGTTTTCTACTGCCAAAGTTGAAAGTTCTAATCTTTCAAAATTTTATAAAATACCTAAACTTTTGGTGTGCCAAATAAAACATGTTTAGACAAATTAATTAATTGATATCTGTATTAGCTAGAAGACACACTCAGATTGAGGGTGAGGAGTTTCACGTTCTATACATACGTACCTGGTATATTCCTAGCTGCCATTTGTGCTCGGATCTCAGAATTGAAGGCAAGCTCCAAGTAGATACTGGCCACCGTCCTCTGGCAATAGATAGTGCCCTGGTAGGCAGCATGGGCAAGGTCGTCCAATCTACCAAGGTCAATGTCACATATTGTAAAAATACTTTCCACAATCTGACTAAAATTATCTGTTAGCGGCTCCATATACTAGACTGCTGTAAAGATGACTTTCAAAGCACAAAGTACTGTATTAAAGGCTTTTGTTTGTTTTCTGGGTTCATCGCCCTTTAAGCACTAGAACAGGTACATTCTAGAGGTTGTTTGCTAGGTTTATCGCCCTGCGAATATCTTGGGTCATATTGAGGTGGGGGTTTGTTTTTGTTTAACGTCCTATTAACAGCCAGGATCTCCTGGTAGTAGTTGGTGACTTCTTTACTTAACAACATACAGGAGGCCCGTCACATGCCATTCAGAGTAATAAGGGTAAAGTGTCTCTCTGCCTTCCAAAAAAAAACACAAACCGAAATGGGTAGGGAGCATCCATGCACCTCGGATCCTCAACTGAGATCACATGGCCTGCACTCTCACCGACATAACAGATGATTTTGATCAGATCCGTATATGCTGCATGTCTTAAGAACTAGAAAAGGTATATTCTACCTTCTATATTACAGTAGAACATTTGGTGTGTTAATATACTTTAAAATTTTATGGAGGAAAAAACTTATTAAAACTGTCTACTTCATACATATACTATGTTTATTACTAGTAAGTTCCCAGCTTCAGTTTGCAGAATCATCCATATCAAAACAGTAAGATTAAAGTGGCTCACATATAAACCTTCCTAAACTTTAATACATAATTTATACACTAGGGGAGGGGCTTATTTGTAGATAAATATGGTATTCCATTTTTTCTCCAAAAATATTTCTGAATTTCCACTAACCAATACTTCCTTTATATTTTAATTCACATAACTACATGTAATTACCCATGATCTGCAACGACAGCACTCTTGTTTTCCTCTGATTCAGAGACAATGGTGTACAGACTGACAGCAGCCTCCTGCATGATACGAGAATTCTCCGAATGGAGTAATGATGTCAGTGTCTGAACACCATTCATGTCCACAAAGTTATCCTGTAAGTAAAAAAATCCAGAGAATTAGAAAGTATAATATACATACCAACTATATACAGACCCAGTTTTATCAGAATTCCTTAACTTTACAATTTTCTATTTGGCACTACAGAATGTAAGGAAATTTTCTTAACTCAGATGTTTTCGTTAATTCCAATAATGTTTCCAATGGAAAATTGTATGTTCAGGAATTTCCTTAAGTTAAATAATACTGATGAAACCAGGCCCCAGAGTTCAATGAGGAAACATACTGGACAATTAGTCTTATTTGTGGTGGAATTATTTTCGCTATATTTCCAGTCATTGAATATTACACAAAAACAGATAACCAGCAAATATCTATAAACATACACAAATGTTTAGTTTACAGCATAATGTTGGTGTTTTGCATAAAATGTGAACTCGAGAACTAGTTCCTACAAAATATTTGTCCCACAAAATTTGACAACTATACAGTATACCAAACATATCCATGTATTGGACATTACCTGTATGGACTGTATAGTAAGGAGTTCTGCAATGGCCTCTACAGCATGCTCCTGAGTTGCATCATCGTCACAGTGGGCCATAGCCATCAGCACATCCAAACTGAAAATGAAATTATCAATTGGTAAACAATAAATAATATTAGTCAACAAGAAACAATCAAACATCAATTATTTCTTCTGTTGATAATTTCCTCAAGATATTGTAATAGCTGTCATACAATGGACAACACCAAAGACATCAAAAAGTAGTGAAACATTGTAAAGTTGATGATGCAAACACTTAGCCTCCCTCTAATATTGTAAAGCTTTTGAATTAAAATACTCACCCTTCCTCTGCTATTGTAATGCTGTTAAGTCAAACACTTACCCTCCCTCTGCTATTGTAATGCTGTTAAGTCAAACACTTACCCTCCCTCTGCTATTGTAATGCTGTTGATTCAAACACTTACCCTCCCTCTGCTATTGTACTGCTGTTAAGTCGAACACTTACCCTCCCTCTGATCTGCTATTGTAATGCTGTTGAGTAAAACACTTACCCTCCCTCGGCTACTATACGAAACTTGTTGTCATCCCCAGATGCTGCCATACAAGCCAGTTCATGGGCAGCCGTCCTCTTCTCCTTTATTCTGGTGAAATAGTTGTCACATGATCAAACAACTACAATTTGCTTGTACAATATACTTATTACTGAATTATTGTAAAAGTGGACAGCACATGTCACCATACCTGCTCAGGTTAATATGAATATCCATTTAGCCAAGTGAGCAAGAGTTCGCTAGTTTTAGCCCACTACAGACAGTTTATTTTTCATTACACCTTCGTATTGAAAAAATGTTACTTCACAGTATATTGACTGGACAAAAAAGTAGTTATACTTCTATCTGATCCTTTCATCATTTTTTTTTATATTGAGTCACCCAATACTTGTAAGCTACCTACTTAGAACTGCGGGCAGACTTCATCACAAGTTCGATGTCTCTCTCCTGTACCAGAAATTTTTCTATGTAATCTCCTTTCTGTAACAAAACCAATTTACACGTTAAAATCATTGAAATCTTATCTATTTCTTTTTCTTGAAATGATGATCTAATTGATTAAAATGAAAATTTAAACCTATAAACATTGAACAGATAAATTTAGAGTTATTGCTCACCTAGATATCTCAGTAATAATGACAAAATGCTTTCATATCTATACATTGTATTACAAATAGTTTTCTACTCTCTGAGCTGCCTCTCTGAGTGCCTCTCTGAGCTGCCACTCTGAGCTGCCTCTCTGAGCTACCTCTCTGAGCTGCCTCTGGCAACAATGATTCAAACCAAATGTGGACCAAATCCTGTCATTCTTAAGGAAAAAGGATTTTAAAGTTTTTTGCTCCATTTCCCCTTTTGGCCCCCCTATCTCCAGCCTCAGTGGAGCCACACTCCTCATTTACAAGGTATACAACATTGAATCTCCTTTGCCCAATAATTCTCCAGACCAAACTCCATCAAAATCCATTCAGATGTTGAGGACTCATAAATGATTTTAAATGATTTACCTGTATTTCCTCTATCGGGCCTCACCCCTCCAGCCCCAACATAGTCACACCATTCCTTTATACAACATTAGATCTCCTTTGCCCAATAATTCTCCAGACCAAACTCCATCAAAACCCATTCAGTCATTCAAGATTAATAGCAGTTTAAAGGATTTACTGCAATCATCGCAGAGGTAGACGATTGGTGTTTGGACATCAACAACAATCACAAGGAAGCAAAATTTACACAATACATTTACTATGACCTGCCTCAAACACTCGTTTCCTTCCATCTCCATATTTACTGAGTGAACAGAAATGTAAATACTGATAAACAACTGATATGTTAGCTTTGATTTGTTTTATTTAAACCATATAAAGGGTCACTATAGGGCTCCTGAAGGGATCTAACCATTTCTGATAAGAACGTCTTTTTTACTGGTTAATGTTAGCCAAATGCCTTACACATTACTATTTATCTTATTTAGGATAAGACATTTGTAAATTACCTCAAGTCTGAAGTTAAAGAAGAGCAGAGCAATAAGGATGGCCGAGGCTAGAAGGATGACGGAATGGACAGAATAAAATACGGCGGTGAACACACTCTTGTGTGAACAGTCATCCACAAACACCCAGTCTTTACAGCCGTGGGCCTGTAAAACGATACAATAAATTATACATGTATGGCATTTACTGTTTTCACGGCTCCACAAAAATCATTACTGGGTAGAACAAATTTATTTTAAATGTTGGATAACTAAAAATTTGATACCACAAAAATATGTAAATAGCTTGAAAACACAAAATTACCCACAAACATTCAAGTTATACAGTAGCTTCCATTTATATGGTGCTGTAAACCCAATAGTTAAACAATGTCATATATGTTATAAAAGTAGAATTATGTACATATAGTGATACATAAAACATACAATATGATAGCGAAATGAACTTAACAGAAACAAGAGGCCCATGGGGCCTGTATCGCTCACCTGGTTGGATTTGACCAAAAGTCAAAATAATGTTCATGTTCAATTCCTTTTGTTTGTTAACCTCAAACAATGCTATTTATGGTTATAGCGTGGGGATCCCAACTGCTTTAAAGAAATAATGAAGTCCAGACTCTCTGAGTTTACAACATGCATTTATAACTTTATGACTAGTAGTGATTTAAAGGAATTACCTCTATTTCCCATATGGGGCCCCGCCCCTTTTGCCCCTCGGGGGTCAGTCACCATTTATGCAAAATCTGTTCCCCTTCCCCCAAGAATGTTTCTTACCAAATTGGGTTCAAATCCATTCATAACTTTATGACAAGTAGTGATTTTAAGGAATTACCTCTATTTCCCCATTAGGCCCCGCCCCTTTGGCCCCTTGGGGGTCAGAGTCACCATTTATGCAAAATCTGTTCCCCTTCCCCCTATGATGTTTTTGACCAAATTCGGTTCAAATCCTTTCATAACTTTATGACTAGTAGCGATTTAAAGATATTACCTCTGTTCCCATAACTTTATGACTAGTAGCGATTTAAAGATATTACCTCTGTTTCCCCATTAGGCCCCGCCCCTTTGGTCCTTTGGGGGTCAGAGTAACCATTTATGCAAAATCTGTTCCCCTTCACATAAAAATGTTTCTGACTAAATTGGGTTCAAATCCATTCATACCTTTATGACTAGTAGCGATTTGAAGTTATTACCTCTATTTCCCCATTAGGCCCCGCTCCTTTGGCCCCTTAGGGGTCAGAGTCACCATTTATGCAAAATCTGTTCCCCTTCCCCAAAGGATGTTTCTTACTAAATTGGGTTCAAATCCATTCATAACTTTATGACTAGTAGCGATTTAAAGGAATTACTTCTATTTCCCATATGGGGCCCCGCCCCTTTGGCCCCTTGGGGGTCAAAGTCACCATTTATGCAAAATCTGTTCCCCTTCCCCAAAGAATGTTTCTGACTAAATTGGGTTCAAATCCATTGATAAATTTATGACTAGTAGCGATTTGAAGGAATTACCTCTATTTCCCCATTAGGCCCCGCCTCTTTGGCCCCTTGGGGGTCAGAGTCACCATTTATGCAAAATCTATTCCCCATCCCCAAAGGATGTTTCTGACCAAATTGGGTTCAAATCCATTCATAACTTTATGACTTGTAGCGATTTAAAGGAATTGCCTCAATTTCCCCTATTGGGCCCCGCCCCTCAGGCCCCTTGGGGGTCAGAGTCACCATTTATGCAAAATCTGTTCCCCTTCCCCTAAGAATGTTTCTTACCAAATTGGGATTAAATCCATTCATAACTTTATGACTAGTAGCGATTTGAAGGAATTACCTCTATTTCCCCATTAGGCCCCGCCCCTTTGGCCCCTTGGGGGTCAGAGTAACCATTTATGCAAAATCTGTTCCCCTTTCCTGAAGGATGTTTCTGACCAAATTGGGTTCAAATCCATTCATAACTTTATGACTAGTAGCGATTTGAAGGAATTACCTCTATTTCCCCTAATGGGCCCGCCCCTTTGGCCCCTTGGGGGTCAGAGTAACCATTTATGCAAAATCTGTTCCCCTTTCCTGAAGGATGTTTCTGACCAAATTGGGTTCAAATCCATTCATAACTTTATGACTAGTAGCGATTTGAAGGAATTACCTCTATTTCCCCTAATGGGCCCGCCCCTTTGGCCCCTTGGGGGTCAGAGTAACCATTTATGCAAAATCTGTTCCCCTTCCCCAGAGGATGTTTCTGACTAAATTGGGTTCAAATCCATTCATAACTTAATGACTAGTAGCGATTTGAAGGAATTACCTCTATTTCCCATATGGGGCCCCGCCCCTTTGGCCCCTTGGGGGTCAGAGTCACTATTTATGCAAAATCTGTTCCCCTTCCCCAAAGGATGTTTCTGACCAAATTGGGTTCAAATCCATTCATAACTTTATGACTAGTAGCGATTTGAATGAATAACCTCTATTTCCCCATTAGGCCCCGCCCCTTTGGCCCCTTGGGGGTCAGAGTCACCATTTATGCAAAATCTGTTTCCCTTCTCCAAAGGATGTTTCTGACCAAATTGGGTTCAAATCCATTCATAACTTTATGACTAGTAGCGATTTAAAGGAATTACCTCAATTTCCCCTATTGGGCCCCGCCCCTCAGGCCCCTTGGGGGTCAGAGTCACCATTTAAGCAAAATCTGATCCCCTTCTGCCAAGGATGTTTCTGACCAAATTTGGTCAAAATCCAATAAGAACTTTTTGACTAGTAGCGATTTGAAGCAAATGTTGACGGACGGACGACGGACGACGGACGACGGACGCCGGACGCTGCACAATGGCATAAGCTCACCGGACCTTCGGTCCAGGTGAGCTAAAAAAGGTATTGTAATATGAATGCAAAATTTACTGCTTTCTGATTGGTCGGGCCCAGTATCACGCTGAAGAAATCAAGACAAAACACATAACACATATTCACTGTTATTTCTTAATTAGACATATAATAAAATAATTCTTGACTTTGGATGTCAGTTAATGCCAAGATTTATCAACACCAGAATCTAATAATCACAGAAGTCAATCCTTGGCTGTTGACCTCAGTAATGATCAGATTTCTAGGGTTGACCTCCTCCAGTACATATACATTTTGTACTGTTAAAGTGTTGTTCTTACCGCCACTGACATCCAGGATATAGAAGTGTAGTAGAGGGAAGCTCCGAGTATACCGACAGCCCCCACCACATAGAATATACAGAACAGGAAACGCCTTCAAAACAAAATTGTCAGTTATCTAATCCATCGGTTTAGCTATATATATATATTGACTTCCTATTACATGGAAAATATCACATACGTGGTATAAGACACATATTCAATGGCTATAATAGTCGGTACAAAATAATTACATGATTTATCATTTTCACAAATGTTGGGAATATAGGAAGATAAAAAATTGATTATTTTTTTATGTCTGAACTCTGAACTTCATTTTACTCCATGATATTGATTATTTTTCAATGTCTGAACTCTGACCTCCATTTCACTCCATGATGTTAAATGACTTTTAGACCATACATATCTAACATACCACTGGGTGTAGTTTCCAGTAAAGCCCCCACATCTGTTGTAGTATGGACGGAAGAACACAGTCAAAGCAAAGAAGACTGCAGTCCAGAAAAAGGCGTACCAGTAGTGTGTCAACAATGTCAAACATGTCGCCAGGAACATCATATAGATCATGGCCTGAAATAAGGAATGTCATATAGATCATGGCCTGAAATAAGGAACATCATAGAGATAATGGCCCGAAATAAGGAACATCATATAGATCATGGCCTGAAATAAGGAATGTCATATAGATCATGGCCTGAAATAAGGAATGTCATAGAAATAATGGCCTGAAATAAGGAATGTCATATAGATCATGGCCTGAAATAAGGAACATCATATATATCATGGCCTGAAATAAGGAACATCATATAGATCATGGCCTGAAATAAGGAACATCATAGAGATAATGGCCTGAAATAAGGTACATTTCTTGTATGTCAAAGATCAAGGCCTAAAAATAAGGAACCTCAGAGATCATGGCCTGAAATAAGGAACATCATAGAGATCATGGCCTGAAATAAGGAATGTCAGAGATCATGGCCTGAAATAAGGAATGTCAGAGATCATGGCTTAAAATAACAAGATAATTCAACGAATTACAGTCCCCCACCGGGTTGTTATCTCGAGATCCAATAGCAATGAGTGTGAATCTCGAGATGCAATAAGGTCATGTATTTTCTTCAATGTATTGAAAGGTGAAGATGTAGTTTACAGAGACCCGCTTCTATACAGGAACCATCCCATTCTCACTAAATACATGTACACTGTAGGTATACTCTATAAATGATCTCTATATAAAGGACACAAGTCAAGTCTATGAAGGACACCTTTAGTTTTTCTATTGGGTATCCTTTATAGACAGGTTTTACTGCAATAGACATGAAATTGTAATAATAATAACAAGATGTTGTTTGTTATGCTTACATTGAATTCAACAGTACTGTATATTGATTAAATGGTGATCTGAGAAGAACACAGGTTTGTTTGTCACTGGGAATAATTTGGATGAGAAGACCAAGTCAAGAATTCCTCCAAGGCAATGGGTAGGCGTGGTCAGTAGTTGGTGAAGTTTACAAGATTTTTGAAGGCTGTCCATCTTTGCGAAGTCCATGTTGAAATCTCCAACAACAAGAATGTTTGTACACTTATGTAACTTTGATTGTGTTGTGCATAGCTTGAATAACTGTAATATAGCTGAATTTAAATGGTTATAAGATGTGTTAGGAGGTATATATATGCATCCAAGCAGCAAATTGCCAGTGATGATTCCAACTGCTTCTATTTGTGGTATGTTGATTTCCAATATGGTTTGGATGGGAATTGCAGAGTAGATGACACAGTTTTGGTACGCGACACACCGCCTTCCCACAGGGAACTATACTACCAAGTATAAAGTTCTTATCCTTAATAGTGTAGGAGATAGAACCTGGACAAATGTTTCTTTCTTTAATGTAGGTCAGAGGTCAAAATATAGGTCACAGTGACCCGGTTTTGGTACGCGACACACCGCCTTCCCACGGGGAACCATACTACCAAGTATTAAGTTCTAGTGCTTTATAGTGTAGGAGATAGAGCCCAGACAAGCTTTTTCTTTAATGTAGGTCAGAGGTCAAAATATAGGTCACAGTGACCCGGTTTTTGTACGCGACACACCGCCTTCCCACAAGGAACCATACTACCAAGTATTAAGTTCTAGTCCTTTATAGTGTAGGAGATAGAGCCCGGACAAACTTTTACTTTAATGTAGGTCAGAGGTCAAAATATAGCAAAATAAAGGTCACAGTGACCCGGTTTTGGTACGCGACACACCGCCTTCCCACAAGGAACCATACTACCAAGTATTAAGTTCTAGTCCTTTATAGTGTAGGAGATAGAGCCCGGACAAACTTTTACTTTAATGTAGGTCAGAGGTCAAAAAATAGCAAAATATAGGTCACATTGACCCGGTTTTTGTACGCGACACACTGCCTTCCCACAGAGAACAATACTACTAAGTATTAAGTTCTAGTGCTTTATAGTGTAGGAGATAGAGCCCGGACAAGCTTTTTCTTTAATGTAGGTCAGAGGTCAAAATATAGGTCACAGTGACCCGGTTTATGTATGCGACACACCGCCTTCCCACAGGGAACCCACACACTAAGTATGAAGTTCCAGTGTCTTATAGTATGGGAGATAGGGCCCGGACAAATAGTGTGCGGAAGGACGGACGGACGGACGGACGGACGGACAGACGGACGGACACAACGCAAACCTATAGTCCCCCCCGGATTCCGGTGGGGGACTAATAAGGAATGTCATAGAGATCATGGCCTGAAATAAGGAATGTCATAGATCATTACCTGAAATAAGGAATGTCAGAGATCATGGCCTAAAATTAGGAAATCAAAACATAATTCAGCAAATGCAAGCTTATGAAGAAAACACATTTTAGTAAATTGTGTTAAATTTAAGATGCTCTTGTAACTCCAGTGTTTCAAAAGCCTCTAGATATCATAGGAGTATACTTAGGTAATACAGTGTTTTACATTTCTATATATTAGGGTCCAAACACAATTGTGTATACTGATCATTTTCCTTACAAAGTCATCAGAATTAAAAAGAATAAATAAAAAAAATTGTGTGATGAACTGTATTGACCTGAAATCTATGTGTCTGATTTTTTATACTAATTTTCTTTTGACGAACATAAAAAATTCCCAATTTCTGCCATGTGGCAATTTCTCAAAACTACAAGAAAAAAAACCCTGCTTAACTCAGTGTGAGTCTGATCAACCTACATCAAAGGCCATGATCATCTTCTCTCGTCTAATGAACTCTTTGATTTCCTTAAACAGCTCCACCTTGACATCCTGTTGTCCCGATGTTGATATAGCATCCACACTGATCGTCATGGTACTGGCAATGGACCGGATGTCCAGCATCGTCTGTGGTAAAACAAACCAAGAGATGTATGTAGGCAACAAAACCAAAAATACATCTAAGCCGTAATTTAGTATAGAACCAGTTGTTAAGAGAATTACCTAAAACTTACATCAGGAAAAATTCAACAGATGCCCAGCCATCCTCCATCAGATTGACATAGGACACCTGGTAACAAGGATTATTACCATCTATAACTCTTTTACTGCGGTATAATTGTCCAAATTTCCAATATCTTATGTACAATTATGTATCTACACAGCAATTGTCATTAATTTTTCAATGCTTTTACTCGAGATCAAGACTGTATCCATAGGCTTACTAATCTAATGTTCTACCTGTTGAACGACACATAAAAAGTCTTCCTCAAGCAGCAAAACTCTTACCAGCATGACATAAATAATGACTATTTCATTTTGTATCTACAAATCTCGGTATTGCAGTCAGTTTCCTAAATAAACAAAAAGAAAACACGAAAGCACAAAATGAATATTTACATCATTCCTTTTCGCGACAGGCAGCATTTTGATGACAGCATTCTCTGGAATTTCATAGTCTTCAATGAAGAAGGCGTCTCGCAGGTACTGGCCCTTGTAGCGTAGTTTAAACTGGAGGTCCTCACGGCCTATGTCATATAGTATATGTAACAGATGTGCTCGGATTCGGGCAATCTTGTCTGATGGCTTGACTACAGCCAGAAACGTCTTACACTGAAAAATTGTTTGTACAATTTAGAAATAAATTCATTCCATTTTACTCAAGTTTTTAAAACATCACTAATACAGTTGAGTGTAAGCTAACCTTTACACCCTAGTGCACTCCTAGTGCACTACGTTTAAACTAGTAGTGCACTACATTTAAGTTACAGGTAAACTAGTAGTGCACTACGCCCAGTCAGGTGTGACCACAAATCCCCCTATACAGGTAATGGACAGTGCCACTGGACACCTGTGTTAGATACCTGTAGTTGTTACATATACAGCCCTGTGTAAATTGACTGCTTTATATCTGTCATCCTGACTTTACCAGGTATATTTAAATGTTGATAAAATTTTATCTAAAATTAACTGAAAATAAAATTGGCTGCGGTTCTTATGTGATATATTGCACAAGAGAAATTAAAACTCTATCAATTGGATTTGTAGTGGGTTTTTTATCATTATTTTTTTTTTAAAGATTTCATTAAAGTGTAAAATTAAGGTTTATGTTCTGTAAGAGACATATAATATCTACACACCAAGTTATGTACATGTACCTGTATGTATAATTGGTACTCTCAGGACATGCTTGTGTTACCTGAACTGATACATGTACCTGGAATCAGATCCAATATGTTAGATCTTTAAAGTATTAGATACCTGCACACAGGTACATACATGTACATAAATTTCAACTTTTTCAGCAAAGGAAGATGGAAGGTGTATTACAAGTAACATATACCTTTGATAAACTTAAAATTTTGAAATGTAGAACTGTTATGATCACTTAATTACCAGTACATTCAAAGAATCTCTTTCTTTACATATTAAATCAATGTTTAATCAATTTCTTTATGTGTTCAGGTTTCTGACTTTAAACATAGGATGTATACACATAGAATGTACAACATATATATTATGGGCTGAATAAGGTTTTAATAAGCATAATATCACATCAAAAATGAAATTATGAATATGCTTCTTAATTTAATCTGAAATTAAAACTACAATAAAAATTAAATGTATCAAATTGAAAATGTTCAAGTAACGATAATTGTTTTCAAATGTTTTATTATATATTTCATGTGATGAAAACAAAATTACTGGAATTATACATGTGAAGTATATAACTAATTAATCATTTCAAAATATAAAGAACCAAAAGATAAATGAAACTTGGCTTGAAAAATTTAACTTAGTTAAAGGATTTATAAAGTAAATTTGTCTTAACCTAGTTACAGTGTATAATTAACAAGAATAGAAAGGTTGAAATACAACATCAAACTAAACTTCCAAAACCTTTTTAATAACTCTTTGAATATAACTGCTAGATAGCCTTATATATACAGTACAGGTAAAAATCACAGGTAGCCTTGGGTACTGCCCATTACATGTATGGGGGATTTGCTGTTCATCGCATCTTAGGTGGTAGTGTACTACTAGTTTACCTGTAGTTTAAATGTAGTGCACTACTATTTTAAACGTAGTGCACTAGGTGTAAAGGTTAGCTTACACTCAACTGTATATGGTGTACTGTGCATATCTTATCAAATTGTAATGAAATCATATAAATATATGTACATTAGGACATTATAGTAAAATAAAAGATGTTTTATGTGTTTGCGTGGTGTTTATCACATCATCAGTCCAATAGAACCTATTTTACAGTGACATAAACAAATGCGGAAATGATCAACTTTCACTGTTTTGAAATCAGAGGATGGAATGTGGTTCAAACTGTGAAATAGCCTAGAAGCAGAACACAAAAGGGTGTATTTTTTACATGATAAAATAACGTAGAAATACATATATATGACTGTTCTTTATTTGTGGTTAATTTTGTTAACAGATATACATCTACAGGTCTCTTTGTGGAGTGCAGGTGCCCCAAATCAAGACGATATAACATTATTTGGGGGCGAGATGACCACTTTTCAAAGTCGACATTTATTTCTATTTAACAATATTTTAGAGTTCAAACAAACGATGACATGTCGATATTTCGTAACATGGAATCATGATAATTCTTGAAAGACTAGTTGACTTACTGGAAACGCTTTGCTTTCCACGTAGATAATCATTTTGATGTAGGACCTTTCCTTTCCTTTTGTTTACATAATTCCCTTGACAATGACGTCATTTCCGCCAAGCACATTGCCGGTTTTACTAATTTTGAAAGTTCTCAACAAACGGAACAGAAGACTTAAATTATTTTTATTGGTCGAATACAAGTTTGTTTTCACTAAGAAAAGTACTCGATGAGGATTAATATATCATTATCGCATTAATATGATCGAGCATAACTTGTCAAGAAAAACGAAAATATGAAAACGAAATAAAAATTAAAGGGAGAAGAGTAGACTTTTGTTAGATCTAAGCCATTATAAAGCGTAACACTTTTTTAAAAAGTCAAATGGCCTGAAAAGTCAAACTTGTAAGCTTATCATGCTCTGGTGTGGCATCTGTATTATTTCCCTTGAAAGAGAGACGTGTATATCAGATCTGATAGACAATGACTTAATTCTCAAAAACCAAAAGGCCTAGGATTATGACATTCCATGGCTGATAGGTTAATTCCTGTGATGGAGCCCCTGAAATTTTCGGAAAGAAACACACTGATGCATGGTCAAAGTCACAGGGGTCATTATTTAAACAATCTAGATGTACATGTAGAATCAAGATATTAGCTAGACTGGTATAGGTTTCTGGGATGACGCCCGACAAAATTTGCAAGAAATGTCTTTGACCAGCATTCAAGGTCACTAGTGTCAAATTTGTTAAATGACTTCTTCTGGTTTACTAACAAAATCAAGGGGTCAAATTGTTAAGATGATAATAACAACCTTCAACTTTTGATTGAATCAGAGCAAGCACTTATAATTATCTGGTAAGGAACCAGTGTTAATTAAATTTGAAGTTAATCTGCCAAGTTTGATTTGGATTAATTACATGTTAACTGCACAGAAATTGTGATTTGAAGAGAGGGATCTATGAAAGGGAACTAAGTTATTAATCAGAAACAAACTAAGTTACATTTTTAAGTTAAATGTACAGCTAATGACCTAAACTTTTGACCTTTGACATATATAAATCCAAGGCAATGTCAGTAGGGACGCAGTCTATTTAATATAAGTTACTTTGACATTCTGAATCAAAATAGATAACTATTGCGTTAAGTTTGAGCTTGATTGGTCCTCTTAAGTAAGTTTAGAAGGATCCATCTGATACTTTCTGAGAATTAACTCACCGTACAATAATTGTTTAGGGACAAACAAACACATGCAGCCCTCCAACTATCAGGTCATAAAACACAAACAACATACCACAAATAATTTCCATCATTTTATTTTATTGTGAAACAGATCTTAACTACTGTATATATTTTCCAGAATAACAATTGTATATTACATTAAAATAACAGTTTGGCAGTTGTGCAGAAATTAAGATCAAGTAAAAATGCATATTATTGTTTGTATTTCTATATTTGAAAGATACAAACAATGAGATAAGATAATTTGAGTTATATTCTAAAAAGTAAAATATGACTTGTGAAACAACATGAAAATTGCAATAATCTGAGTATTAATTATTATAGATACAGAATACTTTGCTGATTTTTTTAACTGTACAAAGTTTGATTTAGGTGATAAAATTATAGTCTGTTTCAAAGAAAACTTGATGATAATGGAATATTATTGGGACAAAAATTGGAATGGATTTCATGAAATAAGAGTAGCATGTGACTGTAAAACTACCTTGAACTGAAGTAAAAAAAACTAAAACGAGCCATATCATACCCCAAAAGACCAATCTTGCATTATAAACAAATTTAAAATGAGCCATTCTACATTACAAGCCAAAGACCCATCCCTCATTATAAACCAAAGACCCATCCGTTACTACAATCCAAAGACCCATCCCTCATTACAATCCAAAGACCCATCCCTTACTACAATCCAAAGACCCATCCCTTACTACAATCCAAAGACCCATCCCTCATTATAAACCAAAGACCCATCCCTCATTACAATCCAAACACCCATCCCTCATTACAATCCACAGAACCATCCCTCATTACAATCCAAAGACCCATCCCTTACTACAATCCAAACACCCATCCCTCATTATAAACCAAAGACCCATCCCTCATTATAAACCAAACACCCATCCCTCATTATAAACCAAAGACCCATCCCTCATTATAAACCAAAGACCTATCCCTCATTATAAACCAAAGACCCACCCCTCATTATAAACCAAACACCCATCCCTCATTATAAACCAAAGACCCATCCCTCATTATAAACCAAAGACCCATCCCTCATTATAAACCAAAGACCCATCCCTTACTACAATCCAAAGACCCATCCCTTACTACAATCCAAAGACCCATCCCTCATTATAAACCAAAGACCCATCCCTTACTACAATCCAAACACCCATCCCTCATTCTAAACCAAAGACCCATCCCTTACTACAATCAAAAGACCCATCCCTCATTATATACCAAAGACCCATCCCTTACTACAATCCAAACACCCATCCCTCATTATATACCAAAGACCCATCCCTCATTATAAACCAAAGACCCATCCCTCATTATAAACCAAAGACCCATCCCTCATTATAAACCAAAGACCCATCCCTCATTATATACCAAAGACCCATCCCTCATTATAAACCAAAGACCTATCCCTTACTACAATCCAAACACCCATCCCTCATTATAAACCAAAGACCCATCCCTTACTACAATCAAAAGACCCATCCCTCATTATAAACCAAAGACCTATCCCTTACTACAATCCAAACACCCATCCCTCATTATAAACCAAAGACCCATCCCTTACTACAATCAAAACACCCATCCCTCATTATATACCAAAGACCCATCCCTCATTATAAAACAAAGACCCATCCCTCATTATATACCAAAGACCCATCCCTTACTACAATCCAAAGACCCATCCCTCATTATATACCAAAGACCCATCCCTCATTATAAACCAAACACCCATCCCTCATTATATACCAAACACCCATCCCTCATTATAAACCAAAGACCCATCCCTTACTACAATCAAAAGACCCATCCCTCATTATAAACCAAAGACCTATCCCTCATTACAATCCAAACACCCATCCCTCATTCTAAACCAAAGACCCATCCCTCATTATAAACCAAAGACCCATCCCTTACTACAATCCAAAGACCCATCCCTCATTATAAACCAAAGACCTATCCCTCATTACAATCCAAAGACCCATCCCTCATTATAAACCAAAGACCCATCCCTCATTATATACCAAAGACCCATCCCTCATTATAAACCAAAGACCCATCCCTTACTACAATCCAAAGACCCATCCCTCATTATAAACCAAAGACCCATCCCTCATTTTAAACCAAACACCCATCCCTCATTATAAACCAAAGACCCATCCCTCATTATATACCAAAGACCCATCCCTCATTATATACCAAAGACCCATCCCTTACTACAATCCAAACACCCATCCCTCATTATAAACCAAACACCCATCCCTCATTATAAACCAAAGACCCATCCCTCATTATATACCAAAGACCCATCCCTCATTATATACCAAACACCCATCCCTCATTATATACCAAAGACCCATCCCTCATTATAAACCAAAGACCCATCCCTCATTATATACCAAAGACCCATCCCTCATTATATACCAAAGACCCATCCCTCATTATAAACCAAAGACCCATCCCTCATTTTAAACCAAACACCCATCCCTCATTATATACCAAAGACCCATCCCTCATTATAAACCAAAGACCCATCCCTTACTACAATCAAAAGACCCATCCCTCATTATATACCAAAGACCCATCCCTCATTATATACCAAAGACCCATCCCTCATTATAAACCAAAGACCCATCCCTCATTATAAACCAAAGACCCATTCCACATTATAAACCAAAGACCCACCCCTCATTACAATCCAAAGACCCATTCCACATTATAAACCAAAGACCCACCCCTCATTACAATCCAAAGACCCATCCCTCATTCTAAACCAAAGACCCATTCCACATTATAAACCAAAGACCCATCCCTCATTATAAACCAAAGACCCATTCCACATTATAAACCAAAGACCCACCCCTCATTATAAACCAAAGACCCATTCCACATTATAAACCAAAGACCCACCCCTCATTACAATCCAAAGACCTATCCCTCATTATAAACCAAAGACCCATTCCTTACTACAATCCAAAGACCCATCCCTTACTATAAACCAAAGACCCATCCCTTACTACAAACCAAAGACCCATTCCACATTATAAGCCAAAGACCCATCCCTTACTACAATCCAAAGACCCATTCCTTACTACAATCCAAAGACCCATCCCTCATTTTAAACCAAACACCCAGGCTCCTGTGTAACAAGCCAAACACCCATCCCTCATTACATGCCAAATTGTTTAACACTCCCCACATTACAAGAAAAAGAACCATCCCACATTACAAGCCAAACACCCATCCCTCATTACAAGCCAAACACCCATCCCTCATTACATGCCAAACACCCTCCCGCGTAACAAGAAAAAGGCCCATCCCACACAGAGCCCATTGTCTGATGTATGATTCATCCCTTCATTGTTCACTCACGATGGTCCAACACAGAGGTTCTGTCCCTACTCTTAAGGTTGTATCTCTTCAAATCTTCAGTATTCCTCACTGTCCATCAAATCTCAAACCTCCAGTACCACCTCCTCTCCAGGTCCAACAGGCGGGCATTCTTGAGAACTTAAATCAATAAAGTGTTGTCACTAGGTAGGTTACGAACTCAACCTACCTAGCAACGCTACCTCAAAAGATTTCCTCTACCACAAATCCTGATATCTCTGGAGAGGCGTGGCACCTTTAGTCTGGTCAAATCAGGTATGTTCAGTCTACATCGGACAATCATCAGAGATCCTTGACCCTAAGAGTTTATGGTTCCAAACATGTGTGTCCCTTCCCTACCACACAAACTCCAGAATCATCACCATAACCAGACAATAAAGCTCTGCATTTCACAATAATTTTGAATCACCCCATAAATCTCCCAATAATTGCAAATTTATATTTAAAGTTTTAAATCACCCAAAACTAAATCAATTTGGAACCCCACCAAAAATAAGACCCTTTCCAATTCCAATTAAATTTCAATCAACCTCTATACTAATTTTGAATCTCCCAATTATCACAAAATATACTTTAGAATCTCCCAAATAGGTAAAATTTAAAAGCAATTCCAACTTATAATAAAACTTCAACCAACCTTTAAACCAATTTTGAATCCCCCAAATACCGCAAATTAAAAAATATTCTAATTCTCCAATTAAAAACCAATAATGACCTTGAAAATAAGTCTCTTTAAAATTTTCAATTAAATCTTAATCATTCTACTAATTTTGAATCTCCCAATTTCCACACCTTAAAATATTTTGAATCTCCCATTAAAACCCCACCATAGCCTGAAAAAGACTCCCATACTAATTTTAGATCTCCCAATTATCACAAATAAAAAATGATAATTTTTTTTTAAGTTAAATAAATTTTACACATTTCTTTAAGCATCCCAGTTGCTATAACATTTAATTTGAAAATTCAAAAAATATGAATTTAGAAATTTCCCAGTATCAAATCAGATATAAAAAAAAAAGCAACCCATGTTTAATCTTTCATATATTGACAAACTGCATCCTCATATTTATTAAATTTTTAAAGCTTACAATTACAAACTTTAATGATTTTAAATTCTCTCTGTGAGTGTTAACTTAAATTTATAGTAATTTTCCTAATAAATTATTGGCTCTTTTTATCAATTTTGAAGTATGTATTGCTAATTTCAAAATTCCACTAGAATGGCAAACTTACCAATTGTACCAAATCTTCAAAAACTTAGAAACCTACTTTGAAAACCCCCAAAATTATTAATTCTACTACAATACATTTTGATATGACCATGCTAAAATTATCATGAAATTCCAATATTTCATGACCAATTATTCACTCCTCAACAATAAAGTGCAAATCTCATCAATGGTTCCTTTTCAGACTGGAAGAATAATAAAACTTTTAAAGAAATTGGCGTTACTGCCAAATTTAAAAAAGAAAAAAAAAAGTATGACCAAAACTTTGGAAGAGATATTGAAGAATAATCAATGTTGTTTCATGATTTTGAAAAAAAAATGTATACAATATATAAAATAAGTGATTTTGGCACAGATAAACTGTGAATAGATTAATATGATATAAAAGACTAGCATATAAAATATATTGATTGACTGAATTCAACATAAATCATTGAACAATTGTGATCTTACAAAAGTAATGCAAAAATATTTTCGTTGTAATAAATAACTTATACAAAAGCACCATTTTGTGCAAACTTTTACACCATAAACACACAGTTGGTAGCAATATGTGTGGGTGTGGAGCTGTACACAGTAGCACACTTTGGTACACACTGCACATGGTGGCACAGTTTGGTGTGACATTGAACACACAGTACACTTCGGTACACACTGCAGTTTGGTGCGGGGCTGTACACAGTAGCACACTTTGGTACACACTGCAGTTTGGTGCGGGGCTGTACACAGTAGCACATTTTGGTGTGGTGCTGTACACAGTAGCACACTTTGGTACACACTGCACACAGTAGCACAGTTTGGTGCGACATTGAACACACAGTACACTTTGGTACACACTGCACACAGTAGCACAGTTTGGTGCGACATTGAACACAGTACACTTTGGTACACACTGCAGTTTGGTGTAGTGCTGTACACAGTAGCACATTTTGGTGTGGTGCTGTACACAGTAGCACATTTTGGTGTAGTGCTGTACACAGTAGCACAGTTTGGTGCGGCGCTGTACACAGTAGCACAGTTTGGTGTTGCGCTGTACACAGTACCGCAGTTTGGTGCGGCACTGTACACAGTAGCACATTTTGGTGTGGTGCTGTACACAGTAGCACATTTTGGTGTAGTGCTGTACACAGTAGCACAGTTTGGTGTTGCGCTGTACATAGTACCGCAGTTTGGTGCGGCACTTTACTTGGTAGCACAGTTTGGTGCGGCGCTGTTCATAGTAGCACAGTTTGGTGCTGCGCTGTTCACAGTCGCACAAGTTGGTGTGGCGCTGTACACAGTAGCAGAGATTGGTATGACAGTAGCAAGATTTGGTGCAGTGCTCTACACAGTAACAGAGTTTGTTGCTGAGCTGTACAATAACACACATGATCAGATTATGCAACTTTACAAATTCTTTGACATTGCTTTGTGCACATTTCTGTGCGGCCCTGTGTTTATCACATTTCAACTGATAATATGAAGTTGATATAAGAGATTTCTTTGCAAAAACAAGATAAGTTGAACCACCAACAGAGGTGGAAATTACAAAACATTTCATCACATGTAATACAAGTATATAAAATAAACAATATATCTGCAATAAAGCAGCCTAGAAGAAACTCTGCCAACTCTACACATGTAAACATCATTTGTAGATATTTCTTAAAGAGTGCAAAATTTGATTGTAAGCATAAAGTAAGCAAAGGCAAGCACCAAAAATCATTGATCCAATCTCATGAGCCATGTACAGATAAAGCCAATAAAAACAGGTAAACTAACACATACACTACACAGAATGAAATGGTGATCTGGGTAACATTCCACATAAGGAGACTAAATGTTAAACAGGTTTCCAAGATTTTCTGGATGGAATTTAGCACAAAAATAGTGAAAAAAGTATAAACATATAAAATTCCTAAAATATCTTCCTATTCAACCTATTTTCTTAACATTATCTGAAAGTTCTGACTAAAAACATGTATAATATTAATATTTACACCGAAAAAGTTCTTTTAACTTGATTTTTGATTTTAAATGAATGCACAATACAATATTTTATAAATTCAAATTAGTAGAGTTGTCTCCTTTGTGGTCAGTATAGGTATGCGATTCAGTAGCCATGCTTTGAGACACCCCTGCGACCCTTGCTTGTGCCAGGCCGTCCTCCTCCAAGGGAAGGAAGCTTCTGCCCGCTTACTCGGGTCTCGCCTTTTGGTGGGGTGTGCAATTTGTTATCATGGGAACGAGGAGACACCTTGGGCTGAGTGGTAAGACGGGGTGACTGCTTAGGTTTACGGGTTAGCTGTAAATACAATGTCTTTATTAGAATATACATTAATGATTTATTGCTGAAATCAAAGATTACATAGCAAGCTCAGACTTACTGTAAGGATGTCTTATTTCTGATAAATAAGTATTGCAAATTTGATTGTATCAAAATAATCATGTCTACATTTATCATTATTTTCAATATTTTGCCCTCATTTTAGCAATTTTGAGTTATAATGTCAGTATTCCCAGTAGGTTTGTTGAAATACATTTAATCAAAACAAAGAATATTGATTAACATACGTCATTGTAGAGGTTCTCTTGCTGGGCCTGATGTTCTAGGACTTCAAAAGTAAGCAATCCCATTGGCTTCATTTTGATCTTCTGCATATGACGAGCAGCAATTCCATGTCCATCCTAGAGATACCAAAACAAGTAATATAAAACACATTACATGTATTTAAGTATCTAAATCAATATAGTACTGGAAATAATCATGTAATGGTACATCAATACTAACACTCTTGCATACCTGTAGAGTTGTGTTTCCAGGTATTTGAAATTTGAGTTTAAGTTATCATGGGTATATTTTGGGATGTGCTTGCAAAAAAAAAATTGGGGGTTTTCTGGTTTTTGTGTTTGAATTTTGAAATTTTGCAACAGGATCAAGTGTACAAATTAACATTTAAGATATTAACTAACACACATGTACAAGTCATAATGCTGATGTTTGTTCAGTATGATGTCACGAAATGTTAACATACAGACAGTATCAAATGATTCAATGTCATAGACTTGTCAAATGTTTCATCATTAAATAATTGTAAATGTTACTTTACCTTGACATCAGGGAAGAGGTTTGTGGGTTTGCCCATTGCCTTGTCCAGGTAGGAGAGCTCTTCCTTGATTGGCTGACGTTCTGCATCTCTGACAGTCAGGCCAGGAACATATCCCTTGACTGAATATCAGGATGGTATTCCATCATTTAATATTATTGTGAAAAATCACTTTTGATAATAAAATTCAACAATATGTATTCTGAAAGAGTTACAAACTTAACAATTTTACTTTCACACAATTGAATACCTGGAATTTCTTTGCAGCATTCTTTTTCATCATGCTTATTATTAATGAATTTAATAATGCCATTAAAGTCATAGTTTGATAGTATGCTCACATTTGCTGGTGCCTCTGTTTGTACCCTGTACTTTTGGCAGTAATCCTGCTCCCTGAGTGGAGCTCTTGGCCTCTGTATGAGGGAACTGCTTCCTGTTGTCTTGTGCGGTGGGAAAGATAATTCTCCTCCCTGCTTCTGCAGTAGGGTAGGACCTCAGGCTTGTCCTTGGCTCTTGAAGAGGTGGCAGTTGGGATCTACGATTTCCTTCGTTGATTTTACCATCCGAAACTGACTCTTGGTCAGATCGGTGATATCCATGACCATGGTTCATAACCATCTTGGTAGATCTGTAAAAGCCATAATGATAAAGTGATTAAATAATAAATCAAAACAATATTGAACAGTTTTCATTGTTGTTTTTTTGCATTATTAATTAGGGTTTGCTAATCTCTAGCTTTTTCTTTGTTTTGCGTTGTGTTATAGCTGGTGTAATCCGAAGGGTTCTGATGTTAATATCGCCTTTCAAGCTACGTAGTAAGATCCGATTTTTAGATTGTCAGAAAATTCGGACTATAGCTGGTGGTGCTTTATATATTATTTATTTTTGATGCATATTGAATCTATTTGGATGGCATATATTGCTGTAGTAATGGAGGTAGACGCAGGTTTTTAGTAGGGCATAGGAAATCCGTAGATTTGAAAGAACGGCACACAGGCACATGTAAGTGTTTCATGGGAAGGGTATTGACTAAAGTGCACTGTGATTATAATAGAAACGTTATAGGTTAGACATGTAATGACAACATTGTTGCATGTCCTGTGTGACAGAGCTAGATGAAACTATAAAGCTACGTAGCAAAACAGATCATACATATTATATTATCAGAAAATACATTAAAATGTATTGTTGATTAGAGAAAGCTAAAGCGTTGTTAGAATCTTATAGGTAAAATTATCATTTAAGCATCAACACTTCCGTCCTGCTGTTTTGCAGCATGCTTGTAATCATGGCCGGAGTTGACATCAGACTTCTGAATTCATTGATCATTAGGTCAACATAAAACGTTTTGACTTAAATTCACATGATGAATAAATCTAATACTAAGTTATGTACTCACATTTTCCACGTTTTCTTGGTTTTACGCGTGATTTTACGTTTTTATGAAGATTTTCTCGGGAGCTCCGAACCAGAACTCCCGCCAGTAACAACTTGATCTGGTCGTCAATGTTGACGTCATAATTAACAATGACCAAAATAGTCCAAACAAAACATAGTTCGTAATGTCTCCCTTGCTTGCAGTTAAAGAAATAAAATAATTACTAGAAATATGTTTTATATAGAAGTGAAATATGAAATTCCATAAATAGAACAGATGAAATATTTGTTATGCAAAAGATAAAAAAATAATTTAACAGAATCTCCAAATCCTGTTTCGCCGGAAAGAGGAATGTGCAGGAGTAAAAAGTCCTTTATGTCAGAGGTCAGAAGGGGAGGTAATTACGCCGAATACTCGCGACTATGCCCTTATATGGTATCCGTCTTTCTGGTTGATCGTTATGACACGTTAATATGCCTATCTGTGTTGTGTATGTATATTGTTGGTCGAAAACTGCTTGTGAATGAATTGAGTGTACGGTATCTCATTATTTTCGTTTAAGTAGAAGTTGCAAAACAATACTGGAATTCACAAGGGAAAACAATTACGGTTTTGGAACTTTCCTTTTTAGATCCTGTTTTTGCCGGTATAAACGTACATGAAATGTTCAGGTTAACTGTATTCTTATGTGTATTGACAAAATTATTCAACCCAGAGAAAATTGTACTTCTAAATTATCACTACAACGATGTACATTTGCTTGGGCAGTAGAAAACTCTGTTATATCAGAGGTGTATGTTCTATTTTTGTTTCGAATAACTACACGATTCCACAAATTAGACTCTCTTACCAACTCTTCTTTTTTACTTTCTTCTCTTCATAGCTGGAATGTTTTAAGCAGTGTGATCAAACCTTCGTTACATTTTTTGTACTTTCCGCGTTAAAATCAGATTAACAGTCATCCCCATCTATTATATATATTGGGGTCCGAGTTCGTAAGATGAATATTTTGTGAAAATGTCTTTCACTACTTTTTTTGATAAATGAAAGGGATGCTCTTATTCAAAACTTAAAATGTTGAATTCAATTTGGAAATAATATTGTTTGAAAACCCGCATCTTTATTCAGATGTCTCTAGATATGTGTAAACTTTTATTAAATCCATTAACACATTTTGATATTTACACATATTGTATTATTGTAGAAATCTGCATGTTCCATTGTATAACTTCTATATATAAATGTATATTGGGAGAAGTCGTAGATAAGTTGTTATAACTTGTGCCTAATCTTTTGTTGTAAGTTTGACAATAAATGTGTTTAAATCAAAATCACATTCCCCAATTTGTCCTGTTACAGTACATGTGTCCGCAATGTACCCATAAAAACACCTGTTCGTATCAAATATGACCGGAGCATCAAAACCTGTAGCGGCCCTAATGAGGAATTCCTGATGTTACACCTTTCCGTGTGGAGGCTTCATTTACCGAAACATGCGGTCACCTTTGGAACCACTCGAGAAATGTGTCAAATTTATTATCTGCTGAAATATGTTCGCCAAGTTTTATCTAAAACGATACCTCTAATAACAAAAAATAATGAATTTCATTTTGATATATATGCACATACCATTGGCGCGATTCAGTCTCATTGAGATGTTTTCAAAGCAAATATACCCCCCCCCCCCCCCCCCCCCCCCCCCTTCCCTTAGGTGCACAACGGCGTATTGCACATGCCAGCTACAAATCTAACTATGATGTTTTCATAGAAAGTAGTAGTTTTTGCCCCTCTTCACTATGTGCCAGGTTTTTCTTTCAGTGTTTATACGTATAAAAGTATGTTCAAAAACTAAAGAAAATATTATCGGTACCAAGATGTTATAAATAAGAAAACAAGAGACAACACTTGACAAAGGTTAGCACTTTAATTTGAAGATGTAAGTAAAGCTGTTAAAAAACATGTAACTATCAACTTCCTGATAAACCAAGCCACAAAGTCTCTACTGAAATGATAAACAGTAAATCATTACAAATATTTATCTACTAACAAAGCACATCATAAAAATAACCTAAAAATATCTATTAACATTTACAAGTTATCTACAAACAAATTGCTACATCTAAATCATATAGTTACAAACCACACACACTAATTATCTAATAACAGACCATTACATACAAATAATCTGCTAATTAAAAATTACTTCTTACAAATATCGACTACCAGTTAAAGGGGCATTCCTTCGTTTGAATAAAGTTTAGGTCGTCAAAATTGAACGTCCTGGGAAATTTGTATTTTTTCCAAGTAGTAAAAGTTATAATCTTTACACTGATAATGTAAATTTACTCTCAAGATAACCTAAAGTTCTTCGAGCATTAAGTCCTGAAAATTCTTAATTCGACCCGAAGTATCACTAATTACCACAAATACATACAGTATTTGTATAATTTGTATACGATACGCCTTTTTCTTGTACATTTCGGCGTTAATTTTATTACATGTAGGCACAGACACTCGTATAATCATCGTTCGGACATAAATTTCATCAATAGAAATTGTGTATGTTTCTGATGTCCGAACAAAGGAATGCTCCTTTAAATCATACATATAGGTCATCCACTATAAAAAAAGAAAAAAAAAATACGCAGTATCTACTGATAGAGCGCTTCCTTCAAATAATCTACTAATTAAAATCACAACAGGTAAATACTCCATTAAAAATACTACAATGTACATAAAAATAATCCACTTACAAAAATGTCTTCGAGCAAAGTCTCTACTTACTAACAAAAATACTACATCCTTTTTTATATATAACAATCACCACACTCTCTCTTAATTAATAATATTACATGTATTCTCACAACACAAAACACGGCATCACCTCAAAAACATAATTACCGATTGCACAGAAAAGACTACTTCTACGTTGTATGCTTCTATGCTAACAGAAATATGAAAGATAAATTTGTGTGAGGATACGATTTAAAAATAAACAAAGCCGTGTACTAGAAAAATAAACGTTGTCATTAAAACAATTTAATATAACCCCTAAATGGCAAAGTTATATACAGTATAATCATAAAATTCCCGCGAGACAGCTACACGTATTATAAAACACAGGAGATCAGAGTTATAAATGACCAATTTAAACCAAATACTTATTGTATCTGCATTTTGGAAATGTGCGGTGTAAAACACAGGTAAATTTCTTATGCTTTGCTTATATGAAACAATGTATAATCGACTCACTATTGTTTCCTAAAACAATGCTTACATATTGTTGAAAGATATGTTTGTGTCAAGAGAACATAGAATGTAGGGGGTGAAAGTTACGATTTAGCCAATTACAGATAACGTCATGAAAAGCAACGTCGTACGAGGTTGGCAAAGTACGAACTTAATTCCAAAATTGTTTCAGATTGCGTAGGAGACAGAATTCAGTCCAGGATTGTCAAGAGTATAAAACATTGTTAGAGACTAGAAAATAGTTAAATAACATTCAACACCATTATAAACACATACGAAACAAACGTAAACAACATTGACTGAGCTAGTACGTTATTCCTGAGACAGAGGCTGTGTCTTTCATATATCTTAAAGAATTGAGAAAGGTCAATTCTACTCGCGAGGTCAGAACTGAAGAAATTTCAAACCCAAACTCCGAGGGTAGCATTTCCTCATCTCCCATGCCTACATAAGGATTAATGATTTTTCCTGTATTTTACCAGGGAAATTGACTCAAATGGAGACGATGTTAAACATTACAGTCGCTTAAACCAAGAACATGTCTGAAAAGAGGAAAACGGTAAACCAAATGTTACACTTGATAATTGTAGTATAGTTTGGAATCGATAAAAAAAGGAGTGGGGTATGTTTCTTTCCCTGAGCGATGCCAGGCGTATTGCTGTGTTGTGGTTGTAAAAACTGTCAATTTAATGACGTGACATTGAAACGGTGGTCGTCTGCTGATATCAGAGTATTTTCTTTATTTGTCACTCAATCGGTTAAAATGGACAACCGTCGTAGCGAACAAGCAGATTAAATGAACCCGTCTTCAATTTTATAAAACTTATAAATTCCGCTCCTCTGCGATTTTGCAGCGTATCGCAGAGGATATTTTGGGAGCAAGAATAATCTTATATCGATTAGATTGTCACTGTAATAACAATCTAAATCAAATGTCCGCATTGTGACCAACTTTCCTTTCGTAAGACATATAACACTGACAAGTATTGGGGGTTTTATGCTTAAATTATTTCCACGCATCCTTTTGGAAACGCCAGAGTGGAGTGCCCTAGAAATTAATATCTCCTTACACATGGTACCTCTTTCTCATCTTGTACTCCGTTCTCTTTCATTCCCTACGTGTGTTCTGATTACCGAGACATGTTGTCTTTTGACGATAGATGTTAATATGATATGGGATGACATGACATGTTAATCACCATACACAAAACCCTGGGAGAGAAGTAAAACTCAGCAGGGTGAGACTTGTCCTATTCTTGAAGATAACTGTATTTTCAGTCCTCGCTGTCGCTAAAATGGAAATGAAAATATCAACTATAAATACAATCTTGTCGAAATATATTCTTGTTGTTCTGGGTGAATTTATTCAATTTGTAAAGAAGAAAACGAAGAAATTACCGCCATAATTATTATGGAAGTTAACACAGAAATAAGGTAGGTAGAAGAATGTGAATCAGCATTTAAACAGAACACCATGCCTACCAGAGATTCCATTATTCTGACATCTTAATATTGACGATTCGCTTGAGCAAATCTCGCTTCTAGGTTCAGAATAAATACAGGTAGTTCTTTAGAAATCCAACATTGAAAGCTTAGAAATTTATCAAATTAACCGGGTTAATGCGCCTCTCCATCCCGATCTAAAAATTTCTTTCGACTTATCGCGAGTTTTCTCCGTCGGCTATTACAGTATCAACACATTAGGCCCTTATTGGTATCACTGACGAGTCCTAGATGGACGAAACAGCTACATGATGCATTTTAGTTCTATTGTCTCTACTTTCTAGCTTCCAATTTGTATTGAAAAGTGCTTAAAATCTTTGTTTTACAATCCTTTAGTAGAATTTCTCACGGAAAAACATCCGTATACATACCTGACAACGCTGACCTGCCTGTCAAGATTGTTCAATTCCCTCCGTAGGACATCTGCCGTGTTGTCTGAACTACTATGAACCCAGCCTACAAGCCACCGCGCCACAGTGTTTTCAAAGCTGTCGGAGGGACTCGTAGTAGCCCTTGGAGCTGGAGGTGAGAAGCTTTTCCAACTGGACTGGTATTGTTCCTTTGTAATAAACCACATAATGCTCAAATTATAAATGAAACTAGGCCTTACACTGGATGGATATGTAGGTGTGGTCTGTAATTAGTCTTGCTGTCGAATGGTTTGATGGCGTAACTAGAAAATTGTAATAAAGAATATTTATTTTCATTTCTTTCAAGCCGAACTTCGTCATCTGGAAACCAGTTGGGTAATGAGGAACTTTCTAGATATGCAGAATGTTCGAAATAACTGTCGGAACTGATTATTTTGAGCTAAGCATTGCATTCGAGCTATCAGTTTTTGAAGTATTTAAGTTTGACTATTTATATAAATGCGAGATGAATTCTCGGATGAAAACTCCCTTGTGTTAATTGTATATATGTTATTGATTTTAAGTTACGATTTCAGTGTATTGAACGCTAGTGTACTTTTGCCGCATGGTCTTGGCAGAAATTCTACACGATCGTTATACATGTATACAGGTCTTGAAATATTATTTACCGTGGTCTTGTAGAAATTCTATACAGGTCTTGAAATAATATTTACCATGGTTTTGGCAGAAATTCTACACGATCTTTATATACAGGTCTTGTAAATAAAATTTACCATATTTCTCGGTGAGCATATTGTTTAGCTTTCTGGCAGGAAGCGGAAGTGTAGAGGCAGTCAAATCAGCTCTTAGGCCTCCCATGTCGCGTATGGAACTGATTCCAGTTTCGAGTTTCCTGGTTTCGTCCCCTCCCCATGTCTCGTTCGTTCTGCTACTTTGAACTCTCTGGAATATCATTCTCAAATTGCTAAATTGATCAGCAATATCCAAGTTGTGTTGCGTCAATTTTTTGGCGACCTTGTTAAAGTCTCGCGTCAGTGTTGCATTCATATCACTAAAGTGAGATTCCATCACGTTCATCTTGTTTTCCACGTTGTCAAAGGCTTCCTAAAAAAATCAAAAAAGTATTGTGTAATCGTAACATACATTACCATCAGGAATCATTATATTCTGTACAAGTTTGAAAGTTTACATCGAAATATATCCGCGAAAATTATATACCTATTTACGGTGGCTTGGAACGGACATCATATCAAAAATATTATTGCACTTGGGAACGAAATATTATTGCGTTCGAACGATGATGTCCTTCCCAGCCACCGTAGTAATGTTAATGTGATCACATAAATAAAAGTTATTATGGATAAGATCAAAGTTATAATGTGATGGATAAGTTAAAAGTTATAATGTAAAAGATCAGATAAAAATTATAATGTGATGGATAAGTTAAAAGTTATAATGTAAAAGATCAGATAAAAGTTATAATGTAAAAGATCAGATAAAAGTTATAATGTAAAAGATCAGATAAAAGTTATAATGTAAAAGATCAGATAAAAGTTATAATGTGATGAATAAGATAAAAGTTATAATGTAAAAGATCAGATAAAAGTTATAATGTGATGGATCAGATAAAATTTATAATGTAATGGATCAGATAAACGTTATAATGTAATAGATCATTAAACGTTACAATGTAATAGATCAGATAAAAGTTATAATGTAATGGACAAGATAAAAGTTATAATGTAATGGATCAGATAAACGTTATAATGTAATGGATCAGATAAAAGTTATAATGTAATAGATCAGATAAAAGTTATAATGCAATGGATCAGATAAAAGTTATAATGTGATGGATCAGATAAAAGTTATAATGTGATGAACCAGATAAAAGTTATAATGTAATAGATCAGATAAAAGTTATAATGCAATGGATCAGATAAAAGTTATAATGTAAAAGATCAGATAAAAGTTATAATGTAAAAGATCAGATAAAAGTTATAATGCAATGGATCAGATAAAAGTTATAATGTAAAAGATCAGATAAAAGTTATAATGTAAAAGATCAGATAAAAGTTATAATATAATGGATCAGATAAAAGTTATAATGTAATGGATCAGATAAACGTTATAATGTAATAGATCAGATAAAAGTTATAATGCAATGGATCAGATAAAAGTTATAATGTAATGGATCAGATAAAGGTTATAATATAATGGATCAGATAAAAGTTATGATGTAATGGATCAGATAAAAGTTATAATGTGATGGATCAGATAAAAGTTATAATGTAATGGATCAGATAAAAGATGTAATGTATTGGATCAGATAAAAGTTATAATGTGATGGATCAGATAAAAGTTATAATGTGATGGATCAGATAAAAGTTATAATGTAATGGATCAGATAAAAGATATAATGTGATGGATCAGATAAAAGTTATAATGTAAAAGATCAGATAAAAGTTATAATGTAAAAGATCAGATAAAAGTTATAATGTGATGAATAAGATAAAAGTTATAATGTAAAAGATCAGATAAAAGTTATAATGCGATGGATAAGATAAAAGTTATACTGTAAAAGATCAGAAAAGTTATAATGTAATAGATCAGATAAAAGTTATAATGTGATGAATAAGATAAAAGTTATAATGTAAAAGATCAGATAAAAGTTATAATGCGATGGATAAGATAAAAGTTATAATGTAATGGATCAGATAAAAGTTATAATGTAAAAGATCAGATAAAAGTTATAATGTGATGGATAAGTTAAAAGTTATAATGTAAAAGATAAGATAAAAGTTATAATGTAATGGATCAGATAAAAGTTATAATGTGATGGATCAGATAAAAGTTATAATGTGATGGATCAGATAAAATTTATAATGTGATGGATCAGATAAAAGTTATAATGTAATGGATCAGATAAAAGTTATAATGTGATGAACCAGATAAAAGTTATAATGTAATAGATCAGATAAAAGTTATAATGCAATGGATCAGATAAAAGTTATAATGTGATGGATCAGATAAAAGTTATAATGTGATGAACCAGATAAAAGTTATAATGTAATAGATCAGATAAAAGTTATAATGCAATGGATCAGATAAAAGTTATAATGTAAAAGATCAGATAAAAGTTATAATGTGATGGATCAGATAAAAGTTATAATGTGATGGATCAGATAAAAGTTATAATGCAATGGATCAGATAAAAGTTATAATGTAATGGATCAGATAAAAGTTATAATGTAATGGATCAGATAAACGTTATAATGTAATAGATCAGATAAAAGTTATAATGTAATGGATCAGATAAAAGTTATAATGTAATGGATCAGAAAAAAAGTTATAATGTAATGGATCAGATAATTGTTATAATGTAATGGATCAGATAAACGATATAATGTAAAGGATCAGATAAAAGTTATAATGTAATGGATCAGATACAAGTTATAATGTAATGGATCAGATAAAGGTTATAATATAATGGATCAGATAAAAGTTATGATGTAATGGATCAGATAAAAGTTATAATGTGATGGATCAGAAAAAAGTTATAATGTAATGGATCAGATAAAAGATGTAATGTATTGGATCAGATAAAAGTTATAATGTAATGAATCAGATAATTGTTATGAATGTATGGATTAAATAAAAGTTTTAATGTAATGGATCAGATAAAAGTTACAATTAATCAAATAAAGATTATAAATTTATCAGATACAAGCTAAAAATGATCAGATAGAAGCTATAAAATGATCAGATAAAAGTTATAATATAATGGATCACATAAAAATTGCAATGTAATGATATAAAAAATAAAAGTTAAAATATAATGGATCACCTAAAATGTATAAAATATATCACATAAAAGCTGTAATGTATATTATCATATAAATAATATCAACAATTAAACGTAAAGCAAGATAGTTTTCCTACAATCCGACATACATGTACATGCTTATCAATGACAAATGGAATGTGTGTGAGATTAACAACACATTCCTTTATGACTGATGACATCAGATATAAGCTTGATTTAATTCAATGATATAATTTGGAAAAAAAAATCCATTTGAACATATTTCATTATGTTCCCAATAATTTAAGCAAGAGAATTGGACACAAGTTATGTCAACTTTTGGAAGCCCTCTCCTCAACAAATACATATTATTTTTTACAGTGTCAATATCTATACATGTACTACACATTATATAGTCAAACAATAGAAAGACCCCATAAACAAAATTGCAAGGAAGACAAATATAACAGAATATTTTCCATTCTCATATCATAACATCATATATGTTGTACACATACATACTGTCTAGCACTTTCTAGCTACAGAAATGTATATCATCTAATTTAAGTTTTTTTAAAGTTACGTCCATTGTGTCGACTGAAATATTCTAAATACTTCCCTTTCTATTTATTTTCTCGGTTACATTAAATATTTAAATGTGAAATTATGTTAAGTGTGAGAAACTATGTAATTGAAATGTTCTGCATGTGAATATATATCGGGTAGCTTGAATGACAGAGAGCGTAGATGACCTATTTCCAACAACATTACTATCTAGTCTGTAGTTTAATTATATATATACATATTGCCTTAATATGTTTACCTTAGAGATATCAACATTGGAGATTTGGAGATTTATTTATAGCAATAATCTATAAATAGACATGGAACTTTTTAAATGTTAAAGTTTGGATATGGGGGTCATCTCAAAACTCAATCGAAGACTTTTCGAATTTTTTTTTATTTGAAATATTTTAATGCGGGCAAAGCATAGCCATATCAGAAACCTTTTTTTTAAAATAAAAACAACTTTGTTTTAATTCTATTAACTATAGATATCTCCAGAGAGAGGATGTTTCGTAGGTAGTAGGTTTTATAACAATTAACTTTGAGACTCACCTCAAGCCGTCGTGCTGTGAATTCCAACGTTTTCTTGTCCTCTGCAGCCTTATTCAGAGTTTTCGTCACTGTCTCTATGTATGTGTCTAGTCTAGTAGTATCCAGAGTTTCCACAGCTTTAATCACACCTCCGTCACCATATATAACATGATTACAATCATGTAGTATCACCGAGTTACCCATCTTTTCAACCATTGTCATGAATTTATCCTTCCATTCCTTATTCTCCTTCTTTAGTTCGTCAACCTCCAAAGATTTCAGTCTCAACTGACGTTCCAGACAGTCGACTAATAATGACAAGTCTTCCTGTTGGCCCTTCGTACAACCAAACAGACTACCAGACCTGCTTTTGTTTTTCTTCAGGGCTGATTTACTTCTCACCAAACTTCTCCCTTGTTCTGATTCCATCATACTCGTTCCTGAAATAATTTTGCGACAATTATCATATTATCAATATGACAAGATCATTTTTATGTAAATTACATATAGCGTAAAGAAAAAATACTACAGATAACTTGGTTTTCCTGTTCGAATAAGAACTCGTATTACGACTCATTATTTTCCCATTGTATCTAATTACAGCCCTCCATTCACCTCATTAGTTGTGATAGTATTGGAATAACAAGGGTATTCATTTTAACCAGACTGTTTTCTGTGTTTTCGTTGAATTACTAATTAGTTTTACCCCACAGTAGGTTTATATTCTATTTTGATAGTTTTCTTCCACTTAAATGAGTTCTCAATTCTGTATCAAAACAAAATCTGGTCCATTCAAATTGATATTCCTTAATAAAGAAATCTTTAATTTTCCAAAAGGAAAATTATTGAATTAAAGAGGGAATCATCAATCTGAACTGTTTGTAGTTTATATGCTCCCGACAGAAATAATAAACAAACATGTGTCACACAAAGGCGTAAAATATACCTCAGGAAGTTTAAATTCCAAAAAATAATTATACTGGCGAGGTTTTAATATTAATCAATTAGAAAACATACTCAACTGCATTAGCATAACAAATAAATAAATAAGAACATATCTTTGTACATATTTTCACATAGCTTTGATTACCAACAAAAAGACTTTTGAGATAACCTGTATATGTAAGTGTCTTCTACAATACAAATATTGATATTCGTGAATTTTGCATGTTTTATATTTGTGAAGCATGAAAGACTATATCACACAGTCTTGCAAGGCTTATATAATTAAATCATCTAGTTCTGAGTTTAACATTCGAAATCATCTGTGTATACACAATAGTGAATAGGTAATCGAGTTTACAAAAGGCGGGTCTGGTCAGCGGCCACCTGGTCAACCGATTAACGGAAGTTTTTGGTCTACAGAGGATTCACGTAAAATAGTTCAACGCAGTAATTAAATATCAACAAAGACCAAACTAATAATACATCGAATATCTGGAGGGGAAAGCACCACCTTATTGAAAATGACTTACCTGCTGTAAAAGTAGAACGTTCCTAATAGCCGTCAACTGTCTTTATGGCTTGAGTGCCACGTTTGTTTGGCAGATAGCCATTTGGAATTTTCGGATTAAAATATAGGGCCCCGTCCCTCTATATATATTCTACCACGTCTAGATATATGCTAACACAAACACATATATATATACATATATGGGACAAAGAAGTAATTCTAACAGTCTGAACATGAAAACCGAAATATCTTCTTGTATTTGTATTCCCTGTCTTGATAAAGGGGCGGAGTGCCTCGAAAATTCGACATTTTTCATGTCCACACTGTTAGAATTACTTCTTTGCCCCATATCAACGTCTCAAGTAATTTGTATCCTGCAGACAAACCTTTGTAAGGACCCAGTGTTACCCGGATTATTACTTCTTTGACCCATATATATAAGTTATAAAGACGGTATAGATAGATTGGCTCTAGAACTGAACGAACCATTCTTCGTTGAATATGTGATGCTTATCATAGTTAAGATACTATTAAATAGAAATATATCATCAAGAGAAGTCGTTAAGTTATCTCGAAAAAATACATATATTTGAGGCAATCTGCCCTTCATCCGGACACCAAATATACATTTCCTAGCATCATAAGGAATAGAAAATGATCCGATCAGGAGGATACTAAATATAGACACAAACATTTATACAATGTATTTAAGTTTGATAACAGTCTTACAGTCATTGGCTATTTAAATTAATAAATAAAAAGTCCACCTTCAGGTGGTATATCAGGACGATATATTGACGGTCGTTCCGCATCATCTGTTGTAGGCGATGTATGTAGTCTTCTTTTCAACTATATCGTATCATTTAACATTTTTTTCAGTGTTGTGCCAGTGGGTAGCATGAGCATCCGTGCAAAGGCTTGTTAGCTTACAGAAACACCAACTGGTTCCGAGTTACTTGATTAAAACGACGATTTTTTTAATTACAAATTGCGTTGATGTGACCACGCAACTCGACGCAATTTGTAATAACTTTTCACATATCATTATATTAATAAATATTTTGATAATAAAACTAGGTATAAACATGTACAAAGGAAAGATTAACTTTGCATCTGGTGCTGAGCTATTTCATTATTATTATTTTTTAATTATTATTACAAATGGCGTATTTATTACAAACTGCGTGGTGACATACATACTGTACATGTACTTCACAATTATTGGCTTGTTATTGGTATGAAAACCCAAATACATGTATATATCAAGCTCAAAAGTAACAGTTATTAAGGAAACAGTAATTTGGTATTTTTCCAAGTTTCCATGGTGACAGAAAAAATACCGAAAATGGAAGGTCCTCAATAGCAAAAGGCACAACTAGGGCACTAGTCTGATATATACAGAAATTTTCAAGGAGCTGCGTCGAACGGTGTTTGAGTTATAGCCCGGAAACAAAAGGAAACAGTAATTTGGTATTTTTGACTAAGTTTCCATGGTGACAGAAAAAATACCGAAAATGGAAGGTCCGCAATAGCAAAGGGCATAACTAGGGCACTAGTCGGATATATACAGAAAGTTTCAAGGAGCTGCGTTGGACGGTTATGGAGTTAAAGTCCGGAAAAGAATCTCGGACGGACGCACGGACGGACGGAGCCCAATTTAATATCCCCCGCAAACGCGTTTCGCGGGGGATAAAACAAGGGCCCAATGGGCCCAAATCGCTCACCTGCAATGCAGTGATCTTTTCATATATGGATCCTGCAGTTATTTGAAAGCATGCTACAGGACCAATATAATAATGTCTCTCTGCACTTTGGCTTTTCACTAAAAGTCATTCAAAGATTTAAGCATACTTGATCGACGTGACCTTGAATGCGAGTCAGGGTCATTCATTTGAACAAACTTGGTAGCCCTTTACCCCAGCATGCTACAGACCCAATATTAACTCCATGGGACTCTTGGTTGAAGAAGTCGTTTCAAGATTTTAGCCTTTTTGACTCCTGTGACCTTGAATGAAGGTCAAGGTCATTCATTTGAACAAACTTGGTAGCCCTTTACCCCAGCATGCTACAGACCCAATATCAACTCCCTGGGCCTCTTGGTTATTGAGAAGAAGTCGTTTAAAGATTTTAGCCTTTTTGACTCCTGTGACCTTGAATGAAGGTCAAGGTCATTCATTTGAACAAACTTGGGAGCCCTTCACCCCAGCATGCTACAGGCCAAATATTAGGTCTCTGGGACTGTTGGTAATTGAGAAGAAGTTGTTAAAATTTTTAGCCTTTTTGACCGCTGTGACCTTGAATGAAGGTCAAGGTCATTCAATTGAACAAACTTGGTAACCCTTTACCGCAGCATGCTACAGACCCAATATAAACTCCCTGGGACTCTTGGTTATTGAGAAGAAGTCGTTTTAAAATGTTAGCCTTTTTGACTCCAGTGACCTTGAATGAAGGTCAAGGTCATTCATTTGAACAAACTTGGTAGCCCTTTACCCCAGCATGCTACAGACCAAATATTAGGTCTCTGGGACTGTTGGTTATTGAGGAGAAGTCGTTTAAATATTTTAGCCTTTTTGACTCCTGTGACCTTGAATGAAGGTCAAGGTCATTCATTTGAACAAACTTGGTAGCCCTTTACCCCAGCATGCTACAGACCAAATATTAGGTCTCTGGGACTGTTGGTTATTGAGAAGAAGTCGTTTAAATATTTTAGCCTTTTTGACTCCTGTGACCTTGAATGAAGGTCAAGGTCATTCATTTGAACAAATTTGGTAGCCCTTTACCGCAGCATGCGACAAACCCAATATCAACCCCCTGGGACTCTTGGTTATTGAAAAGAAGTCGTTTAAAGATTTTAGCCTGTTTGGTCCCTATGACATTGAATGAAGGTCAAGGTCATTCATTTGAACAAACTAGGTAGCCCTTCACCCCAGCATGCTACAGACCCAATATCAACTCCCTGGGACTGTTGGTTATTGAGAAGAATTCGTTTAAAGATTTTAGCCGTTTTGACTCCTGTGACCTTGAATAAAGATCAAGGTCATTCATTTGAACAAACTTGGTAGCCCTTTACCCCAGCATGCTACAGACCCAATATCAACTCCCTGGGCCTCTTGGTTATTGAGAAGAAGTCGTTTAAAGATTTTAGCCTTTTTGACTCCTGTGACCTTGAATGAAGATCAAGGTCATTCATTTGAACAAACTTGCGAGCCCTTCACCCCAGCATGCTACAGGCCAAATATTAGGTCTCTGGGACTGTTGGTAATTGAGAAGAAGTTGTTAAAATTTTTAACCTTTTTGACCGCTGTGACCTTGAATGAAGGTCAAGGTCATTCAATTGAACAAACTTGGTAACCATTTACCGCAGCATGCTACAGACCCAATATAAACTCCCTGGGACTCTTGGTTATTGAGAAGAAGTCGTTTTAAAATGTTAGCCTTTTTGACTCCAGTGACCTTGAATGAAGGTCAAGGTCATTCATTTGAACAAACTTGGTAGCCCTTTACCCCAGCATGCTACAGACCAAATATTAGGTCTCTGGGACTGTTGGTTATTGAGGAGAAGTCGTTTAAATATTTTAGCCTTTTTGACTCCTGTGACCTTGAATGAAGGTCAAGGTCATTCATTTGAACAAACTTGGTAGCCCATCACCCAAGCATGCTACAGGCCAAATATCAGCTCCCTGGGCCTCTTGGTTATTGAGAAGAAGTCGTTCAAAGATTTTAGCCTTTTTGACTCCTGTGACCTTGAATGAAGGTCAAGGTCATTCATTTGAACAAACTTGGGAGCCCTTCACCCCAGCATGCTACAGACCCAATATCAACTCCCTGGGTCTTTTGGCTATTTAGAAGAAGTCGTTTAAATATTTTAGCCTTTTTGACTCCTGTGACCTTGAATGAAGGTCAAGGTCATTCATTTGAACAAACTTGGTAGCCCATCACCCAAGCATGCTACAGGCCAAATATCAGCTCCCTGGGCCTCTTGGTTATTGAGAAGAAGTCGTTTAAAGATTTTAGCCTTTTTGACCCCTGTGACCTTGAATGAAGGTCAACGTTATTCATTTGAACAAACTTGGTAGCCCTTCACCCCAGCATGCTACAGGCCCAATATTAGGTCTCTGGGCCTTTTGGTTATTGAGAAGAAGTTGCTTGAATGGAAAAGTTGACGCCGGCCGGACGGCCGAACGGACGACGGACGGACGACGGACGCCGCGCCACGGCATAAGCTCACTTGCCCTTCGGGCAGGTGAGCTAAAAAAAACAACAGAACACAACAACAGTTTCAGCTTTTTAATTTTATGCATGTGTAGAAGTTGTATGCCATTACTAGTATACAATCCTTATACAAACAGCAAGAAAAGATTGCAGCTTGTTGCAGTTTTTATTAATCAGGTAGGGAATCAATGGGAAATAGTTCAATATCGATATATATATATACAACACACAGTTAATATCCACCACACTGTGCTATGGTACAAAGCCACTCTACAACAAGTTCATGATACAGTACTATAGCAAATAATCAACCTTGTGAATCAAGTGTAATGCAGCAGTGTAAATATTTTGATATTAGAGAAAATACAGTTGTGCCCCTAATTTGTTTTTAACGAAATGAGATGGATTAGTCATACGCTACTGTCCACCTACGGAAGTTACACCTTCTGGTCTACATACTAGTTTATACCACATGCGTTTGCTTCTGGTTAGTATTAATAGAAAAAAAGACCCTTCTCTTACTATATCAACAAGGTAGATGGTAGGAGTAGGGTATTTTTTCTATAAATACTAACGAGAAGCGGACGCCCGTATTTTTATACCAGTCAATAGGCGTTTCCTAGCGAGAAAACTAAGTTTTTTGGTAAAATAAGGATTAAAATCATAACTGATTTTCTATAGTAATAGCGTTAATGTTTAAATCAATACTACATACATCTTATGAATTTCACATATCAAACGAAAGTGTAGAATATGAACTTTGCAGAATTGTCACAATGTCGACAAATTCTATAGAACCAAATTCTATCTAGTCATAGCTATGAAATAAATGAATGGGATTATACTCATATCTTCGCTGTATACGATAGACGTGTAGCGTAGTGTAGTGCAATCAACAATGGTATAACCAAGGTATCAGTATAATGAGTGAAACCAACAAAAAATGATGAGGTATTTAAATTTACGTTCAGCGCATACTGTGATGCTGGATATCGAAAACCTGGTGTTGTATTTAGCAGGCATTATGGGGAAAATAAGTTTGTCAATTCAAACCTTTGTAAAATGCTCTTGTCCCCGAGAGAAATATTGAAGAGGTTCAAAACCGACTAAAGAAAAGAGACAATATGTAAAACCAACGAACGTGATGTCAAAGGGAATAAGGAATCTATAAATGGAGCTGGCAAGAATATAATTAAATCTTTTAATGCCTTAGTTAAACCCTTTACGAAGTGTGAAGGATATCATTTTATAAAGTGTGTTCTGTGACTTTTGTTGAAATAACCTACCTAAAACGATCTGTTTTGTTCGCATGGGTGTTACTAACACTACTTTTGCACATGGCATGTTTATGCGAAAATAATTTCTGATGATACATAAAAAGTGATGATTGCTTTGTCATTCATTTTTCAAGTAGAACTACTTACTGTTCATGAAAGTTTAATCGGGTTATTTTCACATGATTGTGTTGGGAAACGTGAAATATGTGTTTGAAAGAGGTTCGGTGCAATTAAACTTGATTTGACAACAGTTAATTAAATTAGATTTTATATTTCAGCAAATTAAGGTAAGTATGTATCTTAATGACTCATTGTATTCAAAATCTTGGATACACATACCATACTTTACGTTATTTTAACAATGAACTATCTCTGAATTAGGTGCAATTTTAACACAATGTTCATACAGGAAAGAGCACTTTTCGACTGTTTTACTTAATATAACATAATCAAATAAAACTTTAAAAGTGATACAGACATGGCTTGCTCATTTCGAAAATTTGAGAGAAAAAGAGAAAGAAAAAATAGACAAAAACTCTTGACGTCATTGCATTCCGTCGATTCCTATTACTAGAAACTAACTTAAGTGACTGAAGCTATTAACACATTCCACAACTATGTTTTCAGTTTGCAAACATATTTTTTTCATATTGTTGTCCGAGCCTATCTCAATTAACATGTTATTGTATAAATTCGAGAACAAAAAATTCATCAACAATTCACGTGCCTTTTACGCATGTCAAAATGGTACCTTATTCCCAATGAGTTGGGAAAAATTTCGTCACTAATCGTGTACTTAGGAGCACGTAAATGCGACCAACAGGCATAGCTGCTCATTGGTTCGGTAAATGTGACCATATCTCTGTAACAATGGTTGATGTGCCCATATCTCTGTTACAATGGTTGATGTGCCAATATCTCTGTTACAATGGTTGACGTGCCCATATCACTGTTACAATGGTTGATGTGCCCATATCTCTAGTTACAATGGTTGACGTGCCCATATCTCTGTTACAATGGTTGACGTGCTCATATCTCTGTTACAATGGTTGATGTGCCCATATCTCTGTTACAATGGTTGATGTGCCCATATCTCTGTTACAATGGTTGATGTACCGATATCTCTGTTACAATGGTTGATGTACCCATATATCTGTTACAATGGTTGATGTGCCCATATCTGTTTCAATGATTGATGTGCCCATATCTCTGTTACAATGGTTGATGTGCCCATATCTCTAGTTACAATGGTTGACGTGCCCATATCTGTTTCAATGATTGATGTGCCCATATCACTGTTACAATGGTTGATGTGCCCATATCTCTGTTACAATGGTTGATGTGCCCATATCTCTAGTTACAATGGTTGATGTGCCCATATCTCTGTTACAATGGTTGATGTACCCATATCTCTGTTACAGTGGTTGATGTGCCCATATCTCTGTTACAATGGTTACAATGGTTGATGTGCCCATATCTCTAGTTACAATGGTTGACGTGCCCATATCTGTTACAATGGTTGATGTACCCATATCACTGTTACAATGGTTGATGTGCCCATATCTCTGTTACAATGGTTGATGTGCCAATATCTCTGTTACAAAGATTTGACATGTAGTCATCCAACCACAAATATCATTTCATCCAAATTCTTAGCTGATGAAAACAATAGCAGAAACATTTTAAAAGGACTAGTCTCAATGATTTAGCCCAGTGTTGTCAATTTCTTCTGTCCAGCATAGAATGTGTTATTTTTTAAGACTGGTACCAGGCTCATTGGTTATGTACAGAGCAAGTTACGTACTTTTTAGAATTCGTCCGAAAAAGAGACAATCAAAGTTTTCATATCTTCATTAAAGGTAAGAGAGAGAGAGAAGAATTTACCTTCAATACAAGGACAGTGAGAAAAGAATCAAGAACAAATCAAGGTAAGAAAATTTAAAGTTGCAGAATTCTGAAAAACCTTGGGAAAGAATCTGTAACCTCAAACGTAAATATAATCATGAATACAAAGGAACTGGCGTGAAACCTATTTAATTAATAATATTAAAATAATGTTCAGATTTATAATACTAATGAATTCAATAAATAATTGGGGTTAAATTACCTACAAAATCTGAAGAGGAAACAGCTTCACCAACAGTTTAAAAGCATGATAATGAAATTAGATCTCGTACAAAAATAATGCTAAGATAAGATACAAGGTGATATGATATGCTCCACTTTGTTACAAACTACCAATATCTACCTTGTACATCATAAATAATGTATATATACAATAAATCCAACAAGCCCATGCAATACAAAACAAACAAATAAGTTAAACATAAATACAAATGACGTCCATTATTGTAATGTACCTACCTGACCAGGAACTAATAAATTTTATTTATGAAACACATTATGGTATAGTGGTTATATGGAATCTACTGTTTTTCCAATGATATAAGTAAACATTTTGTTCATGTCATTATATTCATCTTAAAGAAATCGCATACATAGAAGAAACCTTCATGTCATTTGATATTCATGTATTTCAAACATTTTATTGAGTAATATATATCAACTGACCAAAATTAAAAAATTAGAAGAGAAATGTGCACACTGCTAAAACCTCACCTTTGAAAATTTACCAATTTACAACAAAATGCCTATTTAAATGTCACAAGCAATTAAAAAAAAATCAAACTTGTGGTTCTAGTTATGTTTGTGTGCTTAATGAATATGTTGATCGGCATCAATTAAAATAGTATAATGTGTATTGAATACATGTTGCTGATTCTGTTTTCATTTTTCAACAAACATGTCACTATCAATCCATCACCTGATAAATGTTGAAATCACATATCTGAACAACTACGTATCTAAATACCTTCCAGCAGTTATCCAGCATTTTACAGTTTATGGCTTAATAGGGTGGCATGCTTTTTTATGTTTTAGTAACCAATGCATTTTACAGAATGATAATTTCATCAATCCATACTTTTTCATTTCAAAATATTTCAAAATTTTAATAGATCTACTTTCAGGAATTTAAATTTACACATCAAGTGGCAAAAAAGTGAACAAGGTCAACTAAGAAATAAGCTAGTTCTTCACCATGACAAATAGCCACATCATTCCTGTCAATCTGTTTATCATTGGGCACACAGCATTATAACTCAAATTCCGGAGTGAAATAAATTTTCAAATCGTATGTATCAGAAAGAGCAGAATATTTCAATAAAATGACTTTCTGATTATGGAGGATTTGACATAATATATAATGATTTTATTGAATCAAATTTATAAAGTTTTGTGCCTTTATTTCTGGTCTTTGAGATACAGTAAGAATTGCATTCTGAATAAAGAAATATATTTGAAATGACAGGACATATGTACAATTCAATGAATAATTGATAAATGAAAATAATATTTTACACAATGAACTGATCAGGAATCTGAGTTATCTCCCTTTTACAAAATCGCCGCTGATTGAGCGATTTGACCTAACAATTGTTAAAAATGTTCTTTATCTGAGAATAAGGGCTGATTCAATGTCATTTCAACTTATAAATTTGAACACCACTCAAATAATAATAATACCATTAATTTTGCATCGTCTTGTCTGGACAGTAACATTTCGTAATTTGTATGACATCTAAATTTGATTGTGGCACAACACTCGCCTCGTCTATCAATACAGATGAGGTGAGTGCCTGTGGTTGTTTTACCATTTTATGTATAAATAATGATTTATAACAATAGATTTGCCCTTACAAAATGATTAATATAAACATGTTTATTTATCTTTGAAACATTGTGTGTGTTTTTTTTTTTCACTTTCATAAATAAACAGTTCTAAGTCTGTTCAAACACTGCATAGGCTAAACTTTCCTTTCAAATGAGTCTTCAATATGCAATCAAAAGACATACTTCTTCTGAATATATAAGTCACACAGCCGTGGTACATGTCACCCTGCCACGATCACACATACATACAAGGGACATAACTCATTTCCTTTAGGTCACACCAGCAATGAGAAAAAATCTTCACTTAAATGTAGTTATATCACATAGCTAAGGGACATGACTATATAACAAAGGTCACACTGTCAAATAACATAACTCTATTATCTAGGTCACATTAAGGGACATAGCCATATCATACAGCCAGGGGAGAAAACTCTATTATCAGATGACTCTCTAACATAGGGAGTTTTTTCCACTCTCAATCGCATAGCCAATGAACGTATCTCCAGTTTATGTCACCGACATCTAAGGCCACAAGGTCATGGGGGAATAGCTAAACTTTCAAAGTCACACTGGCATGCGGTAAACAGGTAACTATTAGTGATAGAAGGCTTTACTTTGGCCATAGCAATCTTACACTGGCATTTTTGTACAAATGAACCATTACAATTCATGTTTAAAAGACTAAGTAAAGAAATGTGTGCAAGTACAGGAATTAACAATGCATATAAGATGACTCTAAATGCGTATATAGAAGATGCAAATGTTAGTTTACCCTGTTACATTATACTACATCAAACAGATTATAAATCATTTTCATTAAATATGGTTAGAATAAAAGTTGAAATTTCCGACCTGCATGTAACTGGCAACATCGGGAGTAACATATGGCAAAATATTTGTAATTTTATCAACATTATGGCAATAGAACAAAACTATTAAAGCGATTCTTGATAAAAATAAATCATCTTACCTGGTAAAGTGAGGATTTAACTATGTGACACTTTCACATAATAATATTCATGAAAGTAACTATAAAACTGTACAATCATATATACAAGGGAGATAATTAAAACTGGCAAGGGAGGTAATTCTTCTAGGATGACAATGCTGCAAGTGCGTATGATTTAAACATATATATTATACATTAGCATTATAACTAGAATAAGCCCAAAAGTGTTCTCCAATTATAACATGGCTGTTGATTATACTATCGCATTCTCTAAACACTTTTTTACATCGTAAATAGTTTTGATTTCGTAAAATCCTCCAGATTAACACATGTACAATGTGTATATCATTTCCAAACAGCATAGCTGTTCATTATGTTACTGAATGTCTCTTTCCTTTTCAGGTATCTCTATAACAAATTGTAGTGAGCCCTTATACATTTGTTTGTATTGTACACTACTTCCTGGATATCAGTATAGTGAAATTAAATTTCCCGGGAATATAACCAACTACACAGTACATTGACATACCGATCCTTTTCATATATTTTACAGCCTCATCAGCTTACAGCTTTGGCAGACAACATGCAAAAATAAAAATTTATATTTTCAAAATGCAGTTGACTTCTGACTTTACCGGTAATTAAAATTTGTTCCTTTCAGTTTATGGTTTCAAGCCATATCATAATCGAAGATATGGATAAAATTGTCCATGCATCCCACTCAAAAAGACTAGACATGTGTACATTGATACAATATACCAGTACTAAAGTAGCTTTACAATGTACATAACGGTTTTTACAAGCTTACACCGATATAGCACAAACACTGCAACTTCCAAGCTTATTAAAAACATTTTCATATCTAAAATAAATCTGTATCACCACGGTCTCTGAACAATATCACATGATTTCTGTTCTGTAGTACATTTATAGCAATAACTTACAACAGCTAAAACCTTAAAAGTGTTGAATACAGATTTTATATTCAAAACAACCTCATGTCAGCAAATTGTGACGTTTTTGCCTACAAAATCTTAGTAATTTTGTGGTCTATTAAAAACATAACCAAACTTTTTGTACTATCCAACATCATAAAAAAACTCACATCTTCACATCATGATTCTTATGAATTATTTTGGCATTTTTGAATTACTTTTTCGGAATGATATTTTTTCAACATGATCTAATATCATATATATATCTACTTTAATATGATCTTTGATCATTGTCAAAAATAGTATTCATTATAGTACAAAACTAGAGCATACTTGATAATACAGTCTTAAAATGGAAAATTAGTCAAAGCTATGTTCATTTTCCTCTATATATATCTTCCTTAAAGCTGAATTAATCTTCTAATTTAATCAACAGCTTTGTCATAGAATCGGAAAATGTCTTCATAAATTATAAAATGTAATATCAGCAATTGACTAAGAATATTGTGTTACTCCAATTGCACGCTTTCTTAAATATTTTGATCAAAACTAACAGAAAATACTAACCTTCCTTAAAGTCCAGGAAGGCATGTCAGAAAAGATCACATGGAATCTACCGAATTTGACCTAATAAGCGCACTGTCACTCACAAAAACACAAAAGTGGTGTGCTTTATAAACCCCTGTATCGGGAAAAGTTTCATTTTCATAACAAGTATTTTGGTTGAAACAGCGATGATTATATAAGCAGATCAGTGATGAAAAAAGTGGTGGTCACTTAAAGGGGCAGGAGTGCTTATTGGGTCAAATATGGTATTTAAAATGTAATGCCCTATATGTCTGTTCATAAACATTCCTGTATAAAGAATTAGAATGATTACAGTACAGTATGTATTCTTCTAAAAGCAATTTCCTTATTCTGGACACAAAATGCAAGTTTATTAAGTTTACATGTGTTCAAACCAAATATTTCCTTATTTTTCATTCAATATCATTTTCTTGTGAAGTACTAGTAAGAAATAACAAGAGATCCCAGAGGGATCTTGGCGCCCACCATTGAATGATCTTCATAAGTTCCATGTCAGATTGATCTTTTCTCTACTTTTCCCTTCATTTTACTAATCTGTGCAAATTGAGACATCCCTCCAGTACTTTTCAAACAAGGGAATCCTAGCTATATAAGAAATTTGAGATTTAACGATAATGGCTGTTTGTTTGCCAGGTTGTTTTGAGGACAGACTTGTCCAAAAATGCAATACAAGGGACCAGGGGGAACCTACTTATGAAATTTGAGCAAGATCCATTCAGTACTTTGAGAAATAGAGATAACAAACTTCAATTGTCAAAATCCAAGATGGCGGTCTGTCGGCCATATTGTTTTCCAATTGATCTCAAAATGCAATAAGCATAAAGAGGCACCAAGGGGAACCTCCATATGAAATTTGAGAAAGATCCCTTCAGTACTTTCTCAGAAATAGCGATAACAAACTTCAATTGTCAAAATCCAAGATGGCTGCCTGTCGGCCATATTGTTTTCCAATTGATCTCAAAATGCAATAAGCATAAAGAGGCACCAAGGGGAACCTCCATATGAAATTTGAGAAAGATCCCTTCAGTACTTTCTCAGAAATAGCGATAACAAACTTCAATTGTCAAAATCCAAGACGGCTGCCTGTCGGCCATGTTGTTTTCAGATTGGTCTCAAAATGCAATATGCATAACTAGGCACCAAGGGAAACTTAGATATGAAATTTGAGAAAGATCCCTTATATACTTTCTCAGAAATAGTGATAACAAACTTCAATTGTCAAAATCCAAGATGGCTGCCTGTCGGCCATGTTGTTTTCAGATTGGTCTCAAAACGCAATATGCATAACTAGACACCAAGGGAAACTAACATATGAAATTTGAGAAAGATCAATTCAGTACTTTCTCAGAAATAGCGATAACAAACTTCATTTGTCAAAATCCAAGATGGCTGCCTGTCGGCCATGATGTTTTCAGATTAGTCTCAAATCGCAATATGCATAACTAGGCACCAAGGGAAACCTACATATAAAATTTCAGAAAGATCCATTCAGTACTTTCTCAGAAATAGTGATAACAAACTTCAATTGTCAAAATCCAAGATGGCTGCCTGTCGGCCATGTTGTTTTCCGATTGGTCTCAAATCGCAATATGCATAACTAGGCACCAAGGGAAACCTACATATAAAATTTCAGAAAGATCCATTCAGTACTTTCTCAAAAATAGTGATAACAAACTTCAATTGTCAAAATCCAAGATGGCTGCCTGTCGGCCATGTTCTTTTCCGATTGGTCTCAAATAGCAATATGCATAACTAGGCACCAAGGGGAACCTGCATATGAAATTTGAGAAAGATCCCTTCAGTACTTTCTCAGAAATAGCGATAACAAACTTCAATTGTCAAAATCCAAGATGGCTGCCTGTCGGCCATGTTGTTATCCGATTGGTCTCAAAACGCAATTTGCATAACTAGGCACCAAGAGGAACCTTAATATGAAATTTGAGAAATATCCCTTCAGTACTTTCTCAGAAATAGCGATAACAAACTTCAATTGTCAAAATCCAAGATGGCTGCCTGTCGGCCATGTTGTTTTCCGATTGGTCTCAAATCGCAATATGCATAACTAGGCACCAAGGGGAACCTACATATGAAATTTGAGAAAGATCTCTTCAGTACTTTCTCAGAAATAGCGATAACAAACTTCAATTGTCAAAATCCAAGATGGCTGCCTGTCGGCAATGTTGTTTTCCGATTGGTCTCAAATCGCAATATGCATAACTAGGCACCAAGGGGAACCTTCATATGAAATTTGAGAAAGATCCCTTCAGTACTTTCTCAGAAATAGCGATAACAAGAATTGTTTACGGACGGAGGGACGGAGGGACGGACCACGGACCACGGACGCAGGGCGATTTGAATAGCCCACCATCTGATGATGGTGGGCTAAAAATAATAATATCACAACACTCACAAAATCTCTTTAAAGCTTAGAGGGTCCTTATTTACATTTTTCCAATAACCAAAATTTTTGAAGTGACAATGCCAATATTGAAATTATATTAAGTCAAATGATGTTTATAAGAGTACCAGTTTAACTTGTTTTCACAGAATTCACTTCATAAAACTAAGAGGAAAAACATCTCTACCCTATTCCCTTACTTTGATTGAATTTTTTTTAACTCCTTTGACCTGTAGGTCAAGGTCGTAATGTACTGTGGTGATAAAGAAATAAAACTTTTATTAGAATATCTTTTAACTGTTTGAAGGTTATTGTCAGATAAAAAATTATTAGAAAGATATGCACTGTGACTTTTGACCCGGAGAAAAAGTTCAAAGTAACCGAATTGTAGTGCATTGCAAATTAGTTTCAGGTAATGCAAGTATACTGAAAGTTTTGTCAAGATATCTTCAACTGATGAAAAGTTATAGCTTGGACAAAACGCACACTTGCTTGATCTTTGACCTTGAGGTCAAGGTTACAATGATCCCATGACAGTGCACTGCACTTCCTCAGTGGGTGATAAAGGTATACAGCAATTTTCATTAAGATGTCCTCAAAAATTAAAAAGTTATCACCAGGACAAGAATCATTTGGAAAAATAGCACTTATTTGACCTTGACATCAAGGTCACAGTGACTAAACGGCAGTGCTATGTACACCATCTGTAGAGGATGTAACTGTGCTATAAGCTTCATTAACATATCTTCGAAAGTATAAAAAGTTTGGCCTGGACAAGAAAAAACTGCACTTGTTTGACCTTGAGGTCAAGGTCACAGTGACATAAATGCAGTGCACTACACATCTTTAAATGGTGCAAGTATCAATGGTTCAGAAGTTATGGCACAGACGAGATATTATTCAGAGAAGAAGAATAACGGGTACTAATACAATTTATCTCCCTTCATTCAGAGGGGAGATGCAATAAGGAAAACATTCCTTCACTCTTTCTCCTTGATAGGACTGCTAATGTTTGAAACATGACTGATACAGCGCTTTTGATAAACTTACCAAACACACCGTTATTAACAGGAGTTAAGATATACATGTTTAAATTTTCTACTTCATATGTTTGAATTTCACATCCAGAGTCTAGTTAATTTGTCTTGTAATTGCCTTCAGACATTGACAACAGCCAGATTGTAGGAGAGCCATTTTCTCTTAAAAACATTTTGTAATAAATACCAGCATGTGTGTAGGGCCAAACAATAGATGATAATTTTCATCAGAAAATAAGCAATATTACTCTTTTTTGTGCATATACAGCTGATTCAATTTGGATTTAAAGCCACAATATATATTTTTTCATTAAGCAGTTACTTGGAAGAAAAAAAACTTTTTTATCACGTCAAAACAATGTGAAATGATGCTTATACACTGGAATGATACAAAAGCTCCCCTGAAAAAATTATTTAAACTATTATATAATTTATACATAATAAATGCAAATTGATTTAAGCTGGGGACAACTTAAAAAACAAAGCAAAATCACACATATCACAAGTATTTGCCAGAAATACTACATGATTTATTACAAAGCATGTTGTGTGATCTCTGATGGGTGTTTCTGCTAGTACCATAGCTATAATCTCAAGGTATTATCTTGGTGTATAAAATCTATTGTTTGGTGTACAAAATCTATTGTTTGGTGTATAAAATCTATTGTTTGGTGTCAAAACAGAGTTTTTTGGTGCCAAAAAAGAGCTAAGTCAACATTAGGTTAAAATTACACCCCTTATTAGAGTAATTTACACCCCTTATAGAGCAATTTACACCCCTTATAGAGTAATCAACCCTTAGAGTAATTTACACCCCTTATAGAGAAATGTACACCTCGTAGAGTAATTTACACTCCTTAGAGTAATTTACACTCTTATAGAGTAATTTACACCCCTTGTAGAGTAATGTACACCCTTAGAGTAATTTACACCCCTTGTAGAGTAATTTACACCTCTTATAGAGTAATTTACACTCTTATAGAGTAATTTACACCCCTTGTAGAGTAATTTACACCCCTTGTAGAGTAATTTACACTCTTATAGAGTAATTTAACCCCTTATAGAGTAATTTACACCCCTTATAGAGCAATTTACACCCCTTATAGAGCAATTTACACCCCTAGTAGAGTAATTTACACCCCTTGTAGAGTAATTTACACCCCTTGTAGAGTAATTTACACCCTTGTAGAGTAATTTACACCCCTTGTAGAGTAATGTACACCCTTAGAGTAATTTACACCCCTTGTAGAGTAATTTACACCTCTTATAGAGTAATTTACACTCTTATAGAGTAATTTACACCCCTTGTAGAGTAATTTACACCCCTTGTAGAGTAATTTACACTCTTATAGAGTAATTTAACCCCTTATAGAGTAATTGACATCCTTATAGAGTAATTGACACCCTTATAGAGTAATTTACACTCTTATAGAGTAATTTACACCCATATAGAGTAATTTACACCCCTTGTAGAGTAATTTACACCCCTTCTAGAGTAATTTACACCCCTTCTAGAGTAATTGACACCCCTTATAGAGTAATTTACACCCTTATAGAGTAATTTACACCCCTTATAGAGTAATTTACACCCTTGTAGAGTAATTTACACCCCTTGTAGAGTAATTTACACCCCTTATTAGAGTAATTTACACCCCTTAGAGTAATTTACACCCCTTATAGAGTAATTGACATCCTTATAGAGTAATTGACACCCTTATAGAGTAATTTACACTCTTATAGAGTAATTTACACCCATATAGAGTAATTTACACCCCTTGTAGAGTAATTTACACCCCTTGTAGAGTAATTTACACCCCTTATTAGAGTAATTTACACCCCTTAGAGTAATTTACACCCCTTATAGAGTAATTTACACCCTTATAGAGTAATTTACACCCCTTGTAGAGTAATTTACACCCCTTCTAGAGTAATTGACACCCCTTATAGAGTAATTGACATCCTTATAGAGTAATTTACACCCCTTATAGAGTAATTTACACCCTTATAGAGTAATTTACACTCTATAATTTACACCCTTATAGAGTAATTTACACCCCTTGTAGAGTAATTTACACCCCTTCTAGAGTAATTGACATCCTTATAGAGTAATTTACACCCCTTGTAGAGTAATTTACACCCCTTATAATAGAGTAATTTACACCCTTGTAGAGTAATTTACACCCCTTGTAGAGTAATTTACACCCTTAGAGTAATTTACACCCTTATAGAGTAATTTACACCCCTTATAGAGTAATTTACACCCCTTAGAGAGTAATTTACACCCATTAGAGAGTAATTTACACCCCTTAGAGTAATTCACACCCTTGTAGAGTAATTTACATCCCTTAGAGAGTAATTTACACCCCTTGTAGAGTAATTTACACCCCTTAGAGTAATTTACACCCTTGTAGAGTAATTTACACCCCTTAGAGAGTAATTTACACCCCTTAGAGTAATTTACACCCTTGTAGAGTAATTTACACCCCTTAGAGTAATTTACACCCCTTAGAGTAATTTACACCCTTGTAGAGTAATTTACACCCCTTAGAGTAATTTACACCCCTTAGAGTAATTTACACCCCTTATAGAGTAATTTACACCCTTGTAGAGTAATTTACACCCCTTAGAGTAATTTACACCCATTATAGAGTAATTTACACCCTTATAGAGTAATTTACACCCCTTATTAGAGTAATACACAACAATATATGGCAGTAAAAAAATTCTTGCCCCAGAAAGTGTTTGGTTAATTTTGTATAGTGTATTGCCAAAATTAAATTTTCTAACTCATGTAATATCATTTTTCTTGAATTACTCTCGGTGAAAGTTTTATATATTGTGGCTTTAACTGAAAAAGATTGATTTTCATAGTTCATTTCTAACATAAGTGACATGTCTAACTGTAGATAGTAATTTTTTTGGTGATTGGTTTGCGACACATGTGGCAGATTTTGAGTGCCTCCCCACACTTGTTGCAGACACTGTGGCCACACAGGAAGACCATGTCTCGTCGTCGTTCTATACAAATAGTACACAAGATGTTTTCCTCCATCTCCTGTAGGCGGCGCTGTAGTAAATTAGAGTCAGAATCTGTCTGCCGTGAATTACTGTGTATCTGTAGTTTTGCTCCATCTGAAATTATACACAAATTTTAAATAGATTCAATTTGCCTGTTTTATCCTTGTTTATAAATTTCAGTTTAAAGTTTAGACAAAAAAAATCATGAATGTATGTCGTATGATACAATTACTTATAAAATGTGCAGCATTTCCATAGTTAATTTCTGTGCTCACAGGCAGTTACAATGCTAGTAAAACAATCAAAGAATTGCTTTGCACTTTCTATAAATTTATTTACAGGGACCCGTCATAAGTTTATGCCTTATTTATAACAAATAGAAACACCACAAAGTTACCTTTTGAGACCTTCGCCTCAATGACGACTTTACATGTCAGACAGCGCTTTGGTTTCACACTGCATTCCTGACATGTGATCACGTGCTCACAGGGCAGAAACTTGATGCAAGCAATTTGCTCCGAGCACACCACACATTCAATATCACCGGGCTGTTGTATCTCTGATCTGGTACCAGAGGCACTGAAAGTATAAGTAGTACTGTTAGAAAATGAAAGTATAAGAAGTACGGTTAGAAAATGAAAGTATAAGTAGTACTGTTAGAAAATGAAAGTATAAGTAGTACTGTTAGAAAATGAAAGTATTAGTAGTACGGATAGAAAATGAAAGTATAAGTAGGACTGTTAGAAAATGAAAGTATAAGTACATGTAGTACTGTTAGAAAATGAAAGTATAAGTAGTACTGTTAGAAAATGAAAGTATTAGTAGTACGGATAGAAAATGAAAGTATAAGTAGTACTGTTAGAAAATGAAAGTATAAGTAGTACTGTTAGAAAATGAAAGTATTAGTAGTACAGATAGAAAATGAAAGTATAAGTAGTAATGTTAGAAAATGAAAGTATAAGTAGTACTGTTAGAAAATGAAAGTATAAGTAGTACTGTTAGAAAATGAAAGTATAAGTAGTAGAGTTAGAAAATGAAAGTATAAGTAGTACTGTTAGAAAATGAAAGTATAAGAAGTATGGTTAGAAAATGAAAGTATTAAGTAGTACTGTTAGAAAATGAAAGTATAAGTAGTACTGTTAGAAAATGAAAGTATTAGTAGTACAGATAGAAAAGAAAATGAAAGTATTAGTAGTACGGATAGAAAATGAAAGTATAAGTAGTAATGTTAGAAAATGAAAGTATAAGTAGTAGTAATGTTAGAAAATGAAAGTATAAGTAGTACTGTTAGAAAATGAAAGTATAAGTAGTAGGGTTAGAAAATGAAAGTATAAGTAGTACTGTTAGAAAATGAAAGTATAAGAAGTATGGTTAGAAAATGAAAGTATTAAGTAGTACTGTTAGAAAATGACATAGAGTCTGGCTGTTGGACTGCATTAAACAACATACCTTGAAGCATGGCTGAGAAAAGAGCAGAAAACTGAGTGGACAGACTGACAGGCAGATGGACAGGGTTTTTTGGTTTATTTTGGGTTTTTTTTTTTAACGTCCTATTAACAGCCAGGCTCATTTAAGAACGTGCCAGGTTTTGGAGGTGGAGGAAAGCCGGAGTACCCGGAGAAAAACCACCGGCCTACGGTCAGTACCTGACAACTGCCCCATGTAGGTTTTGAACTCGCAACCCAGTGGTGGAGGGCTAGTAATAAAGTGTCGGGACACCTTAACCACTCGGCCACCGTGGCCCCTGGATGGACAGGGAGAAAACCTATAGGGGACTAATATATTATAGGATGGGGAGTTCTAATCAGAAAATAATCAAGAGAATATCAGTAAAAGAAGGAGACACTCAGACTAGGAATGAAGTAGGAATGGTGAAGGATGGTAAAAAAGCTCAGACTAGAAAAACAATAGGAATTTTTTAAACTCCTAAAGAGCTTTAGTCACTTTTCAACTCCTATAGCACCTTTAATAGTCACTTTTCAACTCCTATAGAGTCTTAGTCACTTTTCAACTCCGATAGAGTCTTAGTCACTTTTCAACTCCTATAGAGTCTTAGTCACTTTTCAACTCCTATAGAGCCTTAGTCACTTTTCAACTTCTATAGAGTCTTAGTCACTTTTCAACTCCTATAGAGCCTTAGTCACTTTTCAACTCCTATAGAGTCTTAGTCACTTTTTAACTCCTATAGAGTCTTAGTCACTTTTCAACTCCTATAGAGTCTTAGTCACTTTTCAACTCCTATAGGGCCTTAGTCACTTTTCAACTCCTATAGAGGCTAAGTCACTTTTCAACTCCTATAGAGTCTTAGTCACTTTTCAACTCCTATAGAGCCTTAGTCACTTTTCAACTCCTATAGAGCCTTAGTCACTTTTCAACTCCTACAGAGTCTTAGTCACTTTTCAACTCCTATAGAGCCTTAGTCACTTTTCAACTCCTATAGAGTCTTAGTCACTTTTTAACTCCTATAGAGTCTTAGTCACTTTTCAACTCCGATAGAGTCTTAGTCACTTTTCAACTCCTATAGGGCCTTAGTCACTTTTCAACTCCTATAGAGGCTAAGTCACTTTTCAACTCCTATAGAGCCTTAGTCACTTTTCAACTCCTATAAAGTCTTAGTCACTTTTCAACTCCTATAGAGTCTTAGTCACTTTTCAACTCCTATAGAGTCTTAGTCACTTTTCAACGCATATAGAGCCTTAGTCACTTTTCAACTCCTAAAGAGCCTTAGTCACTTTTCAACTCCTATAGAGTCTTAGTCACTTTTCAACTCCTATAGAGTCTTAGTCACTTTTCAACTCCTATAGAGTCTTAGTCACTTTTCAACTCCTATAGAGCCTTAGTCACTTTTCAACTCCTATAGAGTCTTAGTCACTTTTCAACTCCTATAGAGCCTTAGTCACTTTTCAACTTCTATTGTGTATCTGCATTTCACTGTGTATCATCATTTGAATGAGCCTTATATGGTGTAATTTTGAAGTTACAGACTCAGTTCTATCTTTATTGGTCCAACGCCCCCACCCGTGTTGGTTTGCATATCTCGGGAAGTGAGTGCTGTCATAGGTGACACACTTTACTCTTATTGCTCTGGATGGCATGCAATGAACCTCCTGTATGTTGTTCAGTGAGATAGTCACTGACTACTACAAGGAAATCCCTCCTTAAAATGATGCTGGCTGTTCACGGGGCCATAAACCCATTAAACGAACAAACAAATTTATCTTTAGTAACAGCGACCTTGACTGTAACAAAGACTAATGGGTACCACCTATGCTAATAAGTATTCTATAGAGGCAGAAAATTTACTTTGAAGTGGCAAATTGCTTAATAAGCTCCTCAGTGCGTTGGTCGCTGATGACATCCATTGGAGTCTTGCCCTGGTGATTTTTCTGGGTGAGTTTAGCTCCTTGTTGAGCGAGGTAACAAGCAATGGCAGGTCCCATATGTTCATCATCCTCTGTCATACCAAGCTGGACACGAATCTAATAAAAAAGATATATTTGTCATTACACAGACTAAAGGCAAAGTTGATATCTTAGAATTAGAAATAATATTAAAGTTTGAAAGTAACAAAACTGAGAACAACATTTTGGCAACAACAAACTATCATTTAAGACCCAAATTGATGTACCATAATATCCTATGATATTATTACTGAAAAAAATGAATTCTGAATTAAAATTATAATAATTATAATAACATAATGATCACTGTCTGTGCCGACAGACCTATCACAACACAGCGTTCATTAGTCACAGTGAGCTGATGAACATAATATACATACATAAAGGATGGACAGACAGGAAACATATAGCTCACCCCCCCCCCAGATTTCACCGATAATATACTAATGTGTGATAACATCAGAATCTCATACCGACAAGGTGATCGATCATAAAGAGCATCCGCAACAATGACACAATTGACAACACAACATTCCCACGTTGATTCCAGCTCATTAAGCTTAGTTATCGTTCAATCTGTATCATCATAATACAGGTTATTCACATGTTTTCTTGCAATTCTAATTTGAAACCTTTGATTCAGAAATGACAAACTCTGGAAAAAAAGTGTTTTTCATGGACCTCAAAATCCATTCAAGAAATTTCATAAAATATTTCCAAGAACCATACCTTTTAACAAAGTAAGCATGAAAACAAAGACTGTTTTCACTTCACAACTAGCTTTTAAATAATCCCATCCTTATTTGAAAGTAGGTCAAAGATCACTGTCAAAGTCAACAGGTCAGTAAATGTAGTACCAATGAAAAGGTCCTGTCACAAGGAAAACATGTCAAACATGAAAACCCTATCTTGTACTCAACATAAAGTGGCCAAGGTTAAAATGTATCAATAGTAGGTCAATTGTCACAGTAAAGGTCAGCAAGTCACCAAATGTAGTACCAATGGTAAGGCCATGGGACAAGGAACACACATGTCAAACTCCTCATTAGTATTGACACAACACTGCTTTATAAAAACTTTCATCTAGTTTCTACAGTTGTTGACGATGACACCATCCGTATAGCAACAGCTACCCTGGACTTGTTCCGGCAAGCTTAAATAATATATATAAATATAAATTTCCTACTGATCGCAAATTTTAATTTTTCTTAAATTGACAAATATACTAATTGAAATTCTCTGTTAAAGGTTTGATAACTCACAGCATCCAGCATCGGACTATTCTCCTTTTCTGTGGCAACGGTCTGTCTCATTAGGGCGAGATGGAGGCAAGTATCACCATCCTCATCCATTACGTTAACATCCGCGCCACACACCACCAGTAGCTCAATGATCGAGGTGTGGCCCTGGGATACGGCCAGTAGTAGCGGAGTCTGCTGACGGTTGTTACGATTCTCTATGTCAGCATGACCCTGTAAAACATACATCCACATCACATTCAATGTGTGAATGAAAAAAATGATTCATACATACTTAAAATCTGATGTAGTATACTTATGCATGCCTTATTCTACAAATGTAAAACATAAAAAAAAAACCACTTTATAGCCGCTGCCCTGTAATATCTAATATTTAGATAATTGAAACTTAAGTTTCAGGTGTTAAGACTTTAAAACCCTCCAAAATGCAAGTTTTTTGAGTTATGTCATCAAAATGATCTTAATTAAGTTTCCATTTCCTACGAGATTTAATGAAGCTTGTCTCAAAGTTCAAATCTTGCTTAGCAAGGCTTGCAAAAATAACAACATCTAAGATTCATTTCATGAAATCTGGTATGAAACAAAACCTAATTAAAATACCTATCTCAGCTGCCACTCACCTGTGTTATTAGCGTATTTGTAACTTCCTTATGTCCATTAAGAGCAGCAAGATGGAGGGCAGAAAATCCATCGTCTTTCTTTATATCTACGATTTGTCGACATTTAGCAAGAATCTTCTCTGTTGCACTGTAATGTAAATCAGTTCATCATATTTCAATAATGTGGAAAGATTTTGAGACTTTCTCCTATTTCTGTTTAAGAAAATCTATAAAAATTTAAAAACCAAGACTATACAAAGTTTGTAATCACATACAAATATTAAGTAGTTAATTATCATAAACATATACTTACTTATCTGTACATATAGAAACAAGAAGCCCAGAAGGCTTGAATCACTTTCACACTGATAATAAGGAACAATGGCAAAATTATTCATTTGTGATATTTCAGGAAACTGTATGTAACATGTTCACATGAGTTTCTAATTTTGTATTGGAGTAGAATATATTTGTAAAACATGTTATATTTCCTATCTCTGCCCTGATGGCTGTGGAGGCTCCAATGTCCACTGTGGTGCTTTATACTATATAATTTCACCATATCCACAGCCATTAAGTATAGCCCCATGAAATATTTACAGTAACCTAAAATCCTGATGAGGTCAGATCAACAGGCCATCTCCACAATAAGGCAGTGAAATTTGACATATCAGAACGGCGGAGTGCCATAAGAGCCACATCCGATTTGACAATTTTTTTCTATTGAAAGATGAGTATGCGTATCTGATGAGATCATTTTAAATGCCAGATGTATTTGATATCAATAACACAGAAATTGAAACCACATTATAAACAATAATCCTAATATCATTGTTCTTACAAATTGTTCCCCTTCAGGGCAGCGTGGTGTAGTACGTTGAATCCTCGTTTGTTCCGCAGTGTGAAGTCAATGACATTTACATTCACCAGCAATTCTATGATCTCGCGATTCTCTTTGCCAATAGCGTCATGTAGGGCAGTGTCTTCATATGAGTCCTGCATATACACAAATAGTTCATGGTTAAAATCATTGAGATAAGTCTGAATTTTTTGCTGGAATCAATAGTACAACCGTTTAAAGACTTGTTTTAAAGATTCATCACTATCTCATTTGTTATATACAGTGGACCCTCGATAATCCGAACACCTTCGTTCCCAGCCCAAACCGTCCGGATTACGAGTTTTCCGGACTACCGAATTTCGTCTACCAGGTCAAAAAAAATTGTTGTGTAAGAGTTATCTCCCTTGACTCTATACAATACGGGACGTTTTAATGACGTTTCATAAACACGTCTAATTGTCAGTCTTTTTAAAAAATAAATATACTTATGTTCTTGATATGATTCTTGTTTTCTTTTATTTTGTAGAAACTAAAAAATAAACAATGTTTTTAAAAGAACATGTGAAGTGAAAGTTGTTTTATTTATAGCGGACATATGTGACCTACAAACAACACACATGGGTTACGTCCCAGAGGTTCACAAACGAGTAGAAATTACATACGTTAAATACCTGAAATGAAAGACCCACTATGTACAATGTACGTTTTTTTACGTAAATTATGAACCTGAAATGAAAGACCCGGTAAATGTACCATGTGTGTAATTAATAACATGCATCTTTCAATGAGTCGTCATTACACGTAACGGTGTTACAAGCCGATATCCTTGTTTACCCAGAGACCTATACTACTAGTATATAGGTCTCTGGTTTACCCAATACAATTGTTAGTGATGTTAATTACCGATAATAAATTTATTACATGCATTTGTGATTGATTAAGTATCGTATCACATACTGTATGTTAGTGAATTAATTATTGCTAACTACGAAATAGCACTATGTAAAATAACTATAATAGATATTGTACGTCAAGTTGATAAAAGCAAGACCAGTCTACACTATAAAACCCTTTAATACTGAAGCATTTAGGTCGATCGTAAAGAAAAGCAATGTACCGTTATAAAAACAGAGCTACATTGTAACACAGGTAAACACCCGGGGCTATGACATGGCATGGCACGAAAGGGAGAGTCGGAAACCACAAATGTGAGAGAAATGAGCCCAACAGGGATGTCCGGAAACGGCACTCGGTATTATATCCAATATAATTATCTCATAACAGTTTTTTTAATAGCCTTTAGTAATGGTTCCTAAAATTATTACAATATTGCCATATCTTATAATGACTTATAAGTAGAAATGGGAAGTTTAAGGGGGTATGTCATATTGTAGGTGTCTAATTATTGAACTGGTCAAGTACTGGTGTAGGAGCTGTATGTGTCAATGGAGGGGCAAACGAAGCTATCGGAAACATTGATTGGGTGAAGGGGCTAACAAAGTGTATACATTCCTGCAGGTGGATCTTTGGTCTCTCTCAGATCAACCAAAGTGTAGATAGCAGTCAATTTGTACATATAGGAGGATAAGTCGCCATGGGAGTAGGCGAGTAGGGAGGAGGAGTTCCGGTCCAAATAAAAAAAAAAGGTGGAGATGGACGGCCTATTGCTACCAACGTGACCATGGACGAGTAAGCGGGGAGGAATCAGTAATCAACACCGATGTCTTTGATCACTACGATCTGATAAAGGAAGACCTGGGATGTGTAACTGAACTATGCTAAAAGTTCAATATTACCCTAGACATTCTGGAAGTACAATTCGTTCGGGTGTTTTCACTTTCATTTCTATTTCAGTATTTTAGACTTTATAAATGAGTGTGTGCCATACTGATATCATTTGTTTGTTTTTAACTCTCAATTATATTTTATATGTATTTAACTTTGTTTTAACTTCATAACAAGAGGCCCATGGGGCCTGTATCGCTCACCTGGATGGATTAGACCAAATGTCAAAATAATGTTCATATTCAATTTGTTTTATTTGTAAATCTCTAACAATGCTATATATGGTTATAGTGTGGGATTCCGAACTGCTTTAAAGATTAATGAAGTCCAGACACTCTAAGGCCTGAAAGACCTCAAGAATTGTTTTTAGAACATGCATTTATAACTTTATGACCAGTAGCGATTTAAAGGAATTACCTCTATTTCCCCTATTGGGCCCCGCCCATTTGTCCCCTTTGGGGTCAGAGTCACCATTTATGCAAAATCTGTTCCCCTTCCCCAAGGATGTTTCTGACCAAATTGGGTTCAAATCCATTCATAACTTTATGACTAGTAGCGATTTAAAGGAATTACCTCTATTTCCCCTATTGGACCCCGCCCCTTTGGCCCCTCGGGAGTCGGAATCACCATTTATGCAAAATCTGTTCCCTTTCTGCTAAGGATGTTTCTGGCCAAATTGGGTTCAAATCCATTCATAACTTTATGACAAGTAGCGATTTAAAGGAATTACCTCTATTTCCGCTATTGGGCCCCGCCCCTTTTGTCCCCTTGGGGTCAGAATCACCATTTATGCAAAATCTGTTCCCCTTCCCCAAAGGATGTTTCTAACCAAATTGGGTTCAGATCCATTCATAACTTAATAACTAGTAGCGATTTAAAGGAATTACCTCTATTTCCCCTATTGGGCCCCGCCCCTTTGGCCCCTCGGGAGTCAGAATCGCCATTTATGCAAAATCTGTTCCCCTTCTGCCAAGGATGTTTCTGGCCAAATTCGGTTCAAATCCATTCATAACTTTATGACTAGTAGCGATTTAAAGGAATTACCTCTATTTCCCCTATTGGGCCCCGCCCCTTTGGCCCCTCGGGAGACAGAATCACCATTTATGCAAAATCTGTTCACTTTCTGCTAAGAATGTTTCTGGCCAAATTGGGTTCAAATCCATTCATAACTTTATGACAAGTAACGATTTAAAGGAATTACCTCTATTTCCGCTATTGGGCCCCGCCCCTTTTGCCCCCTTGGGGTCAGAATCACCATTTATGGAAAATCTGTTCCCCTTCCCCAAAGGATGTTTCTAACCAAATTGGGTTCAAATCCATTCATAACTTAATAACTAGTAGCGATTTAAAGGAATTACCTCTATTTCCCCTATTGGGCCCCGCCCCTTTGGCCCCTCGGGAGTCAGAATCGCCATTTATGCAAAATCTGTTCCCCTTCTGCCAAGGATGTTTCTGGCCAAATTTGGTCAAAATCCAATAAGGCCTTTTTGACTAGTAGTGATTCGAAGCAAATGTTGACGGACGGACGACGGACGCTGCGCCATGACATAAGCTCACCGGACCTTCGGTCCAGGTGAGCTAAAAACCGGGCTAACTTTTTCAAAGAAAGGAGGTGTGTAGCGGGGGATGTTATGTACCGACAGGTTAAGCTGACAGGGTTAAGCTTAACGATAACTATATGTCATGTCTATATGTTGTGTCTGTACTATGTGTACCTGTGTCACCTTGACCTTTGTTGTCTTCTGTTCATGTGTTCTGTCTCTGGTCAATGTTTTTGTCGTGCATTGTTCGTAGTTGCTTGCTTTTTGTCAGTGTCTGTCGTGCCTGTGTGCCCTGTGAATCCACTGTTATGATTGGTCCTTATAGTTTTGTATTGTTAAATGTGGGATAAATTCAGGGTAGTGTATCATATACTGGGCAGTCTGATGGATTAGTTTCCTGTGTGCTGTCACATCTTCCTCACCAGTAATCATGTAGCGTTAGGGTATATAGGGTCTTGGGTGGGTAGCATTAGTCGGGAAGTTGGGTTTAGTTAGGTCGTACAGGTATGGGGGTTGGTTTTAGGTTAGGATGTTAGATATAGCTAGGCCTATGCTGTTGTGTGTTTCTATGTAATTTCATGTTGTTAATGTTTATGTCATCATTAATAAATGGTTAATTGTAGTTCAAGGTGTTTGTTCTCTCCCTATACGACAGATACAAGTTACCCATCAAACCTGGGTTGATGGTCCACAAGGGCAGTCGGGTGCGGTTTGATGTACGCAAACTGGGCCCCGACATGCTCCTGTTACAATTACAGGCATTGTTTAGTTTGACAAGTCTTCATATAGAATGGCTCTTGACAGTGATCACGGGTGTGGACTGGGTCGATCATTGGTGACCAGGTAGCTCAATTGGTAGAGCATCCGGCTAGTGTTTGGAGGTCCCGGGTTCGAACCCCGGTCTGGCCGCTACATTTTCTCCTCTCCTGTTACAGTTGTTTCTTTGTTTTTGTTCTGATTCCTCTATGAAAACCTCACTATATTATGGCTGTATCATCCTATAATGTAATTTTAGCCCTCAGTAAGAGGAAGAAATACCTGTATATTGACATTGCACTGATCATGTGCCAGAAGGATCTTGACACAGTCGACATGCTGTTTGTTGACGGCCACATGGAGAGTACTACAGCCACCATTGTTGAGGGAGTTTATATGGACGTTCTGTCTCAGTAGTAAACGCATCACTTCAGCTTGGTTCCTGATAAAACAGATATGAAGTATACTTTGAGATGAGACTTAATACTCGAATGTACATATTTCAGCAGTAATCCTATTGTAGTACTTTTCATGCTGAAAGAATTTTACTAATTCATGATTGAGCTAATTAAGTTGAGTCAAGTTAAGATAATTTTCAGTACAGCATCTAAAGAAATCCTATACAATGGACTGAAATAACAACAATGAAATCATAAATAATTGCAACTGATCATGAGACAAAACTTAAATAGAAATTCTGTATGTACATGTAATCAGGTATAAGTACTGACCCAAATGCTGAGTAGTGGAGAGCCGAGTCCCCGTCTTCGTCCTGGAGCTCCAGGTTTGCCCCAGCATGGAGTAGGATCTGTACTATCTCTGTATGTCCCTGATGACTGGCTACCTGTAGTGCAGTCTTACCTGAACTCTTCATATCCACCTACATGTAATGGTAAACACTAAATAGTAACCTCACTACAGACCACAAAACTATGGTGGTAGAATTTAATTTTCTCTCATGACTTTTGGTTAAAACCTTTATTAACATATGTAAATGGTAATATCTTTTAAATATATTATATATTACATCATATAATGATATTGTCTGCGTATGCAATTATTATTTCATTATATACCTAATAAAATCAAAATTGATATGCTAATTTCATGATGTCTTCAGAATATTATGTTTAATAAATAGTGTCATTCCAGGGCTTTCAGTTGACTCCACATAATGAGATTTGAATCTTGGATTTAAAGGGACATGTCTACCAGATTTCTGACATTTGTTTAGACTTTTCAGATTTTTAACTTTTGAAATTACTAAAATTCAATGAAAACTAGAACTGTCGCCAGAATGGCTGACTAATACCCCCGCAATCTGCACGACTCAATGGTGAATTGGAACTCTTAATTAGAGGCTAACTAAGATAGCCCAGTAATATAGTGACCAGTTGCCATAGCAACCATAATTTTGAGAAAAAGAAAGTGGCATGCACATCTACACATGGTCCTCTATATTTGTGTGAAGTTTCATTGAAATCGGCCCTTCGGTTTAGGAGGAGTTGTCCGGACAAACTTAAAGTTATGGTTCTTATCGGAAAACCTGTTTATAGTGACCAGTTGCCATAGCTACCATACTTTTTGAGGAAAATTAAGTGGCATGCACATCTACACATGATCATTAATATGTGTGTGAAGTTTCATTGGAATCGGCCCATCAGTTTAGGAGGAGTTGTCCGGACAAAACGTGTCTACAGACAGACGGACAGACAACCTGATTCCAGTATACCCCCCTAACTTCGTTGTGGGGGTATAATGATACAAACAGAAGCCTGATATTACAAAAGTGATATCGAAAGCACACTTGTCAATAATTTATCGATTATAAACTTTTATTCAGATGAATTAAGATGAATATATGGTGTACTGACCTTATCTGGATGTTTACTGACAATTTCCTTCACAATGTCGGTGTGACCTTGAGCAGCCTCCCTAACAAGCCTCTCTGGTCCAGAGTCCAAGGATTTTATCTCCATCAGCTGTTCCAACAGGGATGTCAAACTCACTGTAAAATGAATGTTTAATACTGAAACTGGGTTGTTGTGATGCCCTTTTCCCGGAAAGCCAGGGTTCGATTCCTTGATCGGATATGAAAAGATATGGGGTCACTTGCCCAACCACATGGGTTTTCCCCAGGTGCTTCAGTTTCCTCCTACAATAAGATCCCTTGCATGCTTCTATCTGGACCAACAAGTGTGATTAATATAAGTTGTTACAACTGGTTTCACAATTGTTGTAGTCTTCATTCATTAATTTTACCTTGAGTATTACAAAGGTTGTGTAACTTATTAAGAAAATAGTTGTTGACCTATGATGTGGGTCACACTAAGTCACATGTTAACAGAGTATGAAACAAGCTTTTCTGTCTATGGACTCCAGATACGTTACTTTTTTTATATACCAAAGCTTATAAGTAATAATGACTCTGATGTTTATAAATAACACCAGTGACAATGACCTCTATAACCTCAACCCAGTGACCTCTGACCTATATCACCCAGAAATATGTTTGTCTTGACTTTAAAATTCAAAACTGTAAGGCTAAATCCATCATCTACTCCTGAATAAGGAAATGCTCAATCAACTAAACAATCTGTCAACTGTGACTAAGTATTTAATTAACTGCCATATATATATGACCTTTGACCTATACTTACCCCCTGTAGCCTCCTCACGTTCAGGCGCAGCCCCATTGGTGTTGTTGACATTTGAGTGTGAATGCTGGGCCAGAGTACAAGAGGCAGGGTTCAAAGTCCATGTCTGACCAGCAGACACGGACACTCGGAGGTCACCATCCGGATAGACCTTCAGCACACGACCCGTCTTCCCTAGGGCCTACAACAAGGGAGGAGACAATTTCCTTATTTTATCTACTAAAACGGAGACAATAACTATTTTCATTAACTCATCATTTTTTTCATAAATTGGAGAAAATAGCACCAAGCCAAATAAAACCTGTATAACAGAGATAAGGCAGAAGCTGTAAAAGGCTACAAATTAAAATATTGGCAACAAACGAATTCACTATGATCAATGTGGTATCAAAATGTAGTTAAGGTTTATAGTGAATTTACTGACCGGTCTCATATTTTCTGACCATTCCCCATGACCTTTTTGTAGTTCCTTGACAATGTGGATGTCCTGGGATATCTTAACAATGTCATTTAATGCAAACAGATGCACCTGGAAAAATATAAGTTCACAATCATTAAACTATGCTGTCTTAGCATTAGGTTATGTTGCTGATAGAGGTTAGTAGTTAATTCAAGTTTTCAGTCTTTGATGAATCATGTAATTTAGGAATGTGGAATAACCACCCCCATACACTCTTCCATCCAGCTGACTGTGCCTGTATATCATATCACTGGACTATTTCCTCTTCCTTTACTCAAAGTTCTTTTTATAAGGATATTGAAAATGTCTCTTTACACAGAAACTGTGTTATTGTCATAGAAAAGGGAATTTAATCCTCCACAAAAATTAACCTTCTGATGAATACTATGAACAATTGAAAAGTGTATCTTCATAGTTTTGCTTTACCTTGGTCAAGGCTCCTGCATGGAACGTCCATCGGTTACTACAACCTTCATACTGAACTCTCACGTCGCCACGATCTGTGATTCGATGAACTGAACCAACCTTGCCAATATACTGAAAACAAATCAAATGATACTATTTCTTTTTGAAGCCTTACACAAAATTAGTAACAATTCATATAAAAAAGTTCTTTAATTCAAATTGATCCTTTAAACACACTGGTGTAAAAACTAATTATTTCTGTTATATTACTGAAAATAAAACAAACAAATTGACAAATCATAGTACTTGTCAATCATTGTATAGTACTTGTTAATCATCGAATGTAGGTTAAAGGTCAGAATATAGGTCAGAATGACACTCACTTAGGTGAAGTAGGGCAAATGTTAAAATGTAGTTCAGATTGACCTACATTTGACACATGACACATCACCTCACCTCACCTCACTCATGTTTTAAGAACGAAATTCTAGGGACAAGTAGTGTAGTAGACAGAGCCCAAGATAAGCTTCAGTGCAGAAGGATGGAAAGATTGAAAGATGGACAGAAGGACAGACAGATATCAGAGTACCATCTATGTTATAATTTGGGCTATGGTCAGTCCTAGTTTTGGAATCTATGCCTTTCCACTGTACTCGTACCTCTGCCATACGTGGGTTCCAGCCACCATGACCTTCCTGCATAGCTTTCAGGATATCTGCTTCAAGATCAACCTTGACCTTGTCCCCGACCTTGAACTGACACTGCACACCTCCTGTAGTCACAATATCAGGGAACTCACCTGCAGTGTAATGGAGTAATTGATAAACATTGAATGTTACATACAACATAATTCAGCAACATTTTATGCAGGCAATTTATAACATAAGTACTCAACCAAGACCTCACAATAGGGACATCAGCATTTTAAAAATTGTGACCTTAATTGAAAAATGATTGCATCCTTTTTTTCTTGAACACTGATAAAATAATTGCTAATGTGAAAACATCTATCTCAAAGTAACTTCAATTTTTTGAAAGATTTATGAAAACTGTTCACCAAAGTTTTGCTAAATGAAATGAGTTTTATTTATTTCAAGTGAATAATACAAAGCAAATTGTTTTAACATTTATTTATTTTTCAACATGTTCTCTTTTACTTCATTACAATACACAATTGCAACTACAAAAATATTTCTTAAAACTTTCCTAACATTTACATGGACTTGCATTTACAAACATACATAAGTATACAAGCAAAGAAAGACATCGTAATAATCAATAAGAATAAAACCACCAATAAAACATTAAGGACATCCACACCTACCCAGAACAGGAAGGTGTTCCTTGTAGTAAGATTGTCCGTTGGCAGCACTGATATATTTCAGGTCAACCTTGCCCTTGTGTCCTACACGGTAGACATTGGTTGATCCAGATGTCCATGTGACGTGGGCTACACTTCGCCCAGATTCCGAGTCCCATCCTCGTACATCTGTCACCTTGCCAATCTTTCCTTCCCCACCTGTAAAGATAAGAATTTATTTCATACTTAAGATCAGGCCCAGGGGTTCATCAACATACCTTATTTTGAAATTTCTTCACTGAAAAAAAATCCATAGGAAAGCTTAATTGGATTTAAAGATTTCTGAAATAAAGTAATTATATAAGTTAAGGAATTTTCTTTGAATTATGTAAAGTTTTTCTGTGGAAAATTTCTTCAAAGAATATTGATGAATCTAGGGTAAGGTAAGAATATGAAATATCATGGTGGTTTTAGTAGGTTTTTTTTTGCAAACATTCTTCAATCAATTTTACAGCTTACAATTAATGATCTGAGAAACAGTGTTCTAAAACCAATATCAATGGATAAATGGAGCTAAAAGTAAAACCCACCCAAAAGTGTGATGAAAAGATTGACAAACAAGGAGAATCCTGTGCTATAATTTAATCAGTGGACCCCCATTACACCACTATTTCTTGATATTTGTATAGTATTATTGTGCTGGCCTTCTACACTCTGACTCTGGTTTAGCTTACCATCCTGGTTGGCCCAGTCCCAGTCTGGACCTCGTAAAACCCTAGCTCCAGGGAAGATTCCCCACGACTGGATTTTATTACTGTTCACACTATCCTTCCTTTTTGGCATCTTCACCCTAAAAATACATAAACCATTCATGTATACAGAATGTGCATCTTAATGCTTTTATAATATATACACACATATACTTAATTATGGATTAATTAAAGAATTAGATAATTAGGAAATAACTGTGATTAATAATACTATGACTATGTGATCAATAGAACCTTGTACTCACGTCCATCAGACATATATTAAATATATCAAAATTGTTCTTGAAATTAACTGATATACCATTTGCCTAATTTTTTCATATAGAATTATTAAATTTGATTAATAGATTCAGTTTATCCTTTCGAATGCAATCTCTGTCATACTTGAGAAAATTCTCCGTGTTTACTGTCTGGATATCAAGCATATGACCCTTACATTACAACAATACAACAGAGTGACTGATCAATCAATCAATGTATACGCTAGGGATCGAACCCAAGACCTCTGGCTTACTAGACTTACGGTCAACAGATTGAGCTTAAGAGAAGATCTCTCTAGCTGAAAGGTATATTGCGTCTAGTATTTTACCAATGTTACATACTTCCCTACCAGAACTCGTCCTTGAGTATCCAGAGGTTGCAGCGATGCTTTCACAAGTAATGCTAAGTATAATTCCCGAGTCCCTACCCTAGCACCAATGCAATAATGTAAAATCACAACCAACTATACATACCCTTTAGAAGGTGATGTCTCAAATCTGAGAAAGGCATGGCTCAGGTCATGTTTGTCAGACATATAACACTCAGTACAGAGATCATAGTCGTGACACTTAGTGCACTTCCATCTCATTCCCTGGATCCCCTGCTTCTTACAGCCATCACAAATAATGTTCGGGTGTTTCACACCTAAAATATTACATTTAATAAATGTTAACATCTTGTAAACGAAAAGAAAGATACAGTCAGTTACAAGAGAAACTATTTGATTCAGTTACTTAACATTTACAGTCAGTTACAGGAGAAATTATTATTTTCAAAAACTTAATTTTTATGGTCAGTTACAGGAGAAACTATTTAATTCAGGGACTTAATTTTTACAGTCAGTTACAGGAGAATTGGTTTACTTCTGAAACATAACTTTTCTCAGTAAATGTTACAAGAATTTTACAGATAACTGAATTGAAATCCAGTTCAAAACCTTTCCATGTAACAAGATAAGTTTACCTTCACACTAGTACTAAACTATACATGAGATGCTTCATACTAATATACATATTCACTCTGATGATAATCCCGCCCCCACCTCAGCCCATTAAAGCAAGCAAAAGTAAGCTCTGATTAAAAACTTCCTGGACATTGGTATGCAGAGTAGCAGGACTGTCAACTGACCCTTCTAACCCCAATTTCATCAATATTCCTTAACTTAAGGAAACTAGGAACTCAATTTTCCCATAGGAATGCCTTACAGATTTAGAACTTAAGGAAAGTTGCTAAGCTAAGATTTCTTCCTTGAATCCAATAATGCTTTCCAATGGAAATTTTTTGGTAAAGAAATTTCCTTCAGTTAAAGAAGGTTAATGAAACATTGGCTAGATTAATTTTTGATTCCACAGAATTAGTTTGGACTATATATGGTGTTTGCAAGGAAATGTCACTGACACATAAAATCAATTTTAACCCTTCAGACATGTGATTTGACTTCTGAAATTGCTTATTGTCAAAGGTCTACTGGAAACCCTGTAGAATATGACATTTAGAGTATGATCTAGATCTAGTAATTAATATATTTAATTTAATGTTAGGAAATTTACAAACCTGTTGGTGCATTGTCCAATACTCGGAGGTCATAGGCACCCTGATAACCCACTCGATAATTGGTCCGAGCTCCAGAGTCCCATTGAACTACAACTGTTTTATCAGGAGAAGTGGAACTGCTTGGCTTTCCGATCTCCACCACTGTACCTACATGACCCTCTCCATCGTCTTGGTTACCCCATTTCCAGTCTGGGCCACGAACAGCTCGTAACCCCACTTCCATAGCCTATGACAGAAAATTAAACATCAATAAATTAAAATTCTGTTGCAGGCAAAAACAGTCTGATATTCCTTGACTTTGAACCAGCTATTTTTTTAGAATTTGAATGGACTATTTCTACAACAAATTGCAGCTAAATTTTAGATATTAATCATACAATATAACCCAGCATGAGCACTCTGTACTTTACATCATAATGAAATTAAGGCTCATATACAGTGTTTTTGTGGGTTTTTTTTTTTTATAGAAAACTCCCCAATAATAAAAGGATTCCTGAATTTTGAGTTTTGTTTCTTAAATTCAATGAGGACTTCATTTCAGTTTTAAAAATAAAACAAGTACAGGTATATATGACCCAACAAAAACAAAGCTTGACAAAGAAACCTGCAGTAAGTCTTGAAACATTGCAACGGCACTCATACGCATTGTTACATATATATACTGTTTGTGTTAAGATAAACCTTGTATATATAAATATACTGAAAGGTTTTCTCAATTTATGAAATCACACTGATGAACAGATCCTAGTGTGAAATGACCCTGACTCTACCTTTATAAATAAGTTTTCCATACTTACTTATTGCTTGACAATATCATAACTTTTATATGCACGGTTCACCCTGGACCCAAAAATCATGGGCCATTTTGACAAGATTTCAGAAATCCTATGGGCCAAAACATAGAAAATGGAAGAAATTTGTGAGTTTTGGTGGACCATTTTGGAAAATATGGGGCAAATGGCCCCATGGCCCCCTCCAGAGTTATCCCTGATATGCCATAATAAACATACTCATGATCATCTTATCTTTAATTAAATACATGTACATCTACAACAGGATTTCAATTTCAAAATATTTCATTGGTAACACAACAAGGTTATAATTAGTACAAATAGTATAACATAGAAACAATTACAGTAATTATGTATTAATTACCAAAGTAATAAGACAACAGGCTAAGCCTTTACAGTGGACCCTCGATAATCCGAACACCTTCGTTCCCAGTCCTAACCGTCCGGATTACGAGTTTTCCGGACTGCCGAATTTTGTGTACCAGGTCAAAAAAAATTGTCGTGTAAGAGTTATCTCCCTTGATTATATACAATCCGGGACGTTTCATAAACACATCTAATTGTCAGACTTTTTAACAATAAATATACTTATGTTTCTGATATGATTCTTGTTTTGTTTTGTAGAAAGTAAAAAAATAAACTATGTTTTTAAAAGAACATGTAAAGTGAAAGTTGTTTTATTTATAGCGGGCATACATTATGTATGTGACCTACAAACAACACACATGTGTCACGTCCCGGAGGTTCACAAACAAGTAGAAATTACAAACGTTAAATATACCTTAAATAAAATACCCGGATTTTACAACTTACCGTCAGTCCATGTTTTTTTTATGATTTTTACGTACAAGAAATCCCAAGCTATCTATTTAAAAGTATGCGACACCAGCGAGAACTACCCAAGATGTCCGATAATTATTAAACCCGTATTCACTTAACAATGTGACGCTTAGTTAAGTATCAGACGACTATTGACTAATTTGTGTGTAATCAACCCAGTTCTTGTGATCACTGCTTAATACGTAAAGGTGTATGTAATTAATAACATGCATCTTTCAATGAGTCGTCGTTTCACGTAACGGTGTTACAAAGCCGATATCCGTGTTTACCCAATACAAGTGTTAATGATGTTAATTACCGATCATAAATTTATTACATGTATTTGAGATTGATTAATTATCGTATCACGTACTGTATGTTTGTGCATAAATTCTGTAACATTTAGGTCGTAGAGAAAAAGCAATGTACCGTTATAAAAACAAAAGCTACACATTGGAACACAGGTAAACACCCGGGGCTATGAACTGGCAGCGGTCGCTATGACTACGCACAGTGTCAAGCGATAGTCTGTACAGCTGTCGACACGGGTGACTTGCCCCGACATTTTTTTCTCCTCGTGGTGAAAAAATCGTCCGGATTATTGAGGGAAATTTACTAATGAAAAGTACGTTCCGTTCCCAAAATGGGCTTCCGGAATCGGAATCCGAATTTCCGGACTGGTGGATACAAATAACGTTACGGAAATCTGTTCCCATGCATTTCCGTCCGGACTGTGAGTTTTCCGGACTATCGGCGTCCGGATTATCGCGGGTCCACTGTATAAGTCCTTTCCTACAGATTTCCAGTATATATGTATCAAAAGTGTTGTGTAGTAGCTAGGACAAAATGATGGAAGTTACTTAATATCTATAAAGAAACAACAAAAACAAACAAAATATGTACTCTCTCACATTAACAATTATATTTGATATCTTAAATTGATAAAATTTGCATATATACATTCAATAAGATATCATTTGTAAATAAGGAAGTGTAGTCAGACCATGTACTTAATGTTAATCCTAAATGTCTGTGATAGTCTTGCTGTATCATTAACTAGATAATTACTAAAGAGAAGGATATCAGCAGGTGCATTAAAGTCTTCATCATTATCTAAAATAAGAACCATGGCCATCTGCAAATGATTTAATATTTGAAGTAACAATATCTGTTATGTTATCTTTTAAAGAAAATAGTAAAAATAAGAAACGTCTTAAGAACAGATCCTAGAGGCACACCTGCATTCATGTGCTAGACTGAAAATCATGAATTATTACTCTTTAATTTGTTCTGTCAGATAAACCACTTAAATAGTTTTCTTTTTACACCATATTTTAAAGCTTATCCAAACGAATTAAATGTCATATCATATCAAATTCCCTAACTGTGTCCCAGAAAACAAAGCATAAGGCATTTTTCTTCCTTTTTCTCTCGGTTAGAACTAGTTGCATTCAGAATATAAACAAGCTGATTTACTGTTGAGTCTCTAGGTTGAAATCCAGACTGATTTTCACAAAGCATATTACAAACACATAAGTCTATATGATAATATTTGTTTCCAACATCTTAATAAAAGTAGAAGTTATGGCAATGGATCTGTTTAAAAACGCTTTTATTGAGACTAATATTTGTTAGATTTTCATTTATATTCTAGGCCTAAATGTTTTGTCCAGGATTCAGCTGTTGAGTTTGGAAGACTGTAAAGATAGCGGAGATTGCATTTCTTATCAGAAGTGTAAGGTTCGAGCATGACAATTTCTATATTTTCTGTTTCCAAAAAAAGTCATTTCTATGAGTAACCCATATTTGTTCTTCTATTTAATTTTTTATATATATACGACCACCATAATGTATTTGTCTATCTTGTCTATAAATGTTTGGCTAAGAGTCAACTTCATATCAGTGTTAGTGATTTCAGGGTTCAATTCAATTTCTGTGAAGCAAATTAAAGTATATAATATTCAGAGAATTGAGAAGAAATGGCATCAATTTTGTTCCTGAATGATCTAACATTCAAATCAAGTAATGCTTAATATTTATTATAATGTCTTGTTCATAGTGACTACAGATTTTGCTTTAAATGTCCGTTAATCTATTTTCGATAATATTTTTTTCAATTTAATATAATTGCAATATATTAGAAAGTATGTTAAACATTCCAGAAAACGTGAACTGTGAGTTGCAGTAGGCATACTATCTAAATTATGTATCGATTTCGCCCAAAATGAAAATGATCATTTAACTATTTCTGACAAAATAATGATCAGAAAAAAATCCAAACAGCATTTGACATTAACGACAAATTGTCCAATCTGTGTTCGCAGCAAAGTCAACTTCATTCACAGAAACAACATTCAGGAAAACTAGACAAAAATGTTCGACCAGAAATGACAGAACAAGAAACCCCTTCCATAAGGTCAAACCAATGTTGCAATAATCTGTGTTTAATCGTTCTTGGAGGATTTCAAATAATCAATAATGAATCATCAGGATACATCATATACCTGTGAGGTTACAACAGCGCCACTCCCTCGTCAAAGATGCCGTATTTCTCAAAATAGGACAGAAATACTTTCACCAAAATAAAATCTCAATATTCCAACCGGAAGTAGACTGGTTATTCTCGCACTGAGAGAAATCATTGATTCAATTTGCTAATAAAAAATGTAAACAAACCAATTAATTGTAAGTGTTATTTGAATTTATAAATATATTAATATAGTTGAAGATATTGCATTTCTAAAGCAAACGTTGCGTAAACTCTTTTTCCTTGACCTGATATTTCTATGTAGGAACGGAGCAACTTGAGAGGATTGTTTATCGCTGTTCCATTCTGTCGGTTGTCACCCTGTTTATTACAACAGTTGATGGAGTGGCATTTCGTCCACTTATATTTTTTGCGAAAAATTCTTTTCCATCGCAAACGGTTTTATAAACCTGCAATAGATTTGGAGATATACGATATATGATGATTTAATACATTTTGCATAGCGATTAGTCATCCGAAATAGGCCTAACAAGCACCTGCCTTTCACTTTGTCAGCAGGACTTTCCGTCACAACATTGAAATCTCTTCAACACATGATTGGCTGTCATAAACCATTTTTGCGCAAAATATATAAATGAAAAATCATTTTATAAGTAAAATTTACCCAAAAATCGATTATTGTGAAGAAAATTATCAAGCGCGATATGTTGTTGGAATTGAGATATTTTTCTCCCGTCTGAGCCTCAGTCTGACATCAGTCTTGGAGCACTGAAAATATTTGGACGCCATCTTGCAGAAGATAACTGATCATCATTGTGGGATTTTCCGTGGATATCTCCTTCCTTCGGGATGGAGGAGACTAAAATTATTTACTACATCGATGATGAGGATACTCCATATTTGATAAAATTACCGATACCCGCCGATCGTGTCACTTTGGGTGATTTCAAGAATGCTTTGAACCGTCCAAATTATAAATTCTTTTTCAAGTCTGTGGATGACGACTTCGGGTAAGTGATAAAGCGAGACATCCGACATAATAAGCACATTTTGGTATTTAAATATTCTGAAACTTGGAATGATACTTTATACGGCTGTAGTTTGACGACATTAACGGTGTCGATTGTGCATTAGCACCCTTTGTTCATGCTGCAGAAGTAGACATCGTCGGCAGATTCAAGTGCAAGGTCATTTGAAACCTATGATACAGGATAGAAAAGTGGAATATCTCCACGGATGAGCCTGATGTCATTTGTTTGATACCAGAACATGGTTAACAAGAAAGTAGAAGTGTTATTTTTTATTTTTACACGGATTATAACGTACCCCAACAATGAGTCAATACGCGACGAAGCTATTACATCTGTGCATTTGCAATGTTTTTAGTGACAGATGAAAATGTGGTAGACAATGTTATATAAATAGTGTGGGAGGTATAGCTATACCAATCTCCTGATTATATACATTTATAACATTAAAGAACACTGGTGTGTACAATTTATTATCCATTTGAAGAACACATGGAAGGATGGGGTGATTTGACACTCAAGAGAAGACTTAATTTAAATTGATGTTAAAAGATGGAAAACTGTTATGAAGTCAGAGGATTAGAAAAATTCGATAAAATGACAGATTTCTTTGGCAGTTTAATTTTCTTAATCAGGACTCTTCATGCATTTACCTATCCTGATGCCAGAGATAGATCTAAGATATGAAGTCTCTGACCCTAATGCACCATCCATTGGTCACAGCCTGCAGACAGGTTATATTTTATGGAATTGGCTAGTAATTTGCTAATATTCAAATTATTAGTTATCCAGATATTGGGTCATTTGAACAAGGAAATGAGAACCTTCTAATAATAGCTTGAAATCAAAACATGTTGTGGACAACTGTTGATATTATTATTAGAACATGACACATTTTATCAAGATTCTGCCATCTAAAATAGAGACAGCAGGTTTTGCATATAGCTTGTCTCCCAGTTATATTTGGTGTATATTTAGGTGGCCCTTCATGTCATATATAATGTGTATATTTATTGATTCTACAAAAAATGGCTTCTAGCACACTTGTAATATTTGAAGACATTGAATATGATATTACATGTATACATTATTTTTATTTTATCTCTATCATGACACTTGAAATTGTTGTGAGATGACATAGAAATGATTATCTTAGATTAATATTTTCACATTTCTCACTTGAAGGAATTATTATTTTAACTCATTAAGAGTCCTGACTGGGAAACAGACACTCATGTGTTTGATCACATGGGATTTTGTTTTAATTAAGAGTCCCGATCATGACTAGGAAACTGATGGTCACATGCATGGTTGATCACTTGCTGTACAATGTCTAGTAATTTCACCATGACTAATAAGGGTCTGGGCCATCGGTGATGTTTTAATTATTATTTGTTAGATTCAATGAGACAATTGCATCAATTGTTTGTTTTGTGGTGACAGTAATATGTATGTCACCAATCCATCATGTTCTTTGTGTACTGACCAAAAATCAGTCAAAATAAGTGTTGACCCAGATTATTAAATATATGTTTGGTGTTAACTATTACTGTACATTATCAACTAAAGTTGATATTAAATCCCCCCCCCCCCCCCCCCAAAAAAAAAAAAAAATTAAAAATCGTATATTTTGTTTACACTATCTACCAACAACCACCATAACTTCTAATGAACATTTGTTTTATTTTGCAGTGTTGTTAAAGAAGAAATAATTGATGATGAGACACGGTTACCATGTTTTAATGGGCGAGTAGTGTCATGGGTATGTATTTTACTTCAAATTTAAGTTTCAATCTCCTGTCCTAAAGACGCATATTGGTGTGTAACAAAATTTGCAATGGTGTATGTACCCCTACCTGAAAAGATCCAGTACTGGTTGTTATGTTACATGTCTCGCAATGTGCTGCATATATATATATAACAGTAAATTTGTTGTTTCATTATAAATTTATATATATACCCAGTATGTGTGTGTGTTGCCATACTGGACGTGTTGCCACCTTGTAGGAGATCTAAGTGAAAAAAAACTCCTCACATCTTGATCATTTCAGTGTTTTTCATATGATCGAATCTCTTTCCAATTTAAAGGTATTCCATGTTTGTGGTTGATTCTGTGAACACAACGGCTGAAGTTTACTGTTATATATATTCTAAATGTGATCTAAACTACAGTAAATGACTGCCTGCTCATGGTGGTAATTATGGTTCATCGTTAGGATTTCCAGGGCATCCAGTAGACCCTTGAGAGTATGTTTTTGACATTCCAAGACTCTTGACTTGAAAGGAGCATGTCTGTTTTGACCCTTCATATTTCTGAGAAAAGGTGATTTGACTTCTGAAATTGCTAAAAGTCAAGGGTCAACTGCCCCTGTTGGTAGAGAAAAGTTTATTTTAGTTTAAACATATACAAAGGGAAGTATTCAGTATCAATACTGAATTCAGTATTTGGAAATATTTTTCCCGATAATAATTAAATGTAAAATTATTTTTCCTGGTAATAATTAAATGTAAAATTTTGGTAAGTCAAATAGACATGTATGTCCCTTCAGTCCCAATAGTGGATCTCATTTATGATTTTTAGGAGTCAGAATGACTCCCAAGGGTCTATTGGATGCCCGAAGTCAGAATTACTCTCTGGAGGGTCTACTGGATGCCCGAGTCAGAATTACTCTCAAGGGTCTACTGGATGCCCAGCATAAAAAATTTGACATTACAATATCAGTATTCACAGAATGATGAAATTCTATTTTATACGGTATTACCATACAACATTACAATCTACAATATATATATAACTAAATATATATCAGTCGATATAGTCACAATATATACCAGTTAAACAGTGTAGATAACTAGATATATGTTATTTAAATTTAAATTCTGTTTGCCAAAATTACTCTCTAATTTTGATTGAATGGGAGTGAAAAACTAATGTGCGGGTGAGTCAGCATTTCCGTAGCAGAAGTAGTTGTGTCTATATCATTATACACACAGTAAATATGTATTGCCTAGGCCCCTGCTGGTGTAGTGTTTCTGCCTTCAGAATGCCAGATTCCGTTTTGAAATATCCCAATTATTGAAGAAAGCTACCAAAAAAAAACTCGCACACATTTTCAATGAACATGTGCATGATTGCACATGTGGTAGATTTAGGTTGAATTACATAATATTTTATGCTTAAGAATGTATTACTGAAAATGTTTTGGAATTTTTCTACCTTTCTTGCATTTTCTTTTTTCCGATAAATCTACAGAAAAACTTGTTTCTTGAAGCAGCAGTAACCACGTTTGTGAAACTATACATAAATTTACATTAGTATTAGGAAGGTGAATGTAAATTTATTCAGTGAATATACACCGTGTATAATAAGCTGGCTTGTTTGTTTCTTCTTACATTTAAGTTTTTGATTTTGTTTTCATTTTAGTTGGGTTAAGTATCAAGAGCTTAATGACTGATGTAAAACAAAGTCCTATGATCACGTTTTGGGGGGGGGGGGATGACATATTGATTTTTTCACAACAGTACTTTCATACTAGTATATGGGCATAACTACCCCCACGCCCATCCCACCCTCAACAGGGGCTTTTCTGAAGAGATTTTTTTGAAATACAAGTTGTGGGTCCTATTCCTGATAAAACCCAAATTCCAAAAATCTAGTTTACTTATGAATATTTAATCCTATTTTAGTACCAATTTTCTTCTAAAAATAAGACAAAAAGTTAAGGCTGCCAACAAGTGGAAAAAAACATCCTGACTCTATATATTGGTAGTGACAGCATTTGTGGAACAGTGATTAACAAAGGGTTGCCAGTCAATTAGACATCTCCATAAACTCACACCGTTATTAATTAGGATAATGCAGGGGTTCATCTTGATAAGGTGTGGTATTGATGATAAAAACATTGCAGCATCATATATGAATCATCACCGGTAGCTGTAGCAACCCTTCTGTAGGAATGGCACAATCCATTTTGTGGTCAAACCCTCATTATGGAGGAGTTCAATCTTGATGTTAAGGTCGGGGCAACTAGTAGGAACACCAGGTGGTTTATAGTGAAACAAGACATTATTGGGATGTTAATTGGAAATATCTGTTTTTAATTCCTTTGATGTGAAAGAAATCAATAGTTGGGTCATGTCTGGACCAATCATTGCACTAGGACCACTTTTGATAAATGGCGAATATCTTTCATAATTTATTTTTATGGACAAATGATATCACATGTAGTTCTGATAAAGTGATAAGATATACATGTTGAATACTATTAGACCAAATACTGTTTGTGTTTTGGAATTCTTTTACACATAAAATGCATCCTCACATCTGTAAGGTCAAATAATAAATTAATTTTCAATTCCCCACCACTGTATCATTGTACTTCAATAAGCCTATTCTGTACTTTCGTTGAGTCAAAGTCCTCAGAGTTGACAATAAGCTACAGAATCAACAAGTAATATCAATGCTGCACCTAGCATTATGAAATTACCTCAGATTTAAAAAAAAATAAAAATTGAAAGACAGCTAGAATAATTTAGGGCACAGAATTTTATGTACCCAAACTCTTAAATATCAGACCCGTACCCGGGTACCCAACATATTTTGACCATGTGCAAATCGCATCGTTTATAACAGAGAAAGGTCCTAAAATCAACACTTTTTTATGTCCCAGCCATAAAATGGTTGGTGGTGGGGTCATATATTATTGCCTATGTCCGTCCCGATGTGTGGATCAACTATTGAAAATTTTATTTTAATTTATAAAAAGATTTGTTTTGTTCATCTACTTTCCACTTGAAAATATACAATTTGATAGGTTGTTTCCATGTTATTAAATCTTTTACTCTTAATTCTTACAAGTTCTAATAATCATCTAGGTAATCACTCCCTCTCTAAAAAAAAAAAAAAAAAAAGCATAAAAAGCTTGCAGTGTATCCATCTACTTTATAATGGCAAATGGGAAGGATCTGTGATGGAAGTCCTATAGCTATAGGAAGCTTCCTGTAGCTAAATTAACGTTTGATCATAGCGTAGAGAGGCCAGCTACTGGTCTGAATGGTTTGCAGGTTATTGAAATGATACAAACCTGTAGGGATGTAAATGTTTTATGGTCAACTTAAAAGACTGGTATGAGGTTACTAATCATACAAGCCAGGGCCCAGCATGTTTTCTTTTTTCTGCTCCTATAAACATTCCCTCTGTACAAGGTATTACCTCTTTCAGTTGAATCTGATCTATGCTTCACTTAACCTTGAGAGCTTTCCTGCTCTTTGTAAATATATTTAAATTATTATTGCTTATACTCTTGTGGATTCTCATTGTGTATACATGTATGTATAGCGTTTCATATTGTGAGTAGTTAATTACTGGAATAGTAAACATTTGAAAGGAATTTATAGATGAATGACCTCTGACCTAGTCATGGAAATGACTGTACATGAACAGACCGCTAATAGAATTAAGAGGTTTTGTGAAGAATATGAACAGCATCCTCCAAATTATCAGATCAGTATAAAAAAATATATAAACAATACAAGCTTAAGTTAGTATCAAACCTTTCTCCCTAATCATGAATATCATCCCATATACTAGGTTTGGATTTGTATTGAGTTATATATGTCATATCAACAGCTGTGGACATTTAAGGCTGGTATTCATAGTAAAAGAAGTCCTAGATATAGAACTCTCTGAGTTACCCCAATTCTGTGTATCACCAGCTGACCAGGTATTGTACAGAAAACTTGATAAGGACAAACCTTTCTTTTCCTGAATTATAACATATATACAAATCAAATGTTAATGCAAAATTAGGTAAAGATCCCCCCCCTCCCCTCCTTTTCATGATTTAACAATTTCTCCAAAGAAAACTATATATATATATATGCCCCCTCCCATTTGCTAAATCGTCAGATATAAGGAAAGATATCTTCAGTGGTGTCTTGACCAAGATAAATGTATTCTTATAAAATTCTCAATTATAGGTGATATCTTGGGTAAATTTGTAGGATTCAGTTCAATTTCTAGACATTTATTGTTAGCGCCTTGCTTTGAAGTAATACTTTATTTATCCCTTTCACCTAAATCCCGATATAAAAGTAGATAGCGCTCACAAACAGAATCCTATGTAGTACCTACTCAAGGTCTGTTTACATTCTCAAACCCTTCTGATCTCGTCGTAGCAATTAAAACTCAGTGCTGGAGATGTGGAGCTTTCTGATAGATCATTGAACCATAGGCAGCAAGATGTACTTCTCCAGCGAAAGTTTTATTTGGAGCAGTTTTATTTGGAGCGTGATGAATGTATAATTCCATGGATCTTGATAAAATTTACATGAGAAATACACTTCAGTGATCATGAAAAAGTAGGTAATTTAAATGCAAGTGAACAAAATGTTATAAAGATTTTTATTTCTGTTTGATTATTGTACCAAATGATTTCTACAACACATATTCTGATAATGCATGGAGATGCTCTTTTGAAACAACTGTCAAACAAAAAAATTTTTGTAAGATATGGAAAATGAACAACTTTGTAATTTATCTATGTAATCTCATATTAAGGATCATCTCCATTTTGTATTCTTGTATTTAAACTTAAAGTGGATCATATGTCTGATATTTAATACAAATATTGTTAAAGCGGACAGATGTTAACATCAGAAATCGTGTAAGTCACAAATGAAGCAAGGAAGTGTTTTTCATAGACTGGCATACTGACAAAAGATTTACCAAAAAATACGCCAAAGTGATGCACATGCCCCATACTTACAAACGGGGTCATGATGCTGCTGCAGTAATTATGATGCCAATAAGGAAACCTTCACTCTCAGGGAAACTGGTGGAGTGAATAGGACCAAGATTTAAATCATTACAGAGAGATCTTTTCTGCATGTCTTTCATCACAGCTCTTTTGAACATGAGCTGTAGATTTGTTCCATCATCCCTCCCACCTTATGTACAGAGGTAAAACAATTACAGTAAATTTCTGTGAAATTGGATGTCAATAAATATTGTGTCCATATATATGCACCTCAGTATCAAAATATGTATACATGTTAAAGTATGCTAAAGTTCATATTTTCAATTTTGAATGTACACTACATACAACATATTTTTGAAATAGTTTGATAAAAGATGTGATAAAAAGCTTATTTTAATGTGTTTATCTTTTTCTAAATTCATATTAACTGTTTTTCTGTACAGTTTTCTTGTTATTACATATTTTAGCAGACATTAATTGTTTTATTTTATCTAATTAGCAAAGGGCAAAAAATCACCAGTAATCCCACTGGTTTGGTTGTATATGACTTGAGCATCCTTGTAATGTATTTATATTATTACCATATACCAAACATTATAGAGGGAATAATTATGTTTGAGTATCGTTTTAGTATATTAACCATACCAGACATTATAAAGAGGGAATAATCACGTTTTAGTATCGTTGTAGTATATTTACCATATATACCAGACATTATAGAAAGGGAAGAATTACTTTAGAGCATCGTTGTAGTATATTAACCATACCAGACATTATAGAGAGGGAAGAATTACTTTGAGCAGCGTTGTAGTATATTTACCATATACCAGACATTATAAAGAGGGTTATTCAGTACATATTACTGTGTATGTGTATTGAGACTAATAGTCAGAACAAGTATATATATACAGTGGTGTATATTGTTTCAACTTACCTAAGAGGAGAATTTTTGTGGGCTTCCTAATATTATACTAAAACAAGTGAATTAGGATGTTCGGAATTCTTTTGAAAAGTTTTTGTGGTAGTAAAATTGATTTGAAACACATGATGAATTCCATATCAATTCATCCTGTCTTTGTAACCTTTGAAATATGACACATTTTCGAAGCAAACACAGTATGTTAATGTAGGGGAAATATGTTGTTCGCTATGAAAAGAATTGCAAGTGATCAGAATTTTGATGAGTCCTAATTATCCTAAGAGGGATATATACATATAGAGGGTCCTCAAAATTTGTGCAAGTCTTATAAGAGGAAAAGCCTGAGTCCAGGACTAAATATTGGAGTCCTGAAATCTGTTTGGTCCATGGGTGTCCCCATATACCAAACAGTGAGACCAAAAACGTAGCTCTGTGTTGGGTTAGATAACATATACTCACTAGATTCAGACAATCTCTTATCTTTATGCTTTGGTAAGTAATTTTCTGTCTGGAATCACCCAGTACACATGGTGTGTGTCCATCTGTCCTTTGACAGCTAAGAAAATACGTGTATATTTACACAGTGTACAAACAAACAGAACAGGACAAAGGCATATTTTGGGTGTACTTAGTAATCAGATTCAGTATAAAACACAATAATGGATTTAAGCTCAAGTCTAACCATCAATAATACAGACAAATACCCCATCTGGCTATTGACCGTGGGCTATATTCTTATAGATTTGGTTTTTACACAGTATAAGTGTCGTAAAACACTTTGAATAATAAATGTCTGACTTCATGTCCATAAAAATAGAATACAAACATTCTACATATTGTCCTGTCAGAGCTAAATGTTTGTTTAGGTTGAGTATCCTTCATCTTAAAACAATTTCTTTCAAATAGTCAATACCACTTTATAACATGTCAGACTACATGTCAATATATGGAATGCAGCATTCTACACATTTTCCTGTCACAGCTAAATATTTAGTTTGAGACTATTTCTTTTAAATAGTCAATATAACTTTAAAATTCTCAACAAATGCACCTTGAGGACTAGAAAAAAACATACAAAAAAATCAGACTGGCAAAAAGCTCTGTTTTCACAAAAATCTCAAAAGACTGGCAAAAAGCTCTGCTTTTCCTTGAAGGGAATGAATATCTCTCAAAAGATCAACAATTGACTAGCCTCAGGTCTGAAAAAGATTGAATTACTTTTAAGTGGTAGACTAATGTGATGTGAAGTAGATAATAAATTATGATTTACTGTGTGTTTATTTCAAAATGAAGATAAAACTTCATAAACAATATTTTCCATAAAATCGATACCATTTATACATGTTACAAATCTTATGGTAGAAAACAGATTTTATGGTAGAATTAAAAAGCAGAAAATTATCTGTGTAGATATAGGTCAAGGTTTCTTTTCAAGTGTAAGAGTTTATATGTGTGTGTAACATTTTTCGTGACCCTGTTCATTGATTGTACAAAAGTAGTGATTAATGGCAGGTCTTCCTCCATTTAACAGCCTGTCACTACAAACAAAGCTAATAATAACTCTCTGTTAATGTTGCATTTAACCTTATCACACCCATTATTGATAATGGCAGGCTCCAGACAACAGAACAGGTACACTCCATTATGGACCAATAGGTGCTATTACCTGGATACAAGATCAAAGGTTTCCTCAATACACAAAGACTTTGTAGTATTGAAATGTAACCCTCTGCTTCTGTATTGAAATGTAACCCTCTGCTTCTGTATGGACATATGATTAGGTTTATGGTCTGTAGAGAGGTGTTACTCACTCCACAGCTAACACAGGTATATTTGTATATAAGGTGTGCATGTTAAAATTTAATTCTCTGGAAGAACATTTCACATTAGACTTGGCGTTACTTGAAGCCGTCACCATGTAGCCTTTTGAAGCATAGAAATTGAAAGCAACCACTTTATTTTTTGAAAATCCATTCAAATTATACAGTTAATCCAATTAAGTCTATAAAGGACTGCACTTATAAAATGCCCAATGTCAACACTGCATTAAAAACACTTTTCAGTAATCATTTAATACAAATTATGGTATTATTGAATAGAAGAAATATTTACACTTTGTTACATATATATCTCAAAGTAAGAAAATATACCCCTCAGTGTTAAAACATTATCACAATATATTTAAGTTTAAAAAGTATGTTACACCTATACCTGATGTGTGAAATATTGATGGAAACAAAAAAAAAAGTTCTCTGAAGGTTGATGTGCTATTTTGTTTATTTTCAGTTGGTGCCAGCAGAGAGCAGTACTTCGGATACCCAGTCACAATGTACCGATTCACAGTCTGGGGACGTCCAGATGCCGACCGAAAGGCTGGGTGGCATTGGCGACAGTCGGCCGTCATCTTTTCAGTGAGTTCAATTAGGAAGCTGATGTTCTTACTGTAAACTTATTTGCTGCAAATTTGCCTTCATAACTGAACTGGCACACGGTACACCCAAAGTAGCTGCTGTAAAAACAATCTTAATTCAGCGAAATGACAAAAAACACTTATTAAATACACAATCTGTCCTATATGTGAGAAAATTGTCAAAACATGCCTATTTAAATGTTTCAGTTAATATGATAAGGTTGGGCATGTCTAGATCAGATGAAATAAATCAATGTAACTCTGTAGGTCACTAAATATAAGTTCATGTAAAAGAAAGTTGTTGTGGCACTCCTGCATTTAAAAACTAATTTGTCTGCTACAAATCTGATATTTTTTAATGCAGACAATAAATTAATTGTCAAGATCAGCTTTAAATATTTTGAAGTGTTGATATGAAATAACCCATGTTTGCTAGGCCTGTTTAAGGGAGGCTGAAAAGTAAAATATTCATATGTATTCAGAAAGAACCACGATAGAAAGTTTTACCTAGTCACTATACTAAATATTTGCTGAAAGTAGAACTAAACGAGGGGCAATTAATTTAACTCCACTCATTTGGCAACTGGTCTAGCAAAGCAATGTGTAGTGACATCTAATTTGACAAAATTTAACCCTGTAAATCTATTTTGTAGTGCAAATACATCAGTTGTAAGTCGAGATCAGAGCTGTGACACATGTACAGAGACAGATTCAGTGCTGAGTTCCCGACGAGGTAGGTGGCACTGCTGTAGATGTTGTGCCAGTATGCCGGCCATAATCTGTGTATGCTTGTGCTTTAACCTGCTTGATGTATGCTAGATAATTCTGTGATGATCGACTCCAACCTCTGTGTGCTTTTGGTTTCACTTTTGAAAAACTCTTTATTTGTGTTTGGCATTAGTCTAAGTTCTTGACCAGTCATACAATTATTCATTGTCAGAAATATTGACAAGGAAACAAATTAACAGATAGCTTCTAAGCATAGATTATTTCACAATAAAAGTTAAAGGTTTTGAAATTGTTAATTTCACTGCGTCGGTAAGTAATTATATCTAATGAATTTTCATCTGATGAAATTCTCTCTCTTTATCGAAAATAATCACAAAATCAGTTGGAAGAACTAGACATCAATTATCTTTGCTTGATTACATAGGGTTGTGGATGTGCATCTTTCTAATTCAGTACCTCAATCCACAATAGCATTCTTTTCTCTAAATGATCATAAAGGTTTATCGTAGACAGGTTTATTAGACATTAGACAGCTGTCTCTATATTTTACAAGACTTAATTTATATAACGTTTTGTGAGTGTTGTCATTTAAAACCTTAACACAGTAATTAGATGCTGCTTTTTCGTTGTAGCTTTCACCATACCTTAGCTGGTATGGAAGAGTTGTACCAAACATATTTAATTATCTTTCAGGTCCTTGAAAGGCTTGAATGTGTTTTGTATGTCAGTGGATTAGATTAGAATATGCTCAAAGTCCTTGAGATGCTTATCACCTGAGCATATTTGTCAGTTTGGTGTTCTCAAGTGGCCCTTGAGTGATAAATGTTTTAACATTAGTGTAACTGCATAGGATCAGGGTATGCTTTAAGTTCAACACTTACTAAGACAATTTGTGGCAAGTTTAAACATTTGTTTTGGGATAAGATTTTCCTTGATTTTTAAGCAGAGTTAGTTTTGCCTGTGAATAGGAAGTTCATTGTGTTATTTCCAAGTGTCACTGTATTGTTTTTGTTTTGTCAGTTACTGATTGACACATCTGATAGCAAAGCTAGAACCATGTAAAGTGTGCAACACACTACTGATTGTGCCCAATAGAAATGTTTTAGGATATGACCCTGTTTTTAAAATGTCTTTAGGTGATTTGGGTAGCCCTGAATGCATGTGATGACTTTGACACAAATTAAATGCAAAATAGTAAGACACCTGTGGTTTTAATTAGATTTAAATGGTTTTTAATGGAGACTTAGAAATTAAATTTCAAATTATAACCACATCAAAATCATTTTTGTGAATGTCATGTCAGTAAAGACCAAAATGGCATTCTTGGCAATGGAATCTGATTATTTTAGCAACGGCGAGATCCTTTTAAATAATCACAATTATACCTAATTCTGTTCCCGTTGTTTTCCATTAGGGACATAGGAAGTCTATATAGATATATGTTAGTATATTTACCATTGTATGGCACTGCCACTATATAACCCTACCAATTGAGTTGCGAGTTCACCAGCTTATGAACTGCCAACTGAAATTTGAATTTGAAAATTTCAAAAAAAAAATCGCACGACAAATAAAAAATCCCAGATGGTAAACATAAGCATTGAACGGCTTTCAGTTGGCATTCATAGTCAATATGAATGCCAACTGAAAGCCTTTCAATGCTTAAATGTATCAGTACAGATGTGTTTGTCATATAATTATCAGAGGACAATGTAGAGAATTGTTCCCCGAGGTTAACACATGTCTAGATCAGTGTTGGGGTTGTCTACAGGAAAATTACACTCTATTTTAGCATTAAGTTGTCCGGTGTCAGCACACACAGCCCTGTAAGGTCTGTTGTACTATTACAGTGATTGCTGTACTCTTGATGGTGTCAGGCTCATTTGTCTATATTTCAACACACCAGTATCTCTTAATAATAGGTCCCGGATAGCTGACAAAAAAAAATTGGATTCTTTCTTGTTTAGCTGACGTCTTTACAATAAATCTGGAAGGTTTTGTCCAGGGTAGCTGAAATATGTTATATTAAATATGAGGGTCCTTTCCTGGGTAACAAACATTAGGATTATTTCCTGGTAAGCTGATATTAATATCTACTATAATAAATCTGGAGGGTCATATCCAGGATAGCTGACATCACAACAGATCTTGGGTTTCTTTCTAGGGTAGCTGAAATCTAAGTTTCTTTCTGGGGTAGATAAAATTTATTATAACAGATCTTGGGTCCTTTCCAGGATAGCTGACATCACAACAGATCTTGGGTTTGTTTCTAGGGTAGCTGAAATCTATTATAACAAATCTTGGGTCCTTTCCTGGTTAGCTGACAACATCTATTACAATAACCTGAAGGGTCGTATCCAGGGAAGATGACGTCTGTTAAATTAACCTTCGGGTCCTTTCCTGGGTAGCTGATATCTAGAATGAATTTAGAGGATTTGATCCAGAGTGCATGTAGCTGACATTTATTATGACAAATTTTTGAGTCTTTTCATGGCTAGCTGATTAATATTATAACAAATCCCATACAGTAGGCTGGTTTCCTGGGTACCTGATGCTTATTATCTCATAGAAAATCTGAAAATCATGTTTGTATGGAATGGAAAAAAAAATGTTTTGCTCAACATATACAAATGTCAGTAGAGTATAGTAGCATTGTTGTGAAGGAAGCGTTTTAGAATATTAGAACAGAAGTGTAAACTGTTGGGCAGCAGGAGTGGGGCGTTGTTATGTAACAGTCGTACACACTTAAAGTGTAGCACTCAATTCACCCTGTTTACAAAGCTATTCCACAGCTCTTACACCAGCAAGCCCCCATGTGTCCTTCTCTAAAACAGATTATTAATGTTTAAAATTTCATTTAGTTGGGGTTTTATATACAATAGCAAATGGCATAAAAAATAGGTTGGCTATTTCACAAGATGAAATCTATTATAAATCTTTGTGAAAGATTGTCAGAGAAATTCTGTGAGCAGATCGATATATAACAGAAATATGATAACAAGTTTATCTGCTAACACCAATTCATATGGCAGATACTGAGGAAACGCTTCACACTGGTGTTTTGTGTGGAAATAAGCCAATAATATGATATGAACCTGCGACTATATTGATAATTCACATGATATTCAATGTATATTTTTGTATCAGATATAATGCATTATTCAGGCTCCTAAATATGCCCAAGATGGATCAGGGTATGGTTGTATACAGAGGATTATAACAGGAATGGGGTATTGATCATAGACTAGTAGACATTCGACCTCTCACCTTCCACCTGTCTCGGGGATTGTCTGTCAATAACGTACAAGACCTCCGTGTGTAATTGTCTGTCCTCCACTAGAGAAGGATTCCCATAACATCATCTATGTTGGCCATGTATACAACACTCCACACATATCATCTGTCTGTCTATTACCTATTCAACTTGTACCGTAAACTCTCTGTTATTTCCTCCTCAATAATTGTACTTACTGTAAATTACTTCTGAAAAGTTCTCTAGTAATGCAATGACAAAACTGATAACTGATGAAGGAGACCAATTGTTTGACTTACATAAGGGAAAAAACGTAAACACTTTTATAAATTGACTTGACGAGCATTGGGAGAACGAGAAACTCCTTTATGATCTGAGACCAGTTAATGATCTAAGTAACATCACTGTCATATATTATTAAATATTTCAATGTTATGGTTTTGAGTCTGGTGAAGAGGATCTCTTGATCCTGTATTGATAAATAAAAATATATATCATTCCAAAGCTTTTAGAGTATTTAGTGTACTTTGCTACTGTAATATCACTGTACCTTAACGTAGTAGCTATATTAATTTACCAACAACACTCTGCATGAGGGGCCGCGGTGGCCGAGTGGTTAAGGTGTCCCGACACTTTATCACTAGCCCTCCACCTCTGAGTTGCGAGTTGGAAACCTACGTGGGGCAGTTGCCTGATAATGACCATCGGTCAGTGGTTTTTCTCCGGATACTCCGGCTTTTCTCCACCTCCAAAACCTGGCACATCCTTAAATGACCCTGGCTGTTAATAGCACGTTAAGCAAAAACAAAACAAAAACAAAAAAGTATAGATATTTCCAAATAGCTGCCTTTAAAATGACCATTGAGCTGGGATGCCCATTGACAAGTGACAAGGAAATCTAACTATAATAATTTTTTAAAAGAAATGGTGTCGTAGACACTATTAGAGAGGATTAAGTTCTGGATGAATGGAATAAACCAGAAATTATTTATGATGCACATTTCATTCACAGCAAGCAAAGTTTGCCTTTAATGCTGTACTTGTTGCAAACCTGTATCTGTATTGCATATTGGATGGGGTCTCGGCAGGTACTCTGTGACCCGTTTTCTTGTTGTTATGACATTCATTCAACCATGATATTGCGCAAATAAATTGGTAGTTTGTCGCAGATCAACGACTATGAAATTTAAACGGTAAATTTACATCATAATTATCTTGTCAACTTCAAACAGTGGTGGCTGTTAGCTGGAGGATAATTAAATGTATCAAATTATCCTCCCCTCCTCCTCCAAAAAATACTACTAATAATAATCTACCTACTCAGTCACAAGACCCATTTACTTAATTTTGAACTTTAGATAAATACTTAATGTTTAAAATGATTTTTTGTGAATTACATCAATATAGGTATATATAATACACTAAATTTTACAGGTAAATATTTCAAACATATTTTACAGCAGATATATGATGTTTAAATGCTGAGTAAACAAGGGTATTTAAAGTATTATTTCTTTTAGATTTGATTATTGAAGTGGAGAAAAAGCTTTAAATCACTTTACAAAAGGTCTCACTTTAAAGAGTACAAAACTATTAGCATATTGGAGGTGATTTGTTTAGATAAACTATCCTATGAAATACACACCTGTTGATATGTATACAAAAGCTTGGTATACTTTGGTCGGGTATTTTTCAATTATGATATAAGTTTTTCAGTGTTGTCTGAATAAAAACATTTTCTATGTTATTGTCCATATACATGTCCAGCTTCCCTGTCGAGTCTTTACATAATTGTACACACTACTGTTGGTCTGATGTTTTTATTATGGGTGAACCTTTGAACATTTGTGTGACTTAGCTTGGTATCGATATAGGAGAAATTTGTACAGCTAATTCATTGATGTTTAGAGGTCGTCAATGTGTTATATTGACATCCGTTATAGTTAGGAGGCCAGAGTGTAGAACGGTTCCGTGATTAAACCTTTCTATTATATCCGTGACCGAAATCTATATCACTGAGCACAATAAAATCTATTACTGGTAGAAGAAATTGACACCTTCCTTTTCTGTTCATATTAATAGGTGGAAGTATTTTACATTTCCTAGTCAAAACAGTATTCTTTGTGTTCGGCAATATAGCTTGCATGATATTAAACTTTCATTACCACGGGGGCCAGAGTAATCTTCATTACAGAGATTTTGCGAGACACTTTCCATTTGCTTTTAATAATTGCTGTAGATTTAGGCGTGGTGTTCGTTTGAAACTGTACAGCTGAAGTTCTATGCCAAATACCCTGTATGGTGTTGGACAGACATTTATAACAAAATCAGATTACTTTTTGTAAGTAGGCCAGTGGCTCTTATAGCTTACAGATATAACTTCTAACTAGCCATGGGATTATAGTAGTGACCGAAGATTATCTGAAGTGAGTGGACCGAGGGACAGGTGACATTTGTGAGTTGGTCAGTGATGTGGTCAAGGATGTAGGAATAACTAGTGGGACATGGCTTGGTTTATCCTCGCTCGTGTCAGAAACACCAACCACAGATCTAATACAGGTAAATTGTTTTGTCCCCCATAAAGAAGTTATAACAGGTATACTGGAATTAGCAGTATATGAGGAAGATGGGAACATATGGGGTCAATTTTTCTTTGCAGAGTTGGTGCCCCTTTTTGAGCTCAACATTTTAACAAAAATAAACAACTAGTCTGTCCATAATTTGTATTAATGTCTTAAGAAAGGGCATACATACATGTATATTAGTTAAGTATTTAATGTAACCAGATTTTATGGATCCCTTCATTTTGCTGCATTAAAATTTTGTCTTTTTGTTTTATGGTAAAAAGATCTGCATACTGATTATAACGGATGGATGTTTTTCGTTTATTTCATTAAAAAAATGCAGAACATATCTCCAGGTTTGATATGAATCCCATGAATAGTGAGTGTGAGTATACATGGAGAACACTAAACGTCGTGTTAAAACAATATCTCCAAGAAAAACTGAAGTATAGGATCGCATATGTTTAGAAACGGGAATATATCAGTGAAAATCTTATCGGAGTAGTGTTACCCTGGGGGAAGGAAGTTTCCAGTCCATTAGTAATGGTTACGTAATATCTAATGTACAAAACAGAAGCTGTTTACAACATAACTTACACCTAGGCCGAGTCTCTGTTCAGTATGACTACGTCAGGACGGAGGTGGAATTGGGAGAAGTATTAGGCTGTTACAGTTTGTTTTAAAATCTCAAAATGTAATATTGTTAGGAATCGTTCAGGACTTAAGCATATGGACTGATATAATATAGTCTTACTTTCTGAAAGAGTGGTTAGGTTGAAATTATAAAAAAGAAATAATAATTTTGAAATAGGTTGAAATTTAATTTTGAAATAGGTTGAAATTTACAAATACTCCCTCAAAGGATCAATTTGAATTCCCTATATCATTATATATTTAGATCATTAAAATTACGTGAAATAATTATGTAAAGTTTTCTGCAAATTCCAGATTTGTACTTGCTAGTATCAAAACCAGGTCCGGTAACCTGTACTTTCTGCTGAACTTAAATTGCAGAATATTCATGCAGAAAATCAATTTTCAATATCCTGACTTTGTAAGTTGTTTCCACCGTCGTTTCACACAGGTTTTCTGTGCCCAGCATGCAGCATTGATACCTAGCACAACATAGGGGTGTTTCAATTCATGCATACACCTATAATTGTGAATTGCAGCGTCCAAATATAATGGGTTTTAGAGTAGTGCCAGCCCTGCAGGCACATACGTTAGTGTATCCTAAGTTGTTTCTGATAGTATTGGCCAATATCTACTTGGCCCTAAAGTACAACTTACATTTAGCTTTCAATTCCTGTTCACATGCTTCAAAAATGAAGTTACCAGCACAATACTCCGAAAATAGCTGATGGCAGCAAAAATAAATTCATTTAAAACATAGGTATCTAGTTTTAACCGTAAAGTGTTATCCAATAGCTTTAAGCAAGTATTAATTGATTCTAAAGTACAGGCTACTATTTAACGTTTAAAAAGAAAACCCGTCGGTAAGTTAGATGCGTATTTTAAGCTACACAAAAATGTTTCACCCTGGTACAACTAATATACAAAAACATAGCTTCAAGCTCAAAGTGACGCAACTTATACAATCATTACGAAAATTCAGTGAAAAATATATTAAAAAATTGTTAACTATTTTGACTCATTAAGTTGGTGCCTTGGTATCTCTTCATTGTGTCTGGTCATTAATTTGAGCTCATGTTTACTTAAATAATGTACAGAAATATACAAATATAAAAACAAAAAAAAAAGCTGATGATTATTCCATAACATGTTCACTTCAAGTTTCAAGGAGTTTTGAATCTATCCAACATGAATTCATGCTACATTGATCATTTCCCTGAGAATTGGAAAATGCCACTTATATGATTAATTTTGGTCCAGAGTTTGGCATAAGTTGTTCACTAACATTATTGTCCAGTATGTAATGGGATTGGTTTACTGAGTATTGGCAGTCACAGACAGAAGTTTACCCTCAGGCTATATTCTGTTACGGAGTTTGCATACATGTATGTCTCATTTCTCTGCCATTGCCGGCTTTAACAGAATCCATATGCTACAGAGAATTGAGATAATCAGGTTTGGAGCAGTAAAAGTTTGACTTGTTTCATAATATCTGCTCCACTGATTACACCTATAGGTAATACAAAGCATAATTTCCACCTACCTATTTCCCCATCTTGGGTAATGGACTTGCTGATATGAAAGAGAGGATGAGTCAAGTGTGGAAGATAAGGGGCGAGAGATATGGATGAGATACCTACCACCAACTGCTAGTGAATATTGGATGGAAATGAAGATAGGTGGAGGAGATATTCACATGCTTTGGTGCTTCGGGAATTCTTGTTTTAATATGCTGGTCAGGTTGTGGAACATTTAGGGCACTTGCAATATATGTATCATAAGGGTGGAAAATTGGCACAGAACACTTACAGAGTTTAGTATTTGTATGTACATGATGCCAAAATGGATAGGGCAGAGTGTAGTTCACGGCAGTCTTCATTGGGAATTGGAAGATAAACTACAGCATAACTGCATTATAATCTTGAAAAATTACCACTTATGCGAGACAACATAATTTTAGGAATTTTACCGTGTTTTGTTGACTAAACTTATATATTTTCTGCTGAAATTTTCCAAAAATATTTGTGAAAGCTTAATAAAGTTTCTTGTTTAAATTTGAAGAGGTCATGAGGACTAATAAATACAGTATGTTAATGTAATGAGAAGAAACTGGCAGATATGCCTTCTCTTTCCCAAACAACTGTTCAAAGCAGCATGTTGTGATTTTATGCTTGTTAGCTGAATCTCATGAAGTGTTTTTCACGAAACCAGTATGAAAAGTTCGAATCTTCAAAAGCATCATGTGTCAGGTTGAGTTTAAACTTATGAACACTAGAACATTTTTACATAGTAATGAATCTACCCACGTTAAAACATGGCCACTGTGTTGTAAAGCTTTCAAATCTTTATGTACACTAATACATCTAAATTCATATACGTATGAATACACTTAAAACCATCTCATGCCTACAATAAGGGTCTATAGAGATATTTTGCCGAAGGATCTGTCTCGGTCTCTGTAAGGGTCTATAGAGAGATATTGGCTGAAGGACCTGACTCGGTCTCTGTAAGGGTCTAGAGAGAGAAAGTGGCTGAAGGTCCTGTCTCAGTGTCTTTATAAGGGTCTAGAGAGAGAGAAGTGGCTGAAGGTCCTGTCTCAGTGTCTTTATAAGGGTCTAGAGAGAGAGATATTGGCTGAAGGACCCCTGTCTCGGTCTCTGTAAGGGTCTAGAGAGAGAAAGTGGCTGAAGGACCCCTGTCTCGGTCTCTGTAAGGGTCTAGAGAGAGATATTGGCTGAAGGACCTGTCTCAGTCTGTGTAAGGGTCTAGAGAGAGAAAGTGGCTGAAGGACCCCTGTCTCGGTCTCTGTAAGGGTCTATAGAGAGATATTGGCTGAAGGACCTGTCTCGGTCTCTGTAATGGTCTAGAGAGAGAAAGTGACTGAAGGACCCCTGTCTCGGTCTCTGTAAGGGTCTAGAGAGAGAAAGTGGCTGAAGGACCCCTGTCTCGGTCTCTGTAAGGGTCTAGAGAGAGATAGTGGCTGAAGGACCTGTCTCGGTCTGTGTAAGGGTCTAGAGAGAGAAAGTGACTGAAGGACCCCTGTCTCGGTCTCTGTAAGGGTCTAGAGAGAGATAGTGGCTGAAGGACCCCTGTCTCGGTCTCTGTAAGGGTCTAGAGAGAGAAAGTGGCTGAAGGACCTGTCTCTGTAATGGTCTAGAGAGAGAAAGTGACTGAAGGACCCCTGTCTCGGTCTCTGTAAGGGTCTAGAGAGAGAAAGTGGCTGAAGGACCCCTGTCTCGGTCTCTGTAAGGGTCTAGAGAGAGAAAGTGGCTGAAGGACCCCTGTCTTGGTCTCTGTAAGGGTCTAGAGAGAGAAAGTGACTGAAGGACCTGTCTCAGTCTGTGTAAGGGTCTAGAGAGAGAAAGTGACTGAAGGACACCTGTCTCAGTCTGTGTAAGGGTCTAGAGAGAGAAAGTGACTGAAGGACCCCTGTCTCGGTCTCTGTAAGGGTCTAGAGAGAGAAAGTGGCTGAAGGACCCCTGTCTTGGTCTCTGTAAGGGTCTAGAGAGAGATAGTGACTGAAGGACCTGTCTCAGTCTGTGTAAGGGTCTAGAGAGAGATATTGGCTGAAGGTCCTGTCTCAGTCTGTGTAAGGGTCTAGAGAGAGATATTGGCTGAAGGTCCTGTCTCAGTCTGTGTAAGGGTCTAGAGAGAGATAGTGACTGAAGGACCTGTCTCGGTCTCTGTAATGGTCTAGAGAGAGAAAGTGACTGAAGGACCCCTGTCTTGGTCTCTGTAAGGGTCTAGAGAGAGAAAGTGGCTGAAGGACCCCTGTCTCGGTCTCTGTAAGGGTCTAGAGAGAGAAAGTGGCTGAAGGACCCCTGTCTTGGTCTCTGTAAGGGTCTAGAGAGAGAAAGTGACTGAAGGACACCTGTCTTGGTCTCTGTAAGGGTCTAGAGAGAGAAAGTGGCTGAAGGACCCCTGTCTTGGTCTCTGTAAGGGTCTAGAGAGAGATAGTGACTGAAGGACACCTGTCTCGGTCTCTGTAAGGGTCTAGAGAGAGAAAGTGGCTGAAGGACCCCTGTCTCGGGTCTTTGTAAGGGTCTAGAGAGAGAAAGTGGCTGAAGGACACCTGTCTCGGTCTCTGTAAGGGTCTAGAGAGAGAAAGTGGCTGAAGGACCCCTGTCTCGGTCTCTGTAAGGGTCTAGAGAGAGAAAGTGGCTGAAGGACCCCTGTCTCGGTCTCTGTAAGGGTCTAGAGAGAGAAAGTGACTGAAGGACCCCTGTCTCGGTCTCTGTAAGGGTCTATAGAGAGATATTGGCTGAAGGACCTGTCTCGGTCTGTGTAAGGGTCTAGAGAGAGAAAGTGACTGAAGGACCCCTGTCTCGGTCTCTGTAAGGGTCTAGAGAGAGAAAGTGGCTGAAGGACCCCTGTCTCGGTCTCTGTAAGGGTCTAGAGAGAGAAAGTGACTGAAGGACCCCTGTCTCGGTCTCTGTAAGGGTCTAGAGAGAGATAGTGACTGAAGGACCTGTCTCGGTCTCTGTAATGGTCTAGAGAGAGAAAGTGACTGAAGGACCCCTGTCTTGGTCTCTGTAAGGGTCTAGAGAGAGAAAGTAGCTGAAGGTCCTGTCTCGGTCTCTGTAAGGGTCTAGAGAGAGAAAGTGGCTGAAGGACCCCTGTCTCAGTCTGTGTAAGGAATCTCTGTCTCAGTGTCTTTATAAGGATCTAAAGAGAGAGATAGTGACTGAAGGTCAGTCTCTTTATAAGGGTCTAAAGAGAGAGAGATATTGGATGAAGGACCTCTGTCTCTGTTAGGGTCTAAAGAGAGAGAGAGATATTGGATGAAGGACCTCTGTCTCTGTATTGGCCAAAATAAAAATATGTAGAAAAATATTAACTTAACTACAGTTTATCATGATATAAAAAGCTTGGCTTACTCGCTACTGACTGCAGTCTATACAGATATATAGAGTAGTATTTGTAAGCTCCTCAGTCTGTCATAATATGAAGCTTGACTTATAGACCTAAGGTTGTAGTCTATACAGATGTAAGCTGCCTTGGTTGGTCATATGAGGAAGCTTGGCTTACAGACGGTTGGCTGCAGTCTATGCTGAGATGTAGAGAAATATTTTAAAGCTATCTCAGTCTGCCATAATATAAAGCTTGGATTGCAGACTGCTGGCTGTAGGTTATAAAGAATAGTAGAGAGATATTTGAATTTGACTTGGTCGCTCAAAGGAGAAAGCTTCGCTTACAGACTGCTGGCTATAGTGTATATATATAAGGAACTGTAGAGAAATTCAGTCTGTCATAATATGAAGCTGGCTGTCCCAAAATGGATATGTAGATGGAGCAGCTGTCACCTATAGGTATACACAGCATTTATCTTTTAAATTACTGATTGGTACAATTATTGATCGTGTGTCATTCTTGGTGAGGATTTTGAGTAGCTATTAACGTGATCCTGTAAAAGGTCAATCTTCCAGACACATACTTGTCACTAGATCCTGTTCCTGCTTGGTTCTGGTTGTTAAAATTCTCTACATGTCAGTCAGTTATTTATCCAGACACATGGATGCAAACATTAACCAAGTTCAAGGTAATTTATTTATGAACGGATGATAAAGACCGATGAGATAGTCGACATTAGTGTATCATAATGTCAAAACAGAAACTGCTTCCAAATAGGCAAATATATTGATAATTTCCCCGACAACATTGAATCTTGTCTATAAACATTGGTTATCAGTAAAAGCCCCAGGATCTATAGCTAGTAGAAAATGTTGTCTGTCTGAGGCTGATAGGAAGGTCAGTGTGTGTGCTGTAACAGGCTGATGGCAGTCCTAAGTCCTGTGTCTTACAGGCTGATGGTAGTCCCAAGTCCTAGGTCTAACAGACTGATGGTAGTCCTAAGTCCTGGGTCTAACATGTTGATGGCAGTCCTAAGTCCTGGGTCTAACGGACTGATGGCAGTCCTAAGTCCTGGGTCAAACAGACTTATGGCATTCCTGGGTCTAACAGACTGATGACAGTCCTAAGTCCTGGGTCAAACAGACTTATGGCAGTCCTAAGTCCTGGGTCAAACGGACTGATGGCAGTCCTAAGTCCTGGGTCTAACGTGTTGATGGCAGTCCTAAGTCCTGGGTCTAACTGACTGATCACAGTCCAAAGTCCTTGGTCTAACAGACCGATGACAGTCCTAAGTCCTGGGTCTAACAGACTGATGGCAGTCCTAAGTCCTGGGTCAAACAGACCGATGGCAGTCCTAAGTCCTGGGTCAAACATGTTGATGGCAGTCCTAAGTCCTTGGTCTAACAGGCTGATGGTAGTCCCAAATTGTAGTTATAATAAGCTGTTGACAGTTCAAGTCCTACATTTAAGGGATGGGTTGAAAGGGCAAAATACTATTAAAAATATAGGTGTTCTCTGGAGAAACAAGTTTGTATAGTCTGTACTTGTCCAATTAATTTGATTTCTAAAATTAATGAAGTAAGAAATTGATAACAAAACTTGATGTTATAACTAAATATAAATTGATGATAACAGAAGGTTCTGTAATCCAAGCAGTGATTTTAGTTACTAAAACATACCGTTACAGTTACTAGAGTAATGTGTGTGGGTTGGAAGTCGTTCACAAATTGCACTTGCTGCTGGCTAGGTTTAACGTGTTTGTATGATGGAGTTGGTTAATGTTTTCTTGGTCAACCTTAACAGCTGTTACAGAGGCAATACTTATTCCTGGTAAAGTTAGCTGTACCTGGAGAAGTAAACTCATCCTTATACTCCTCCATCTATACTTACACTCATCACCATACCCTACGCCTTAGTTAGCTGTTATACTCCTCCATCTACTCTTACACTCATCACCATACCCTGCTCTTACTGTATCTCACTGCCCATCATATCGACTGACTGTCAAATCATTTAGTATTGAGATGATCCTATATGTCTATATTAATGAATTTTTGAGACAATCCGTTTTTAGCCTATATTACCACCATCATTTTGATTATGAGTCATTTTAATAATCTGGACAATATTGACTCTAAATCAAACTAATAATGAGACTTCAAACATTTAAATTATAATTTTATATTCCAGGATAAAAACCGAGTGTTCATCTTACTAATCTACGGGAAATGCTAAATTTCTGAGAATATTCAGTTTATGGGAAAAAAATAGTTGGAAATTCTAATAATGGGAGTTTGCTTTGTCTTTACTATTATGATAATGTTGATCCACTGTATTGCCATTGGACATGTTATTAAGAGAATATTTGTCATTTGGTGATTTAAATCAGAACACATTGGGTGATGTAAAGCCTCAATCCCGGCACTCTTATATTTGTCTGGGCAACATGTAGTCAAGCTTACCCAACTCTATGGCAAAATGGTATGAGTCGATCAAGCTTACCTAACACTTTATGGATATATATTATAAGCCAAGTGTGGCCAACAGGTAAATGTATTTGTTGAAAAATTCGGAGGAAAGTACACATTTTGAGAATTTGGCTTAGAAATGAAATAATTTTACTACTACGAATTTTGAGAATTTGGCTTGGATATGAAATAATTTCAGTTGGGAATGGGGCTCATTATCAGCCCCAAAAAGCTTTCAGAATAAGCCCTGTATAGGATGGCCAATATTATGTATCTAGCCAAAGGTCTGCATTAAATTTATTTTAGACTTTAATGTACAGACATGAAAACTACCGGAAGACTTTAATGCATTGTTCAGTGTTCAGATTTCTGGCATTGTTGCATAATTAGATAATTTCTGTTGCAGATGTTTTCAGAATCAGATAAGGCAGTAATGCTAGTGGCTGTTGCAAAAACAAGGACCAAAAATTGATGTAATCTGTCATATTTGTTTCCTAGTGGGCTATTGTGCATTCCAATGAACATTCTACCCGTGCATCGCCTGGTTCAAATCCCTGGGATTTACAGTTTCCTGTGGTATTAGTTGTCAGTCTTTGGTTTTATTCCAACAGCAGGCCTGCCTAGATTTTTCATGCACTATACATGTATTGAAATATATTATCTTTTTCAAGATGAATTATAAGATTAGACATTTGTGTTGGTAACCATTGACCAGTTTTTTACGAATCTGAATAATGAAATATGAAATGGTTAGGGTCGTTTTATTGTCTTGTCTTCCCTTCTGGATTTTGGTAATTTTTGACCCCAAACATCACTGATGAGACCTAGAAGAACGAAAGAAAAATGATTCAGTTTTGTATTCATTATTCACTTTATGTTATTATCCATTTCTTAATTCATCCAGTCCAGTTCCTCTTGTACAATTATTTTAATTGACACTGAATATAAGTCTCAATTAGCAGTTGATTTGGTGGAGAAAGTGGAAGTTATTCATGGTAACTGCCATAGTCAGGGTTAACGTTCTGTAGAGTAAAAAATGCTTACAACAACTCCAACATAACCCGTATGTATAAGTCAACATTTTGAAATTATGATATTGAATTTATCAAGTCGACTAGGTGTGTGATCTGTGTAGTCTGATTATTTGGTGATTTGTGAAAGATTAAGTCCGATTAGAGTTGATTACATCTCAATAGGTATATATTCTTTTCATGAATTAATCTTGTTAAGTTTGTTAATAAAACATTGTTACTTTCATTGGCTTAGCATATAAACAATTGCTAATCTCTTTAGTATTTGTTAACACATCAAAGAATTCACAGATTTTGTTCAGAAATATTTTACAAGTTGCATTCCTGTACTCTGTTTGTTAGAAGAATATCAGAAGAAAATAAGAAGTTGTAAGCTCCGGAATATAATGGATACATGCCTGAATAAAAGAAGATTTAAGTTACTGGATGAATATGCAAGTAATGAAGTACAGTGAGCTATAGGTATGAGGACATTAAACCGATCAAGTTTCTATATTTCACTCCCCGAGGTTTGCCTTAACTAAGAGTACGTCATGTCTGGTATTGAATGAATGGTGGTATTTAGAACTGAGTACCCATTTATTTGATGTTGTTTCAAAATGATCTTATATAATAAAAAAATTGTTTCTTTGGTGGTGTGTCCTTGGGCAAGACACCTACCCTAATTACTCTGGATGGCATTTGACGGGCCTGTATTGTGTTCAGTGAGGTAGCCACCATCTACTACATGGAGACCATGCTTCAAAATGACCCTGACAGGGCCATATACTCAACAAACTTTAAAAATCTAATTTCATTGAATTATTGGGTTGTTGTATACCTTCTATACATTAACAATATTTAGATTGGTGTATAAATAGAGGTTACACAACGAGTGGTTGTTGGATATGGAATTTATTTCACACGAGTAAGTTATTTTTTAAAAGTTACAAAAGACACGAGCTTTAGCGAGTGTTTTTTGAAACTTTTAAAAAATAACTTACGAGTGTGAAATAAATTCCATATCCAACAATTTTGAGTCGTGTGACCTGTTTCTACCACAATAATATCGGCTTGAATCAAAGAGAAACGTGGCCAAGTATACTTTCGCGTATGCAAATAAAGTGTACCAGTGACGTTCGGGACCCGGTGATGTGACGTCATTAGATTATTGATGACGTCAATAACAATTGCAGCTTGGGTCAAAGTTCACCGTGTTAGCCAATCAAAATGCGTACAGAGTGTATACCACGTGTGGTATAAACAGATTGTTAATCAACAGCTGTAATGATTAACTGATGGTCTGAGAGTTGAATAACACGGGGTATTGTGGTAGAATTAAGGTTTAACTACAAGTCAACAAACACTTTTCAAGCATTTGGTAATATGTTATTATGTATGAACTTCTCAGACTTATCAAACACGATGATATATGTAACGACTCCACCTTACCCACAACTCTATGGACAAAATGTACAAGTCAAGCTTACCTAACTCTCTATGGACAAATGTATGAGTCAAGCTTACCCCACTCTCTATGGACAAATGGATGAGTCAAGCTTACCCCACTATCTATGGACAAATGTATGAGTCAAGCTTTTCCAACACTCTATGGACAAATGTATGAGTCAAGCCTACCCACAACTCTATGGACGAAATGTACAAGTCAAGCTCATCCAACTCTTGGAACAAATGTATTAGTCAAACTTGCCCAACTCTATGGACAAATGTATGAGTTTAGCTTACCCACAACTCTATGGATAAAATGTACAAGTCAAGCTCATCCAACTCTCTGAACAAATGTATGAGTCAAGTTTACCTAACTCTATGGACAAATGTATATGTCACACTCTATGGATATATATTTAAGCCAAATGTGCCAAACACTGTAGGTAAATGTATGACTCAAGCTTAACTTGTAATCTGTGATATAATATATAATATTAGTTAAACCCTACACTCTATGTGTATATAGAAGGTATTCTGTTGATCTAATACTCTGATGGTTGTGCTGGTGAGGTGTCAATCTGCTCTTCTATTTGCATGTACTATGTGCTCGCTCTTGTTTTAATTTCAGTACTTGCATCGTATTGTAGGATAATTATTTTCACTTTAATTTGAATCAATAATGCTTGCAGAATTCCCTGATCTCAGATCTGACCTTGAATAAGATAATTTCAAATACATTATCAAGTAACGACACCAAGACGGGAAATTTACTATTTGTAAAGGGAAAGAGATTTCTGAATCATCCGAAATTTATGCAGAAGGGAAAGAAATTTATGTCTAAATCAAAATTCTAACGCAAGTAAAAGTAGTTATTTGCAAATGCTTTGTAATACACTGAGCCAAATTTCCAGGGTCAGGTTTGAGAACTGGTTGTCCCATTGACAAGCAACCAAACATGATGATGATGATGATGATGATACCTTAGTAAACACTAGTTGTTGTACAGGCTATAAATAAACTATTTTCTAACATTACATTTTTCAATATCAACCAGAAGTTTTTGCTTTTGGATGATAAACCTTGATGATAAGCGGTGGAGAGGACCAGTACTCATCAGAGTCCGTACCTGGGTGGTCTGTACAGGCTAGTGTTAAAGATATTGAATCTCTCAGAATATTCAACAATTTGATCAGTACTTCCTTCTCTACTAAAATGAGTAAATAGTTCTATCATTGTCATCATCATTTACTCAGCCAAATCATCCTATCAAATCATTGCTGTTGCTTTGCTTGTCTTCAGTACTAAATCAATATTTAATATGCTTGCTATTTCTGTTTTTCTTTTTGCTTCTTTTATTTGAAATGTAGATGTAGTAAAAGTTGTTTAATTTTAGGTTTTTGTTTTTACTTTTTTTCTTCGATAGATCGACCTAGAAGTTCACGCCATACTCACAACAGTTTTAACCACAGTTATCGAGACCGTCGTAACCATAACGACCCCAATGGTAAGCGTGCCATTGCCTAGTAACAACTCCTTTCCTCCTATATACCCTCTAACCAAAGTATTGCTGGAGTGTGTCAGATTATACTTTGTATTTTATGCAATTTTTTGGCTCATTTTGCCACAAGTCATATAATCCAACAAATGTCCAAACCAAATTACTACAATATTTAATTTTGATATTTCAGGCTCTGAGCTAGAAATACTCATTTGTTTTGTAACAGTTCTGATACTCCTCTCTGAGTTCTGATATGATTAACTCAAATAAATTATCAAAATTAGAGAGCAATTCCTTGAATTTGTATGTAAAATTATGCAAAATAAAATATTATTTCTATATAAATTGCTAAAGCCTGATTACTTCCCTTGATTATAATTCTCCTGTTTGGGGCTGACCTGGTATGGGTTTATTGGTGGATCATGTGACATGACTGGCACTTGTGTTTAATATAAGTTTTGTCTTGTGTAGTGTGTGTGTCTTGCCGTGTGCTTTGTGATCTATATATTTTAGTATTACTGTGTAGTCATTTCACAATTTAATACTAGAACACAAATTTTATTTCACACCGAGCACCTCACTTCATGATTATAACACATGTGTTACATTATAAAATGTAATTCCTATTTATTTACACAGAGGAACCTCAATAATTGAAACAGTTATCTTAAAATAATAAATATACAGAATCTGTTGTGATTGATTTTAATTTTCCTTTACCATTATCTTGGAAATTTTACTTTTTCTTTACCATTATCTTAAAAATTTTAGATGCATGTAGTAATGGTCTGCATTTCTATCACATTATTGCCTGAATTATGTAGGTTTCACTGAAATTTTTCCAAGTTTAGTGCACATGTTGCTCATGATGTACAATTATTGACAGTTGGTGAGGACAATACTTTGCTGTTGACATCAATAAACGTATCTAGAAAATCAAGTTATGTTATTTTTCAGTGAACATAAATTTCACATTGTAGTTTGTTTTATTACTGACGTAAGTTGTTGGTATTTCTTTTATTATTATTTCTTTCAGCTGATTTATTTTATGTTATATATAGATTTTTTTATAAATAGAAAAAAAAATTCAGATTTCAAAGCATTTGTTTCATTAGACTTTTTAGTTTTGTTTTTTATGGCAGAGTATTTTTCAAGTGAAACCTTTCCTTTACACACATATATATATATATATAAATAAATAAAAAGTTTTGTAAATGTTGATGTACCATCTTTTGATTAATTTACTATAAGAAGTGTTAGAAGTGTTCTGTTAGGAATGGTCATAACTCATATTTTCTAAGTCAAAGGAATGGTCATAACTCATATTTTCTAAGTCATCTGTCGGCCAAGTGGCTGTAACCACAAGACAAATGAGAGTCTACCTCCATTGATTTCTCTAACCTACCTGTCTTAACAAGCTGTTTTTATGAGTCATATTATACAGAATTCAGTTATAATAGCTGCTAGCGATCCATTTTACCTATTGATTTTTTGGCGTTTTCATACGACTGAAGACTGTCTCTGTATTTCATGGTTTATATATAGAAACCTACATCTTATTGTCTCATGATAATGATGTACTGTAGCAAGTCTAGCACAATGTGAAGAATTTTATGAGTTTTTGTTAATCAACTGAACAGTTGGTAAATATAGATGACTATCCTAAGGACAGGCACTCCGATGGCATTTTGATTCTGTTCCGAAATCTGTTAAAACCTCAGCTGCAAGGATCCAGATACAGGGGTAAAATTTCAGCATCAAACATCATAAGCAAAGAGTTAGAATTTAAAATGTTTGCTTTTGGAAAAGATCAGATATATTAAAAAATAAAGTCTTCAAAAATTTAAAAAAAAAATTTGAAATGACTGACTGGCTATGTAGGTTCCTGAGCAATAAAATTGAAGTCTTCCAAATTAGAAACAAATCCTACTGTAACCTCCTGATCACACTGAATATGTCTGAGCTGTGAAGTTTTGTGAGTAATAAAATTTAAGTCTTTTTAATTAAAAACAAATCTTGACTACACTGAATATGTTTGAGCTGTGGAGTTGTATACTGGTATGGATGAATCATTTTCAGAAAAGATGCCTTGTATTGGTGGGAATTTGTAATGCTTGATATAAAGTATCCTTCCACAGTAATATACATACCTGAGTATTACCTTCGTCCATTTAATACATAAGTAGTTTTGTTGAGGTTCATCAGTGTATCATTTGTAGTGGGGTTATAGAGTTTGAAGGGTAGTTGATATTCAATGAAAATCATAGAACATTTAAAATTTGCATTGTGAGATTGGCATCATGATACAGTCATAAAACTTTTGTATCACATTAATTACCAACCATTTTCTGTAAGGTTTCCACATATTCTACACAAGGCAAGACATTGGTATTTACAGAATGATATTTATTAGCACTTATAGAACGCTGCATGCATCATATGTAACCTTAATTAGATGAAACAACAATATTTCTTCTGTCATTTTGGATTAGTTCAGATTTAGTTTGTATCCGAAGTGAAAGCAGACGTCTTATTTTGTAAGTAAGGGCAGTACCTGACGGAAAGTAACAGGCAAAAATCAATCCTGTTTGATGTAATAACTAGGCTCATATACTCAGAAAAAAGATTTCTCCCAAAATGTCTATGTATTAAGTTGCTGTGAGAACCAAATGCCATGCTCTGATCATGTGGTACACTTTTCTGATGGGAGTGATCATATGGCATACCAGCAATAATATATGTACAGCAAAAAGTTACCACAGTCGCACACTATTTGAGAAAATAACATCTTCATTATAAGTATGTGAAAATTCGTTCTTGAATATCTGTGTAGATTGGGAGTAGATGTAGCTATAAGCATTTCCCTCATACGATTTTACCATGTTTATATCTGTGTAGATTGGGAGTAGATGTAGCTATCAGCATTTCCCTCATACGATTTGACCATGTTTATATTTGTGTACAGCTCCCCCTAGGATCAATGGCCATAGTAAACATCACAGAGACCGAGGTCACACCTACGACTCGTCAACAGTACTCAGTAGTGATATCGACACCACCAGCTTCTTTGACTCCGAAGATGACAGCAGGTACAAATTTTGAACAACAAAAGAGTAACATTTCAATCAAATGTAAAAAGCATTCAATGATATAAGTATTTTAAGAAAAAAGAACAGAAAATCTTTTGTGAACTTTGTAGGAAAATGTCCGTTGTCAGTATAATGTGACCAGGTGGGGTGTGCTGCTGGGTGTCTTCGGCAGTATACTTCTGTGAAGTAGCACTATAAATCGGCAAAAGTTCCAGCCTATCACAAGGAGACTTAACATGAACAAACCGCAGCCTCCCAAAAGACACATCGCAAACACGGGAGGCCGTCCTTAAATGACCTTAGCTGTTAATAGTTAAACCAAACCAGTAGGAAAATGAGGCATTATTACGGTCTTGACTAAAGCTAGCGGTATGGTGTTCTGATAGCTTCCTCAGTAGAGTATCAGACTCAAACTACAGTTGAAGGTCCGAGGTTTGGTTCGATCCCCGGGATGGTGCGTTTCTCATGAAACTTGGGTCATGGACCATACATACTGGTACGCTTTTCCCCAGATCCTCAGGATATCATGTGACAGGCATCATTTCTAACTTCAAAAACAAGAATTATAAATTTAAAGAATTAAATTGCCCAATAATTAACTTTCATGTAAGAATTAATAACGTATCATAAATGAAGAAAAACATGTCATTAGAGATGTAGGTCATCCTGATTTTATGATCTGTAATGTTCAGAGACTGCAAAAAAAATGTGCTGTACTGATAAGGGATATTGATATAGTAATTATTAAGAGTGAGAAATGTTTGGTTGAGAATAAATTGGAATACTAGAATATTTTAACCATGGTTTTCCCTTCAGTTGGAATGGAAGACCTGGTATATCTCACACTGACTAGACTTATTATTAGATGAAGTGGCACTTGAATTTAATCCAGAAATGTTGCGAGAAAATACTTGTGTAATCTGCTATGTGAAGAGTTGTGATTTTTCTCCCCAGATTCTCAACAGTCACAGACACCACCAATAGGTCGTCAAAATATGGTCGACACCGACGAAGACGGCGGAAACACCGACTCCCTCCTATCAGCAGGGTAAGTCCACGTATTCTAGGACTTATGCTAATTAGTGGGGTCAAATAAGTATACAGGTTATAGTGGGATAGATCTATAATATGAGAGGGATTTATTGAAGGAAGGTTGCCTAACAGAAATTCCTCTTAGAGTTGGGGGAGTGGATGTTAGTATACTGTTTAGTCTACATTGTCTGGATGTCAATCAACATCGTTTAGTTGACACTATCTGGTTAACATTACCGTATTTCACTGTGAATAAGCCCCCCTGTACTCTTTGGTGGATGTATGAGGAAAGAGAAGTATCTTGCATTAAGCCTCCTCCAACACTCTGTAGCCTTTACCGCTAGTCTATCTAGTTTATCTGAAGTACATGTGTGTAGGTTATAGAAATGAATTATGTTTTTTTGTCCAGACATAATCAAGTTTCTTATCAGAGCTGTGCAGGTGGTTTCGCCCACCGCCTGTAACAGTAATCCATCATCAGATACCTTGCACTGTTGCTAAAATATAAATAGGTATGTATTTGTTACACAGGATCTCTGATATCGATAGCAATAAGTGGTAAAAGTTCCATCAATATCCTGATAGGAAAGCTGAGCTTGTGATCTGCTCTGACACCTTATAAATACCGTAAATATTCACAATATATAAGGCACACTCATTTGTAATACACAGGTATCAGTTCCTGTCAAAAATATTTTTAGATTCCATTCCATTCCATTTGGATAAGATTGAGACATGTAGTTGGAAGTGCTGTGTTTTTTTCCTGGCCAATTTGGGAAATTGCCATCTGTTAGGAATTGGGATTTTTTTTTTCTTCTTTTTTTTTGTAAGCAAAAGTGTGAGATATGGGGGACATGGAAATCATAGATTGCTGAATTTCATGCCCTCTATTAAAAATAACAGTTTTAAGATTTTCAGGAATTTGGTAATCCTTTATTCATATTTGAATGTTCCTCCTGTAGAGAAAAGACCACTTTATACTTGTCTAGACTGACTAGGGTATTCCCATATATGGTTATCAGTTTGATCCTTCCCAGAATAAAGACTTGACCAGATAGTACGATTTAGTACAATTGAGATTAGGCAGAATAACCAGAAGTAAATCTTTATATAATACCCGAAGGAAATTTTACTAATTCTGGGTTTACAAAGTTACCAAATTACTGCCCAATAGCATCTTTCTTTTTCGTGATATTATGTAGCCCCCCCTCCTCCATGCTTTGGTGCAAATGTCAAATTTTGTAGTGTAAACTTTTAGAGATGTGTTGTACTTAAATTTACCTTGGTATCAGTAGATATTGTCAAATGTCAAATTTGCCACAATATCTAGTGTTATTGCCCTTTGTACTAGTTTATGAAGATGGGGAGGGGGGGGGCAGCAATTCTGTATGGTTGTGTTACTCTTAACAGTTTGTGAAAATGTGCGGGACAATTCCATGCACTCGTGTTACTAATAACAGTTTGTTAAGATGATTTAGGGGGGGGGGGGGGGGCAGCTGCAATTCTGTACGCTTGTATTTCTGTTACAGTTTGTGAAGATGTTCTTTATACTTGTATTTTGTATTTCTGTCCTATGAATTAAATTGCTCTCAATACTTGTATTAATTGTTAAAACTTTCTGTTTCAGGCATCTTCATTTAGTAGTATAACAGATTCAACTATGTCTCTCAACATCATTACAGTCACGTTAAATATGGGTAAGTTTGATAATTACCAGGACGGTTCACAAGTAGAAAAGACCACTTGTCCATGTTAAAGTAAAGAATAACCTCATCACCCAATATAATATCTTAACAACAAAAAGCTGTAGAGAGTTCTTGTCAACATGTGTTGATACTTTGTTGTATTCAACAAAATTCTCGGAGATGAAAGAAGATTTTTTTTTTCACTTTACCCTCAAATCTTTTGTTGGAACAAAATTTCATGGAAATGAAAATAAAATTCACTTACTTAAAAATATGTCAAATCTAAATGACTAAATTCATGGAAATGGAATAAGAATTTCACTATACTATGAAACCTACTTTCAAATGAGATATTTGATGATTTTACCGCACCTTTTCTTCACACTGATACTAACAGTATACTTTGTACTTTTCTCATTGACACAGTATGAAGTGATTGTTCTTTTTATTTTCAGACACAGTGAATTTCCTTGGTATCAGTATTGTCGGTCAGAGTAACAAAGGTGGGGATGGGGGTATTTACGTCGGCTCAATAATGAAAGGGTAAGTATAGAGATTTAATATATCTAAGTATCATAACATAAACTAACAGGAAGTAATAGTGTGGGGGGAAATGATTTTGTAAAAAATATGTTCTTATGCATAAGCAATATTGTGGACATACTTTTGGTGTATAACCAAATTAAAACCGATTATCACCATGATTGGTGCACCCACAATGCTTGCCATAGAAAACAATATACATAAACTACAATTAACATGATCCTAATCAAGTTTGAAAATTGTGAAAATAAGACTACTGCTGAAATATGTACAGTAAGTACATTATGTTCTTAAAAGGTATGTATATTTAACTCACCTGGCCCAAAATGCCTAGAATCAAAGTATTTGGCTGGAAAGTTAATAGGATGATATCAAAATTTCTGAAAAGAATTTAGATGACCTTGACCTATGGCATATTCAAGGTCACAGTGGTCATATTTATTCAAGCAGAGAAAGCGGTTGTTTCGAATAACAGAGATGGTGAGCAATGCCGACCTTTGATGGTTAGATATGATTGATTGTCTGGATATTTTACTAAGACTATATATATAATATGAAACTCTATCTTCCCCAGGGGTGCTGTAGCCCAGGATGGCCGGGTGGAGCCTGGGGACATGATCTTAGAGGTCAATGGGGTCAGCTTCGAAAACATGAGTAATGATGACGCTGTCCGAGCTTTACGGGAAGCTGTCCAAAAACCAGGGTAGGTATTATGAAAATGACGTTCCCACCTACATTTTTGTTTTGCACCTGAAGGAAAGTGAAGATTCAGAACACACACATATTTTCGAGTGACTCTAAGAGATGAAGAGAACGGTGAATTATTTTACAAGAGAACAAGTCATAATTACACTTCTGTCTAGTTGTTGAATTTCACAGGGCTAATAATTTGCGGCTGTCCCAGTCAGAACTTCTCGGTTTTAAATCTTATGTTACTCTGTAGTAAATTCTCTATATTTAAGGACAGTGCATATATTGAAGTTAAGTTCTCCACGAATAGAACCAACTATACTGTATACAGACTTAAACTTAAAAATGGATAACGAAATTCTCTTTTTGAACTGTTGATTCTCAAAAATATCTGTATGTAATTTGTTGGAAATTTCAGTTTTTCATTTAACATCAATATTCTTGAATTATGCACTTTTGAATGAAAAGATGTGTTTTTGAAATGAGAATTTTCTAAACGAAACTCCTGATCTCTCTACAGTCCAATTACACTAGTCGTTGCCAAATGCTGGGACCCAAATCCTAAAGGTTACTTCACAGTCCCTCGACAGGAACCAGTGCGGCCAATTGATCCATCTGCATGGGTCGCCCACACGACAGCAATGAGGGGCGACTTCCTTTCACGGGGTGGGCCGAGTCCTTCCCTCAGCAACATGACCTCCACTAGCTCTTCACTCACTAGTTCTATACCTGAATCAGAGCGTAAGTGTTGACTGCAGTTACAAACCAGACTCGGAGTATTGTACTTTGCCATTCTATTCCCGCATAAAATTTGAGAATTGCACGAACCAAACTGCAAGTATGTTAGGTAGCCTATTATATTCCCCAAGTCAGAGACAGGTATTGTAGCTTAAAAGTTCTACAACTGTGTCGGGATGGAGAATCATAACTAATAAATTGCATATCTTAAGCCAAGAGAGAAAATACTAGCACTCAGTCAATGTCGGGAATAATGAGTTGAAACTCAGACTCTTTACCCAGCAGTCAGCAGTGTCACAATACCTCTGGTTAATTCTCTTGTCTGAGCAAGAGTATTTCTAAGAGTGCTATTTATTTCTGAGTTGTGAAATCTTTTTATGTGTGCCTTAGAAATTTCCGCAAATCTTACAATAATTTTATCTTTTACTGCTATGAAACTTTGTCTGATGCATAGGATGACATTAATGACAGATCATTTAAGTTGAATTTCTTGTTATATTTTCAGTTATTGAAAGAAGAATATTTCAGAGGACAAATGTATCTTATTTGAAGAATAAGTGCACAGATCTAAAGAATTCTTTGTGATTTATGATTTTTCAGGATTTGATGACTTAAACCTCACTATCAACACTGATATGGCAACTGTTGTCAAAGCGATGGCACAACCCGACTCTGGACTAGAAATCCGAGATAGGATGTGGCTCAAAATAACCATACCAAATGCTTTTATAGGTTAGTTACAACAGTAGTAAGTTTGACTGTTCAAAACAATTTGTGATGAACAATTCTTGTTGGAAGACAATTTAACACCTGATTCAGTATCTAATGAAGATAAAAATGTATCATATTTTGAAATTTGATGAAGTAAGGTATAAAAGGGGCATTCCTTCGTTTGAATAAAGTTTAGGTCATCATAATTAAACTTACTGGAAAATATGTATTTTTTCAAGTGGTAAAAGTTATAATCTTTACCTTAATAAGGCAGTTTTACTCTCAAGATAAACCAGAGTTCTTCGAGTATTAAGTTCTGAAAATTCTTTATTCGACCTGAAGTATCACTAATTACCGCAAAGACATGCCGTATTTATACAATACACATGTTTCTTGTTCATTTCAGCGTTAATTTCATTACATGTAGGCACAGACACTCATATAATCATCGTTTCGGACATATATTTCATCAATATAAATTGAATATATTTCTGATGTCTAAACGAAGGAATGCCCCTTGAACACATAAAATGTTGAAAGGGCCAATTGATAGAAAACGTCTATACAAAGATCTGTATTAAGCTGGTACTTCCCTATTGTTAAACAGATATTGCAAATGTAAATTTCAAATATATCACATTTTGAGTGAAAATGCAAATTGTTGTCTTCAAGAATAAGTGTATAAAATTCAGTCAAAATTTAAATTGGTTGTAGAAATTTGTAACCTTAATTGAACAAAAGTTATATCAACTTATGTTAATCACTGTTGTTATAAACCACTTGTGTTATAAACCACTGTTGTTTGCGCTGATGGAAGAGTGAGAGAGGTCTTACGGTGGGCGAAAACTGGAGTACCCACAGAAAACCCATCCAGTGGTTAATTGTAGAAATTCTACCTACAAGAATGTATAAGAAAATAAGATTACTACATAATGATTATGTGACGTTTTGTTTCCAGGTTCAGACTTAGTAGACTGGCTCTTCACACATGTAGATGGGTTTGCTGACCGAAGGGATGCTAGGAAATATGGATGTAATTTACTTAAGGCGGGGTACATCCGACACACTGTCAATAAAATCACATTTTCGGAACAGTGCTACTATGTGTTCGGGGATCTTTATGGAAGTAAGTATGCTGGGAAGATAATAAATTCAATTCCATTTCATTTCCCATTATTTTTGTTACTGATCCATGAGCAAGTAAATCATCTCATAGTTTGTACATATTTTTCAATTGTATTTAAATTACCATCATTCAATAACATCTTCATGATGAAGATATCACCACATGGGTTTTTTTTCTTTTCTGAAAAATGCATCTTACAGCTGTTTTATCATTTATAATTTTGTCCTGATTTGTCCTGATAAAATCTGTATTGTTGATATAGCAATGCCTCAACATACATGTTGATGGGTTTTACTTGTGGTTAAAGAACATTTGTAGACATGCTGTGGAACAGATTACTGCTACCTGCATTCTAGCTGAACACTTCATCATATCACACTTCTCATCCACTGACCTGATCATTGTTATCACTAGAAATCATGTTCATTATCTGGAGTTAATTGGTACCAATTAGTTTTACAATCGCCCATTTTAAGTCTGGTTTATTTCCAAAGAAGTTTATCATCATCAGAATTTTCAGTCAAAACAACCTCTTCAGTTAAAAGCTCTATGATCCTGTTATTAATGACTTTTACCAGTGATGGCAAGTCCTAATAACACAGCTTGTGTCAAGTTCTTAGTGACTTTTGACTGTGAAAACATATCACAATATATAGCCTGCATCAAGTTCTAAGTGACTTTTGACTGTGACGACATGTCACAATAACACAACCAGCATCAAGTTCTAAGTGACTTTTGACTGTGACGACATATCACAATAACACAACCAGCATCAGGTTCTAAGTGACTTTTGACTGTGACGACATGTCACAATAATACAACCAGCATCAAGTTCTAAGTGACTTTTGACTGTGACGACATGTTACAATAACACCACCAGCATCAAGTTCTAAGTGACTTTTGACTGTGACGACATGTCACAATAATACAACCAGCATCAAGTTCTAAGTGACTTTTGACTGTAACGACATGTTACAATAACACCACCAGCATCAAGTTCTAAGTGACTTTTGACAGTAACGACATATCACAATAACACAACCAGCATCAAGTTCTAAGTGACTTTTGACAGTAACGACATATCACAATAACACAACCAGCATCAAGTTCTAAGTGACTTTTGACTGTGACGACATATCACAATAACACAACCAGCATCAAGTTCTAAGTGACTTTTGACTGTGACGACATATCACAATAACACCACCAGCATCAAGTTCTAAGTGACTTTTGACTGTGACAACATATCACAATATATAGCCTGCATCAGGTTCTAAGTGACTTTTGACTGTAACGACATGTCACAATAATACAACCAGCATCAAGTTCTAAGTGACTTTTGACTGTGACGACATGTCACAATAACACAACTAGCATCAAGTTCTAAGTGACTTTTGACTGTGACAACATATCACAATATATAGCCTGCATCAGGTTCTAAGTGACTTTTGACTGTAACGACATATCACAATAACACAACCAGCATCAAGTTCTAAGTGACTTTTGACTGTAACGACATGTCACAATAATACAACCAGCATCAAGTTCTAAGTGACTTTTGACTGTGACGACATGTCACAATAACACAACTAGCATCAAGTTCTAAGTGACTTTTGACTGTGACGACATGTCACAATAATACAACCAGCATCAAGTTCTAAGTGACTTTTGACTGTGACGACATGTCACAATAATACAACCAGCATCAAGTTCTAAGTGACTTTTGACTGTGACGACATGTCACAATAATACAACCAGCATCAAGTTCTAAGTGACTTTTGACTGTAACAACATGTCACAATAACACAACCAGCGTCAAGTTCTAAGTGACTTTTGACTGTGACGACATATCACAATATATAGCCTGCATCAGGTTCTAAGTGACTTTTGACTGTGACGACATGTCACAATAATACAACCAGCATCAGGTTCTAAGTGACTTTTGACTGTGACGACATGTCACAATAACACAACCAGCATCAGGTTCTAAGTGACAATATAAAGCCAGCGTCAAGCTCTAAGTGACTTTTGAGTTAGACATCATCCATCACTATCATTTGGCTGTGTTATAATCACATCCACTATTTGTACAGTCTCCTATTCACAGAGTAATGATGGATAACATGAAGTGTAAAGCATGATTCATCGTATGTTGTCCTCCAACAATCGTATGTTGTCCTACCACATCTCTCCATTATTGAACATTATGCTCATATTTCATTGTTTCCTCTTTTTTTTTTCCATTCCTAATTTTAGATGGACCCGTTTATCCAGGTTAGTGTCGCAACAGTATAAAATCTTAGTACCTTCCCTTTACTATGATTAACCTCTATACTTCACTAATAAACCATTATATCATACCATGTGTATCTACTGTGTATGTCTGCTTATGCTCGACTATTCAGCTTGAAAAAGGCCTCTTTATCACTCATGTCAAGGTCATATTGAAATGTCAAGGTCACTGCTTTAGATGATCAATGATGTATATTTTGTATTAGAAAACCCAGTGCAGTCAAAGGTACTTTGTGTATATATATATATAAGTTTGGTATTAACAGGATTTCACTGGTGTTGTGTTTTCAGTACTTTGGCGACTTGTCAATGTTACGGGTAAACTGTTTTATATCCAATAATGGTTTTCAATGAGAAAATATTGTTTATAAAAATCTCTTGCATGACGGAAAAAATTTATTATGATATAGTGTATGTGTTTTGCTTAAGTATTTACGATGAAACATCAGAAGACTTTGTTTTCATTTCTCCATGAAGAACAGTTATACATGAATTGTCTATAGCATGATTAATTTAATGCTGCATGCTTCATACTCCCATGATTTCCTGCGCAGATTTTGTATGAATCTCCTAAATTTCAAATTATTCTCAATTTTGATTTAAAATCATACGGCCACCCCCGTTGATATGTTGTCATTTGATCATATCTGTGAATGAAAGGCTTTCTTACATTTATCATTTTTAAACAAATCAGAAAATGACAGTAATTTCTCCTTGTAGCTGATATGCACATAGGTCCTATTTTAAATGCATTGTTTTTGCTTGGCTCCAGTCAGGATGTAACTTTAGCACACAAAAAATCATTCCAAAGAAAGAAACATATCTGTTTGATTTCATATTATTTAAAATTTACCCTTTATTCATACCCATACATAAGCATTTCATATTTTAAGTGAACAGAACATTGAAATTTGTTAAAATCATTACCACATTATAGTGTAGATATAAAAACTGTCTTGTTGCCCCTGAATTGTGTATACTTTACAGTGTCATATACAATTGACATTTTGTTTGAATACTGTTGCACTCATGAAAGCTCATATTCAGGTTGAACAAAGATTTTGCATATACAATACCTTGTATCTTCTTACGGATCATTTCATTAAAGTCTATGAAACGAGGAAAACATTAAAATAATTCATCACCGCTAGCTACCAGGTAACCTACATTGTAGAGGATGGAGAAATCACTATTAGTCATGCTGTAAAGTTAAATTGCAAAATAGATAAATCATTATAAAGAATTTAAGGAATTGAATGTAAAATTTGTTGTTAGTTATGTGTAGCTACCAGATTACATTGTAGAGGATGGAGAATATCAATATTGGTCATGCTGTAGAGTTACAATGCAAAATAAATAAATCATTATAAAGAATTTCAGGAATTGAATGTAAAATTTGTGTCGGTTATGTGTAGCTACCAGATAAACCTCATTGGAAAGAACAAGTATGATCACGAAAAAATTCAGTAAGAACCATGCTGTTATTCATTCCACAAAAATGTCATAATAAAGAAATATTTCAGTATGACCCATGCTGATCCATTCATTCCACAAAAATGTCGTAATAAAGAAATATTTCGGTTTGATCCGTGCTGATCCATTCATTCCACAAAAATGTCGTAATAAAGAAATATTTCGGTTTGATCCGTGCTGATCCATTCATTCCACAAAAATATCATAATAAAGAAATATTTCAGTATGATCCCTGCTGTTATTCATTCCAGAAAATAGCATTATAAAGAGGGATTTTGGAAATTGAATATGAACTGTTTTATTCACTGTATGTAGAATGTTTGATGGATTACAGATTTTTACAAAGTGTAGCATGTATGTTGACAGATTTATCGACGTTGAGTTTAGAGGATGTGGACTCTGTATCGGAGGCTGACCGTGACACACTTGCCCCCCTGCCTCCCCCACACTGGAACAACCAGTACCCTTACGGTAACACCAGCTACCTACCCACCAACCTCAGCTACATCCCGCCCTACAGTTACACCAGTACAGACAGCCAGAGCTATGTCGGAAGCTTTGTGGACGGTATGGACAAGTCTGTGACAGGTGGTGGAGGAAACAACAGTGCAGGCAGTGTACATAGTGCATCAGGTAACAAATGCATGGACAAACTTGCACCACATTGTTTCACTGTTTACACGTTTCATATTTATAGAATGAATTTTGAATTTTCAGGATTGTTTAAAATCTTAGTGGTAGCTATATTTTATTGTGGAAATTAAAGTGGGTGTTGTTTGAAATCTTAAGTGTTAAAAAGGGTACTGAGTATATCTTTCTTAAGTTCTGAAACAATATTAGGAAAAAAATATCCAATCTATCTCCCAAATAGGAGTTTGTATTCCATTTCGCCCAGGGGCTCTGTATAGATCTATATCTAAGAAAATACTTTGTATGATTTGGAAAATTTAAGAATTTCCTCTTTGCAGTTAAATAAATGTTAACCTAGATGAGGGATAACACCTTGTTAAAGTGATACAGGCATGATACCACAAGCAGCCTAACCAGAGTTTTCTAGTGTGCAGCTGAATGCTTTGCATTTCTTTTAGAGATTTTGTTTGCTTCATTGACAAAGCTTACATTATGAATTTTTCCTGGGAACTTTACAACTACAAAGCTTACATTTTGAAGATCTCTTTGGAAACTGGAGAATTTCAAAGCTTATAATGTCTCTCTCTATAACTACAAGAGCGTAAAGGTTACAAGGTCTACCTTTCTAAAATCAGTTCCAAAGCTTTTAATACTATATTATCATCGGCTTGGAATGACATTTTGTGAGTGCAGATATCGGAAGCTTAAAGCAATTTCAACAAATGCTGCCATATTTGGTACACAAAATCATGCAAACTGGTTTTGAAATTTTGAGCTTAATAGTTATATGACAATGTTTGTGACAAAAAAAAAACCCATATAGAATGCTCCATGTTAACTCTTGCTATGAATAGCTTGAAACTGCATGTAGCTGTCTAGTAATAAACCAGAACAACTGCAGGTATAAATAAGAATTTTGAGTGACAGATAAACTCATTTCTAATCTTACAGTTTAAGTATCTGTCTATTACCACAAATCGCATCAAGGTGTAAAATAGAATGTGGAGAACTATGTCTTGTATGCATGTAAAAGTAGATCTTGTTTTCTATCGTAGCATGGAACAGCATCAGGGTTTTTTTCTCCGCAACTTTCATTTCTAAATGGATGTCAACATTATAATTTATTGTAGATGTATGAAAAAATTGTTACTTACGAAATTTTATTTTTATAGTTCTGTTGAAAAAGTTTGTTTTTGTCGATGTTGCCCCATCTTCCCTACTGACATTTGCCCACCACGGTCCTGGATTGTTAATGAATCCCACATTTACCCTACTTATGGTTTCCATGTGTGTTTTAAAGTATTATGTGCATTATTTTTTCTTTTCCCCTATTTTTTTCCTCTCCCCAATTTTTTTTGGTTTCTTTTTTTTCAGTTGTCCAAAAAGATTGTGCATGTATTGTCAGTACATACAATCATTTGAAAAAACTTTGGGAAAATAAGGATAAACAACAATTCAACCAGCTCCAGCAACAGCCAAACTCCATGGTAACCCCATATACGGACTCCATGGATTTTGCATGTTCACGGACCTCCACAGCTAGTTCTGGTTTGTAGTCTTGTTTGTTACCCAGTGCTTCAAGGTCATGACCTCTATAAACCTGCTGCTGTCACGGTGATGACCTTTACAGCAGTTTCCATGGCTTTCTCTTTTCCCCTTCAGTTTTTGCCTAATTTGGTGTTGGTGCCTATCTTTGGGTGTTTATTTTCCCATTTAATCTAATTTTGTTTTTATGCGGCTTTTTAATTACATGCTTGTTATTATTGTTGTATTGGGGTATTCAGCGATATTCCAAACTCACACATCACATGGCTTCTGTTGCTGACATTATATATGTATACATTTTTGTAATATCTGCATTAACAGAGATTGAGCTTCATGTAAATAAGCTGCCTCAGGAAATTTTAAATTGTTCTCAGCCTGCTCCACTAGATGCATGTGCCTCGTTACTGAAAACACAAAAACTCGTGTCAGATCTGTTCAATGTCACATTTTGTGTTTTCAATTAACATAATAGACTAAACATAACCGATCAATTTAATAAAAATTATTTAGCGTTTCTTCTCAAGATCCTATACTTATGATCTGACAGAGCTTTCAGAACTGGTACCTTAACTTCCAAGCATGTTCCTATTTTAGTACCAATACTTGTGTATACGGTAATGTGTAATGTGAAGTGGTTTTACTGTAACAAACCCTTGAATTTGGCCTGCTTACCACTGAGTTAAGATAGATAATGAAACTTCTTCCGTTGATACATATTCTGTCTTGTCGAAAGCTCTTAAGAATTATGTATGTTTATTCATAATTGGATTATTACTTCGAAAATTGTAGTTCTGGTATTATAAGACAAAGAATATTTTTGTTTCTGATGTATTTTAGCTATTTTTGAAAACTATATTTTTGTGTTCATTTTTTTAGGTCACCTGAGACAAAGTCTCAAGTGACCTATTCTAATCCCCTTTTGTCCGTCGTCGTGCGTCGTGCGTCGTCCGTCGTGCGTCCGTAAACAATTTACATTTTCGACTTCTTCTCCAAAACCCCCAAACCCCCAAACCAAATTCAATGAAATTTGGCAGGAAGCTTTTATGGCTAAAGGTCAACCAAAATTGTAAATTATATGGTCCCCACCCCCCAGGGGCCTGAGGGGTGGGGCTAAAAAGGGTCAAATTGACTAAAACTTCAAAAATCTTCTTCTTTACTCACAGATATGGTGGAATCAAACACTCTTCATAGATGGAAGGGTCTTAAGGTGCTTTACCAAAATTGTAAATTTCATGACCCAGGGGTCTCACGTTTGCCCCTGGGGAGGGGGTAAACTTTACTATAGTTTATACAGGGAAATCACATTTTTGACTTTTATTTGTTTTATTTCTATTGGAATTCATTCTAATTTGGTTAACATTATCAGCATGGGATGACAGTTTGATGGAATGCACATGTTGGCCCTGACTGATCCCCAGGGGCTGATGGGCGGGGCTAAAAAGGCCCAAATTGACTGAAATTTCAAAAATCTTCTTCTCTACTCTCGGATAATATGGAATCAAATACACTCCATAGATGCCAGGGTCTGAAGGTGCTTTACCAAAATTGTGAATTTCATGACCCCGGGGTCTCAAGTTTGCCCCTGGGGAGGGGGTAAACTTTACTATAGTTTATATAGGGAAATAACATTTTTGACTTTTATTTGTTTGATTTCTATTGGAATTCATTCTAATATGGTTAACATTGTAAGCATGGGATGACCATTTGATGGCATGCACATGTTGGCCCTGACTGACCCCCAGGGGCTGATGGGCGGGGCTAGAAAGGGCCAAATTGACTGAAATTTCAAAAATCTTCTTCTCAAGACCAAAATAAGTTGGAATCAAATACTCTTTAAAGTTGGAAGGGTCTTAAGATGCTTTACTAAAATTGTGAATTTCATGACCCTGGGGTCTCAAGTTTGCCCCTGGGGAGGGGGTAAACTTTACTATAGTTTATATAGGGAAATAACATTTTTGACTTTTATTTGTTTGATTTCTATTGGAATTCATTCTAATATGGTTAACATTGTAAGCATGGGATGACCATTTGATGGCATGCACATGTTGGCCCTGACTGACCCCCAGGGGCTGATGGGCGGGGCTAAAAAGGGCCAAATTGACTGAAATTTCAAAAATCTTCTTCTCAAGACCGAAATAAGTTGGAATCAAATACTCTTTATAGTTGGAAGGGTCTTCAGATGCTTTATTAAAATTGTGAATTTCATGACCCTGGGGTCTCAAGTTTGCCCCTGGGGAAGGGGTAAACTTTACTATAGTTTATATAGGGAAATCACATTTTTGACTATAATTTGTTTGATTTCTATTGGAATTCATTCTAATTTGGTTAACATTATCAGCTTTGGATGGCAGTCTGATGGTATGCACATGTTGGCCCTGATTGACCCGGAGGGGCTGATGGGCGGGGCTAAAAATGGTCAAATTGGCTGAAATTTCAAAAATCTTCTTCTCAAGACCGAAATAAGGTAGAATCAAATACTCTTCATAGTTGGAAGGGTCTTAAGGTGCTCTACTAAAATTTATTAATTTAATGACCCGGGGGTCATAAGTTTTCCCCTGGGGAGGGGTTAAATTTGACTATAGTTTATATAGGGAAATTACATTTTTGACTGATTTGTTTGATTTCTATTGGAATTCATTCTAACTTGGTTAACATTTTCAGCATGGGATGAAAGTTTGATAATATGCATATGTTGGCCCTGACTGACCCCTGAGGGCTGATGGGCGGGGCTAAAAAGGGTAAATTAAATTAACTGAAATATTTCAAATCTCAGGTGACCGTTAAGGCCCATGGGCCTCTTGTTTTTATTTCCAATCAAAACTATTTGCTTTAGTAACAAAGAGCCCAGCACTTTGTCAACACTCACAATTTAGATACTGATCTTTACTGTAAACAGTCTGCTGTCTAATTGAACATATGAATTAAAGATATCATAACATCACCACTTATAAAAAGCTATAATATAGAGATTTTTAGCCCACCATCATCAGATGGTGGGCTATTCAAATCGCCCTGCGTCCGTGGTCCGTCGTCCGTCCGTCCCTCCGTCCGTCCGTCCCTCCGTCCGTCCGTAAACAATTCTTGTTATCGCTAATCCTCAGAAAGTACTGAAGGGATCTTTCTCAAATTTCATATGTAGGTTCCCCTTGGTGCCTAGTTATGCATATTGCATTTTGAGACCAATCGGAAAACAACATGGCCGACAGGCAGCCATCTTGGATTTTGACAATTGAAGTTTGTTATCGCTATTTCTCAGAAAGTACTGAAGGGATCTTTCTCAAATTTCATATGTAGGTTCCCCTTTGTGCCTTGTTATGCATATTGCATTTTGAGACAAATCGGAAAACAACATGGCCGACAGGCAGCCATCTTGGATTTTGACAATTGAAGTTTGTTATCGCTATTTCTCAGAAAGTAATGAAGGGATCTTTCTCAAATTTCATATGTAGGTTCCTCTTGGTGCTTAGTTATGCATATTGCATTTTGAGACCAATCAGAAAACAACATGGCCGACAGGCAGCCATCTTGGATTTTGACAATTGAAGTTTGTTATCGCTATTTCTCAGAAAGTACTGAAGGGATCTCTCTCAAATTTCATATTTAGGTTCCACTTGGTACCTAGTTACGCATATTGCATTTTGAGACCAATCAGAAAACAACATGGCCGACAGGCAGCCATCTTGGATTTTGACAATTGAAGTTTGTTATCGCTATTTCTCAGAAAGTGATGAATGGATCTTTCTCAAATTTCATACGTAGGTTCCTCTTGTTGCCTAGTTATGCATATTGCATTTTGAGACCAATCGGAAAACAACCTGGCCGACAGGCAGCCATCTTGGATTTTGACAATTGAAGTTTGTTATCGCTATTTCTCAGAAAGTAATGAAGGGATCTTTCTCAAATTTCATACATACGTTCCCCTCAGTGCCTTGTTATGCATATTGCATTTTGAGACCAATCAGAAAACAACATGGCTGACAGGTAGCCATCTTGGATATTGACAATTGAAGTTTGTTATCACTATTTCTCAGAAAGTTCTGAAGGGATCTTTCTCAAATTACATATGTAGGTTCCCTTTGGTGCCTAGTTATGCATATTGCATTTTGAAACTAATCAGAAAACAACATGGCCGACAGGCAGCCATCTTGGATTTTGACAATTGAAGTTTGTTATCGCTATTTCTCAGAAAGCACTCAAGGGATCTTTCTCAAATTTCATATGTATGTTCCCCTTAGTGCCTAGTTTTGCATATTGGGACCAATCCAAAAACAACATGGTCGACAGACAGCCATTATCGCTAAATCTTAAATTTTATATATAGCTTCCCCTTGTTTGAAAAGTACTAGCTATAGAGGGCTGTTTCTGAATTTACACAGATTAGTAAGACTTAGAAGAAGGGAAAAGTAGAGAAAAGATCAATCTGACATGGAACCTATGAAGATCATTCAATGGTGGGCGCCAAGATCCCTCTGGGATCTCTTGTTGATTAATGAACTGAAAATTTGAAATTGACACAGATCGAGATCAAAAGGGAAAAGATCAATGATCTGAAAAAGTATGAGCTGGATGATTTGTTTTTAGTATTAATACCGTATGTACATATATTGGATGCTACACACTAAGCATGTTACACTGTAGCTATAATTTAAACTTTTCAGCACGACAGGTGCTTCTACTGATAACAATCAACATACTGTCACTTGGCTTATACTACAAGCTTCCCACGTGCTTATTAAAAAGTTAAAATTTTAATGAACTTCTGCTTTTCAAATATTTACCAATTGTACTTTCCTGCAGATAGCTTTTCCCTGACTAGTCGCAGTGCAAGTAATCGTTTATGAAAGGTAGCTTTTACCTGACTAGTCCCAGTGCAAGTAGTCGTTTATGATAGGTTGCTTTTCCCTGACTAGTCCCAGTGCAAGTAATCGTTTATGATAGGTAGCTTTTCTCTGACTAGTCACAGTGCAAGTAATCGTTTATGATAGGTAGCTTTTCTCTGACTAGTCACAGTGCAAGTAATCATTTATGATAGGTAGCTTTTCCCTGACTAGTCGCAGTGCAAGTAATCGTTTATGATAGGTAGCTTTTCCCTGACGAGTCACAGTGCAAGTAATCGTTTATGATAGGTAGCTTTTCCCTGAATAGTCGCAGTGCAAGTAATCGTTTATGATAGGTGGCTTTTCCCTGACTAGTCACAGTGCAAGTAATCGTTTATGATAGGTAGCTTTTCCCTGACTAGTCACAGTGCAAATAATTGTTTATGATAGGTAGCTTTTCCCTGACGAGTCACAGTGCAAGTAATCGTTTATGATAGGTAGCTTTTCCCTGACTAGTCGCAGTACAAGTAATCGTTTATGATAGGTAGCTTTTCCCTGACTAGTCACAGTGCAAGTAATCGTTTATGATAGGTAGCTTTTCCCTGACGAGTCACAGTGCAAGTAATCGTTTATGATAGGTAGCTTTTTCCTGACTAGTCACAGTGCAAGTAATCATTTATGATAGGTGGCTTCCTCTGACTAGTCGCAGTACAAGTAATCGTTTATGATAGGTAGCTTCCTCTGACTAGTCGCAGTGCAAGTAATCGTTTATGATAGGTAGCTTTTCCCTGACGAGTCACAGTGCAAGTAATCATTTATGATAGGTAGCTTTTTCCCTGACTAGTCCCAGTGCAAGTAATCGTTTATGATAGGTAGCTTTTTCCTGACTAGTCACAGTGCAAGTAATCGTTTATGATAGGTGGCTTCCTCTGACTAGTCACAGTGCAAGTAATCGTTTATGATAGGTAGCTTTTCCCTGACGACTCACAGTGCAAGTAATCGTTTATGATAGGTAGCTTCCTCTGACTAGATACAATGTAGGTAATTACTTTGATCTTTAACCTTAAACATGCCATATTTTCCATACGTAGTTCTACTGACTCAGTAGAACCCCCTTCCTTGAACTTCTGTTATTGAAAACTCTGCATTTGTTGAACGTTTTGCTTATTTCTAACATAGTCTTGTATATTCTTTGCAAAGTAACCTCTTATTACTCAAAACCATCACTCCTTAAATAGTATTCATCTACTGAAAGGGATCACCAAAATGGTTATGGGGTACTATGGTTACAGGGTGCTACAGTTATATGGTACTATGGTTATGGGGTACTATGGTTACAGGGTACTATTGTTAAGGGGAGAAAAGGATCAATATTCAACAGGTAATACCTAGCGGACTTGGACAAGTGTCTGGTTCATTTTACTAACTTATTTTCTTAAAGAATTGATTTGGACCCTGCAAGTTTGAGTTGGCAGGGTTTGATTGTTTAGAGAATAATTTGATTGACAGGTTGAACTTTTACTCAATGACACAATTTTGCAGCTTATTATTATGATATTAAGTTTCCACCCAAGACATATAAACATTCTAATATTCTTGTGATTCAAGGAAAAATAGAGAATATCTGAAGGAAAGGCTCTTAGGTTATCCAGTTTTGATTTGAAAATTAAATGGTTCATTTTAGGCAAATTTCATTTTACAGAATTATGAACATTGACCAAATTTCAAATTAAAAATTGTAAATATATATTGATGATCTTATTTTCTACTAAGCATTGGTACAATGAATCCATTCATGCTTTTTATAATCCTAATGATTAATTAATCCTTGCACCTCTGGGACAAACTATAAAACTACAAAGTAGGACAATGTATGTTATCTGGGACGAAGTATAAAACTACAAAGTAGGACAATGTATGTTATCTGGGACAAACTAAATTAGGACAAAGTAGGACAATGTATGTTATCTGGGACAAAGTATAAAACTACAAAGTAGGACAATGTATGTTATCTGGGACGAAGTATAAAATTACAAAGTAGGACAATGTATGTTATCTGGGACAAACTATAAAACTACAAAGTAGGACAATGTATGTTATCTGGGACAAACTAAATTAGGACAAAGTAGGACGATGTATGTTATCTGGGTCGAAGTATAAAACTACAAAGTAGGACAATGTATGTTATCTGGGACGAAGTATAAAACTACGAAGTAGGACAATGTATGTTATCTGGGACAAACTAAATTAGGACAAAGTAGGACAATGTATGTTATCTGGGACAAAGTATAAAACTACAAAGTAGGACAATGTATGTTATCTGGGACGAAGTATAAAATTACAAAGTAGGACAATGTATGTTATCTGGGACAAACTATAAAACTACAAAGTAGGACAATGTATGTTATCTGGGACAAACTAAATTAGGACAAAGTAGGACGATGTATGTTATCTGGGTCGAAGTATAAAACTACAAAGTAGGACAATGTATGTTATCTGGGACGAAGTATAAAACTACGAAGTAGGACAGTGTATGTTTTCTGGGACAAACTAAATTAGGACAAAGTAGGACAATGTATGTTATCTGGGATGAAGTATAAAACTACAAAGTAGGACAGTGTATGTTTTCTGGGACGAAGTATAAAACTACAAAGTAGGACAATGTATGTTATCTGGGACAAACTAAATTAGGACAAAGTAGGACAATGTATGTTATCTGGGACAAAGTATAAAACTACAAAGTAGGACAATGTATGTTATCTGGGACGAAGTATAAAATTACAAAGTAGGACAATGTATGTTATCTGGGACAAACTATAAAACTACAAAGTAGGACAATGTATGTTATCTGGGACAAACTAAATTAGGACAAAGTAGGACAATGTATGTTATCTGGGTCGAAGTATAAAACTACAAAGTAGGACAATGTATGTTATCTGGGACGAAGTATAAAACTACGAAGTAGGACAATGTATGTTATCTGGGATGAAGTATAAAACTACAAAGTAGGACAGTGTATGTTTTCTGGGACAAACTATAAAACTACAAAGTAGGACAATGTATGTTATCTGGGACAAGTTGTAAAAATGTTCCATGTTATCAAGGTCAAACTGTATAAAGGTGTTTTGTATGTACTGACATGACACAATGGTGTGATTATACCAGTTCTCAGATGAACATTTATGTATTGATTGTTATTTCATTTGTTTTAAAATCCAGACAATAGATTTTTTTTGCATGATATCTTCATATGGAACACATGAACCCTTGTTATAAAATGGACTACATTGTGAACAGTTCATTACAGGAAAAGGGTGGATATGTTAGCTACCCTTGTGTTATTAATGGACAGTATATACTTATGGAATGCAAGAGGCTACATGTAAAGGGGAGTAACTCCTTGAAGACATGTTTTCATCATGTTGTGAATTAACTGTTGTATACCTGTAGCTACCTGTTCACCCCTATGCCTTGCTGTGTCATTGCCTCATCCATCAAGGCAGGAGAGTTCACTTTTGGTTATGGGGTGATCAGGTCATATTTTAAGCATGAGCAAAATTAAATATAGGGTGTTTATTTTGACATGGATTACTGCACATTTTCTGACTCCTGAGTTGAGTTTTTGCTTCAATTGTCCTGATTTGGTGGGATAGCCGTATTTTCCGTTGATTTACTCTGACATTCTGGCATGGAGACATTGTGAATTGCCATTCAACTTCTATTTCAATATATAATACCTGCCTCAAATATACATGTTATTTTTCATTTACATTTTAGCATGCATATTCAGCAAAGTTTCTGTTCCTTTTGTTTTCTTTATTTTATTTTTTTTTACCACCAAGTTTTTTTTTGTTTTTCGTCATCATTTTTGTCAATTTTTCTGTCACAAAACTTTTCCTGTCATAATTTTTATGGTGAGCAGCTTTGCATGTGTTGTAGAAAAACATTTGTCTGGGACCAGACAAGGTAGGACATAATGTTAAAGTTGTAAAGCTTCTATTTTGTGAGATCAAACTTTCATTCGTGGAGTAAAATTGCAGGGCTTGGCACACTTTATTTTTAAACTAACTCTCTGCCACAAAGATGGGGGTTACATATTTTAACTCTCTTTCACAAATACAGTTTGCATGTTTACAGTTTTACAAAACCCCTGTGAAAGTGCTATCTATTTAGTATCACATCGTATCTAATAAACATCTGTTGGTAAGTGACCCAGAACTACACCATTCCCCACTAGTGTTTTGCATGACCTTTTACACCTGTTCATTTTAACTGTAGTTTTCATTTCATTTTATGGTACTTTTCATTTTGTAACTTCACACATTTAATAAGTTATATCATTCATTATTAGTATAAGTGGCAGGTATATATATTTACTTGTGTAATTATTTATTCTCATGTCTACTTTAATTTTAGTATGTTTTTGATTTCTCTGTGTTTGTTGATTTTGGCAGTTCACAATGCTTGCTCATGTCTGCCAGTAAATCTACCAGCAGCTCAACGGCTGTTGTCAAAAACTTTGTGTATCGAGTCAGCCGAGCCCAACAACAATGTCCGCGGTAAAAAATCTGTGTCAAAATCTCCTGCTACGGTAACCACGGTCACCACGGTCACCACGGAGACTGTTGATACGAAAACTGTTGCTACAGATGCTAGACACAAGTCTGCACCCTCACCCACTCCACCTGTAGAGGCTGATGGCACAGGTATGTCAGGGGGACATAACTCCACATTGCCATCATTAGTCAGGGGAAGTAACTTCGCATGGTCACCACTGCCATCATCACAATGCCTAGAGCTGTTGCTGCTGCCGAGCTTTGACAAATTTCTGGACTCGCATGACGTGTTCACTGCTGCGCTGTCTTGTAGGCACGCTTACTCCGGACCCATTGTAAACACAGAACGGGACACATTACTCTTTTGACACCTTTTCATATTGAATTTTGTGATTTGTTCACATTGGTTTTGATTTTGTATAGCATGATACATTGATGTACCCGTGCGTCCAGCTTCAGTTCACCGGACCAGCATTACTAACGTGTCCGACTAATGTTTGACCTGTATTCTCCCCATTTGTGGGAATATCATTAATAACAACTGTCTCAATATTCTAGTGGATGGTGTTATTTTAATTTTTTTTACAAGCACTTATATAGTCTTTTATTTTATATATATTTATTCATTACTTCCATGTTTTAAGGATTTTACATTTCCTGGTTTGAATTCTAAAGTCTGATATATTTATATGGCTCTTTAATTAGGCTCAGTAATTAATCAGTTGTAGATTTATATAGATCAAAGCTGATAGTTAAGTTTCACAAATAAATACATTGTTAGAGTATGTAGATTTGTCTGAATGTGAAAAGGGGAAGATTTGTTGTATAACTTTTCCCCATTTGTTTGTCCTATTCCCTGACTATACATCTGAAGATTACAGTTTGTCGTGTAATTTCTGTAATAATATTTCTGATTAGTTTTACATCTGTAAGTGTTAACATGAAGTTGTTGCCTATATGTTCCTACTTTTTCCGTTCATAATATTTTATCTTTTCATATTTTATCCTTTATCTATATATTTATATGTATTTCTGTACACTTTTATATATAATATCTCATATTGTAATTGCATGTACGTGGTTATTTTATACAAAATTCAGAATTTTTCATCAATTCTGACTACATTTATACTAATTGTGACATTATTATACTAATTGTACATTATGTATTTTGGAGTTTTTTTTATATGACCTTTGTAAGTATTTATGTTGATCACAGCAACAGTGATATTTAAATTATCATCATTTTTTAAAAATATTTTTATATTCAATGCTGGTTTTGCTGTACCAAGTCATCAAATTCCTTTCAAAATTAGCTGTTGAACATGGCAAAATTCATTGATAAATGATGTACACAAATGTCATATAAAAAAGCTAAGGTGAATGTATTGTCAGATGTTATTGACCTTCATCACAACTGTTTCAGGTTAATATGTATTGATACTCACCTTAGCAGAAGTCCATAAGTGTAGACTTGTTATATTAGCCAGTATTTACTACCCATGTGCTGTATCCTGTATATTGTAAGCAATATCCCAACCAAGGCAGCTTACCCTGTAGCAGAATCATTTCCAGGCAAATGCTTACCTCATTAATGTTATTATAGAAGATGTATGATGATGCGAGAAAGCTTAACTAGGTCTACATTGACACTCTTTGCTCAATATTTGAAATTTTGATATAGTTGTTATGTCAATTTTCAAACTGTGAGCAAGAGTCAAGAAGTTGACTGGATTATTAGCTGAAAACAAAACGTGTAATTTTGTTATCATAAAATAAAAATGCAAAAAATGATGTTAGGAATGTGCCTATGAGTTGTTTAATTAAAAACAAAATCTATTTTAAACAGAGTACTATTTTGATTTAAAAGCACATAATTTCAAAACAGAAATCTGTTTGATTTAAAACAGCCAGCAGGATCAGAGGTGTAAAGTTTTTGAGTTGTTGTCTAGCAGAAGTAACACAAGGAGGGAAGCATGAACTAACTGGGTGTTGTTATGACTAATCTGGTGTTACAACCTTATACCTCAATAATGTACCCAATATATATATATATATACGGTGTATCTTAATATAATATGAATGTTCCATATACATATGTACTTCTTACATGTGAATTTGTATCAGACATAATTCCTACTGATCTTGACCCATCAAATGTAAAAATTGTAGAATACAATAGTAAATTTCTCACATGAGAATGTTATTTTCAGCTTCAGAAATAAAATGTGAGTGAATTTTATTCGTGAGAATTCTTTGGTGTTTCAGGAAGCAGTGCATCAGGAAGTAGCCGAAAGGAAAAGGAAAAATCGGACAGGAAGTCGGGAAGTCCCGCTGGAAGTGGGGGCAGTGATACGGAGACAGCAAGTCTAGCAAGTGCTCGGCGTGTACAAGTTGTGCCAGCCCCGCCATCAACAAACATGATGCCCCCAAACATGATGCCCCCAAATATGATGCCTCCAAATATGATGCCTCCTAATATGATGCCTCCGAATATGATGCCTCCTAATATGATGCCCCCAATGATGCCCGGACAAGCACTGCCTCCTCCCCCGAGAGACTTGTCTAGTATGCCACAGGATTTAAGTGGCAGCAGACAGTCTTTCAAAATGGCTATGGGAAATCCATGTGAGTTTTTTGTGGACGTCATGTGATTGATCATGTGGCCCCTATACAGCCAATCAGCTATCATTATTATTTGCATGCTGAAAAAACACTTGATTTTCATATACATTTTTTGTTTGTTTGAGGATTAACTAGAAATTCAGAGATCTGATTTCCAGAATGGGATATTTTTTTTAAATATGGAAAGAAATCATTTAAGGAATGATCATATATGACAAACTGTCATATTTGCACAGAAAATCTGATTTTATAAATGAAAATTTTGGCCATTGGAATGAGGCAGTACATGACAGGAGAATCTACTGAAAGAGAAAAATGGACAGGAATTTTTTGTTTTCTTGTGTGATAATGTAAAAAGTATTTATGAATGTACAGTTTACTCATTAGTCTGCATGACCAAGTCCCGACATATCCTCCTGTAGTTTATACAACTTGTATACTTCAAACTGTATGCTAATGTATCTCCAACTGGTTTTGAGCATGTTTGCAAATGTAATTTATTTTAGAAGATTTTGTGAGCGGAAGTGAGCGTGACTTATGTAACACAGAATTTGAATGACCTTTAACCCTTGCAATCGTAGCCTTGTTACAGGAAATCTCTCGGTTAAACATTTTGAGAAAGCGCTATGATTGGAAGGGTTGTATAACATGACATTAGTCAGTCTTGATGATGGCTTTAAGCCTAGTTGTCTTCTTACTTTCACTTTAGGCGATTCAGTCATCGACTCATGACCTCTGATCTTCACCCTGACCCTCATCTCCATGGTTACAGCTTCCTTCCATGATCGTCGCATTAGCTGGACTAAGGCCTGTTTCTTTGCGTGCGCGTTCAGTATGGGCTGATAGCAGGAGGCACCTCCTGTTACCACGGAATCGTGCTTGGTGCTTTTAACTACTAAACCTTCAACAGCAGTAGGCCTAGTCGCTACAGGTCATGTGACTCGTCACATGATCACCTTGGCTCCTCCTTCTTCCTGGTCCACCTCGTCTGGAGATCGTAAATTTTCTATTTGTACTCTGAATGGTTGTCGCTGTCTTCTGTTGAAGTCACTTTTGATTAATTTTATAATAATTTACAAACACATTTTTATTATTTTAATGAATTTCTTTTGAGTGATTTTGTTTGGGTATCTCGAAATTGCAGTAAGGTCCTGTGTGCATGAAATTGTTGTGATAAGCTTGCCTTTCATTAAGGTTCTCAGTTATTCGGTAACCGTCTCATTTACACTCTGGGAGATGCTAGATTGATTCATATTGCTGTTAATTTCTCTCATCCTTTCTTTCAATCTTTCTTTGTCTTTTCTTTCTTTGTGTAATCTTTCTCTGTCTCAGCATGTTTTTGTGTTGTTTCCCCAGGGTAGTATGAAGAGATTTGGTTTGCCTGCATAACTTGATGTGGCATGATTATCACATAGATGGGAGATATTTTATAGAAAAGAGAAATAATGATTTTTGTTTTGTTTTTTAGAAAATTATTAAAACTGGTTGTGAAATGTTTTTTATTTTTCAAGTTGTCAAAATGAAAATAATGACTTCAATATTTACATATTCACTGCTGATTTTAATTTGAAAACAGAGTAAACAATTTTATTCTTATTTTTCTTCTTAAATATTTTTTTCTTCATTGAAAATGATGTCAAATGGTTCTGATGAAAAAGAAGCCAATTTGATGGCTTAGTGGAAACATTGCTTTAGCTGAATACCATCAAGATTGTAAATACACAGTGGTTGTTTTGCACACATGCATTTCTACAGAATAATGTATTGCTATATTTATTTTGCAGTTTTCCAAATTTGTTTTTGTTTACTTTTACAAATTTCTTTTGCTATGCTATTTGAATTGTTTAAATTCATGACTTTTTATTTCAATGAATTCTATTTTCAGTTATTTTAAACCAGACAACCTGTATATTGGTTAATGCAACACAGATTAATGTTTGTTTTAATAACAAAAAATGTTTTTTGCCTTGCAAATTATTTTACAGTTCCAACAAGAAATGGTAAAAAAGAAGACATTTTTAAAGTTTTTATTGTTCAACTGCCCGGGTACTTGCGTATCATCTACAGCAAATACTGAGCTTTTTGTATACCTGTAATTTTTCAGCAGAATTTATGTTTATGGCTTGGTGAGAGAACCTGTATTACTGTAACAGTATAATTAAGTTTACACACTGAATCTGGAATTAAATAGATTGTAATATTGATTTATACATTGTCATCCTGAAATAACTCAAGTACATGTTGGTTTTCTATAAAAAGTAGTGAAATGTGAACTCCCAAGTTATGCATGTATCTCTGGTTCAACAGCATACACAAGGCAACTTGTTGGTGTAGATTGTGGAAGAATACCTCTGTATTTCAGTTTGGGTATCTTGTATGATAAATATGTAGAAATCCATTTTCTGATACATTTATATCCCCTGGTTTGAAAAATATTTTACTATGGAAAATAATATTGTCAAAAAAAATGTATTAGCATAATGTTTAATTTTAAAATCTGAGGAAGAAACTTGAACTAGAAAGTAGAAAAAAGATATTTTTTTACCACAAGGAATTACAATGTTAACTTCTGTAGTTATTCTGTTTATTTTTGTCTGAATAGAGGAGCCGCGGTGGCCGAGTGGTTAAGGTGTCCTGACACTTTATCACTAGCCCTCCACCTCTGGGTTGCGAGTTCGAAACCTACGTGGGGCAGTTGTCAGGTACTGACCGTAGGCCGGTGGTTTTTCTCCGGATACTCCGGCTTTCCTCCACCTCCAAAACCTGGCACGTCCTTAAATGACCCTGGCTGTTAATAGGACGTTAATCAAAAGAAGCCAAACAACCAAACTGAATAGACATTATTTGCATATGTAACTGACATAAAATGTACAAGATTTGATTTTTTGACATGAAATATACCAATTCTGATTGATGTCATTGATAGATTTTAAATAATGATGAAACCAGAACCCAGTTTTGCCTATGTAGATGATGTGTAATGTATTCTAGGCATTAGCTTCTTACTACACTTTGTGTTGTTAAAGAGTATTAACAAAATTTACTGCTGAAAATCTTTGCCATAAATAAGCATAAGGATGGAGTTGGTTTGCCAAATTGTCTTTTAGCCAAATTGAAATTATTTCCTATATGAATTGTTTTAGCTATTGCAATTTTTTGTTTTGTCAAAATCAGGCAGATACAGTTTTTTTTTTTTTTTTACGCAGCATAGTTGACTATAACTTGATAGAAAATCCTGTTATAACTAACGATCATCTGAGCTTACTTTGATGTAAAAGTTTATGCTAGCGTGTAGTATGGCAGGCATTATTGGTGTATCATTAACAATATCACAACAGTATTGAGACATATTTCATAAAAAGTGAATACTGGATCATCCAAAGACCATCCTCGGGTGGATAAGTGTGTTGAAGGACAAGTTACTTATAGAGGACAAGGGCGAGATGTACTGATGAGCCAGTATTGGCAAAAATAGGAAAGCGGTGCTTATGGTTGTGTTTGTGAAGGAGGCGCATAAATGGTGGAATATATATATTTGTTGTCATGAAACCAAATGCAGAAAAAATGCAAATTTGTGATGGAAAGTAGGTTTGTGTGTATGTAAAAGGCTTGTATGGGTTGAGATAGTAGGCTGGATCAGTCGCTGTGTTATATATACAAACACAACAGGAACATGTCTTCTGAAAAAAAACTTTTTATATCATTTAGCTTTAAGTGTGAGCATTACCTTAAAACCCTGTATGCAGATGTGTGTAACTTAGGAGTGTGGATAGAATACCCGAGGTGAGAGAGACGATTAAAAGGTTGATACATAGAGTTTTGACATGTCACTCGAGCTTTGCATGTGACTTTCTGTCCAATGTCTTCTGCTAAATAATTAGTTTTTGTTTCAAATTCTCAAGAAGATGTGAACTTGATGTCCCAGTTAACCTGACTTCACCATTTCTGGAGATACTTTTTCGTGGAGCTGAAATTTGATTTTGAAAATCTCACATTTAATTAGTATTTAGTCCAAGTGTAGTGTGATCATGGTGCTGCTTGGAGTGTCACAAAAACTCATTACGAAACAAACTTTTCATTTTATGAAAGATGATGTGTTATTTCCAATTTGTGCAATATTTTGTATATATGAATCAATTTTTTATTGTACATACTGTACATGGTACTCTGTTTTTAATCTCTATGGTATAGATACTTTTAAATCAGTACATTTTCAGTCGGACTTAATTGATGTTAGGAAATAACACTGTTCATTGTTATTTTGTGTATAGTTTATATACTACTTTCTTTAATGTCTATAATTTTACTGAAATTTTAACTGATAGATTCAGTCATTTTTATTCAATTTCAAAAGTTGATGAACATTTGAATTTAATTCAGGGAACTGGAACTTCTATTTTGAATTATTCAGGTTTTAATGCTACCATTTTTTTTTTTTATATATATATATTTCTTTTTGTTTTTTAGGTCACCAGAGACTGAGACAAAGTCTCAAGTGACCTATTCTAATCGCCTTTTGTCCATCGTCATCCGTCGTCCGTCCGTAAACACTTTACATTTTCGACTTCTTCTCCAAAAGCCCTTAACCAAATTTAACGAAATTTGGCAGGAAGCTTCTTTGGCTAAAGGTCAACCAAAATTGTGAATTATATGGTCCCCACCCCCCAGGGGCTTGTGGGGCAGGGCTAAAAAGGGTCAAATTGACTAAAACTTCAAAAATCTTCTTCTCTACTCTCAGATATGGTGGAATCAAACACTCTTCATAGATGAAAGGGTCTTAAGGTGCTTAACCAGGGGTCTCACGTTTGCCCCTGGGGAGGGGGTAAACTTTACTATAGTTTATATTGGGAAATCACATTTTTGACTATAATTTGTTTGATTTCTATTGGAATTCATTCTAACTTTGTTAACATTATCAGCATGGGATGACAGCTTAATGGTATACACATGTTGGCCCTGACTGACACCTAGGGGCAAATATGCGGGGCCAAAAAGGATCAATTCAATTAACTTAAATATTTCAAATCTCAGGTGACCGTTAAGGCCCATGGGCCTCTTGTTTAAAAATAGTTCAGTTTATTCAGTGTGAAGAAAACCTATTGTAATAGTCCTTGTTCTACAAATTTTGGAATGATTTAGTCATTTCCACTACTTTATCCTTTTAATGTGACTTTTTCATCGATTTAGGTCCAATTTGACACAAATTTCCAGGTTGCTATTAAAGCTGCCGGGGCCAATGTAATTTTACACCGAGAAGATCAAAGAATGAAGATTTTTGGACAACTGTGGTGGTGTCATTGTGTGGAAAGTGGAAGTCATATGCTAAGCTATCATGTTGACCAAGGCATTGTCTCTGAGAACTGGTTGTGTATAAATGATATATCGTCCATAGCATAGTCCATGTGTGTATAAATGAAAAGTGTAACTGTTGCAAGAAAGTTTGATTTGTGAAAGATACAAATGCAAGGAGCATAAAGATAATGACCGGCCTAGGTTAAATTTAAATGTCAAGCTGACATAATTGAAGCATGTAACATACAATTTTAAATATCATTTGTTTGTAACAGAGTGTTCATAAGCCAGAGGATTTCTGGTGTCATGTTTTACAAGTTATGGTTCAAAGCTATCGACCGTGTCCAAGCATCACCATGGTTACTGTACTTGGTTGGTCCCCCCACCCAGATGTTTTGTACAGAATACTTGACGGTAGATGATTGTGTAAATGATATCGGTCTAGTGGGCCGAAATAAAAATGCCCAATATAAACTCTTTGTTGTGTTGGTTTATGTATTGTTGGTTCTGTCTGTACATCTGATGACAAAATGGAGATCTAACTGGAGGATCCTTGGTTCTTAGATTGATGTCCTAATTTTAATGTGGTTTTATGTACAACTAATACACAACAAAACACATTGGGTATACAGTACACTCAAACACGACTAAACAATGTTAGTATACACTCCCAACACGACTAAACAATGTTAGTGTACACTCCAACACGACTAAACAATGTTAGTATACACTCCAACACGACTAAACAATGTTAGTATACACTCATAACACGACTAAACAATGTTAGTATACACTCATAACACGACTAAACAATGTTAGTATACACTCCTAATACGACTAAACAATGTTGGTATACACTCCAACACGACTAAACAATGTTAGTATACACTCCCAACACGACTAAACAATGTTAGTATCCACTCCAACACCACTAAACAATGTTAGTATACACTCCCAACACGACTAAACAATGTTAGTGTACACTCCAACACCACTAAACAATGTTAGTATACACTCCAACACTACTAAACAATGTTAGTATACACTCCCAACACGACTTAACAATGTTAGTATCCACTCCAACACGACTAAACAATGTTAGTATACACTCCCAACACGACTAAACAATGTTAGTATACATGACAACATGACTAAACAATGTTAGTGTACACTCCCAACACCACTAAACAATGTTAGTATACACTCCCAACACGACTAAACAATGTTAGTATACATGACAACACGACTAAACAATGTTAGTATACACTCCCAACACGACTAAACAATGTTGGTATACACTCCAACACGACTAAACAATGTTAGTATACACTCCTAATACAACTAAACAATGTTGGTTTACACTCCAACACGACTATACAATGTTAGTATACACTCCCAACACGACTAAACAATGTTAGTATACACTCCCAACACGACTAAACAATGTTAGTATACACTCCCAACACGACTAAACAATGTTAGTATACACTCCCAACACGACTAAACAATGTTAGTTTACACTCCAACACGACTAAACAATGTTAGTATACATGACAACACGACTAAACAATGTTAGTATACACTCCCAACACGACTAAACAATGTTAGTGTACACTCCCAACACGACTAAACAATGTTAGTGTACACTCCAACATGACTAAACAATGTTAGTATACACTCCAACATGACTAAACAATGTTGGTATACACTCCCAACACTACTAAACAATGGTAGTATACACTCCCAACACGACTAAACAATGTTAGTATACATGACAACATGACTAAACAATGTTAGTATACACTCCAACACAACTAAACAATGTTAGTTTACACTCCCAACATGACTAAACGATGTTAGTATATACTCCAACACGACTAAACAATGGTAGTATACACTCCCAACACGACTAAACAATGTTAGTATACACTCCAACACGACTAAACAATGTTAGTATACACTCCCAACACGACTAAACAATGTTAGTATACACTCCCAACACGACTAAACAATGTTAGTATACACTCCAACACGACTTAACAATGTTAGTATACATGACAACATGACTAAACAATGTTAGTATACATGACAACATGACTAAACAATGTTAGTGTACACTCCCAACACGACTAAACAATGTTAGTATACACTCCCAACACTACTAAACAATGTTAGTATACACTCCAACACGACTAAACAATGTTAGTATACACTCCCAACACGACTAAACAATGTTAGTGTACACTCCCAACACGACTAAACAATGTTAGTATACACTCCCAACACTACTAAACAATGTTAGTATACACTCCAACACGACTAAACAATGTTAGTATACACTCCCAACACGACTAAACAATGTTAGTATACACTCCCAACACGACTAAACAATGTTAGTGTACACTCCCAACACGACTAAACAATGTTAGTATACACTCCAACACGACTAAACAATGTTAGTATACACTCCAACACGACTAAACAATGTTAGTATACACTCCCAACACGACTAAACAATGTTAGTATACACTCCCAACACTACTAAACAATGTTAGTATACACTCCAACACGACTAAACAATGTTAGTATACACTCCCAACACGACTAAACAATGTTAGTATACACTCCCAACACGACTTAACAATGTTAGTGTACACTCCCAACACGACTAAACAATGTTAGTATACACTCCAACACCACTAAACAATGTTAGTATACACTCCCAACACGACTAAACAATGTTGGTATACATGACAACATGACTAAACAATGTTAGTATACACTCCAACACGACTATACAATGTTAGTATACACTCCCAACACGACTAAACAATGTTAGTGTACACTCCCAACACCACTAAACAATGTTAGTATACACTCCAACACGACTAAACAATGTTAGTATACACTCCCAACACGACTAAACAATGTTAGTATACACTCCCAACACGACTAAACAATGTTAGTATACACTCCAACACGACTAAACAATGTTAGTATACACTCCCAACACGACTAAACAATGTTAGTATACACTCCAACACGACTAAACAATGTTAGTATACACTCCCAACACCACTAAACAATGTTAGTATACACTCATAACACGACTAAACAATGTTAGTATACATGACAACATGACTAAACAATGTTAGTATACATGACAACACGACTAAACAATGTTAGTATACACTCCAACACGACTAAACAATGTTAGTATACACTCCCAACACCACTAAACAATGTTAGTATACACTCATAACACGACTAAACAATGTTAGTATACATGACAACATGACTAAACAATGTTAGTATACATGACAACATGACTAAACAATGTTAGTATACATGACAACATGACTAAACAATGTTGGTATACATGACAACATGACTAAACAATGTTAGTATACACTCCAACACGACTAAACAATGTTGGTATACATGACAACATGACTAAACAATGTTAGTATACACTCCCAACACGACTAAACAATGTTAGTATACACTCCAACATGACTAAACAATGTTAGTATACACTCCCAACACGACTAAACAATGTTAGTATACACTCCCAACACCACTAAACAATGTTAGTATACACTCCAACATGACTAAACAATGTTAGTATACACTCCCAACACGACTAAACAATGTTAGTATACACTCCCAACACAACTAAACAATGTTAGTGTACACTCCAACACAACTAAACAATGTTAGTATACACTCCCAACACGACTAAACAATGTTAGTATACACTCCAACACGACTAAACAATGTTAGTATACACTCCAACACGACTAAACAATGTTAGTATACACTCCAACATGACTAAACAATGTTAGTATACACTCCCAACACGACTAAACAATGTTAGTTTACACTCCAACACGACTAAACAATGTTAGTATACACTCCCAACACGACTAAACAATGTTAGTATACACTCCCAACACCACTAAACAATGTTAGTATACACTCCAACACCACTAAACAATGTTAGTATACACTCCCAACACGACTAAACAATGTTAGTATACACTCCAACACCACTAAACAATGTTAGTATACACTCCAACACGACTAAACAATGTTAGTATACACTCCCAACACCACTAAACAATGTTAGTATACACTCCCAACACGACTAAACAATGTTAGTATACACTCCAACACCACTAAACAATGTTAGTATACACTCATAACACGACTAAACAATGTTAGTATACACTCCAACACGACTAAACAATGTTAGTATACACTCCAACATGACTAAACAATGTTAGTATACACTCCAACATGACTAAATGTTAGTTTACACTCCCAACACGACTAAACAATGTTAGTATACACTCCCAACACGACTAAACAATGTTAGTATACACTCCCAACACGACTAAACAATGTTAGTATACACTCCCAACACGACTAAACAATGTTAGTATACACTCATAACACGACTAAACAATGTTAGTATACACTCCAACACGACTAAACAATGTTTGTATACACTCCAACATGACTAAACAATGTTAGTATACACTCCCAACACGACTAAACAATGTTAGTATACACTCCAACACGACTAAACAATGTTAGTATACACTCCAACATGACTAAACAATGTTAGTATACATTCCAACACCACTAAACAATGTTAGTATACACTCATAACACGACTAAACAATGTTAGTATACACTCCAACACGACTAAACAATGTTAGTATACACTCCAACATGACTAAACAATGTTAGTTTACACTCCCAACACGACTAAACAATGTTAGTATACACTCCAACATGACTAAACAATGTTAGTTTACACTCCCAACATGACTAAACAATGTTAGTATACACTCATAACACGACTAAACAATGTTAGTATACACTCCAACACCACTAAACAATGTTAGTATACACTCCAACACGACTAAACAATGTTAGTATACACTCCAAACACGACTAAACAATGTTAGTATACACTCCAAACACGACTAAACAATGTTAGTATACACTCCAAACACGACTAAACAATGTTAGTATACACTCCCAACACGACTAAACAATGTTAGTATACACTCCCAACACCACTAAACAATGTTAGTATACACTCCAACACAACTAAACAATGTTAGTATACACTCCCAACACGACTAAACAATGTTAGTATACACTCCCAACACGACTAAACAATGTTAGTATACACTCCAACACGACTAAACAATGTTAGTATACACTCCCAACACTACTAAACAATGTTAGTTTACACTCCAACACGACTAAACATTGTTAGTATACATGACAACTTTATATAGACTCAACCATGACGAAACAACACCATGTAGACACTCAGACTAAACACTTTATAGACGTTTAAACAAGACTTATCAACATTATTTACACACTAAGCCATGACTAAACAACATCATGTAGACACTCCAACACAACTAAACAGCATTATAAAGACGCTCAGATACGTTTAAACAAAGTCATTTAGACACTCGGACTAAACACTTTTTAGACGCTCAAACATGACTTAACAACATAATAGACACTCAAACACGACAAAACAACATAATATACACACTCAAACATGACTAAACAACATTATAAGACACTCAAACCCGACTAAACAACATTATAATAGACACTCAAACACGACTAAACAACATTATAATAGACACTCAAACACGACTAAACAACATTATAATAGACACTCAAACACGACAAAACAACATCATAATAGACACTCAAACACGACTAAACAACATTATAATAGACACTCAAACACGACAAAACAACATCATAATAGACACTCAAACACGACTAAACAACATTATAATAGACACTCAAACACGACAAAACAACATCATAATAGACACTCAAACACGACGAAACAACATTATGTAGATGCTCAAACACGACTAAACAACATTATAATAGACACTCAAACACAACAAAACAACATTATTGTAGATGCTCAAACACGACAAAACATTATGTAGATGCTCAAACACGACTAAACAACATTATGTAGATGCTCAAACACGACAAAACAACATTATGTAGATGCTCAAACACGACTTAACAACATTATAATAGACACTCAAACACGACTAAACAACATTATGTAGATGCTCAAACACGACAAAACAACATTATAATAGACACTCAAACACGACAAAACAACATTATGTAGATGCTCAAACACGACTTGACAACATTATAATAGACACTCAAACACGACTAAACAACATTATGTAGATGCTCAAACACGACAAAACAACATTATAATAGACACTCAAACACGACAAAACAACATTATGTAGATGCTCAAACACGACTAAACAACATTATAATAGACACTCAAACACGACTAAACAACATTATGTAGATGCTCAAACACGACTAAACAACATTATAATAGACACTCAAACACGACTAAACAACATTATGTAGATGCTCAAACACGACAAAACAACATTATAATAGACACTCAAACACGACTAAACAACATTATGTAGATGCTCAAACACGACTAAACAACATTATAATAGACACTCAAACATGATTAAACAACATTATTTACACACTCAAACATGACAAAACAACATTATAATAGACACTCAAACACGACTAAACAACATAATATACACACTCAAACATGACAAAACAACATTATAATAGACACTCAAACACGACTAAACAACATTATAATAGACACTCAAACACGACAAAACAACATCATAATAGACACTCAAACACGACTAAACAACATAATATACACACTCAAACATGACAAAACAACATTATAATAGACACTCAAACATGACTAAACAACATTATGTAGATGCTCAAACATGACTAAACAACATAGACATTGCAATAGACACTCAAACATGACTAAACATTATAATAGGCACTCAAACATGACTAAACAACATACACAAAGACGACTGAACAACAATGTACAAATATATAGTGTATAGATCGATTAAAAAAAGGTGCAAACGAAATGAATGAAGAAAAGAAAGGAATCGGAATGGTTTTTGTGTTGGTAATATATAGGCCTTATAAGTTATATATAAAGGTTGGTTTCGATTATGGCCTTGGTGGGTCTGGCTATTGGCATTTATAGTACTAATCGTATATCTTATCTGTAACTTCAGACTACATTACTAAACATCATTGAAATATTTACAACGGAAATTCGAGTGTGTTACACTGCACCTTAAAGACACTTGGTCCGAACTTTATTTATCCGTTCGTTTCCTACCACAATAGAGATTTCTGGTGATGAGTGGGAATATACCATTGTTTATAGAATTGTAGGACAATCGTTATCAGAAAAAAGAAATTTCAGTATTTAAATGTTACTGTCGGAATTCGATCATGGAAATAAACTGGCTAACAAGTATGGGTTTCTCAATGCCAAATTTCATATTTTTCCATTTCATCTTGAGGTAGATTTTATACAAAACCATCCTTACTTAATTCATGATTTTATAAACCGCTTAATAAGTTGCGGAAATGTAGAAATTGCAAATCTCATCACGTTCTTAAGAGTTTATCAGTGTTTGTGATTTCGGCACATGGCCATGCAACGATGTCGGCTAATGTGCTTCAGACTGACATAAGAGACAACGGCAAGAACATATCAGACAATTCAGGGTTAATTTCATCTTAATATTTTTGTTTCATTTCATAATGGCATGTCATAAAACTACCAGAAAAGTTAAGGCCCTAATCAGGTGAGTTGTCCGTCTATCTGAAGGATTGTTGGGTTGAATACAATCAGACTTTATCCACTGTTTCCTTGAAGAAAGCGCTTGTATTTGTAGGTTTTTTTATGTCTGGTCAAAGGTCATTGTCACTGTTGTTATAAATAGACACGATATCTCGAGTTCTGTTTGGCTGATTCGCACTTAAACATTATCCAGTGCTTTATCACAGAGAGTGCTTGCTTGGGCTAGCTTTTCAGGCTTGGATGTCAAAGGTCAAGGTCAGTTACCATAAATAGACAGTATAGAACCCTTTCTGACGTGTTAGTACTCCGCTGGGAATTTACGCTGTCATCTCCCGTGTTCCGCAATATAAATCGGGAGAGGATCGCGACATAAATCAATTAGAACACATACATCTATTGACTTAATATGACATCATAATTTATATAGCCGCCATATAATATATATACGCTAGATATGATCATGATCGGTTTACAGTGTTCGACCACGGTTTAGGGATTTTGAGTAAGATATAACATCTGTGAACAACCACAATACTATAAATTAAGTATTCATATACATTCTGAAACCTTATATAATCGGGATTATCTATGTATAATGTGTTCGACCACAGACACGAAATGTATTGAAGGATGTCACTGGGTACATACTTACAAATATCCCCTAACGCCCTCACCAGTAAAAGACTATTCCATACATCGTAACGTGTGCCTGGTGGCTCGACCTAAACGAGAGGTTTGATCCGCATTTTCGCTCAATTTTTGTTCCATGTAAAATGTTTAGTAATTTCTATTTTTCCTGAATTTTCCAAGTTGCAATAAGCTTTGCATTGATGCCAATTTTTGTGTCGCCTGCAAAAATCAGGGAATATATATATATAGGTATCACTATGTCGGCGTCGGCGGCGTCGTCCGCACAGACGTTTCCGTGCGATAACTCAAGTTCCCTTGGGTTTATCAAATTCAAAATTCATGCAGATTAACCTTACAGAAATTGCTCGCATGTGATTGCTTTTCAGGTCTGAAAGTCAAAGGTCAAGGTCACTGTTACTATGAATAGCAAATTTGTTTCCTGGTGATAACTCAAGTTTCCTTGGGCTGATCAAACCCAAATTTCATGCATATCTTCCTTGCTGAAAGTGATTGATTGTGATTGATTTTCAAGGTCGAAGGTCAAGGTCACTGTAACTAAAAATGGAAAAATCGTTCCTTTTTGTCCATCAAACTCAATTAACGTACAGTTTTTCCTTACCACAAATGCTTGCATGAGATTTTTATTACTGGTTCAAAGGTCAAAGGTCAAGGCCATTATTACTATAAATAGAAAATGGTTCCATGCATTAACTCTAGTTTTCTTGGTTCGATCAAGCTCAAGCTTCTTGAAGTGCTAATTTACCGAAAGATCCTGCTTGCTTTGTATTGCTGATGTTCGAGCATATTTGAGCGATGCTTACTTTTAACATTTTTGGGGGGGGGGGGGGGGGGGGGGGGGGGTGAAATATAGATATATTTCTTCGTAATCACCCAACTTGCTGCGCAGGCAACACATTCACTTGGAATGCTTGTTTAAAGTAACTCACATTAGTAGTAATAAAATGAGAAATACTACTTTCTCGGATTAAATTCTTTTCCTTAAAAAATGCCCTTGGGTATATTAATGAAGTGAACTTGGCGATAAAGCAGTGATGATTCTCCGAAATAAGGTGATAGAATTAGAATTATTAACGTTTAAGTGATTAACCAGTATTGTTTTTCAATATGCCTTTCATAAAAATATTCCATTATAAATCACATTTCAATATGAAAATCATTCGGGCCTTTCGTCATACCTTCGTGTTTTCCCGAAGATATGAAAATCATTCGGGCCTTTCGTCATACCTTCGTGTTTTCCCGAAGATATGACGGAAACACCCAAGTGCTTTTCCGATTCGTACCACAGAACACTTCAGCAGATACATAAAACGTCACCAAGCAAGTAAATACCGATGTGTAGATGAAAACCTCACTCTAAGCGATAAAACGACATTAAAAAAAGAATTACACGGAGATTCTTGAAAACACACGAGGACAATGAATAAAACTATGTGTCCCGGAAGGCTAAGCGTCTTCTGTATGTCTACGACAGCTTTTATGTAAATCTTGGTCAAATCCACACAAATATCATGTTCTTGAAATGAGAATTTGGGTGATGAGAACGGTACCATCACATACATGAATGAAAACCTGACACGTCTAACGCCCTCACCATTGCAACAGAGAGACATGACGCCATGCGAATAATGCACTGGCCAATGACACAGGGCGACAGAATTTTTATGTCATGTGATTTAGGCGAGTTCAATTTGTTGTATTGGTGCGTATTTGTTTCGCGTTGTCGCGCTGTCATATTGGCACCCTCCCTCGCCAATACGGGAAAACGCGACAAGGCCAAAATCAGTTGTCGTTACAGATTTAAAACATACACCTAATTTTTGGTTTCAGAAATTAGAAATTGTTCTTTGTACATTTACGGTCGATATGGCCTATTTCTCACCTAGACGGTCGAAACGTAAGAGACGTAAGATTATTCCAACCAAGATCATACAGGGAGTTGTCAAGTGTTTAAGCTACCACATATATTTGCTCTGCCAATCACTGTCATTTACAACCGGACATATTTATAGAGCTTCCCGGCCCGATATTCGACAACAATAAATTGCATTTTTTTTTAAATTGTACGCCGTGTATTTGTACGGACTCTCATGTATACCGACCACCAAACACAATGCCATTTGATTAACATGATCGCGGACGTTCCTTTCGTCAGCAATATATCAGACCTTCTAATGATGGAGTTACCATGACGTATCTGATAAACTCTCTCCCGCTAATTACCAACAGCAATGTAAATTTGCATGGTTGACGTATAATATACCATTAAAACATTGTATAAAAATATACTGTTTATAGGGGGACAGGACTGTTAGGTCCTCCTGTGGGTGAGAGGACTGTTAGGTCCTCCAGTGGGTGACGGGACTGTTAGGTCCTCCAGTGGGTGACGGGACTGTCAGGTCCTCCAGTGGGTGAGGGGACTGTTAGGTCCTCCAGTGAATGACGGGACTGTTAGGTCCTCCAGTGGGTGAGGGGACTGTTAGGTCCTCCAGTGGGTGACGGGACTGTTAGGTCATCCAGTGGTGACGGGACTGTTAGATCCTCCAGTGGGTGACGGGACTGTTAGGTCCTCCAGTGGCTGACGGGACTGTTAGATCCTCCAGTGGGTGACGGGACTGTTAGGTCATCCAGTGGTGACGGGACTGTTAGGTCATCCAGTGGTGACGGGACTGTTAGATCCTCCAGTGGGTGACGGGACTGTTAGGTCCTCCAGTGGCTGACGGGACTGTTAGATCCTCCAGTGGGTGACGGGACTGTTAGGTCCTCCAGTGGGTGACGGGACTGTTAGGTCCTCCAGTGGTGACGGGACTGTTAGGTCCTCCAGTGGGTGACGGGACTGTTAGGTCCTCCAGTGGGTGACGGGACTGTTAGGTCCTCCAGTGGGTGACGGGACTGTTAGGTCCTCCAGTGGGTGACGGGACTGTTAGATCCTCCAGTGGGTGACGGGACTGTTAGGTCCTCCAGTGGGTGACGGGACTGTTAGATCCTCCAGTGGGTGACGGGACTGTTAGGTCCTTCAGTGGGTGACGGGACTGTTAGGTCCTCCAGTGGGTGACGGGACTGTTAGGTCCTCCAGTGGGTGACGGGACTGTCAGGTCCTCCAGTGGGTGACGGGACTGTTAGGTCCTCCAGTGGTGAGGGGACTGTTAGGTCCTCCAGTGGGTGACGGGACTGTTAGGTCCTCCAGTGGTGACGGGACTGTTAGGTCCTCCAGTGGGTGAGGGGACTGTTAGGTCATCCAGTGGGTGACGGGACTGTTAGGTCCTCCAGTGGTGACGGGACTGTTAGGTCATCCAGTGGTGACGGGACTGTTAGGTCCTCCAGTGGGTGACGGGACTGTTAGGTCCTCCAGTGGTGACGGGACTGTTAGGTCCTCCAGTGGGTGACGGGACTGTTAGGTCCTCCAGTGGTGACGGGACTGTTATGTCCTCCAGTGGTGACGGGACTGTTATGTCCTCCAGTGAGTGACGGGACTGTTAGGTCCTCCAGTTGGTGAGGGGACTGTTAGGTCCTCCAGTGGGTGAGGGGACTGTTAGGTCCTCCAGTGGGTGACGGGACTGTTAGGTCCTCCAGTGGTGACGGGACTGTTATGTCCTCCAGTGAGTGACGGGACTGTTATATCCTCCAGTGGGTGACGGGACTGCTAGGTCCTCTAGTGGTGACGGGACTGTTAGGTCCTCCAGTGGGTGACGGGACTGTTAGGTCCTCCAGTGGGTGACGGGACTGTTAGGTCCTCCAGTGGGTGACGGGACTGTTAGGTCCTCCAGTGGTGACGGGACTGTTAGGTCCTCCAGTGGTGACGGGACTGTTAGGTCCTCCAGTGGTGACGGGACTGTTAGGTCCTCCAGTGGTGACGGGACTGTTAGGTCCTCCAGTGGTGACGGGACTGTAAGGTCCTTTATTGGGTGACGGGACTGTTAGATCCTTTATTGGGTGACGGGACTGTTAGGTCCTTCAGTGGGTGACGGGACTGTTAGGTCCTCCAGTGGGTGAGGGGACTGTTAGGTCCTCCAGTGGTGACGGGACTGTTAGGTCCTCCAGTGGTGACGGGACTGTTAGGTCCTCCAGTCGGTGACGGGACTGTTATTTTCTAACCCGAGATAGGTAGGTTCTTCACTTGGTCACTAAAGTACCCCGCTACTACAGTGTATGTTTGCTAAGTAAGCAAATGGTACTACTAGGTGGCCATACCTACCTACCTAGGTGACCTTTGACCTTTGTTCAATGGTACCTGAAGATTAATAACGACTATAAAATAATGAAGAAAAACCTGACGGGACCTGTACTAACAACATGTTCCCTGGGCAAGAACGGGTAAGTTATTTATTTATTTATTTATTTGTTTGATAAACAAGTTGTTATTCATCAGTTTAGATCATGCTGTGCATTCTGCCTTTACATTATTAACAATATAGAGATATATAGTTCAAGTCCAAATCAAATTACCGAGAATGGAAGCGTGCACCTCATTGGTAACGTTTTACAAACAAAGTTGATTTTGCTCGTTTGCGGGCGGGGTTAACGTGGCCCTATCTAATTGATGTGAGTTCAAATTGTTTATGTTATATTAAAGATGTAATGAAGGTATAAATCTCGTGTGAATTTTTAATCATTAACTCAATGTATTTGTTATGAATACAAATGTTAACCATAGATACGTATTACGTGTCTATTTCTACTCATCGAACCTCGTTATATAGAAATCAGTGGGATAACGGGAAAAAACTTCTTGATATTCCGGGTATTTGAGGTAAATGGCACATTTTACGTAGAATTTAAGGGTAATTATTTAATATTTCTTGACTTACATTAAAACACCGTTTACTTCAGCACTCATTATTGCCATTGAATGTGCTAGGCCAAAATACAGACTCTTTAACCAAGAAGAAATCCCGACGCCATACTGTTTATTGGGACTGGATTTTTACTTCGAGTTAAGCAGGGTCTTTTAGTTATCAGAAGTTGAGATAACAAAGTTTGACTGTAGTTGTAGATTCTATATATGTTTTACACCTGTTACCCTTTTGTTTCAGGTGCGGTATCTACCATGGCTGATGTCGATGGTAGCGTGTGCCCTTACTCAAGGTAACCAATAATAATACCATGCATGACTCATTGTTTTGTTATCTTTCTTTCTTTCTTTCTTTCTTTCTTTCTTTCTTTCTTTCTTTCTTTCTTATATCGCATGTATGTCGTCATCACCGTGGTATACTCACAATAACACTGAATCTGGAACCATTTGCAATATCTCGGGGAAATGTCCAGCAATCATTGCAAATCCATCCCAAATCATCATTATTCTTAAATTGGAAAGCGAGTAGCGTGCCTCCACCGGGGGCCAAACACGCGATCCTCAGCTTGCCTGTCCTTGAGCTAATGGGTTATCTCCCCTAGCAAGGGGCGAAACACGCGATCCTCAGCTTGCATGTCCTTGAGCTAAAGAGTTATCTCCCCTAGCAAGGGGCGAAACACGCGACCCTCAGCTTGCCTGTCCTTGAGCTAAAGAGTTATCTCCCCTAGCAAGGGGCGAAACACGCGACCCTCAGCTTGCCTGTCCTTGAGCTAAATATTTATCTCCCCTAGTAAGGGGCCAAACACGCGACCTTCAGCTTGCCTGTCCTTGAGCTAAAGGGTTATCTCCCCTAGCAAGGAGCCAAACACGCGACCTTCAGCTTGCCTGTCCTTGAGCTAAAGGGTTATCTCCCCTGGCAAGAAACTAGAATGTGATACCACTAGTACACGATTTACAATTAAAACCTGGTAGTATTCGAATGGATGATGATGATGATGATGATTGTTTCTTCTCAGACGCGGCCTATTGGAACACGCATGCGCAAGAGACACTGAAGAAGATGATGGGACAGAAGCATAATACTAACGTTGCGAAGAACGTCATTCTGTTCCTTGGCGACGGATTGGGGATTTCGACCGTGACCGCGTCCCGAATCTACAAAGGACAACTTCAGGGACAAACTGGAGAGGAAAACGTAATGGCGTACGAGAAGTTCGCATACACAGGACTCATCAAGGTATTACTTCCGGTGATATTGCTTTTGATATGATTTACTCTTGCTTGTAACAAGCATTTTCATTGGCTTAAGTTTTTAAGTTATTAGCTCGTAATGTAAGGACGTACCCGTTTGTCACGTCGCTTGCGACTGGCTCATACAGCAGCATACTAATTTCTAAGAGTCCATCAATAAAAGTACATTTTCACAAGAACTGTTGACAGGAGATTAAACTATAAAGATTAGATTGAATATACATTTTATGTCAAGGAGGTAAAAACGTAATACAGGTAAAACTAATATATCTTTATCCATATTTAAAACTAAATGATCAGGAGAAGTTTGTTTTTTTTCCAAAATTCCAATTCAAGTTGTTACATGTGTATCAGTGTAATTATCAATGACATTCTATATAATTAAAGACTAAGAACTACGCTACTGTTCTCTTGACACGTTTCTTTCCTACTTTCCTACTCCAAGGCCTACTAATCTTCCGTTCCGTCGTTTTCTTCCTGCTTCGCTCCCTCGTTGAATTCCTTCTGTTTTCCTTTCACACGTTTTAAGTCAGATAAGAGGAAGATGAAAGATTTATGGCTACTTTGGTTTTCCTTTCTCGAGCAGAAAAAAAATGAGAGAATAGAATATCTCCAGGTATCATACGAAGATGCGTCTATCATGCTTCAACATGGCATTGAAAGTACATAATGCGATATAAGAAAAAGGCAAAGAGTACATATTTCATTAGATTTTGGATGTGGGTCAACCATCAACGTTACCCAGCTGACCAACTGGCGTCCAGAATGTTGACAAGACTGCAACAACACTTTTGAAATCCCAAGAAAACAATCGAAAAGAGAACGAAAAATGGAAGGAGGCACCATATTGGCTGAAGTCAGTCAGGCGCTTTAGTACAAGCAAAACATTTCAAGGATATTGAATTCCATACCATACCTCGCTACGTACAGACGGAATAATGGTCTTCACCAAAATTTCATATTTTAGTGTTTGGATAGTTACATACGGTATCCAAATTCATGGCAATTTTACCGTGGCATGTAGGGAAATGGCAAACTTAAAGCCAAGTTTTGGTTAGTGTTTATTGAACTTCCGTTATGCAGTACCAAACACACATTTATCTTCCAGACGTACAACACAGACCAGCAGGTTCCTGACTCAGCGGGTACAGGAACGGCCTTTCTCTGTGGGGTGAAGGCCAAGGCTGGCACACTGGGACTTGATGATATAGCCGAATATAGCAATTGTACGTCACAACACGGAGCGGAAGTGACGTCGATTCTAAACTGGAGTAAAAAGGAAGGTACTTGTATTTCTTCACATGGGAATAATATATATCTTTGCTTAATCAGACTTCAGTTTCATCAACGCTCCTTAACTTAATGAAATTTATTACTTAAAATTTCCATGATGAAAGCATCAGTGGCTTTAAATTCTTCAAATTCTCTAATACTTTCATGTTGGATTTTAGTTGAGCTAAAGAATATTTATGAAAACGGTCGGGACCTGTCTTTATATTCAAAGGACAAAGGAGTGAGTTTTTAAAAAATGATTTTGTTCCTCGTGAAATCGTAGTATAATTCGATACACTACACAATTACTTACATACACAGGTAAATCTACAGGAATCGTTACCACCACGCGCGTGACGCACGCGACACCTGCAGCAGCATATGCACATGCGGCTGCTCGAGGGTGGGAAGGGGACACAGAACTGGGTACTGAGGAAGTCGAGGGCGGATGTCGAGAGAGATATTGCCTACCAGCTGGTTATGAACAATAGCGACGTCAACGTATGTTTTAGTATACCGAATATTGTACCTTCATGTAAAAAATCTTCTTCAATGTTTTGCATTAAGTCTACTGATATTTTCTTCGTTGTCAAAAATGATTTGTCACGTGGTATTTATGAATCTGTCTCCTAACAACAATAATTCAACAACATATGATGGTATAGACTATTCAATTAGTAGAAAGCTATCAACACGATTTAAAGTCAGTTTCAAAACACGGGCAATTGTATAATTTTGGCATTTAAAGAAGTGATAATGTTTGTCTTCGGATTATATTTTATGGTGGAATGTTAATATCATTGATATGACCAGGATTAAACACGTGCTTTCCCCAACAGGTGATCCTAGGAGGCGGGAGGCGATACTTCCTGTCAGAAAACAAAACAGATCCCGAGCTGAACGCGACAAGTCGGTATCAGAGGGCAGATATCGATCTCGTAGATGTAAGTGCATCAGCCGTCACTTATGTTAACGTAACGCAGTGTCCATTGACGTAACGCAGTGTCCAATGACGTAATGTAGTGTCTAATGACGTAATGATATCATTGGAAACCATCATATTTCCTTGTGCTATATGAAGCTAGATGTTTTTGATATTTGTTTGCGGTACCGTTGTTATCCTACATGGTTGTCATTATGGGGGCGTGTCATAACATGGTTGTGACATAGATGTGAATGACGGAAGCCGTCCATGTAGTAACGACGTCTTACCCTTCCGGAACACCTGGTCATCTTACTTGTCCAATGGTCTCCTTGTGGACCTAATTTTATTTCATGTGTTGTTCTTGTTTTCTTCTGTTGTGTCTCCTGGGCAACCGTCATCATGTGACTCTGGCTGATCTGGGGATTCTGAACCCCGCACAAACAACTAAACAAGTCCTTGAAGTTGGTCTGAAAATGATATTTCTTTTTTGTGTGTTTATTTTTATAATAAAAGTACTACTATAGGATAAAGGCCGTAGTATCAAGACAGACCGAGGACTTCACAACGGTGAACCAGTAAATATTTGGAGGTGGTTGTAACATTATCATAAAGGCGTGCGTGTGTATGTTGGTGGTTTGTATATTAGGATCTATACTTCTCTCCACACTACTCTTTATATACAAATGCCTTTTGGCTGGACAGATAATCCTCGAAAATCTTAACAAACTTGTAAACTGATTTTATTGTTTTGATTTTTATATGCCATTTTGAAATCTCTAAAACTGCTTTTGATAAAAGTGTAAAACTGGGGCACTTACATTAGATGATATAACGGCGCGTTTTCAGACATGTATGTGACCTTTGATCCGTGTCTGTTGCATACAACGTTATATGTTTCAGGAGTGGACAAAGGACAAAATAGACCGGAATAGCAGTCACCGTTACGTATGGAACAATGAACAGTTTAGTGCCGTAGATCCGGAAAAAACGGACCATCTACTTGGTCAGTGTGTCTTAATATGGTGACTCGAGTAGTTTATTAAAGGGGGCTGGGGCCTGCTTAATAACTGAACCTGAACCCGGAGTAAAGGGTTTGGTTTGGATAATTGTGTGTAACGTCCTCTCTAGCCTATGGTCATTTTGTAAGGGTGGCCTCCCCTGTGTGAGAGTTGTATGGGTGTATGTAATGAGTTCGTGTGATCTAGGGGGCTGCAGTAAGCGTAGAACTTACGCCGACTACATAGTGTTACCTCACTGAAACATACTCGGTCACATTATACTGACAACGGACGAACCAGTCGTTTCACTCTCTAAATGCTGAACGCTAAGGAGGAGTAGCGACTTGTTACGTTTTTAAAGACTGGTATGTCTCGGTCAGGGGACAGGACCAAAGCCTGCCTCACAGGGGCGAATGACCAACCAAAGGCCAAAAGGTGAGGCGGTGTCAACGAAGGGAGACATTAGGAAGAAGAAAGTTGTTAAGTACGGGAACAGGCGCGAACCGGAAGTAAGTGGGAGAAAAGTCTGAAATCGTTCACCATGCTTCCGCTTGGCCTTCAAGAGAATTCACTGAAATAGAAGCAGAAGTAGATGACAAAATACTGCACTGCTTCTTGTTATTTGCTGAGTTACTAAGTAGCTGACTAAATTATGATTGTGTTTACTTATTTATCTTTTATTTCAGGCCTGTTTGAATCTTCACATATGCAATATGAGCATGCGCGAAACACGGGACCGGACGGAGAACCGTCTCTGGCGGAAATGACGCAAAAAGCCATACACTTGCTAGACAACAATCCGTTGGGGTTCTTTTTATTGGTCGAAGGTTGGTTTGTTTTGTGATTTAGCAAAAGTTATGTTCTTCTGTTGGTAGAAACACGCGTCAGGGCGTCTTAATTATGTCTGATTGGTAGAAGAAAGGCCTCTGTTTTACTTGTACTTTGTGAATGGCGAGAGCCACAAATGTCAGATTCTTTATTATGGACAGAATGTATGCTTGTATTTCATTGGTTGATAACATGTTTCTTTTTGATGGTCCTACTAAGAACCTAATATAGATAAGATACTTACTCCGTTGTGATCAGTTATATGTTTTTTTTTGTATTGAATTAAATGATGGCTTGTGACTGTCAGACAATACGCTTTTCTCCAATGTTTTGTCTTCCTATTGATTGACAAGATATTGACAAGTGAATTAGCTTTTTTCCGACTGGATTTGTAAAATACAGGGTTCTCATTTATAGTTGGTTGGGTGTATGTTTCTGCTCGATTGGTACATGTATTTGTTCTGATTTGTTGACAGTGTTTTAAAATCGAGGTGTTTATACATTAACATCAATGTTTATGAAATTATGATTTCACCGAAGGAGTAACTATAGAGATTGTGACATCAGGTGAATTCGTTTGACCTTTGAATTCAATGTATAGTAGCAACAGACCTTACGTCATGCTGCATACGAAAGAAACTCAAGCTAAATACCAAGGGCAGTCACTGACTCGTCCAGTGTTAAGCAATACGTACTGACTGGTTTACTTGGTTGATATCTATGTCCACTCTTTTAGGAGGAAGAATAGACCACGCCCATCACGGAACATACGGTGCACGTGCGTTGCATGAGACCGTTGCTTTCGAGGAGGCGATACAGATGGCGCTGAATCTGACCAATAAGGAGGAGACATTGCTGGTCGTCACGGCCGACCACTCGCACGTGTTTATGATGAGCGGATACCCCAGCCGTGGCAACAGTATCCTTGGTAACGTATTGTTTACGCAGAATTACTGTATTGGAAAATATCGCTGAAAACGTGGAAATCGCCACATGGGAAAGTGAAGATCTAGCATTATGAAACAATAAAGAACCGGGTGATCAACAATTCTACCTTGTTATTCCAGGTTTGGTAAATGATGACATCAGTGATGACGACATGCCATACACTACACTAGTGTATGGTAACGGACCCGTGGGGCGAGAAAATCTCACCGACGTGAACACAGGTACTTAGTGTGTACTCGTAGATCTCGCAGGACAGGGGACTTTTCTTTTGTGTAGAGTCTTTAAAAAGGATATTTTATGAGGGTTGGAAAATTTTATTTAAGACTATAAAGCATTATATTTCCAACTCTTACATATGTACCACAGTTGGTTAATAGCAGCTCAGTGACCAAAATCATTCGGGTTTGACTAGACCACAGACAATCAAGTAAGTTGGAGTAACATTTGCTATCATTGTCCTCATATTTGGACTGTTTTGTGTTTCAGCCGACTTCAACTTCCGACAGGGAAGTGCTGTCCTCCTGTCCTCAGAGACGCATGCGGGAGAGGATGTTCCGGTTTACGCTAATGGACCAATGGCACACCTGCTTACCGGAACGCATGAACAAAGCTACATCCCGCATGTGATGGCATATGCCTCGTGCGTCGGAATCAACAAAGAACATTGCAAAGAAGCTCCTCGTGAGACACCAACTTCGGGGAGTAGAGGAATATGTCCAGAGACAGTGGTGTTAGCACACATGTGTTCAGTTTTGTTGCTTGTTTTGCGCATAATGTTTAACTGAAAAATTGCCATACCAGTAAATATTTACAATCCGCTTGAAGCTTAGAAATGCAATTGGTCAGTGTCATTTTAACGCACCACCGAGTCAGAAGAATGTAATTCGAAACAAACATTTTAATGATGTTATGTTGGTTCAGGAAAGCATTGCAACAGCATCGTCTGAATCCAAGGGTTGCGTTGTCTCTATCCAAGATGTTAAGTGTACTGTATAAATAAATATTCAACAGAGAGTGGTGTCAACTTTCCTAATGTTAGTTTAGCTAAAAAATATCATGTCCCTGTGATATCGTCTACAAAGAGAAACACGACCCCTGAAATGTCGAGGATGGACTTTAACAGTATACCAAAATAATTCAAAACGTTTGTAAAACTAATAAATGTTTTATTTAAAAAGGAAACATACCCGGCAAAAGGCGTTTTTGCATGATATATTTCGACCTAGTCAGAAATGACGTTGTTGAGTCAATGTAGCCCGAATAGAACTAGGGAAAATATACCGTCGTAATACACCACAAATGATTTAACATTTCAGATGTATTTCAAAATGTTTGTTTTCCAATAAATTAACATATTTAATGCCAAAGGGACTCATTCCCGTGTTCAGTAGAGACATATGTAGTAGATATAACAACCAAATGACGTCATGAAGCGAGGAACAAGAATAAACAACTTTTCAAAACCTTTTCCACAAATATGTATAACTTTACCGACCATCTCTTTAATGTTTCTGTCTAAATGTATTCCTAACTACATGTATGTAAAAACAAAAGAGCAATGGGAACTCGCATGCACAATAAAGATCCATTAAGTACTTTCTGGGAGATAGTGGTAACAAACGTCATTATCTGTCAAAATTAAATGGTCACGTGGCAATGTGAACAGCCCACAATCTGATAATGGTGTGTTAAATATAGAAAAATAAAACAAAAGCAACCGGTCCTTTGTAATGAATATGCATCCCTGGGTAAACCAAGTTGTCGTTTACCTTGGTACCACGTTAGTCTAGTTTTTTTATGAAATCAACTTAAGCGTATTATTTATTTCATGAGATTTCGTATATGATATATCTAACAGCTTTTAACGGGTATCTTGTATATCATATTTATTACACACAAAATTGGTGTGATATCTCGTAGTATCGTACATATATTCCTTTATAAGATTATTATGAAGAACGAGACTTGAGTTTGAAACAATTGATTCTCCACATCTGGCAGCCACCGAGCAAAGGATTTATGGAGGGTCTACTTTTGGCACAAGGCCGATGCACGCGGAGACATGACAAGGTGTTACGGTAACTTGCTCACATACTTGAGAAGGAAAGGAAGAAAGGAGGCGGAGCAAAGAAGGTACCAACATTCATCTGATTCCAAAGAGAGGTACAGACACCATCGGGAACGACAAGAAATACCAACCTAGGGATTATTGGAGGTTCAGAAGACTGGGAGATGCGAGTGTATCTTGTCGGTAAGAAATTAATTTCCCAAGAGATCGTGGAGACAACACTCAACCAGACATAGTGTTGTTATCACCCAGCAAGAAAAAAACCTGGTGATGGTAGAACTGACTGTCATGGGAGACGAGGGGTGAATCAGTACAGGAAAGGAAGAAGTACAAGTATGCAGAGCTGACAGAGGAGTGTGGCAGAAAAGGATGGCATGCGTGGATATTTCCGTTGGAAGGAGGCTGCAGAGGATTCCCGGCCCAAACATGCTAGAGAATGCTTCGAGCCCTCAGCATCATAGGAGGTGTAAGGAAAACTACAGTCAGAAAGTTGTGGCTCACTGTTTACTGGGAAAATACTAGTTTGGTCACATTTTGGAAAATTATTCGTTTAGCGTTGAATGAAAGCAAAAAGTGTTTCTTTCTGGTGAAACCATGTCTCTGTCAGAATGGTAATAAAATCTTTAATCAATAATACACAGACGAATGTGGTTAATGATGTCCTATAAACACCAGTTGGGGACGACATCCACACCTATACCCACAACCACAGGGGCTTGGAACGATTTTATAAATGATAGTTCATATATATATGTATTATAGTCAAGTCCCTGTGCCATAATTCATATATATATATTGACTATCGTTTATAAAGTCGTGCCAAGCCCCTGTGCCCACAACAGACTGATGCAAACAAGCTTCATGTTATGTAGAGAGGCTCTGGAACAAGGGAAATAACTCGTATACAGTTAAACAGCCATATCGGTTATCACGTCTCTCCCGACAGTAAATTACTCGAAGACATGTCGTTTCTTTTTTGTTGTTAATTGTCGTAACTGAGTCTCGGAAGATTAATATTTAAAAAGAAACAAATCTCATCATATAACTAGTTCATAAACACCTTGAACAGTGCCAGTTAATTAGTCCAGTCAGTTTACTCAAAATAAAGCCCAAAGTGGGACATAATTGCAACAGATTTCTTTAATTGTTTTTTTTTTTTTTTTTTTTAATGTTTGGTACCTACATTATAACAGGGGGAAAAGTCTACCAAAATCGATCTATGGGAAAATCAAGTAAATAAGAGAAATCACGGTTTAAACCTTCCTTAAATTGTAATGTCTACCTTTTGTGTAAAGATGGATATAGAAAATTAACAGCATAACTTAAATACAGCACAGATTGGCCATTTGTTTAGCTGGGTGTTGGATTGAAAAACGATTGAACTATCAATATGGCTTAAAATCATTTATAACTTGACGATAATGACCATTTTTGTCTTTTTAAATGTGTGAAATAGCGTTAAGTAATCTCATAAGAAAAACGATATATATATTTACCTCTAAAATTCATGTATGGCATTTTAATTCGAGAGGATCTACAGACACGAATTCAAATCCCTCGTGACTATTTCTATAAAAATGACAAGAATGAGTGACGTCCATTTTGAATCTACCGTAATCCTTAGTTGGTTTACAGACATCGCCGTTAAAGAAATAATAGAATAGCAAATTAGGTATTGGCAATAATAACGGAAAAATATATGTTTGATCAAACCAAGAGATATTAAACCTGAATTCCCATTACCCATCAGGACCATGCTATTGTGGTAATTCATGCCAAAACATTCGGCAATCATCAGATAAAAAACAAAACATTTATAAATCAATTTTGTTGTTCAAAATGATGAAGTTAAATTTTTTTTTGGGGTGGGGGGGTGGGGTTGGGTTTAGTCAAGTTAACACGAGCATGGGTATTGATCATTCTGACTTCTTTCATGATTTCAAGATATCTTAAGTAAGAAAGTAAGAAAAATATGCACAGAACTGGCTTCATCAGCTTTAATAGCCTTTCATGAATATTATTCAAATACAAGTTGCATAAATTGGGAAATCATTCGATATGGACTTTGAAACAGTTCCAAATCAGCCCAACAGGACAACTTGCAAGGTTGATAAGTTTCATTACATGAAAGCAAGACCTCTTATTTGAGAAAATTAAATACTAGTACGTGTGACATATTGCAATGTGTTGAGTCTGTTCATTCTCAGTTATTATTGATATCAATTGTCATTTTGCTTTTCTTCCGTCTTAAAAAGCAAATATGTGCAACATTTGAATGCTCTTTAGCAATATTCATAGGGCAATCACTATTGACCCCCCCCCTAATCTGTATTATACACGCACTAGTATTGCAATGCAGTCATTACAGAGTATTATGCAAGAATTTTAATATTACACTTCAAATTTGGTCTAGTAAGCAAATGCTTATTTTCTTGACCCCGATTACGGCGGGGAAAAAAAATAAAACACAGGTTCGTTTTGGTAGATTTTTTTTCTGTTATAACATCAATTGTGTCCCGGTTTAACCCTTAATTGACTGGACTATAGAGGATGAAATCCGAGACCTCACAATGTACCAAACCCCAAGGAAACTTAGGATTCTGCGTACGGTGTTTCATTACAATTTGGTAGGTTAAAATCAGAGACTTTCATATGGTTAGGGACCTCAATTAATCCCAGTGGTGTCTCTAGAAATTCTAGACAGCAGGGTGCTGTTGGGTAGAGTTTTGTCGCCAAAACATATCGTGATATATTATCTCTCCGTTCCAATGTGCAACGTCACCACAGGTTCCAAGTCCCTGTGACTGGCACGGGTTTATTAATATAGACTTTCACAAGGATATGTTATTCTGTTAGTCTGTATAGTTAGATATTTTGCAATAAATTATCTAGGAGTCTAGACTATGTGTAGATACTAAAACACATACTCGAATTAGATCGGCCTATTTAAAAATAATTCCACATACCCTAATTACACAATCTCCGCATGCATCTGCTGTCGCTACGGGTGGGCGAATCACAAAAGGCGCGAGATGCTGTTACGTCACGTGCCAATTCACGCATGCTGATAAGATAAAGAAAATCAATATGGCAGCTCACCTATGTTGAATGGCCGTGCGTTAAAACCCTTGATTGACCCCGAAACGCACTAGTGTGCCGATCAAACCGAATCAGTGGAGCTGAACAGTAGATAAGGCATGAACCGACGCCATTATAACGGTAAGTCTCCTTGTCGAAATTCCTTTACAATTTTAACGCGTGTTTTGATAGATTTTCAGTCGCGAGATGTTGATGATGTTGGGTTTGGTTCTGTGTGTGTTGTCGTTATAGAGCTGAAAAGAGCTCGCCTACTAAAAGCCACAATGGCTGCGATTACATGCTTGGCTAGCTATGACCTGGCAGGTCAGCCATTCGCTCTGTGGTTCAGACCGTCTCGTGACAGAATAATGTAGTATTTCAGATGTATTCTTACGAATATTACACATGGTGTGTGTTTATGAAAAGCTCGTTTTGTTTTTGAGAATATATGGCGTACATATGTCTGTGTTTGAGCCGTGTAAACACGGTTGTGTGGTGTTTACACCGACACGGATAGGGGCTTTCTTCGTCACTGAACACCAAAGTAGGCGTTGGTTCACTGCATCAGATGCTGGGCAGTTTGGCTGTGTGGACCCTGGTCATTTTGCCGATTTTTTATTTTGTTGATAAGTAATACAACGTGATGTACCTAATATGCAATAAATAGATTAAAACTGTACATGTTATGTATGTATTAACTATTATAGAAGGAGACAAGTGTTTGTGGTGATCAATATTAACCTAAATTCAATATGATGTATTCATGAAAAAATAAACAATTTGTATGCAATAATTTAAAACTTATACATGTATATATAGGGGGAAGCTACAGATAATGGATAAGATGTAAACAACCTATTAAAGTGCAGTGATTTACCTATTGCTATGACAATGTATGATATAGCCTTCATGATATGGTATTATTTTAATAGTGCCTTCAGGTCTGTAATATTATAACACAGGGAAATGGTGTTTGGAGATGTTTAGATACAGAGTTGTATTAGGAGGTAAACTAATGCCTCTACTCTAACCTTTTTTATATTAAATTTTCTCATTTTAAAAAATTAAGTTGCCTCCCTTTACTTGTCATGACGAGATACTAAGGATCCTTGGTATTTTAAAAATCTAAACAAATTTGCAACATTAAAAAAATCTTAATGTAAATATCCATACAGAATTGTGTTATAATCAGGATTTTCCCTTTGCACTGGGTATTTTGTAAATGTGGAAACTCTCAATTGCAAGTCTGAATTAAATGGCTGAAGCATGGACCTTAGTTTCAATTTCTTTATGGTTGAAATGCAAACTCAGAATTTTATACCTCTACATAAAAAACAAACTCTGAATTTGATGCCTCTACATAAAAAAACAATATAAAGAGAGGAATACAATACTAATAAATACATATAATGTTGTAAATTTTGTTGATGACCTTACTGTATTATTTAATGTCCTATTAACAGCTGATCGTTTAAGGATAGCCTATATATATGTATGTTTTGAGAGGGTGAGATATGTTTGTGTTTGCCCCCTTGTATTATATAATAATGAAACTGGTTCATCCGTTGCCAGTAAATGTTTCATAATAATTACAATTATATATTCCTGACAGCGACACAGATTAAACTTTCTGATACCCAAAACGGGGTGCTCGGAACCAAGTGAAGGAATCTACCAACAACCAACCAATAGCATGAAACTTATATTGACTTTATAGTGCTTCCTCACTGAAGCATACTATTAAAGACATCCAGCAGGGCACCTCACCCAGTCACATTATACTGACAATGGATGAACCAGTCGTTCACTCCCAAAATGCTGAGTGTTAATCAGGAGAAGCAACTATTCAACTACTTTTTGTAGAGACTAATATGTCAAGACCAGGTACAGAGCCCAAAGCCTTACAGGAGTAAATGGTCAACTACAGGCCAAAAGTGAGGCAGTGTCAAGGGAGAATAATTATAGAGAATATAGTTGTTTAGATAGAAAAGATTCAAAATCAGTTACCTCTTATAACTAGTGCTGTAATGATACATCGATACGTATCGATATATGTTCGTTTTGTGCCGCAATACGATACATCGATACAGTCATCCCTGTATCGTAATATCGCCGGCATGGGTGCGGGTCCTTGTAACACATTTGATACAGCGAATCGAGCGCGCCGAAGCGCACCGTCAGTAAAACGCTTGTAACCGGATTGTATGAAGTCGCCAATGCAGAGCGCCTTGATGATTGCGAATAAATATGGACAATGGCTAACGCTGACAGCCATGTGTAATTCCGTTTAACTTTATCTCTCTATCTATATCTATATCTTAGTACTAAACCTCCTCCGACTTGTAAATCAAAGATATTCGTTGACTTGAAACAAGTCAAGGGTCCACGGCACATGGAACTTACCTATCGAAGTAGAGTATTCAGTATTGCCGTATTCACAGAATGGGAGGCGCGGAGTTAACGTATTCCTGGAACACAATAACTTGAATTCGCATTAAATCGGCATCACCCTCATTTGACAATTTTACACCACCAGCAAGACAAGTATTGAAAACCGAAAACCGTGGACAGGTTTAACACAAATAAAGCCGAAAACCACTATGTTTAAAAGCTGATAGCAAACATGCTACATGATGTATCGATAACTAGTTTATAATAAATGATCTGCGCCATTTTCGGCAGTGGAAATGAATGTTTCCGTGAGTTGTAACTTGTTGCACGTTGTTAACCCAAGGTATAACATTCAGTCGACAATGTTTCAGTGACAAGACTCGAGAGTCCTGTTTATATTTGACATTTATTTAGATCTGTTTAATTCTACTGTTTTTGTTAAAAATGTGTTCAATGAGTGTCATTAAAACTTCAGATTGAACGTTAAATATTGTTTGATTTGTTTCAATTTATGACAATTTCACGTATACGCAATACGTATCGTATCGTGATGTCTGTATCGCAATACGTATCGTATCGTGACATTGTTGCCGATACACAGCACTACTTATAACATGCAAAGTCCCTACTAGCAGGGAAGTATTGCAAGTGTAACGGCTGTTATATAAATTAATTAGTATTTATAACTTATCATGTTGAGCTTAATTACTAAATTTGTTTTTTTGTAGCATTGCATATTGGATGTTACCATATGCTGACAAAGAATAAATGATATATATCGGTAATCATAAAGGCTTCAGATTTTTTTAATGTTTAATTTTAAAGGATGGTAATTGCACTCATAATGAAATATTGGAAAAGCATCAAATTTCACACAGGAAGATATTTTGCCTCCAGATGTCTTTTTCTACTTCCATAGACTTTATTGGACAGTAGTAATGATATTCAGCTTGACCAGGAATTACTTTCTATAGCAAGCTTTTAAGTGATGTTATAATATTGAAAGCAAGGCTACTATGTAACATTGGTTTAGGTGAAAATTTGATGCCAGTACTGGGCAAGATTCCAGTAGCTGGGATGTGAGCCTTCATTTTCATTTCAACAGTTTAATGTTTAATTTAGTTAAATGATAGAATGATTTGATTTTCATTCATTAAGACCTCATTGAGATGAAAACAGCATTTATTTCATAGTGCATGAGTAAGAAAGTGATAAAATAAAAAAAACATAGGTAGGTTGCAATGATGTACTGTAGAACAGTAGCTAGTCCTGTCAGTCCAATATTCTGTGCGTTCTGACAGCTTATTGTAACACTGTAAAAGGAATCATTGTTGTGGTTACCCACAACACACCACTTAATGATGTTCAGTTACCATAGTAACAGGTATTAAGTATTAACATAGCAACATGTATTTTATTAATTGTCATTGGAAATATGATATCAGGTGGTAAGTATTGCTAACACACACATACTGGTGATGCGAGTGTAAATATTATGTCCATGTATATATATGCAGTAAATATCGGATAAACTTTACCCAATAGATTAGAAAGTTAGTATGATAATGTCAAGCAAAAATGTTTTTTGTTTTGGCTCGTAAATGTCAGATTTAGTGGATTTTGACATTTTTGTGTTGCTTACAAAAGCACTGAACATGATATATAGGGATTATTTTGGATGAAGACTACTTACAAGGAAATATTTCTGGAAGAATGATTTTCATAAAACCTACAAATTTTAAAAATTGACGGTTGGTTAATCATTCATATTCAATTTTTACTTGAATTTGAAATTAAATATGTTAATTTTTTTAGCACCAACAATATAGTTTCAGTAACTTTTATAAAAGATCGATTTTCATATGGATTAATAATATACTTAACTTGCAATCTGAGCAAGGACCCCAGTTTATGGCTTGGCAAAATTCCCCAAAGGGACCAAAGTGAGCTTATGTTGTGGTGCGGCTTCTGTTGCCGTCAACGTTTTCTTTTAATAAAATAACTTCTTCTCCAAAGCTGCTTATGCCTAGGGTCAATATATTTGGCCAGTACTTATATATATATGCTGTGATGGAGGGCTTCTATGTTTGTTTAAATGAATGACCTTTACTACCTACTTGAAAGGTCACAAAGGTCAAATGTCTTTAAACAACTTCTCAATAACCAAAAGATATGATGGATTTTGTACTGAGGTATATTCCAGTCACTGCACAGAGCAACTTCCCAAAACCGATCCTTTTAATCTCAAAACCAATCACCTCTGGATACTGATTGAAATGACGATGTACCAAATTGATCCTTCTTTATTTATGCACCGGGTTCAATCGTAATGCTGGTGCTTACACCTGGGCGTCGATGAGACTTACACCTGGGCGTCGATGAGTCTTACACCGGGCAATTCCTATAGAAGATGAACACAGAGGAAGAGTTGAAAACATGGTTGTGGTATTTTTTTCTGCTGAAAATGCAGTCCTTCAAGGAAAATAACCAGATCAGGGGAAAAAATGATACATTAGCTATAATTTGCAAGGATAATTGACATGAAAAACACTTTTCAATATTTGCTAAGTCCCCCAAATTGGGGGCGGGTATATGACTAAAGATGTCCCAATCAACGAATTATGTAACATGTACAGCAAAAATCCCCAATCGAAATGACTATGGAGATCCAAGTTTATCAATCTTATATATTTTGACATTATGAAGTCTTGCTGGATTGATTAATTGGTACTAGTAAAATAGGAATTTTGAGAAATTTCTGTGTTTTACGCCTTTGGCACTGAAGACGCTTTTGAACTTATAACACCTGGGTGCCGGATTTTGCTGATTATCACTTTTTTTTTATGAAGGTTTTATGTATTTTGATGATTTTCCTTATGAAGAGGGTCAACTTCTTTTAATATACCCAATATTTGAATGGCAACACATATACTTATGCGTCATTATTGGTTTTTTTCCATATATCTCATGAAACCAGGTGAGCGATACAGGCCCTCTGGGCCTGATGTTTTCATGAATTCTGTATTCTATGTACTATCAACTTCCATGATATTAACACTGCTACAAAGTGTCATCCGATCAATATTATCCCTAGATATTGACTGGTCAAAATGGATCACTTCTCTAAAAGGAACCCTCTCTTAACTGACCAAACATTTGTGTACCGAGTGTGATCGGTTTAGCGAAGTTCCATGTTATGTTATACAAAGAATGTATATATACATTGTATTGCTGTACAAAATCAGACTATATAGGCTCGAGATTCACATTAAGCCTGTGTTATAGAGATTCAGGATAGACATTCTATATTTTTTCAGATGTGATTGTATTTGCATTGTAATCCTTGCCACAAGTCTCTGTACATACCAACAACAAGGGTTTAATCACGTAGGCACATTATTTGCACTTGGCTGCCATTGCTCTGAGCTGTTTTACATCAAGCGGTGTCACTCATGCAGAAACACATCATTCTGGCTGGCATCAGTGGCTGGAGCGAAGATTTGGTTGGCTTGGCAACTGGTACCAGCTGTCATACAAATGTTATCATGGTGGAAAAAGTGAGAAGAAAATGCTGTGGAGAACTGCTAATGCTGGCAAGCAGGATATTCATTTCTAGTCAAGGGAGAAATCCGGCTGTCCGCAACTAAACCGTTCATTTTCCAGTTATTGACCTAGTATCTCATACTCAAACTCTGTATATAGACATGTATATAATTCTGAACTTTCACAATGTTATTTTGAAATTTGGAGAGAATTTTCTCTGACACCTGTAGACAGTTCCTAATATTTCAATACTTATTATGTATTTTGATTTGCATAAAGAGCGTTCAGCAGTTACTAATAACATTTAGGGAAAATATATTCTTCAGTGGTGAGTTTGACTGTATAACAAATTATTTTAATCAGATTTATAGATGTGACTGCTTTAATCCCATGTGGACTTATTTATTGCTGTTTGTAATATTTGGAAATTGTAAATAAATATTTGCCTGAAAATGGATTTGTTTGGTCTCTGGTAACATATGTTGATTGTATGGGATCAATCATGCAGGTATATGATTTGAAAAAGAATGAAAGTATGAATATTAGTAAAGTGACATCCTGATTGTATCAATAACCAATGATGTGTGAGCTGCACACATGGTCAAACTTGTCCTAGAGGTCACATGTATATAACTGAAACCTGTCTGTAAATGTGGATTTTAACATTTATAACAAACCTGTCTATAAAGGTCACCTATTTATAGCAAAAACCTCTCTATAAAGGTTACCTGTACATAAAACCTGTCTATAAATGTCACCGTTATGTATAAACTTGCCTATAAAAGGCACCACTGTAAAACAGAAAACTATCTATAGAGGTCACCTATATGTAACAGACATGTTTATAAAGGCCACCTGTATATAAGAAAAACCTGTCTATAAAGGTCACCTATAATATTTACAACAAAAACTGTCTTTAAGGCTACCTGTATGTAATAAACATGTCTAAAATAACCTTTATATATAGCAAATACCTGTTTATAAAGGCCACCTGCATATAGGAAAAACCTGTCTATAAAGGTCACCTATAATGTTTACAACAAAAAATGTCTATAAGGCCACCTGCATATAACAAACATGTCTAAAAAACAACCTTTATCTAACAAACATTTGTCTATAAAGGCCACTTGTATGTAAAGAGCCTGTCCTAAAATTTCATAAACCCTGCTTATAATGACCACTTGTAAGTTTATGTAACAAAAACCTGTCTATAAAGGCCACCTTTATAGAACAAAAGCCTGTATATGAAAGGACACACTTTGTAGGATCCAATGCAACATCATTCATTGTTTATTAACCTCTGTGTAAAGGTCACCTTCCTATAAAGACCACTTATTTCTGCTCCTTTTAATGATGTGATCAGAATTCATTGTTCTTCTTTTGCTTTTGGCCTTTGTCTGAGAGTCTTAAGTGTCAGGAAGGCCTTGGGAACTGTCCCCGGTAAGGAAAGTTTTAGGTTCTGTCACCTCAGTGCTTTTTTCACTGGTATGGGATGGGGCCTCTTTGTCTCATTTTGTGAAGAAAATTGATCAATTGGGAAAGATTTTTTTTCATGAGGAAAATGCAAATTTTAGGAACTTGGCTTTTAATATGAAATAATTTCAATTGGGACCTGTACATGTGAGAAAGGCTTTGCATCAGGTCCCTGTGAGGAAGGCTTTGTGTCAGGTCCCTGTGAGGAAGGCTTTGGGTCCAGAACCCTGTGAGGAAGGCTATGGATCTTGACCCTTGTGAGGAAGGCTTTGGGTCCAGATCCATTTAGGAAGGCTATGGGTCCAGGTCCCTGTGTGGAAAGCTGTTGGTCCAGGTCCCTTTGAGAAAGGCTTTGGGTCCAGGTCCCTGTGAGGATGGCTATTGGTCCAGGTCCCTGTGAGGATGGCTATTGGTCCAGGTCCCTGTGAGGATGGCTATTGGTCCAGGTCCCTGTGAGGAAGGCTATTGGTCCAGGTCCCTGTGAGGAATGCTTTGGGTCCAGGTATATTTAGGAAGGCTTTGGGTCAGGTCCCTTTGAGGAAGGCTATGAGTCCAGGTCCATGTGAGGAATGCTTTGGGTTCAGGTCCCTGTTAGAAGGCTTTGGGTCCAGGTCCCTGTGAGGAAAGCTATTGGTCACGGTCCCTGTGAGGAAGGCTTTGGGTCCAGGTATATTTAGGAAGGCTTTGCGTCAGGGCCCTTTGAGGAAGGCTATGAGTCCAGGTCCCTGTGAGGAACGCTTTGGGTCCAGGTCCCTGTTAGAAGGCTTTGGGTCCAGGTCCCTGTGAGGAAGGCTATTGGTCACGGTCCCTGTGAGGAAGGCTATTGGTCCAGGATCCTGTGAGGAAGGCTTTGGGTCCGGGTCCATTTAGGAAGGCTTTGCGTCAGGTCCCTTTGAGGACAGGCTATGAGTCCAGGTCCCTGTGAGGAAGGCTTTGGGTCCAGGTCCCTGTGAGGAAGGCTATTGGTCACGGTCCCTGTGAGGAAGGCTATTGGTCCAGGATCCTGTGAGGAAGGCTTTGGGTCCGGGTCCATTTAGGAAGGCTTTGCGTCAGGTCCCTTTGAGGAAGGCTTTGGGTCCAGGTCCCTGTGAGGAAGGCTTTGGGTTCAGGTCCCTGTGAGGAAGGCTTTGGGTCCCGGTCCCTTTGAGGAAGGCTTTGGGTCCAGGTCCCTTTGAGGAAGGCTATTGGTCAAGGTCCCTGTGAGGAACGCTTTGGGTCCAGGTCCCTTTGAGGAAGGCTTTGGGTCCAGGTCCCTGTGAGGAAGGCTTTGGGCCCAGGTCCCTGTGAGGAAGGCTTTGCGTCAGGTCCCTTTGAGGAAGGCATTTGGCCAAGGTTCCTGTGAGGAAGGCTTTGCGTCAGGTCCCTGTGAGGAAGGCTTTGTGTCAGGTCCCTGTGACAGGGGTAAAAATTAACTTTTTTCTGCACTTGTCCCTTTGGACAAGTAACATTTATATTCACTTGTCGAATGGAATTATCACTTGTCCCACTTGAACATTTTCAATTAAGTTTAATGATGTTTTTTCAATGTCTGTGTCATGCAGTAAAACGATAACATTGCAATGACAACTATATTACTGATATTTATTTACGTAATGAAGAAGAAAAAAAATGCTACTGACTGCCTATTTTCGATTTACAGAAACTAAAGTAGTAGAATAGAAAAAAACTGACTAAAACATGAACATAATTGTAGAAATGCAATAGTGCATAAATATCTGAAATACTATTTATGCTAAATCTTGCAATAAATAGCGAGCCTGATAGTATCAGCATATGTCGCCACTTTAGTCCTTCAAATTCACTTTCAATTTCCTTGTACGCTTTTATTCATATTCCCTTTTTTTCCAATATGCATATTCAATTCAAAGACACCAATGGGGTTGATTGAATATTTTCGAAAAACATGGACAGTTTAGTTATCATATGTATAAGGTGAAATCTTGTGAATGTTGATTTTAGAATATAAATAAACAACACGAAGACAATATTTGTCACTTGTCCCATCGGACAAGTGTTTTGATACATTCACTTGTCCAACAGCAATTTAGTCTGGTAGCGGACAAGCCTTAATGTCGACCCCTGCACTGTGAGGAAGGCTTTGCGTCAGGTTCCTGTGAGGAAGGCCATGGGTCCAGGTCCCGGTGAGGAAGGCCATGGGTCCAGGTCCCTGTGAGGAAGGCCATGGGTCCAGGTCCCGGTGAGGAAGGCCATGGGTCCAGGTCCCGGTGAGGAAGGCCATGGGTCCAGGTCCCTGTGAGGAAGGCCATGGGTCCAGGTCCCTGTTGGAAGGCTATGAGTCCAGGTCCCTTTGAGGAAGGATATGGGCTAAGGTTCCTGTTAGAAGGCTTTGCATCATGGCCCTGTGAGGAAGGCTTTTGGTCCCAGGTCCCTGTGTGGAAGGCTTTGGGTCCAGGTCCCTGTGTGGAAGGCTATAAGTCTGTCCTCAGGGCTTGACATATGATGTTCCATGTTTGTCGTTATGGAATGGAGATGCACAAGAGAACTTTTCCCATTTATGTACATGTGAACTTTGACATGTCACTGAAATGGCACTCTGAATCTGCCTCTAAGTCCCTTATAAGTTTTAAGATGCACCATCTATATTGATCTTACTGTGTTAATTGGACATAATAACAAATAACCAACAAGCATGACCAAACATATATAACACAGAAAGAAACTTCTTAAGTTTGTATCCCATAAAATTGATTTAGATTCAAAATAGTTATCCGAGGTAAAGGTATATAAGAAATGGATCTACAGAATATATTTTATTCAAAAGTAGAATATATAACCAAAACAGAAAAAATCAATGCTATTTGATAATTCATAGCAAATCCGATATGATCCAATGGGGCATGAAAAAAAAATATCTCGACACTTGATTCAAAGTACACTCCCTCCTTCCCAACAGGTGATAATTGATGTTCAGTAAGCACATAATTACATGAAAAATGTATGCATATGGTTTTGAATGGTACTTTGATAAATGTGGTACCTGCCTGGCTCCCGACTACAATGTACCCAGGGATGACACACTGATAGTTGCTAAGCTATGTCTGTAAATAATATATAAGGTAGTAATTATCTTTCTGCTTAATACAGGATTTGCTTTCAAATCCCTCACACCATAAAATGCCTGATGAAATGGATTGTCTTACTATAAAATATAAATGTATTGTTTTCTCTTATCGGTGGTCATGTACTTTAAATCAAGAGAACCATGAACCAAAGCGGATGTAAATAGTTAAAAAAGAGTTATGGGCCTTTGATCTATGTCACCTTTAAGGATAATTTTTACATTCAAGTTTCTCTTTGAAGCTGCAACATGACTATTAAAAAAAAAGAACACTGTTCACACAGAAATCTGTAAGTTAAACATAGCTATATAGTCATTTATTTCAACTGAAAGTTATCAAGCCAGTACTTGATGAAATTATTTAGACTAGAAGATACAGAGAAAACTAATTTTAGATTGTGTATTTAAAAGAGAAATGTCATCATTTTCATTTTCTCACAAAATATGATCTAGATGGGAACATTTTTTCTATGATTAAATCATTCTTATTGTAAATGGTAAGCACTTCATAATTAATTAACAGGTTAGATGTTGAATAAATTCAAAACATTCTTGGTTGAAGGTTGTTGGTGACACCATCTAGATGTTGTAACCATGACTTTGATGGTAGTCCTAGCTATCATACTCTTCAATTACCAGAACTATGTATGTCACACTCAGTAACAAATGTGTTTGTATCCTATTGGGCAGGTTTCTGTTTATATTGGTCAATTTTTATTGTAAGTGGCATTGATTAGCCTATATATGCCATCACTCCGTTCTGTTTTTTTTATGGTATTATTTGTCTGTGGCAGTATGTGCTGTAAGTCTACCACTTAGTGTTTACCGTTGGGTTAACTTTCTACCCTTGCTGTATTTCATGCTACGCTGTCTGACTTCAGGTCATAATATTTTTTTCACAGAAGTCGACGGTACACCTCAGCCACGCTTGTCTTGATGAATTATAGATTTGAACTGGAAACTGTGGCAATCTTCCCATTCCAACAGGGAGACGTGTGGAAAATTTGGCACAATAAATAACATTCGTCACCTGCAAATGTGTGCACTTGCTGTGGAGATGCTAAACGTTTTCGCCGCATGCTTGCACATGCATTGTGCACCCAGTTGTGGTATTAAAAATTTACCACACTCGTGAGTTTCATATGACTACTGTTAAGTTATGGTAGAAAATGTCTTCTTGTATTAATGTTTTGCTCATTGACTTCAAAGTTCTTTTTACTGTCATCAAATTCATTTGGCTGATGCAGTGTTGTGGCTTTTATATGCTGATGGTATAATGTTAGAAATGTTGTTTAAATGACTGAATCTATGTGCTTACCTTTATCTGCCTTGATGAATGAAATTGATAAAAAAGTATGTTATTGGTGAATTAAGGAATAGTATTGTAAATTTGAGGCCATGTAACAGCACAAACAAATCTTGTTATTTATAATTTAGGTTTATGTCAGTTGAACGGATATAAATGATCAAGGTTACAGTTTTTGGCCCCTGTTATCTGGTAGTTACATCTTTTCAAGGTCATGACCTTGATGAAAATTATGTTTGTATTGATTATTTTGACCCACTTCAATGTCAAACTGCTCATAAGCAAAAGAATCACAAGGGGCTTAAAACATTGGTTCAATATAGTTATACCAATAGTGTGATATATCGCTTGGTGTAACATTTTATGTTCAATAAAATGAAAGGAGTGATTACCATGTAAATATCATAGGACATTTTAGCTTTAAACTGGGTGGTGTCATTTATGAATGAAGTTTATGAAATTATCCATATGCTTTTGAATGGTTTTGAGACTTTGTTAATTATCGATTTTGTAAATATTTTTTAGCCCGCCCAGCATCATCAGATCAGATCTCCCTATTCAAATCGCCCTGCGTCCCTGGTCAGTGGGTCCTCTGTCTGTCTGTAAACCATCCTTGTTATCGCGGTTTCTTGAAAAATTCTGGAGGGATATTCCTCAAACTTCATGTGTAGGGTCCCCTTGGTCCGTAGTTGTGCCAATGCAATTTAGATTTTTGATCAGAAAAACAAAATGGCGGACAGACGGCCATCTTGAACTTTGAGAATTGAAAATTGTTATCACTATTTCTTGAAAAGTACTGGAGGGATGTTTCTCAAACTTTATATGTAGGTTCCACTTCTTCATGTTATCAGATTATTAAGAGGAAAAAAAGAAGGAAGGTAAAAGTAGAGAGAAGGCCAGTCTGACATACAATCAATGGAGATCATTCAATAGTGCACCTGGGTGCCAAGATCCCTCTTGGATCTTATTTTATTTGGACTATGGCTTACAGTAGGTACCCCAAACCCATGCTTGAGACCATGCACTTCCTGTTGACTGCATATTAAACTCACAAAAAATAAACAAGCTAAATATAATGTCTTCTTTTTTTTGCATAATGAAGCAGATTTAGTTGTATTCAAACTTTAGAAATCACATAATCAAAGTCATTTGGAGAAAGGTGAAGGACAAATTTAGTGTACTTTAACTTGTAAACAATTTATTATGACATAATGAAATTAAATTGTTTCGGATTAAAAATTGTGAGATCACATACAGTTTGGGATAAACATGCTTTGGAGATGCTAAACATTTTCTTCGCATGATTGCATATATGCATTATGCACCCAGTTAAGGTATTTAAAAATTACCACTCAAGAGTTTCATATGACATTTTACATTTAAGTAAAATAAAGGAGTGTTACATTGATATCAAGACCTTATGAAGGATACATGATATGATGCTTGATATTTTTGGGTGTAACTAGGGTAAAGTGGAACATTTTTCATTTTCAAATTCAGTAGTGCGTCAAAATATGAACAATGACACAACAAAATAGCTGCACAAGTTTGATTTTGCCCTCCACATATTAACTTAAAAACCTGTCAAAATTGAAGTTTTCTGAGTTACGTAATACAAAGTATCTCAAATTTGTTTTTATTTCATATGATATTATCAAAGCTCACAAAAATAAAAATTTAAGATGCGTTTCAGAAAATTCCAATGTAATGAAAACTTATTTTAAAGATCCTATACATGTTAAAGCAAACACTTTATTCCAAAGTTTTGTGGCTAGTGCATGTATGAATAACAGATTAAGAAGTATTTGAATTTCTAGCTATAGAAATCCTCATGCATATAGTTTTTCTCCTTTTCATCAGTCGTCATGCATACCTGCTCATGTATTGAAGCACTCACTTCCTTGTTACGGTCAATGGGTAGTTTGATAGAGTGTGTGTTTGATTGGTTACATTAGCTTCATTTTATGTTCATGTAGCATGAAGCTGAACAGAGAATTCTTGCTTGAGAGATGGACCAAGTTATCGCCCAAATTTAAAAACATTGCAACATTCTTTAGGTATACATGTTTATTTCAAATACATTCAGATATTTTCAAAACTTATTATTGAATATTAAAAAATGGAAATTACAACAAAATCATCACACATATTTGGCTAATATGGAGCCATGCACAGAACTACAAAATGTACAAAACAAAAGCCCACTCTTAGCTCACTGGTATGTTCAAGGTTGCAGAGATCAAATTGATAAGAATGCTGAAATGATTTCTTGTGAGATGCTTGTATTGACAAAGTTTGAAAAAAAAAAATTGACTTTGATCAATGTCATAAAAGTTTGAATCATAGTAAGAGCCATTGCTTGTCTGGATCCTGTATAGGCTTCTCACCCACGGCTTTAATACTGAATGGTATGGAAGGGTTTCCCACTATGAAAGAAGTGAAGAAGAAGTGAAATTTGTCAAGATGTTGGAATGTCTTCTGAGGAGTTCAAATATCATAAGGCTTCAGTATTTTAGCCAGTTGTTTGCTGGTATGGATCCAGAGTTACAAAGATTGGCAAAAAAAGATGTAATTTAGAACTTTCCAATATTTTTGAATGAAACAGCTTTTACCTATTGTCAAATTTGGTAACTTAATTAAATAGGACTTATCCTGGTACTTTTACTGTAAGTTTTAAGTTTGATTTTGATTATGCACTCAGATGTACATGTATTTAAACTTCAAGACTGGTAAATTTTTGTGTTTTATAGTGATTCATAATATCACGAAGAAAAACAGTTTTACTGCTGAAATCCTTAACACATTTGAAAATTGAAAAGAAAATGAAATATATATCATATATACGATGGTCGATAGCGGCCGTACATATAATACACCTAGTTATACATAAATATGTACTAAATGATATGTTTCATTATGTACATTTAAAACTTTCAAAAAGAAAATATGTACATAATGAATTATGTACAAATAATACTTTCAAAAAAAAAAATGTACATAATGAATTATGTACAAATAATACTTTCAAAAAGAAAATATGTACATAATGAATTATGTACAAATAATACTTTCAAAAAGAAAATATGTACAGAATTGATTACGTACATAAAACAATCCTGAAAGAATGCATGGAATGTACCGGAGCATGGTCGGCCATCGTAGATAATTGTGTCATACTATATTACATTGTATTGTTGTGTAATGTCTTCTCTTTCTTATGTGTTGAAAAACACAATGAAATAAAAGAATCTGAATATGATTTAAGCGCTGGTTTGTCAACTGAGTGTTGTCTTACACAGCAGGTGATATAATCCCCGACACCCTCGTGGTAAAATCCACCGGAAGTTAGTTGATATGGGGTTTGACGAATTCCAATGAAAAAACGTTATCAACCGATCAACGCAGCTTGTTATTTGTTGCTGCATTAATGAAATGTAGCAATGTTCATCTACAAAAAGAGTATTGCGATTTGATAAACAGATGTGTTTCGTTACGTACGAAAAGTTCAGTTGTCCTAGCTTTAATGACATACACATAAGAAAGGCACAACAATTTTTTTGAAATATTCTCCCCAAGTTTTTTTCTTCTCTACCTTCGATAAAATACTCCTGTTTTTTCTCTTAATTAAATATGTATCTATTATGAATATACTTCAGCACCTCATTGGTCTTTGATCCCTTTTTACAACTACGTACATAACTCATTCTGTACACTTTTTATTCTGTACATATTTTCTTTTTGAAAGTTTTAAATGTACATACTGAAACTTGTCATTTAGTACATATTTATGTATAACTAGATGAATTATATGTATGGCCGCTATCGGCCATCGTACATATAAAATTATATGGCAATCTGTGATGAAAAAATAATGTACTTTTGATAAGCCTTTAACTAAATTTTGAAATCCTTAATATATATGTATAATAAAATAATCATGTATATATAGAGGATATCTAACAGTGTCTTCAGTAATACCAAATATATTTCACGAGTGGGGCTAATATTTTGATATTTTTCACGAGTGCGCAGCACGAGTGAAAAATATCAAAATATTAGCCACACGAGTGAAATATATTTGGTATTACTGAAGACACTGTTAGATATTCTGTTTATTACATTTTTTATCAACGAAAAACCTACCCCGTATGCTAACTAGGCCTACAGCGAAAGTTTGCATACAAAAAAAGTTGTTCCCACTGTCCAGGTGCTGACATATATGTCGGGCTTTCTGATTGGTCAATTATTTTGGTATTTTCTAATCATTAATTTGATTGGTCAAATCAGCAAAAGTGATATTTTTCACTAGTGAAAAATATCACTTTTATAGAATGAATAATTTTTGATATTTCACTGGTAAAAATGTAATAAATGTAAATCCTTTATGTAATAGGCAATTACTTTGAATCTCACTTTCACTCGAGAATATTATTTGATGGAGCACAGCATCTATAAAGGCATAGAGGCACCGAGATGAGTCAAAATCACTGGATTGTATCACAATTTACTGAAATGCTTCCATGCATGTCCAGACCCAAACTAACTTGTCACATCTGATATATCAGAGATGTTGGAGTGCTAATCATGCTTGATGAAACCGATATAAAGGTTTCTAAATAAACAAATTAAAAAGTAGCATGGAAAGAAAGAACATGCAGTTATATCAAAAGTGGAAGCCATTCCATGTGTATTTAGTTCATGTGTATTCAACCGTGACATACTTAAGTCTGGGAATGCAGACTGAATTGAACTCACAGCCATTTGAGCTTTGGCTTGGTATATTGGTGTCCATTTGTCTGGATGTCAGATCTCTCCTGTCAAATTTCCTTAATATACCAACATCAGTAATTAGGTTGATGACAACATGGTGATGATGTAAGTATATGGCTGTCATGGAGATTACGTGATGCTATGGTTGCCATGGTGACTATCTTATGTTTATATAATGGTTGTCATGGTGACTGTAAGATGTATATTTATTTGCCATGCATAGGGACTACATGGTGTATGTATGGTTGCCATAAGGACTTTATGGCGTATACATGGATGATATGATGACTTTGGTGTATTTATGGTTGCCATGGTGACTATGTTATGTGTTTATGTTTGCCATGGTGACTTCCTGATGTATATAAAGTTCCCATGCATGGTGACTACATGGTGTATGTATGGTTGCCATGATGAAAATATGGTGTATGTATGTTGCCATGGTGACTACATGGTGTATGTTGCCATGGTGACTACATGGTGTATGTATTTTGATACATTGAGTATTGTTTATGTAGACAAGACTGTTCGATCCTTCGGTAAGATCCATTAAAGTAAGCCCTATGTGACCCAGTGGAAATCACATGAACGTGGGAAGGTGATGCATGTAGCTTCTGAAATGATTTGCTGTGGTAAAATTAGTTCGTTTTCAAGTCACTGAAACATTGATGACACTTTTGGGGCCCAGAGAAAACATATGCGTAAATTAAATTTGGTCATACTTGCCAAGCAGAGTAACTGCACCTGGGAACTGTTCAACTCACTGTAATGTGAGACGTTGTTCACATAATTTAGGATTTGCAGTTTTGTTTTTGAAGACTTTGAAATATTCTGATTATAGCATTATAATGCTAGCTGATAATACACTATAATCAAGAGAAAAAATAGCACCAGCATCAACAGGGAATTGAGAGTTATTTGTTAGACTTGTTCTTTTAATAATATCTGTCTGGAAACTTTTCACAGAAATACAAAAAATAAGTTTTATTGAATATTGAATCACCCAGTCTCCCCATCAAAATATTTTCCAGTCTTATGCCTTTTCTGGCCTTTAAAATTGAAGATGAGTAAAAATTGTTCCTGGTATAAAGGTATGGTTTTCAGTATATTTATCGCCTTTCCATGAAGTCAGGAAGGGGATATAAATTGTGTTTCGTATGTCTGGCCTGTGATCTGTTCGTGTATCATTTCCTTTACCTTTTGTCAGGGCTCCTAATTTTGGTAAATTATGAGAATACCTGAACAATTTTGTATTCCTGGATGTCAAGGACAAGGACAAGGTCACTGTTAATGCTACTGTTTATCTCATGCAGCCCAGGACAGATTCAGTTCATATTCACAATTGGTCACACCATAACATCACACCCACAATTGGTCACATCATAACATGGCACCCACAATTGGTCACATCATTACATCAGTCACATTTAGTCACACCATAACATCATACCTGCAATTGGTCACACCATAACATCAAAGCCGAAATTGGTCACATCATAACATCACACCCACTATTGGTCACAGCATAACACCATAACATTACACCCACAATTGGTCACAGCATGACACCATAACATCACGCCCACAATTGGTCACAGCATAACACCATAACATTACACCCACAATTGGTCACATAACATTACACCCACAATTGGTCACATCATAACACCATAACATGGCACCCACAATTGGTCACATCATAACATTACACCCACAATTGGTCACATAACATTACACCCACAATTGGTCACAGCATAACACCATAACATTACACCCACAATTGGTCACACGTCACCAGCCAATCAAAATACAGGATTCCTGATAGTAGATAGAGAAGACTTCGTCTCGGCTATTTTGATTCTTAAATGATTTAAAATAAATTTGAACCACGTGTTTCAGCTACATGGATCCAGAAAAGTTTCTGTATATATAAAATTTAAACAGCGCTGAAAATCGGAAACGGCCTGAACCGTGAGCGTACCGTGATGCGAGATCAAATTACTGTGAACCGAACCGTGCCATTTATACTGTGATATACCGTACCACCGTTGCAGCACTATTATGATGTGAACAATTGTGGGTGTGATGTTATTATGTGACCAATTGTGGGTGTAATGTTATGATGTGACTAAATATGACTGATGTAATGATGTGACCAATTGTGGGTGTGATGTTATGATGTGACCAATTGTGGGTGTGATGTTATGATGTGACCAATTGTGGGTGTGATGTTATGATGTGACCAATTGTGGGTGTAATGTTATGATGTGACTAAATATGACTGATGTAATGATGTGACCAATTGTGGGTGCCATGTTATGATGTGACCAATTGTGGGTGTAATGTTATGATGTGACCAATTGTGGGTGTGATGTTATGGTGTTATGCTGTGACCAATTGTGGGTGTGATGTTATGGTGTTATGATGTGACCAATTGTGGGTGTAATGTTATGGTGTTATGCTGTGACCAATTGTGGGTGTAATGTTATGAACTTAAAAGTTAAAAGCTATTTCATGAACCCCTAGACAGATTAGTTCATATATATTTACTCCATGACATGGCACTCTAATGTCCTGTGCTTTAGATTTGTTTCCATGTGCCTCAATATCTAGTAAGCATCTCCAGTGTTATTCAGTGAAGTAACTGTCAGCTACTACAAGGAGACATGCCCCAACAAGAGTGATGAACCCAGCAATCTTAATAGAGTAGATATCATATTATCAAAACAACAAACAATATATCATAGCCCAGATATCATATTATCAAAACAACAAACAATATATCATAGCCCAGATATCATATTATCAAAACAACAAACAATATATCATAGCCCAGATATCATATTATCAAAACAACAAACAATATCTCATAGCCCAGATATCATATTATCAAAACAACAAACAATATCTCATAGCCCAGATATCATATTATCAAAACATTGTTATTAGCCCACCATCATCAGATGGTGGGCTATTCAAATCGCCCTGCGTCCGTGGTCCGTGGTCCGTCCGTCCCTCCGTCCGTCCGTCCGTCCGTCCCTCCGTCCGTAAACAATTCTTGTTATCGCTAATCCTCAGAAAGTGCTGAAGGGATCTTTCTCAAATTTCATATGTAGGTTCCCCTTGGTGCCTAGTTATGCATATTGCATTTTGAGACACATCGGAAAACAACATGGCTGACAGGCAGCCATCTTGGATTTTGACAATTGAAGTTTGTTATCGCTATTTCTCAGAAAGTACTGAAGGGATCTTTCTCAAATTTCATATGTAGGTTCCCCTTGGTGCCTAGTTATGCATATTGCATTTTGAGACAAATCAGAAAACAACATGGCCGACAGGCAGCCATCTTGGATTTTGACAATTGAAGTTTGTTATTGCTATTTCTCAGAAAATAATGAAGGGATCTTTCTCAAATTTCATATGTAGGTTCCTCTTGGTGCCTAGTTATGCATATTGCATTTTGAGACCAATCAAAAAACAACATGGCCGACAGGCAGCCATCTTGGATTTTGACAATTGAAGTTTGTTATCGCTATTTCTGAGAAAGTACTGAAGGGATCTCTCTCAAATTTCATATTTAGGTTCCACTTGGTGCCTAGTTATGCATATTGCATTTTGAGACCAATCAAAAAACAACATGGCCGACAGGCAGCCATCTTGGATTTTGACAATTGAAGTTTGTTATCGCTATTTCTGAGAAAGTACTGAAGGGATCTCTCTCAAATTTCATATTTAGGTTCCACTTGGTGCCTAGTTATGCATATTGTATTTTGAAACCAATCGGAAAACAACATGGCCGACAGGCAGCCATCTTGGATTTTGACAATTGAAGATTGTTATCGCTATTTCTCAGAAAGTACTGAAGGGATCTTTCTCAAATTTCATATGTAGGTTCCCCTTGGTGCCTAGTTATGCATATTGCATTTTGAGACCAATCAGAAAACAACATGGCCGACAGGCAGCCATCTTGGATTTTGACAATTGAAGTTTGTTATCGCTATTTCTCAGAAAGTACTGAAGGGATCTCTCTCAAATTTCATATGTAGGTTCCCCTTGGTGCCTAGTTATGCATATTGCATTTTGAGACCAATCGGAAAACAACATGGCCGACAGGCAGCCATCTTTGATTTTGACAATTGAAGTTTGTTATCGCTATTTCTCAGAAAGTACTGAAGGGATCTTTCTCAAATTTCATATGTAGGTTCCTCTTGGTGCCTTGTTATGCATATTGCATTTTGAGACCAATCGGAAAACAACCTGGCCGACAGGCAGCCATCTTGGATTTTGACAATTGAAGTTTGTTATCGCTATTTCTCAGAAAGTAACGAAGGGATCTTTCTCAAATTTCATACATACGTTCCCCTCAGTGCCTTGATATGCATACTGCATTTTAAGACCAATCAGAAAACAACATGGCTGACAGGTAGCCATCTTGGATATTGACAATTGAAGTTTGTTATCGCTATTTCTCAGAAAGTACTGAAGGGATCTTTCTCAAATTTCATATGTAGGTTCCCCTTGGTGCCTAGCATTTTGGGACCGATCGGAAAACAACATGGCTGACAGGCAGCCATCTTGGATTTTGACCATTGAAGTTTGTTATCGCTATTTCTGAGAAAGTACTAACAGGATCTTTCTCAAATTTCATATGTAGGTTCCCCTTGGTGCCTAGTTATGCATATTGCGTTTTGAGACCAATCAGAAAACAACATGGCTGACAGGCAGCCATCTTGGATTTTGACAATTTAAGTTTGTTATCACTATTTCTGAGAAAGTACTGAAGGGATCTTTCTCAAATTTCATAAGTAGGTTCCCCTTGGTCCCTTGTATTGTATTTTTGGACCAGTCTGTCCTGAAAACAACCTGGCAAACAAACAGCCATTATCGTTAAATCTCAAATTTCTTATATAGCTTGGATTCCCTTGTTTGAAAAGTACTGGAGGGATGTCTCAATTTGCACAGATTAGTAAAATGAAGGGAAAAGTAGAGAAAAGATCAATCCGACATGGAACCTATGAAGATCATTCAATGGTGGGCGCCAAGATCCCTCTGGGATCTCTTGTTAGCCCACCATCATGAGATGGTGGGCTATTCAAATCGCCCTGCGTCCGTGGTCCGTCGTCCGTCCGTCCGTCCGTCCCTCCGTCCCTCCGTCCGTCCCTCCGTCCGTCCGTAAACAATTCTTGTTATCGCTAATCCTCAGAAAGTACTGAAGGGATCTTTCTCAAATTTCATATGTAGGTTCCCCTTGGTGCCTAGTTATGCATATTGCATTTTGAGACCAATCGGAAAACAACATGGCCGACAGGCAGCCATCTTGGATTTTGACAATTGAAGTTTGTTATCGCTATTTCTCAGAAAGTACTGAAGGGATCTTTCTCAAATTTCATATGTAGGTTCCCCTTGGTGCCTTGTTATGCATATTGCATTTTGAGACAAATCGGAAAACAACATGGCCGACAGGCAGCCATCTTTGATTTTGACAATTGAAGTTTGTTATCGCTATTTTTCAGAAAGTAATGAAGGGATCTTTCTCAAATTTCATATGTAGGTTCCTCTTGGTGCTTAGTTATGCATATTGCATTTTGAGACCAATCAGAAAACAACATGGCCGACAGGCAGCCATCTTGGATTTTGACAATTGAAGTTTGTTATCGCTATTTCTCAGAAAGTACTGAAGGGATCTCTCTCAAATTTCATATTTAGGTTCCACATGGTACCTAGTTATGCATATTGCATTTTGAGACCAATCAGAAAACAACATGGCCGACAGGCAGCCATCTTGGATTTTGACAATTGAAGTTTGTTATCGCTATTTCTCAGAAAGCACTGAAGGGATCTTTCTCAAATTTCATATGTAGGTTCCACTTGGTGCCTAGTTATGCATGTTGCATTTTGAGACCAATCGGAAAACAACATGGCCGACAGGCAGCCATCTTGGATTTTGACAATTGAAGTTTGTTATCTCTATTTCTCAGAAAGTGCTGAAGGGATCTTTCTCAAATTTCATATGTAGGTTCCTCTTGGTGCCTTGTTATGCATATTGCATTTTGAGACCAATCGGAAAACAACATAGCCGACAGGCAGCCATCTTGGATTTTGACAATTAGGTTTGTTATCGCTATTTCTCAGAAAGTGATGAAGGGATCTTTCTCAAATTTCATACGTAGGTTCCTCTTGTTGCCTAGTTATGCATATTGCATTTTGAGACCAATCGGAAAACAACCTGGCCGACAGGCAGCCATCTTGGATTTGGACAATTGAAGTTTGTTATCGCTATTTCTCAGAAAGTAATGAAGGGATCTTTCTCAAATTTCATATGTAGGTTCCCTTTGGTGCCTAGTTATGCATATTGCATTTTGAAACTAATCAGAAAACAACATGGCCGACAGGCAGCCATCTTGGATTTTGACAATTGAAGTTTGTTATCGCTATTTCTCAGAAAGCACTGAAGGGATCTTTCTCAAATTTCATATGTATGTTCCCCTCAGTGCCTAGTTTTGCATATTGGGACCAATCCAAAAACAACATGGTCGACAGACAGCCATTATCGCTAAATCTTAAATTTTATATATAGCTTCCCCTTGTTTGAAAAGTACTAGCTATAGAGGGCTGTTTCTGAATTTACACAGATAAGTAAGACTTAGAAGAAGGGAAAAGTAGAGAAAAGATCAATCTGACATGGAACCTATGAAGATCATTCAATGGTGGGCGCCAAGATCCCTCTGGGATCTCTTGTTTTAAAGTGTTGATCTGTATTTAATCCGATATCATTGATATCACTGCATATATAGAAGTTTTATTAAAAATCATATCTATTGTAAATGCTTTGGTTTCAATGAGTTTTTCGTTTTATAATGAAAATGAAATAATTCGGAGACCAGATTTGTCAGGTGTGAAGACAATTCCTTGAGAAGGATATATACATCGAAATTAAGACAAGATATCAACTGAAATAATTTTCCATGAGATTTCAAGTTTGGGGGGGATGAGATTTGAACAGGAATTCTAGGTTGTTCACCACCGACATGGAGGATAGTTTGATGACTTGTACCACTTGCATCGACTAACTTATTGGGAAGCCATTGATTGCCAGCATCACTGTTTTCACTTGATCAGGTCCATGAATTTCTTGATTGAGAAAGTCTTTGTTCTTGGATTCATGCACGACTAGAATCAGGTTTACCCTTGCCATCTCCACTGGCTGTGAAATGTCATAGGACTCCTGATATCGCGCTTGATGGCGTGCACTAATAGCCAATACGAGTAGAGCGGTATGCTGCATAACGTTTCTAGTCATTAACAAGCCTGCAATTCACACTCGGTTGGGTCACTCCTGGATAACGATCAGGCAAGCAAAAATAGTCAAGTTCACCCTCCGCACATCGGCGGCTCGCCAGCAATGGTTGACTGCGTTTCCATTTCTCTTGTTTTAATGACTTTCAGGAGCGATGGCTATGCCAATCTGATCACCTCGGATTCGGATAGACAGACAGAACACGTCTGGTATTCGACTTTCACAGTATACATGTGCCTAGATGGTTGATTTTCTTTAGAAAAATGAAAAGATGAAATATTTTCAAAGAATATAAATGGTATTAGAATTTTCATTGAAAAATTTATGATTAACTTAATGTTTCATGAATCTTATTTGAAATGGGAACTCACATAAAATCCTCTGTAAGGAAAAATAGAAAAAGCTGACATGATTCAGTGTGATTTAAAGAAATCAGTTTTTTTTCCAGATTTATAACAGAAATTAATAAAAAAAATTGTCTTTCTGTACAAAGGTATTTTTTATTATTGGTTCTTGATAAAAAGGTAATATTCTAGGTAATGTGATTTATTGCCATTCAGGTAAAATTATATTGTGTTTATTTGGACAGAGTGAACATTTTTTTTTTAGGAGAAACCGTTTTTGAAATAATTGAAATATTTTTACAAGAAAAATTTAATGAATTAAGACAGAATATCAAGAGAAAAAGATGCCAATATTGTGTGATGTTTTAATTAATAATTTTTTACTCCATATGATAAATTATCGAAGATAGGAGATATTTACTGGGTGTGATGTATCACTGACACAGGCGATGAGGATCGAGGTACCCACCAAGGCGCTGATCAGCGAAAACGGAGCTGTACTTATTCTATATTTAATAGCGTTCTGTATTGTTTACCATGTAATGAGAATATATTGGAATTTCAGAGACCAATCTTGAAAGGAAAGAAATATTACAGTTTGCAGGGTATCTTGAAATTCAAATGTCTAGAAACACATAAGAAGATTGTTTTTATGTTGTTAATTTATTAGAGTTTTTGTGTACAATCATTTGTTTGTTGAATGTTAAAAACATCTAGATTCATTTCGCTGATTGTTAATTTATATTGTTTAGAGATTTCAGCACCAATGATAAGATAATTTTTTTGCTTGAAACGAGAAAGTTAAGTTAAACTAATTGCTGGATGTGGAATTGAATTGACAAAAAAGCAAATAGAACTCGAAGAATGAACTTAGAGTACAGCGATCTACTTAGAGAGTATCCAATCTTTGATTGGGCTCATGCAGAGTACTGTGAGAAAATCACAATGAAAAATATTACTACAGCATGCGAGGTGCGATTTGGTAGATTTTAGTTGTGTGTGTTTTGAATTATATATGTTTGAATTTGTTGTGTATAACCACTTATAACTGTAACTGATCGTCTTAAGTGTGACAGATCGGCCTTGCATGTGATCCTATGAATTATTTACATAGGATCTGCATGAGAGACAAACTTTGTAAGTGTGAACTTTGAACTGAAAGACAAAATGGTTTCATCACACACTTTACTGCGAATGCTGCGGCCACAGACACACTCGTACAATGATAGGTAAAGAAAGTTAAAGTATCTGTAACTTAGATGAATTTTTTTTTTGAAATATGATATCCTTAATTCAAATTAAAGTATGAATATTGGATAAGTAGAGATAGTAATAGTATCTATAGATAAAAATGTTATTGAAATATGATATCCTAAATTCAGATTAAAGTATTGATTATAATAGATAAAGTAATTATATCAGGCTGTTTAAGAATTTGACATTATGAAAATGTCGCCACAAAGTAGAACATTATCCATGCAGCTGTCAATGTGAATACTGACAAGATCCAAATTACTGAAGGTTTGTACAAACTCTTTAACAATTCAAAATGTTAGATATGAATAAGTAAGGTTCTATATCTCTAGATGTATAGATGAAAAATCACCACCTTTATTGAATAAAAATCACATGTTTGAATTATCTGTTGATCAGATCCCTGTATATGTCTGCATCACCTTTTTTTCAATCCAATTAAAACCAAATTACTTTGAATTTCATCACATGCTTGAAATTTTATAATCATTTTCTTTTTATTTTCTGTGTTGGATAACTCTCATAACTTTCTTGATGCCTCTGTATTTGTTGAACCTGCACTTTACACTGCCACTGTAAATATTAAGTCTTACAGCTCTTCAATACAAATGGATGGACTACGAATTTATATTTCTGCGTCATCCTCAGTTGCATTAAAATAACATTGAGAGAGAGAGGCTGTTTTAGTAATTATAGTACATATGTATTTTGATTTGTAAATTTATAACAGTCATTGTCCGTAATTTTATCTGAAGATCTTGTTTCTCTGAAACTTCTTATTTTCATAATTATGTAATTATTTATGTTTTACTGAGCTGTATTTTGGTTTGACAATTTTTGAATGAGGTAAATCTTGTATGGAGAGCTTCCGAAATTGTTTAAAGGTAAATGAAAAACTGAGCATGACTGGGGATGCAACATTTACCCTTGGACATTAATCCCTAGTGGTGTCAGGGTGTGTAGTTGGTGTATCCAGTAGGATACAACATTTACCCTTGGACATTAATCCCTAGTGGTGTCAGGGTGTGTAGTTGGTGTATCCAGTAGGATACAACATTTACCCTTGGACATTAATCCCTAGTGGTGTCAGGGTGTGTAGTTGGTGTATCCAGTAGGATACAACATTTACCCTTGGACATTAATCCCTAGTGGTGTCAGGGTGTGTAGTTGGTGTATCCAGTAGGATACAACATTTACCCTTGGACATTAATCCCTAGTGGTGTCAGGGTGTGTAGTTGGTGTATCCAGTAGGATACAACATTTACCCTTGGACATTAATCCCTAGTGGTGTCAGGGTGTGTAGTTGGCGTATCCAGTAGGATACAACATTTACCCTTGGACATTAATCCCTAGTGGTGTCAGGGTGTGTAGTTGGTGTATCCAGTAGTATTGCAGCCATTTCCTGTTGGGGGTAGATTCAGACGATGAACAGGGTGGTACAGAGAATGTCAATAATTTGGTATTCTACATCCCACAGTGAATGATAAGAGGTTGAAATGGAGTGCTACTGGGCTGTCTCAACGTTGTCTAATGTCTCGTAGGTGTTCTGCAATACAGAGATGAAATTCATGTTTGGTTCCTCCAACACTGTTTGCATTTAAAGCATGTGATAGGTAGACAAGGTCGTTTGTTTAAAAGTAGTTTCTATGAAAGTTTGTCAGAATTGTTACCATGACATGAAGTTATGATCTCTTAAGCAGTTGATTGTACAATTCTTGTTCCATTTCCAGATCTTAAGCATTTTGATAAAGTCATTCGTCACTTTGGCATTGGATGTACTGAAATTAATTGTAATTGTAATTTTCTTCTTACAAAATAAGGTTGTATTGGAAAGGAAAAAAAGTTTTGACCTATCACCTTGATACACAATGCAGAACACAAATGGAAAATGTTTTTGTGAATTGTTAGATACCGGGTGATCAATGCAGGCTCTTGATTCCAAAGCAATATTTATGATTTGTCAAATATAGTTCTCCCTTGACATGCATTGAAGATCACAAATTTAAAATGCGTTAGATACCAAGTGAGTGATGCAGGCTTATTGGGCCTTTTGTTTGGATAGCAATATTGAAGATTTGTGTAAAATTTACACCTTGACATGCATCTAAGGTCATAAATGTAAAATGTGTTAGTGAACAGCGTTAGATACCAAGTGAGTGATGCAGGCTTATTGGGCCTCTTGTTTGGATAGCAATATTGAAGATTTGTCTAAAATTTACACCTTGACATGCATCTAAGGTCACAAATGTAAAATTTATCAGTGAACAGCGTTAGATACCAGGTGAGCGGATAACAAACAATATTGATAATTTGTCTGGGATAGTTACACTGGAGTAATATGTCAGCAAAATTAAGAATAAATGTTCCGAATACCTGATTGCAAAAAAGAAAAGAGAAAAGGGATTTTCTGATATTGGGTGCATTTGAATATTTAAGTAACTTCATTTTTTCGGAATTTTGAATTGCAATTTTTTAATGAAAAATAACAATTAAGCATTGGGATTATTATGTTCCATACTGTCAAATACAGATAAAATGATGGCAAAATATGTATTTGCATAATGATAGTTATTTTGAATAAAGAAGAAAAGAATTTAACATACACTGTTCCTGACACAGAATTTTAGTAATTCTTATTTTCCCCTTTTCTCTCCATGTAACATGCAAATGTCTTTTGTGGTTAAAATTCATACCATGTGTGTTGTGTACAGACATTCTCGGTGTGGAGGAACAGCTTGCGTGCATGCTATTCACTCGAAATCCTGTTAATGTTGTTCTGCCCGAATGCACAGCCAGAGAATTCCTGTAATCAGGCTACTGAGTTAGATAACACTGTAACCCGATCTCCCATTGGCTGTCCCTTGGTTCACAATCCAAGGTTTTGTTCCGCTCCGATGAATGTCGCGCTTCACATACTACCTGATTAGTGAAGGCTGACTTACCCCTACATATATTCCATAATTAGATTTCCCAGTCTTTTTCTCAGCTTGCTTGGGTGAAATTCAATATTTTGTACATGTATCTTATTTAAATTTGTATTGAGTGGTAGAGCAGACTTTTGTTAGACTATGAGGTGTTGGTGAAGATACAATTTCTATACATTGTAGTGCAGGATTGTCGGTAGTGGCTGGCTGGACACAAGCTGGGTCGCTGGTCACTGAAGCGTAACACTGTCCCACCAAAGTCAGTGATCGATGATACTACTTCACAAGCTGAACTAGCATGCCCCCATGTAAGTTTCATTTTTTATATTTGTAGTCCAAACTCACTGTTAGTAGTGAAATGTCTGTTATAATTGTTTTCTTTCATCACTTTTGATTTTCATTTCAGGTAATGTGTCCTTGTTTGATCTTTCACTCGTCTTTTTTCATAGACATGTTGAGTACTTGGAAAGGAAATTTGTCAGATTTATAAAAAAAAAAAAAAAAATTGTAATAATACTTTGATTGATAACTAGATTGCTTATAGTTTTGTACAGTTGCTTCAGGTAACAAAATTTTCTCTGTCAAATAAGACAATAATTAATGATTTGATTTGTTTTCCCAGTTTCTATGAGAATGCTATAATACATGAATAAAAATACATGTGCATTTTACTTCATCAAGTATAATTAAATAAGGAAGTTTACTTTGTTAAATCATTACAATTTAATTTAATTTTGGAAGCTGTTTTAAAATGATCGTGTACATACATCATAATGGAGACTTACATAGAATCTATAGATAAAGGGGAAGGTTTAGTTAACAATGTAAAGTTGTTTTGTGGTATACATGTCCCTGGTGGTAGGACATAAATTATAACCTGCTATACCCATTTCATGATCGTAAAAGGTTACTAACTATCATGTCTTTATCTCTTTTTCTTTTCCTTCAAAATATTTTTTTTTTTTAAGTTTTAAATTGTCCCTGTTGACAATGCCTTCTCTTTTGTCGTTGAGTTGAACATTCACCCACTGTGAGGAAGGGTGTGGGTTTTGTCCGCAGTCTTTAAGCATGGTCTTTGATACTCACTGCAACTTGATGTAGACTTAAGTGGGATGAAGAAGGAAAAATAACTGGTCCATATAACTGGTCCCATGGTTCCATTCAGTAGACACCATCCCTAAACATAGCTTGAATCGATCTTACCTGGATTTGACATGATTTACATGGCATTGTCAATGAAGCAGTACTCTTCTCGATTACCTGGTCTTAGCCCTTTTAGTGCTGCATTTTCTTTAATGTTAGTGCTCTTGGCTCGGTATTTTTAGGTCATTTGACGAGAAGGGTCAGGATGACCTATAGTCATCGTGCTTCGTCCGTCATCTGCAGTGCGTTAACTTTTCACATTTCCAACTTTTTCTCAAGTTCCACCAGTGGGACTGAGTTTCAACTTGCCTGAAATGATGCTGGAATGGTCCAGACCAAGCGTTATTATTTTTGCAGTCCACAATCCTAACCGGCCACCAAAATGGAAAACACATTTTAAACTTCTCCAATTCAATTGGTGCCATTGAGCTGGAAGGGGATGTAAGGAGGGGGAGCCAACAAAATGTTGTTATTTTTCTGTCTCGTAAAAACTTTGACATGGCAGTCATGGTGGCCATTTTGGTCCATCAGTAATTATTATCCCCTCGCGACGAAAGTCGGGGAGGGGATATAGCGTTCCGTTCGTACGTACGTATGTTCACTTTTTGTCAGCGCTCTTGCGACTTCATTTTTGAACGGATTCTGACCAAACTTCATATATGGGTCCAGCATGGGAATACCTCGAACGAGTTCGTGTTTCAGGGTGCCAAGGTCAAGGTCAAGGTCACTGTTACTATTTATAGAAAATCTTTGTCAGCGCTCTTGCGACTTCATTTCTGAACGGATCCTGACCAAACTTCATATATGGGTCCAGCATGGGAATACCTCGAACGAGTTCGTGTTTCAGGGTGCCAAGGTCAAGGTCAAGGTCACTGTTACTATTTATAGAAAATCTTTGTCAGCGCTCTCGCGACTTCATTTCTGAACGGATCCTGACCAAACTTCATATATGGGTCCAGCATGGGAATACCTCGAACGAGTTCGTGTTTCAGGGTGCCAAGGTCAAGGTCAAGGTCACTGTTACTATTTATAGAAAATCTTTGTCAGCACTCTTGCGACTTCATTTCTGAACGGATCCTGACCAAACTTCATATATGGGTCCAGCATGGGAATACCTGGAACGAGTTCGTGTTTCAGGGTGCCAAGGTCAAGGTCAAGGTCAGCGTTACTATTTATAGAAAATCTTTGTCAGCGCTCTTGCGACTTCATTTTTGAACGGATCCTGACCAAACTTCATATATGGGTTCAGCATGGGAATACCTCGAACGAGTTCGTGTTTCAGGGTGCCAAGGTCAAGGTCACCATTACTATTTATAGAAAATCTTTGTCAGCACTCTTACAACTTCATTTCTGAACGGATCCTGACCAAACTTCATATATGGGTCCAGCATGGGAATACCTCGAACGAGTTCATGTTTCAGGGTGCCAAGGTCAAGGTTAAGGTCATGTCTATTGCAGTTCAGTGCAAATGACAACTGATGTTATTTCAATGTCCTGCAATAACCCCACCCCCCATTTTGCGTCAGAGTTCATGTGTTAGCACGCGAGGGGATTTGTATCGTTTGCGATGCCTTGTTCCTATAGTTATTCTTGAAAGGTATTGGAGAGATATTTCCTCAAACTTCCCATGTAGGTTCCCCTTCATCCCTAGTTGTGTCCTTTCAATTTTAAGTCTGATCAGAAAAACAAAATGGCTAACAGGTAGCCATCTTGGATATTGGCATTTGAAGATTGTGTTGAAAAAGTTGTTGTTCTGTCACTGATTACAACACAAACTCTTGTTTTTTTGTCCTCTCTGTCTTGACATCAGAGTTAATAGAGTACAGAAGTCAAAAGATCAATGTAATTAACAGAAATTTTGGATCTTGATATACTCCAAGAGATTTCTTTTTCTCAATTTGTAATATTTCTAATATAACGTTAAGACATGTCTAAATTCAATAAAATTTTATACTGAGCTAAGTCTGTGCAATGTGAAAATGTTCTTAATTGAAATTCAGTCGACTGTGACCCTGCTAGACGCTGCATGCTTTCAGCAGATTTTCAAGAAAGCATGCATCCGGGGTACTCGGGATAAATCATAACAAATCAAACATTTGAACAGTTTAGATCAGTTATATAAAATTTCTTTTCGAAGCGAATGTACAGCGAAATGTCGCGTTTGAGTAAAGTCATTAGGGGTAGAGCCATTGCTCTGATAATGCAGGGGCATTCGCAACATCATGTAGCCCATGTGTGACCAAGAACGGTTAGAAATTGGTTGCAGGAGTTTCCTTTAAGGCCACAACATCCCTATGTTGGTCTGTTGCTTACGCAGAGGTGACACTGACATCTAATGCAGTGGCTGCTTTGCACATGCACCTAATCGGTTTCCTTTTGCCAGTACATTGCAGCAGGACACCGCTAGGGTTTGTCATGACTTTCTTGCTCAAAACAACGCTCCAGCTAGTTCTTGATTGGCCACCATATAGTCCAGATATGTCCCTAATTGAGCATTTGTGGGAAGAGCTAGACAGATGGGTTATTAAAGAGTGTCAACATCCCATATAACGTTGCACAGCTCACACGTTCCCTTATTCAGGAGTGGTATAGTATCGCTCAAAGTGCAATAAACACCCTGATGGAGTCCATGTTAAGGAGAGTAAGAGCAGTGACTGATGCCAGGGTGGGCACACGTGCTACTGATTTGGATCAAGAAATGGAGTAGGATATCTTTGTTTTAACAGTATTCAAGCAAACACCGTCTGTGATACGACAACAAAAATCATCAAAATGTATTCATTAATGATGAAATAGTTGAGAAAACCCGCACCATGAACACATCATCTAAGAACCATATACCAAATAATAACTTTCGAAAATAAACATGCGTTAATGTTTTTAGCTCACCTGGCCCGAAGGGCCGGTGAGCTTATGGCATGGCGCAGCGTCCGTCGTCCGTCGTCCGTCGTCCGTCCGTCGTCCGTCGTCCGTCGTCCGTCCGTCAACTTTTCCTTTAAATCGCTACTAGTCCTAAACTACTCAGTGGATTTTGACCAAATTTGGTCTGAAGCATCCTTGGGTGAAGGGGAACCAATTTTGTATAAACGGTGGGTCTGGCCCCCCAGGGGCCTTAGGGGCGGGGCCCAATAGGGGAAATATAGCAAATTCTTTAAAATCCTTCTTCTTCTGTAGAAATGAAGGGATTTGATTCATATTTGGTCTGAAGCATCCTTGGGTGTAGGGGAACCAATTTTGTATAAACGGTGGGTCTGGCCCCCCAGGGGCCTTAGGGGCGGGGCCCAATAGGGGAAATATAGCAAATTCTTCAAAATCCTTCTTCTTCTGTAGAAATGAAGGGATTTGATTCATATTTGGTCTGAAGCCTCCTTGGGTGAAGGGGAACCAATTTTGTATAAACAGTGGGTCTGGCCCCCCAGGGGCCTTAGGGGCGGGGCCCGATAGGAGAAATATAGCAAATTCTTTAAAATCCTTCTTCTTCTGTAGAAATGAAGGGATTTGATTCATATTTGGTTTGAAGCATCCTTGGGTGAAGGGGAACCAATTTTGTATAAACGGTGGGTCTGGCCCCCCAGGGGCCGTAGGGGTGGGGCCCAATAGGGGAAATATAGCAAATTCTTTAAAATCCTTCTTCTTCTGTAGAAATGAAGGGATTTGATTCATATTTGGTCTGAAGCATCCTTGGGTGAAGGGGAACCAATTTTGTATAAACGGTGGGTCTGGCCCCCCAGGGGCCTGGGGGGTGGGGCCCAATAGGGGAATATTGCATATTCTTTAAAATCCTTCTTCTTCTGCAGGAATAAAAGGATTTGATCCATGTTTGTTCTGAAGCATCCTTGGGTGAAGGGGAACCAATTTTGTATAAACGGTGGGTCTAGCCTCCCAGGGACCTGAGGGGTGGGGCCCAATAGGGGAATATAGCATATTTTTTAAAATCCTTCTTCTTCTGCAGGAATAAAGGGATTTGATCCATGTTTGGTCTGAAGCATCCTTGGGTGAAGGGGAACCAATTTTGTATAAACGGTGGGTCTAGCCTCCCAGGGACCTGAGGGGTGGGGCCCAATAGGGGAATATAGCATATTTTTTAAAATCCTTCTTCTTCTGCAGGAATAAAGGGATTTGATCCATGTTTGGTCTGAAGCATCCTTGGGTGAAGGGGAACCAATTTTGTATAAACGGTGGGTCTGGCCTCCCAGGGGCCTCGGGGGTGGGGCCCAATAGGGGAATATAGCATATTCTTTAAAATCCTTCTTCTTCTGCAGGAATAAAGGGATTTGATCCATGTTTGGTCTGAAGCATCCTTGGGTGAAGGGGAACCAATTTTGTATAAACGGTGGGTCGGCCTCCCAGGGGCCTTAGGGGCGGGGCCCAATAGGGGAAATATAGCAAATTCTTTGAAATCCTTCTTCTTCCGTAGGAATAAAGGGATTTGATCCATATTTGGTCTGAAACATCCTTGCGTGAAGGGAAACCAATTTTGTATAAATGGTTGGTCTGGCCCCCAGGGGCCTTAGGGGTGGGGCCCAATAGGGGAAATAGGGTTAATCCTTTAAATCGCTACTAGTCATAAAGTTATAAATGAATTTGAACCAAATTTGGTCAGTAACATTCTTGGGAGAAGGGGAACAGAGTTTGTATACATTTTTACTCTGAACCCCCAGGGGCTTGAGGGGCGGAGCCAAATAGGGGAAATAGATATTAGTCTTTAAATCGCTACTAGTCATAAAGTTTTTAATGGATTTTAACTAGATTTGGTCAGGAACATCCTTGGGGGAAGGTGAACAGTGTTTGTATTAATTTTTACTCTGAACTCCCAGGGGCCTGAGGGGCCGGGCCAAATAGGGGAAATAGGGTTAATCTTTTAAATCACTGCTAGTCAGAAAGTTATGAATGAATTAGAACCAAATTTGGTCAGGAACATCCTTGGGAGAAGGGGAACAGAGTTTGTGTACATTTTTACTCTGAACCCCCAGGGGCCTGAGGGGCGGAGCCAAATATGGGAAATAGAGATTTAGTCTTTAAATCGCTACTGGTCATAAAATTTTTCATGGATTTTAATTAGATTTGGTCAGGAACATCCTTGGGGGAAGGGGAACCGAGTTTGTATAAATTTTTACTCTGAACCCTCAGGGGCCTGAGGGGCGGGGCCAAATAGGGGAAATAGGGTTAATCCTTTAAATCGCTACTAGTCATAAAGTTATGAATGAATTTGAACCAAATTTGGTCAGGAACATCATTGGGAGAAGGGGAACAGAGTTTGTATAAATTTTTACTCTGAATCCCCAGGGGCCTGAGGGGCGGGGCCAAATAGAGGAAATAGGGTTAATCATTTAAATCGCTACTAGTCATAAAGTTGTGGATGAATTTGAACAGGAACATCCTTGGGAGAAGGGGGAACAGAGTTTGTATAAATTTTTACTCTGAACCCCCAGGGGCCTGAGGGGCGGGGCCAAATAGGGGAATAGAGATTAGTCTTTAAATTGCTACAAGTCATAAAGTTATGAATGAATTAGAACCATATTTGGTCAGGAACATCCTTGGGGGAGGGGAACAGAGTTTGTATAAATTTTACTCTGAACACCCAGGGGCCTGAGGGGCGGAGTCTAAGAGGCCCAAGGGTCTTTCCCCAGCCTAAGGGACTTAGTTTCTTCAAACACAATTAGGTTGTAAAAATAATCCATAGGGTCTTCCAGTCCCTTAGAGAGTATGCGTATGAATAAATTGAACATGAACATTATTTTGACATTTGGTCAAATCCAACCAGGTGAGCGATACAGGCCCCATGGGCCTCTTGTTTTTCTTTCAGATACTGAAGTCTATACAAGAAAACATCAGATTTAAAGAGAAAAACCTTCACCATTTAAGAGTTTGTGCCAGGTAAGAATCCTGAAATCTAAGGTAGTCTAGACCTATAAGTGATATTCACCAGTCAGTCAGGTTAACAACATTTTCCCCTGGATTTAAGGTAAGGATTTTTTTTTACATTTTAAATTATTGTTCCTGTCCAAAACTGAAGTACGGAATGAACAGAACTACTATAAAACATTGACTGCTGTGAGTCAACATGGTATCCTTTAATTTGCACACCTGTATCCTGCTTCGCCTCATTCAACCTTGAACAAGTTAGAAAATACCTCAGTCTGACAGTCCTGCTAGACAATACACTGCTCTGCACTATGTCTGCAAAACTGCAGCAGGAACAAGTTTATTTCTTACCTTTCAAAGCCTTATAAATATTCATCAAGGTTCTTTTTATTGATAAACTATATAAAACTGAATCCCGTCACACACCAGTGACTTTCAAATGTGCCTAGATGACGTAATTTCTTTTAAAAACAAAATATCAATTTTATCGGTATGTCTAGAAATAAATATATTAAAAGATTTGGAAATTTCATGGAAGAACTTCATTGAATCTATTTCACACGTTTTCCCCAATGGACTCAACTTCTCATTGATTTGGATTCTTCTGATTCATAATTAGGGGGAGGCAGGTAGTTGATAGTGGTTAAGTTTCCTCTTTCAGCAGTATGCAGGTAGCATTTTTTACACTGCAGAGTTGACCTAGTAAACTTCATTTACATGCATTTCAATAGACTTTCTCTGTGAAACCAGAGGCGTATGGGAGTGTGATAATTCAAAATGTTTGCTGTAAATACAACATCTTTTATAGGACTAGGGTTTTGCTACGTATGGAATCTAGTGTGATGCAACATGTGTACAGGTAGAACGAGCAGATTCTATTTTGATTGATTTTTAATACATTCTGTAGAAACGAATGGGCACAGATGTATGGTTCACTGTGTAATTATAGAGGGATGGAAGCATCTTCTCGCTAGACTGAACATAGGATGTTTAATGGTGCATGGAAGATTGAATCTTTTAATGGTTTTCCTATCAGTGTGATGAAGCCTTATCTCTCTCACACTAATTGTTATATTGGAAAAAGGCTTCCATAATGTTTCTGTGTGGGAGTTATTTCCCTTAGTTAACTGGAATCCGATGTCCAAGTGTTGTGTATTTAAACTAGTTTTCCAGCAACTTTTGTCTGCTGAAATTGGGAAAAACATAGCAATGTTTTAATGAAAATTGGCAAGATATCTCTATTTCCTCTTCATTTTAGGAAAATTATGTTCTTAATTAAGAGAAAATGAACCACGTATTTGGTGTAAAACAGGAAAACTCATGTTGAACATTTTGAATTGAGATATTGAAAATAATTCATGTAGTTGGAATAGAGATAGCAACTGATCAATATCTTGTGCTATATCTATCAGGACTATAATATAGGGATGAAAACTGAGCATTGATCTTAGTAAGATATCTGATATAGATTCAGGTTGAATAGGTATGACAACTAGAGTTTTGAGTCTCTTGATCTTAAAAGTTAAATATCTAGTATGGCTTCATGTTGAATAGGTATGACAACTAGAGGATTAAGTCTCTAGATCTAAGTTAGGTATCTGATATGGCTTCATGTTGAATAGGTATGACAACTAGAGGATTAAGTCTCTAGATCTAAGTTAGGTATCTGATATGGCTTCATGTTGAATAGGTATGACAACTAGAGGATTAAGTCTCTAGATCTAAGTTAGGTATCTGATATGGCTTCATGTTGAATAGGTATGACAACTAGAGGATTAAGTCTCTAGATCTAAGTTAGGTATCTGATATGGCTTCATGTTGAATAGGTATGACAACTAGAGTTTAGAGATTATAGATCTTCAAAAGTTAGTTATCTAACATGATTTTGTGTAGAATAGGTATGCTTTTGGAATCCTTAGCATAAGTTTGACAGAGAAATACTGAATATATTGGTAAGCTTTGCTGAAGGAAGTGGTATATTTGACAAAAAATTAAAGCGAAAAAGAGATTTGTTTAAGTTAACTCATTTCATTTAATTAAATCAGGAGGCATCTCATTTGTTTTAAAAATATTGCAAACTTGTTGTCACAATTAATTTAATAGTCACCACAGAATTTACAATATTTAATATACATTTTTGTATTTAGATCATTTTCAGAATAAATTTTGAATGCTTTGGTTGTTACTAGTCTTGCATAATAGATTAGACCTATTTAAGTCAGTTTCCAACATTACATATTGGAATAAGTGCTTTCAGTGCTTTATAACGAGATGTTCAGTGTAACGGAGGATGACCAAGTTGGCTATGTAGATTACCATACTTTTCGTGGATCTGTCTACTCTAATTATTTGTTTCGTCGTGGTCATGTGTGGTCATGTTCGGCCATCAGATGTGTACCGCATAGTAATAGGAAAATTATGTTGAAAGTGCGAAAATATCAGCTGACTTCACACCAGGGATTGTTTTTTTTAAATTATTGTTTACATGTGTTGTCAGGTATTATATTCAGAGAAAAAAAGTGACTCAGATAAACAATTATATCTAATTAAGATAGGCACGAAAAAATGTCCACAAAGACAAAATGTTATGCAATTGACTTCCCTGTCCACAAATTGAAATTAGACAAACTGGTTGATCCTGATTGTCTCCCCCTTGATTATAGTTGACATTTCACGCTCTGTCACATCACAGTGGGACATGAACGCTGCCCTTGGTCAACAAGACTTTAATGTTAATCCATCAAAGCGGAGTGTGCAGAGTCAGGAACGTTTACGCCTGATCGACCAACCCTAGCATATTTCTGCTAGCCTCCTGCTTTTATTACTTTTTCAGATATAAATATGGGTAAGCCTGATGCATGAATCCTGTCCCGTTAGCAGGATCAAAAGATGTTATAAATTTACCTTGTGTTGGGGTCATTAATTTCTGCCACTGTACTGAGCTGTATAATCCTCGGATATGTTTGCTCTTATCATCATGATTTTCTGCTAGTGCTTTGATTCTGTCAGCCTAGGGTGAAAAAGATGAAACTTTTTGCTCTGTAATTCTTGATGAAATATATATCTTGGTCTTTTCCTATGGTATGTCTGTTATCAATATCAACATGTGTCTAATGATCAGATATTATTTATCACAGAACTTTGATATCAGGAATGGTACATATGATAAGGTTAGAAAATGACCAATCACAAAGATATGGACAAAGTGACTAATACATCTTAATTTTTTGTTGCACAAGTGTCTTAAAATTAAAATGTTAAACTGATTTGTTTTGAAAAATTAAAATTTTTGAAATGTTTTAAAATAGATATGATGTGTTTTCCTGGGAGATAAGGTATTCTTGTGAGTTTTTCTTGGAAAAAAATAGATATTTAACTGAAGGCTATCAAACATGTTAGGTCAATTTCTTTATGATTAAAGGTGAAGGTCGTTAACTATTACCTGTGTCACATGATATTGGTGTGCCCCAGGGCTCAATTTTAGGGCCATTACTGTTTATTTTAAACATTAATGATTACCCAAAATGTTTAAAACATTCTGTAGCAATGATGTACGCAGATGATACATCGCAGAGTGTGAGGGGGGACACAGTAGAAAGTCTAGAAGCTAAAATGTCAGAAGATCTTTCAAACACGATTAAGTGGATGAAAGATAATAAATTAAGTATGAATTTAACAAAAACCCAATGTATGATGATAGGATCCTCTCAAAAACTCGCAAGATGTCGGCAGCTGATTTTGAAAGTTGGGGATCTCACGATTGAAACTGTCCAATGTGCAAAGTTACTGAGTGTTTTTATTGATAGTTGTCTCTCATGGAAAGAGCATATTAAATTTATGACAAAGAAAATAATCCAAGAAAATAGGTGTGTTGAGAAGACTAAGGTCATTTATGTCAGATGATGTCATTACCAACGTATATAACAGTATTGTTTTCCCCCATTTTATGTACTGTTCAACTGTCTGGAGTAAACCTAGCAACAAAATGTATATAGATATGGTCTTAAAATTACAGAAAAGAGCAGCCCGGATATTATTAAATGTTAGAGATATTCTTACTCCCTCCAAATCCCTCTTTGAAAAATTAAAATGGATGCCAATTGCAGACTTTTACGATTTTAGAAAAATGGTTTTGTGTTACAAAATTTTACATTGTGAATCACCAGGTATTTTAACAAACATGTTTTCTTATGTAAAAAATGTGAATGGCAGAACAACTAGATCTTCTATATCAAACAAATTGTATGTTCCAACAGCCAGAACAAACTATTTCAAACGTTCATTTGTATATACATGTTCAATTTTATGGAACGAAGCTAATGATACTATTAGAGACTCAGTTAGTATTGGGATTTTTAAAACTAGATACCTGCAGCTTTACTTCTCAAAATCTTAGCTATATATATATATATATATATACTGCAATATTTTATAAATTACTTCAACTAGTCTAGTTTTAATTTCTAAATATTTCTTTTGTGATTATTAATAGAATATATAGTTATATCTGTGATTCATCCCTTACACTGATATTTTAGTATAGTAATATTCAATCTTCTAAATTTAATTTTAGATCACCTACTTCATTGTACCATTTTAATTCACACTATATTAGTGTATATTCTGTCAATTTTTACCTTTTGCTATATTAGCATTGTATGTATATTCGACTCCTTGTGCTTTAATAATGTCCTTCAGCAACACTTGTGTGATATACAAGCGTTCATTTATAAATCATATTTAAGCTGTGATGATAATTATATATTTATTACATTGTTATATTATATCGTTATTTTAAATTATGCCATGCTTGTGTAAATATATTTGATGCAGGGCCATGTTGTAAACTAGACATTGTCTAAATATGTTACCCTGGTTAAATAAAAGATATTATTATTATGAGCAGTAAGTCATATCACAGGTAATATATATAAGGATTGTCAATTGATTATGTTACAATATTATTATCAAGTTCATTGATTTATATTACATTCACTTACATTCTTTTCATGGGTCAAAAAATGTGTTTAAAATCTTTACTTCTTGTTAAGATGTATGAGTCTTAGATTCAAATGACATTTCACATGTATCTAAAGGTAATAACTATTGTTGATTATCCTTAGTCACAGGAGACTACAGGAGTCCAATACTGTTAGATATAAGTAATTATAGATATTGTTATACTGAAAGTAGAAAGTGCATTACTCATGTCACCATTGCTTGTATACAATTTAGAATGTATACAGATGTTTCCGTTTGCTTTGCCCCATATAATGAATGTTATACTTGTTTGCGTGAAATTACCTTATCAGTTTTTCCATTGGAGCATGGCGTTTGCCACAGTTGGTTATTTCAGTATCAAGACCTTAGTCCACAAAGCCAAAATCAATTTATGTTACAGTGATAAAGCCAACACATTTTGCATAAAAACTACTAAATTGTGTGCCAAGGTAGCTTATTAGGTAAAAAAATCAATTCAAAATATTCAATATCTATTGTGTAAATAATTCTAGTTATAAAGAGGAAAAATTACAGTATTGTGTATTATGAGTGTTTATAGATGATATAAACATAGGGTCATTGATTTATAGGGCTGTAGTGTGTTTCTGAAAACCAACTGTGTGGAAGATTATTTATTTTGATGGGTGGAATCCCGAATAAATTTTGTATAGAAAAAAAAAAATTTTGTGAGAAGTGAGAATTAGACCAGTTCTACTGATATTGAGCAACTAGTGGAAAATCCAATCTTCAAATGAAGTACATTTTGTCACAATTTGTACTATACTGGACTTCACTGATTGGTTGTACCAGTTACATTGATAGGAATAGACTACACTGATTGGTCGTACCATTTACATTGATAGGAATAGATTACACTGATTGGTCGTACCAGTTACATTGATAGGAATGGACTACACTGATTGGTCGTACCAGTTACATTGATAGGAATGGACTACACTGATTGGTCGTACCAGTTACATTGATAGGAATGGACTACATTGATTGGTCGTACCAGTTACATTGATAGGAATGGACTACACTGATTGGTTGTACCAGTTACATTGATAGGAATGGACTACACTGATTGGTCGTACCAGTTACATTGATAGGAAAGGACTACACTGATTGGTTGTACCAGTTACATTGATATGAATGGACTACACTGATTGGTCGTACCAGTTACATTGATAGGAATGGACTACACTGATTGGTCGTACCAGTTACATTGAAAGGAATGGACTACACTGATTGGTTGTACCAGTTACATTGATAGGAAAGGACTACACTGATTGGTTGTACCAGTTACATTGATAGGAATAATGGACTACACTGATTGGTTGTACCAGTTACATTGATAGGAAAGGACTACACTGATTGGTTGTACCAGTTACATTGATAGGAATGGACTACACTGATTGGTTGTACCAGTTACATTGATAGGAATGGACTACACTGATTGGTTGTACCAGTTACATTGATAGGAATGGACTACACTGATTGGTTGTACCAGTTACATTGATAGGAATGGACTACACTGATTGGTCGTACCAGTTCCAAGATATAAGTTCGGCTAAACAACTGAAATATTCAAATACAAAACATTCTACATGTTGTTTTAAAAAATCACGGTACTTTGACTATCATATACTGTAATGTTGAGGTTCTAAGTAAAGGGCTGTACACAACAAGTTGAGAAGATCCACAGCTATGCAGTATTGGTAGGTATACATACTGTTTTTCTGTCAGACCACTAAATTGATCTTACATGTAATGTCTAGATGACTAAATTGATTTTATGGGTAAAGGTAAATGAGTGAAAGAGTTTATTGTGTTGCGGGTAGGATCTATAGCCGTGACGAATGATAAGGGGTGTATGGAGTATTAATTCCTAGCTCGTTATGGTTCCCGATGGTGACCTCTTGATCTCGTCAGGCATGCTCACCTAACCACGACATCTGACGATTATAAATCAGCCGGGTTTGACATGAAACAAATACTGGCATTTGACGACCACCGAGGTGGGAAGGAAACTGTAAAAATAAAGTTTGATAGATCTTGGCTCTGTTTACCAGGTAAAGCAGACATGTAGAGTGCGCTTATCTCTAGGAGCCTTTGTGGGCGTTCAGCCTCACTGAAACCAGGGTAGGGATTAGACGGTTCAGGGCCTATTGAAAACCTTTCTTGGTAATCATTGAGTCAACATTGTGTGACATCTACCTATAAGGTACCATAATGACATAACTGATTATATTGGACATGACTCACAACACAGGCATGCATGAGTTGAACAAAATTCACAGTTGACATAGCCAGATAGCTTTCCTGTTGCCAGATAATGGGTAACTTGTTCCTGTTGTGAAAAAAAACAATTTTTTTTTTCTTTTTACTGTCAAACTCACAGCAATGACGTTTTGGCAGAATTACACAGGCTTGTACTAGACGGTCTACTTCGGCTGTCTAAGGAGCCAACGGAGCTTGCAATTCCGTTATTGTCATGAAATCCCTCAAGCAAAACATACTAAACAAGACACCCTCATTACGTTCAATAAGGAAGCTGATAAGGTTACACTTTAATGGTTGGAAAGTCACTCAGGTGTGACGAGATTAGGAGGCTTACTGTGTAAAGGTGTGACAGGCTCCTTGAGGCAGAGTTGGGAGCACAAGGGTATGAAGGGCGGGACATTCTCTGCGTCACCCTACTCCTGGTACCACACTGACTACATGTTGTTCCTACAGATCAGGTTCAGGCACATGAACAGTTTTCCAGATCAAGTTCTTTCTATCCAAAACTTGTGAGTTATTTAGTTAAATGTGTCACATTCAATCTTTGATTATTGTTTATCAGCACATCTATTATATATAATACAAGATGTCTGTATTGAGGTAGAGGTGTCTGTATTGAGGTAGAGGTGTCTGTACTGAGGTAGAGGTGTCTGTACTGAGGTAGAGGTGTGTGTATTGAGGTAGAGGTGTGTGTATTGAGGTAGAGGTGTGTGTATTGAGGTAGAGGTGTGTGTATTGAGGTAGAGGTGTGTGTATTGAGGTAGGGGTGTGTGTATTGAGGTAGAGGTGTCTGTATTGAGGTAGAGGGTATTTATTGAGGGAGGGGGGTGTGTATTGGGGGAGGGGGGTGTATTAGGTGGGGTGTGTATTGAGGTGGGGGGGCGTTTTAGGGGAGGGGGGTGTATTTAGGTGAGGTGTCTTATTGAGGGGAGGGGGTGGTTTTGAGGTAAGGTGTCTGATGAGGTAGAGGTGTGGGGCTAGGGGGGTGTTGTACTGAGGTAAGGTGCTTATTGAGGGAGGGTTTTGGGGTTTTTAGGGAGGGGTGTGTATTGAGGTAGGGGTCTGTATTGGTAGGGGGGGTGGTATTGAGGTAGAGGTGTCTGTATTATAAGGGGGTGTTATTGGGGTGGGTGTCTGTATTTAGGAAAGGGGGGGTTGACGAGGTAGGGGTGTCTGTTACAGGTGAGGGGTTTTGTATTGAGGGGGATTGGGGTACGAGGTAGGGTTCTTCGGGGGAGGGTGTGTGTATTGGGGAGGGTGTCTGTATGAGGTAAGGTGTCTGTATTTAGGTAGATTCTGACTGAGGGAGGGGTGCCCGACTGAGGAGAGGGGTCTGTATTGAGGGAGAGGGGTTTGTTTGAGTAGGGGTGGGTTTTTTTGAGGTAGAGGGGGCCCCGATTGGGGAGGGGCTGTATTGGTAGGGGTGGTGTATGATAAAAGGGGTCTGTATTGAGGTGAGGGGTCTGTATTGAGGTAAGGTGTCTATTGAGTAAGGGTTTGTGTATTGAGGGAGAGGGGTGGTATTGAGGTGAGTGTCTGTTTTAGGGGAGAGGTGTCTGTATTAGGTTAAAGGGTCTTGGGTAGAGGTGTCCCTTTCTGAGGTAGAGTTGTTGTATTGAGTAAGGTGTGTGTATTAGGGAGAGGGTCTGTTTGGGGTAGAGTGTTGTAAGGGTTAAAGGGGGTGTTTGAGGAAGGTTCTGTATTTTGGTGAGGGGGGTTTTTATTGAGGAGGGTGCTGTACTGAGGGAGGGGTGTCGTATGAGGTAGAGGTGTCTTTTTTAGTTAAAGGGGTTTGTTTGAGGTAGGGGGGTTTTTTGTGTTTAGGTAGAGGTTCGTTTTTGGGGGGAGGTGTCTTACTGAGGTAAGGTTCTTTTGAGGAGAGGTGTCTGTATTGGGTGAGGGTGGTTTGAGGTAGAGGGGGGTTTGTACTGAGGTAGAGGTGTCGTATTGAGGTGAGGTGTCTATATTGAGGGGAGGTGTCTGAATAGGAAGGTGTCTGTTTTGAGGTAGAGGTGTCTGTTTGAGGGAGAAATGTCTATATTGAGGTAGAGGTGTCTGCTGAGGTAGGGGTGTCTTAGAGGTAGAGGGTTTTTGTAATTGAGGTAAGGTTCTGTTTAGGTAGGGGGGTTCCCGTTTAGGTAGAGGGCTGTATTGAGGGAGAGGGGGGTGTATTAGTAAGGTGTCGTATTGGAGGTGAGGGTGTCTGTATTTAGGGAGGGGTGTCTTACTGGGTAAGTTTGGTTTACTGAGGGGAGAGGTGTCGTACTGAGGGAGAGGGTCGTACTGAGGTAAAGTGTGTTAATAGGTAGAGGTGTCTGTATTGAGGTAGAGGTGTCTGTAATTGAGGTAGAGGTGTGTGTATTGAGGTAGAGGTGTCTGTATTGAGGTAGAGTTGTCTGTATTGAGGTAGAGGTGTGTGTATTGAGGTAGAGGGTGTCTGTATTGAGGTAGAGGGTGTCTGTATTGAGGTAGAGGTGTCTGTATTGAGGTAGAGGTGTCTGTATTGAGGTAGAGGTGTCTGTATTGAGGTAGAGGTGTCTGTATTGAGGTAGAGGTGTCTGTATTGAGGTAGAGGTGTGTGTATTGAGGTAGAGGGTGTCTGTATTGAGGTAGAGGTGTGTGTATTGAGGTAGAGGTGTCGTGTATTGAGGTAGAGGTTGTCTGTATTGAGGTAGAGGGTGTCTGTATTGAGGTAGAGGTGTGTGTATTGAGGTAGAGGTGTCTGTATTGAGGTAGAGGGGTCTGTATTGAGGTAGAGGGTGTCTGTATTGAGGTAGAGGTGTCTGTATTGAGGTAGAGGTGTCTGTATTGAGGTAGAGGTGTGTGTATTGAGGTAGGGGTGGGGGTATTGAGGTAGAGTTGTCTGAAATTTAGGTAAAATGTCGTATAAGGTAAGGGGTCTGTATGGGAAGTTGTGTGTATTTAGGTAGGGGTGTGTGGGTTTTGGGGAGAGGTTCTGTATTGAGGTAGAGGGCTGTATTTGAGGTAGGTGTTGTATTGAGGGAGAGGTGTGTTATTAGGGGAGGGGGGTCTGACTGGTAGAGGTTCTTACTGAGGGGGAGTTGTCTGTATGAGGTGGGGTGGGGGTTTGGGGGTGAGGGTTTTTGTATTGAGGTAAAGGGGTTCTTACTGAGGTAGAGGGGTTGTTTGGGTAAAGTTTGTGTTTTGAGGTGGGGTTTTTTTTTTTTGGGAGAGGGGGGGTGTTTGAGGTAGAGGGTCGATTGAGGTAGAGGTGTGTTATTTAGGTAGAGGTTTGGGGTTTGAGGGAGGTGTTTACTGAGGTAGAGGGGTCTGTATTAGGTTTGAGGTTCTTTTTTGGGGAGGGGGGGCGTATGAGGGAGAGGTGTGTGATTTAGGGGAGAGGGGGTGTATTTAGGTAGAGGTGTGGATTGAGGTGAGGGTGGTATTGAGGTAGGGGTCCCCGATTGGGGGGAGGTTTTTTGTACGAGGAGGGGTTCTGTATTGGGTGAGGTGCTGTACTGAGGTAGGGTGTCTATTGGGGGTAGGGTTTTTGGTATTGAGGTTAGGGGTCTGTATTGAGGGAAAGGTTTTGGGGTTTCTGAGGGAGGGGGGTTTTGTTTGAGGTTGGGGGGGGTCTGTATTGAGGGGGGAGGTGTGGGGGACTGAGGGGAAATGTTTTTTACTGAGGGGAGAGGTTCTATTGAGGTGAGGTGTTTTATTGAGGTAGAGGTGGGTTTTTACTGAGGGGGGGGTGTCTGATTAGGTAGGGGGGTCGATTAGGTAAATGTTATTTGGGGGGAGGTGTGGTATTGAGGGAAGGTTTTCTATTGAGGGAAGGTGGGGTTTTTAGGGAGAGTGTCTTTTAGGTAAGGGGTCTGTATTGAGGTAATATGTGTGTGTCTTGAGGTCAGAGGTTGTCTGTTCATTGAGGTAGAGTATGTGTGATATTGAGGTAGAGGTTGTTTGACTGAGGTAGAGGGGTGGTCCTGTAGTGAGGTAAGAGTTGTGTGTATTAAGGTAGAGGTGTTGGTGTATTGAGGGTAGAGGTGTCTGTATTGAGGTTAGGGGTGGTCGTGTATTGTAGGGTAGAGGTGTCGTGTATTGAGGTATGAGGGTGTCTGTCATTGAGGTAGAGGTGTGTGTATTGAAGGTAGAGGGTGGTGGCTGTATCTGAGGTAGAGGTGTGTGTATTGAGGTAGAAGGTGTGTTGTCATTGAAGGTGTAGAGGGGTCGTGTATTTGAGGTAGAGGTGTTCTGTATTGAGGTAGTGGGTTGTGGCCTGTACTTGAGGTCAGAGTTGTCTGTATTGAGGTAGGAGGTGTGGTGTCATTGAGGTAGAGGTGTGTGTATTGAGGTAGAGGGTGTCTGTATTGAGGTAGAGGTGTGTGTATTGAGGTAGAGGTGTCTGTATTGAGGTAGAGGTGTGTGTATTGAGGTAGAGGTGTCTGTATTGAGGTAGAGGTGTCTGTATTGAGGTAGAGGTGTGTGTATTGAGGTAGAGGTGTGTGTATTGAGGTAGAGGTGTCTGTATTGAGGTAGAGGTGTCTGTATTGAGGTAGAGGGTGTCTGTATTGAGGTAGAGGTGTCTGTATTGAGGTAGAGGTGTGTGTATTGAGGTAGAGGTGTCTGTATTGAGGTAGAGGTGTCTGTATTGAGGTAGAGGGTGTCTGTATTGAGGTAGAGGTGTCTGTATTGAGGTAGAGGTGTCTGTATTGAGGTAGAGGTGTCTGTATTGAGGTAGAGGTGTCTGTATTGAGGTAGAGGGTGTCTGTATTGAGGTAGAGGGTGTCTGTATTGAGGTAGAGGTGTCTGTATTGAGGTAGAGGTGTGTGTATTGAGGTAGAGGTGTCTGTATTGAGGTAGAGGTGTCTGTATTGAGGTAGAGGGTGTCTGTATTGAGGTAGAGGTGTCTGTATTGAGGTAGAGGTGTCTGTATTGAGGTAGAGGTGTCTGTATTGAGGTAGAGGTGTCTGTACTGAGGTAGAGTTGTGTGTATTGAGGTAGGGGTGTGTGTATTGAGGTAGAGGTGTCTGTATTGAGGTAGGGGTGTCTGTATTGAGGTAGAGGTGTCTGTACTGAGGTAGAGGGTGTCTGTATTGAGGTAGAGGTGTCTGTATTGAGGTAGAGGTGTCTGTACTGAGGTAGGGGTGTCTGTATTGAGGTAGAGGTGTGTGTATTGAGGTAGGGGTGTCTGTATTGAGGTAGAGGTGTGTGTATTGAGGTAGGGGTGTCTGTATTGAGGTAGAGGTGTGTGTATTGAGGTAGAGGTGTGTGTATTGAGGTAGAGGGTGTCTGTATTGAGGTAGAGGTGTGTGTATTGAGGTAGGGGTGTCTGTATTGAGGTAGAGGTTTCTGTATTGAGGTAGGGGTGTCTGTATTGAGGTAGAGGTGTCTGTATTGAGGTAGAGGGTGTGTGTATTGAGGTAGAGGTGTGTGTATTGAGGTAGAGGTGTCTGTACTGAGGTAGAGGTGTCTGTATTGAGGTAGAGGTGTCTGTATTGAGGTAGAGGTGTCTGTATTGAGGTAGAGGTGTCTGTATTGAGGTAGAGGTGTCTGTACTGAGGTAGAGGGTGTGTGTATTGAGGTAGAGGGTGTCTGTATTGAGGTAGAGGTGTCTGTATTGAGGTAGAGGTGTCTGTACTGAGGTAGAGGTGTGTATATTGAGGTAGAGGTGTCTGTACTGAGGTAGAGGTGTCTGTATTGAGGTAGGGGTGTGTGTATTGAGGTAGGGGTGTGTGTATTGAGGTAGTGGGTGTCTATATTGAGGTATGGGTGTGTGTATTGAGGTAGAGGTGTGTGTACTGAGGTTGAGCTGTTTGTAGAAAGAAGAAAGAAGGGAAAAGTACAGAGATCAGTCTTGACACCTAGAACCAATAAAAATCTTTCAGTGTTGGGCACCAAAATCCCTCAGGGATCTTTTATGTTATGTAGCTTAAAACAAAAAACGAGGGGTACCCTCATCATTATAGTACACTGGTTTTTTGTGTCTTAGCTACCTAACATAGAAAAATATATTCCAGTTAATCATTAAGTGGAAAAACAAAAAATTTAGTGTACCAAAGTGTTCATATTTTGAAAAAACATCAGAAAAAATAATATAAGAGGAAGAAGTGTGTTAAAAGAAAGAATCCTATTATCTATAGGTAGTAATTCTTACGCAGTGTTCAGCCTACCTTTTAGTGTGGTTAGAAAAATCGTGAAGCATTGACGTCTGATTTAGTTTGTAGCAGTGGAAACTGTTATTATAACTATAGGGTGGACAATGTAGGTATACATCACATGTTTTTATCAATCCCGCATTTTACTATACAAACACACACAGAGACCTGAAATCCCAATATTCACAACAGATAACAAAGCAGGTCAACTCTGATTTATTGAAATTGAAATTTTTAATGTTGCAGCACGCAAGTCAGTGGAGCGTAGGCTGGTGGTGATAAACAATCATTGATGCATGCAATTCTGTAGGGTTTCCATGGTAATGTGGCTGCAGCAGCTGGGACCAGTGTTTTGTGGTCATTGAGCGAGGCTAATCTGTTAGGAGGAAAGGCTGTGTTGACAAATGAATAAATTACCTCACTATTATGTGTAATTTACTTGCAGGCGTTGTGCTGGAAAAGTAATGCAGTAAATTTTAACTTTGAAACACAAGTAAAGATATTGAGGATTCTAGATATGTTTGTATATCACCTGGTAAAATCTACCTTGTGAACTAGCAATTGATATTCGGTGTTGAACTCATTTCCAGCATCCTTACTCTGAAAATACTTATGTCTGCTATCATTTAGAAAGGATTTGTCTAAAATTTTATGTTTGTCATTTGCTAGCTACATTTCTTGAAATCCATGATTTATACAGGTATGAACATGATATCTACCATATTTAGCCAAAGAAACCAGAAAGATTGATAGCTTTTCTTTTCTCTATCTGTCAGATGCTATTATATAGTGTCGTAGACATTGATATAAAATCTGACGTGATGTATAGAGACTTTTAATCCATTAGATTGGTAAAGTTTATGTCACAACCGTTTATTGTTCAGTCAGTCAACATATAGAAAGTACATCCTACCGTTTTTCTCCTAGAATGATAAACCATTAAAACCAAGTATACAGTATGTGTATGCATCAATGATTCTTTCATTACCGTGCTCACTGGAATGTTTAGAAAACATTGGTCAGGTGTTTGTTACCATAGATACGGTAACCCAGGGTTTATGCGTGCATCATTGATTCCCTCATTACCATGCCCACTGGCCCGTTGCTTCCAACGTCAATGAGAAACAATTGACTAATACATCTTCCAGGCCATCGCCACACTGGGTTGCATTCTACTGCCCTTACACAAATCTCAGCCGCCTCGCTTGGCCGGTAATGAGTTGGCCTTATTACCTAGGAGGCTGATTATCTAGTGGCTTGTTCCGTCTGAGGCGTACCTGATCGCTGAGTGTACAGTCACCATGGTAACACTTCAATAACATTTTCTTCCTCCAAGTGAAAAGTTGCAGAAAAAAAAAAATGTTATGAGTCGTGTCTTTACAGTGGAATGTTGGACTCAGCCTTGTAAGAATTTCTGCTATCAAATTAAAATCTGTCGGGGACAGTTTTGTGTGTTACAGTGGTAAACAAGGAGTATTGTGTTATATCTTACAGTCTATCCGTACTGTTACTATATAACAAGTTAGTTGTTACACCATGTTAATGTAAATAAGAATTGTTCATCTCATTGTCTCATGTTGTACCCAATACAAAGGTCTTTCCCCTGCACTTGTTCTGAACTCAAAATTACAAAATATGATGATGAGTTTTTCGGATCAGTCATTACAGATGACATATGACAGATGCATCTTTTGCTTATAGTTGCAACTGCAAGATAAAATGTAATAGAATTAAGCAAAAATTATCACAAAAAAAAAAAAGAAAAAAAAAAAAGAAATTCAAGCAAAATCAACTGAGTAAAGTCTGGCTGAACCTGAACACATATTTTCTACTGTAAATACAAATATTTTCTACCTGTAAATATATACAAATATCGATTTACAATATACAAATATTTCCTACCTGTTAATATAAATTTGAAGTTTATAACCATGTTATCAACCCTTGCAATCTTCCTATCTAAATACAAATAGAAGTAAACATATTTGAGAGATAAAAAGGATAGCAAGGATGAATTCATTTTCTGTATCTGTGACTCGTACGGTCCAGTGATTCCATCCATCAAACAGGACATATTGTAGAACAAACAGAAAACGTTTGTTTTCAATGATGCGTAGCAAGAGATAATATTTAATAGTACAATGGAGATGATTTTCACTGATAATGAAAATTTTGTTATTTATTGGAGAAAATATTGATGATGCTATCAAATTTAGGTTGGTGCTTAAGTTTATTGATCAATTGAGAGAAATTTTCTTCTCGAGTTTCTAAAACACTCCTATTTCAACAACAGTGGAGTGACATTCAGACCGTAGGGAAAGGGTGACAATTACTAGGGTTGGTATCAGGTATTCAGGTTCTTGTAAATATGACTGCATCATTTCACATCCATTCACCAAGGCAACAGGTTTGCGTATAGATTCCCTAATCGGACTGGCAACGGTATGAGGTCCCTTTCTGACCAGGTCAAGGTCATTCATTTGAACAATCTTCATCCCAGCATGCTACTGGCACAATGTAATAACCCTGATCCTTCTGATAATTGAAAAGATGCTCAAAGAAACGGTTAATGCCAAAACAGAAAATGGCAATATACTGTAACATTTATGTGTCACCTTTAATTTACAGACAGGTGAGTTACTTGAACCTCACATCTGCTTATAGATAGTTAGAAACTGTATCGCTTTTGGCCAGCTTTAAGTGGATTATTAATTAGACTGGGGGACCAACATTTCGAAGGAATATGTGAATTTAAAAATTATATTGTGTGGGAGGCATGGAAGGATGTAGATGTACTTGATTGACCTCTACAGCAAGTACAAAGATAAACGGCATTAGGATGTAGTGATGGATACCTGTCACTGTGGATAGAATTTACTCTGTACCAAGTACATGTGGTGGCGGCTTGGATGGAGAGACTGCCTGGAAAAAAAAACAGGAACGAGACTGAAACCTATGAATAAGATTTACATAGACGTGATTTCAAAGTTTGATGTGTGCAGTAGGAAAGATAGACAGACTGAGAGACAAACGAAGAGAAAAAGTGAGACAGGATTAGTATTGACATGTAAATCAGGCAGGCTAACCAGCCAGGCGTGGCGGCTAGAGAACCAATACTATCAGCCACACACACCAATTTCCAGTCCAACGGTTTTTCCGATTTGTTGGAGCTGAAAGCTGAATCTATGCCAGACCTGGTTATTTATATTTCCACAAGCAAGTGAAGCATAACAGTGTGTTAGGAGCAGGCTAACACACACCGAGCTTTTCTCTCAGCAGCCCTCCAGTGTGTTGATGGAGGACAGCTGATCGGTGAAGGTGAACACTACACTGTGATTTCTTCACCCACAAAGATTTAGTTTTATTCCACGGTGTATGTGTAATACAAGTGTTATTTTATTTAGCGAGGAACCCCGTTATTTACTGTCAGAATTTAACCACCCTTTATTAACTTGTGATACGGATTGCTGGTTTCCCAGTGTTAGACTCTTGTACCTGATTACATGGACATTGTATGTTCATGCACGGACTGACGTGATATCAGGACTAAATATCACGTACAGAGGATAACAACGCATCACATCTGATATATTAATTAGCAGAATTTTACTGTGCTGGTACATAGCAACCGAGTGTGACCGGTCAGAGCACACCTGAGCCAACACTAAGGTAAGAACACACGTGAGGGGTTAACGAGATATGCTGAGGTAACGGTGTGAGCACAGGTAGATAACGGTGTCACCTGGCTGCTGGGTAGCGGTCTGTAATCCATGACATGTTGGTATAGGTGTGTGGCTATGTGGAACAGCTATATGTGTGCAATGGCAGTATTTATAAATAAATAGGGCCTCTGTAACCTCTCTTATCAGTCCCTACACATAAGACAAAGTCTTGTCAGCTTACAAAAGTTTGTATATGCCGTTCAGCTTATAAAACTTACCTAAGGCAGTATAACATAAAGATTTCTAAGTCATTTAATGAAGAGTGGAATCAAAGATCTCAAACTGAGATGTAACAATAGTTCAATTTAGTGATGTCTTTACCATGTAAGGAAATCTTAATGTGTATTATTTGATGCGTAATATGACATAGCTTCGGGAAGCAAGAACTGCCTGTGAGATTTATCAGACTTCACACCATAGACTATAGTTCATGCGGAACTCCCTGCTTGTGCATGTTAGTCGGTCAGTTTGTGTCCCTGGCTGAATGTCATGGTGCAGTGACCCCTACTTTCTTTTCTGTCACACTTGCCTAAGTAACGCCTCAGTTTAACACACAGACAGGAAGTCGGGCATATTGGCACAGGTAAGTTTTAAATAAATATAATCCCGTTATGGATCAGGTATAAAACATTTTACAGGTGGGTTGACAAGCGTCTATTTCTAAACATGAAATTTGACGCTTTAGCTCACAATTCAATGACTGCAAGAAAATTCATTGTGGTTTAACTCTACCCAATGGAATAATTTTACATGATTAATTCAATTACGTAAATTTGTACAAGACATAATCCATACACTTTAGTATTTTCCTCAGATGGTTTGAAACCAGATGTAATATTGTATGATACTCAGATATTCAGCAATGTATATAAAATAATTTAGATGTTGCCTAAAACCTGTATATATTTGTGTCCCCAGGTTTGATTCATTAAGATGCAAGTATCGTGATACAAGTATCTGCTAGGGAATGTGTATTTTACAAAAGGTTTCTTATCTCAGTAAGTTTTTCTTGTTCACTTGACCTCTTCTAGGATGCGGGTAAGTAGAGGTGTTACCACTAATTGACACATAAATAAGTGTTATAATTTTAGATTATTTTCCTCCCCCATCCTACCACACCAGGATGTGGTTTAAGTTGCTTTTAGAAGTGTTGGGATTTGGTGTTTGTTGTATTATTTAAGCAATAACAAAACATAACATAATTATTTCATATTAACTTTAATGTGACTTTTCATTACATAGTAATTTATTTCAGCTGGGAAATTTCAATATATATGCAAGGTCCTGGAGAGTGATTTGAAGCAGATTTTCATGATGCCTATAGTATGAGAACATATGTTGACAATCGTGTACAAGAGATTTCATTGTTGAAATAAAATTGTGTGAAAACTGTTTTTAACAAAAATGATGGGTGCAAGTTAAAAGAGAGGTATGTCTATAGATAAACATTGATTACTGGTCAATGAATTAGGGATAACTTAGCATGATGTGGTTGGTCTGTACTGGGTACTGGGGATGAACAATATCCCTGGGGAGGAGACAGATTGAGTCCAGGGGAGGGAGCAGTGTTCTACAGGGGACTGGGTGGTGCTCTGTGGGGAGAGGCAGAGTTGTATAAGGGGATGAATCAAAGGTCTTGGGGACCATGAACTTGGGAGACAGGGCAGAGTTAAAGGGGTGGGGCTAATGTTCTGAGGGGATAGGGCAGTGTTCACTGGGGGGGGGGGGGGGGGGGGGGGGGGGGCAGAGAGGTTGAGGAGCAGGGGGCATGTTGAACTGAGGGGACAGGGCAGAGTTTGGGGAGTGGGGTAGTATTCTGAGGGGAAGTGGTAGTGTTCTTTGGGGGTAGGGGCAGAATTCTAGGGGATGTGTCAGGGGGAGACAGTGTATGAATCAAATAAGGGTCTATTAGGAGGAACACTCCCTTCTCCTCTCACAACTCTTTCCCTCCCTCAGGCTAGTAGTGTACTGAGCCACAACTAACTCTATCTTGTTTGTTTTACATCCGCTTTACTACTGAATACTTAAGTTATCCAGCAGACGGAGGAATTAGATATGAAAAAAAAGTAGAAAAGTTCAAGTATGTTGTGAAGGATTTGAAAAAGGATGTACTTGTCTTTACAAGGTGAACATCTAGACCACTATACCAGAACACCCGAGATCTGGACCACTGAACCGGAACACCTATACCATGGAGCGGAACATCATTTAGCATGGCTGTGACAGTGAATACACTACATGAAAGGCTCTACAAAACCTTGTATGTATAACAAGACAGCCCAAAACATTTAACAAGTAGGATTAGCTGTGCGACATGGCACTTATATGTGTAGATAACACACAATGCACTATAATGCCACTATTGAACAGTCTGTATAGAAAGTTAAAAATCTTGGTATTCATTTTTTTTATTTTGCTCATGTGTTCATATTTAGTTATGATAGACAGTGATTCTTTTCAGAAATGTCTAGGTAAAGGAGACAACACCAATATAGATCTTAGATTCTGTGGAGTGAACAGGGGGGCGCGTATATAACCTCAGATTATCTACCCCTCTATACTGACAACAGCAAACTATTGCAGGATACTCAATTTTATGAAGATTTCCCTTTTAAAGAATTTATTTTATTGATATTTTTTGTAGGATAATAAAATAAATAATTAGGTTTTTAGATAAGTGGTTATGATGAAAAATTGCAGTTAGATGTAAAAAGGCATGAACATACTGTCAGTTTATGACCCGTGTCATGAAGTCAGACACCATAAACTGCACAATTGAGAAGATTTATGGGAAAAAAATGGCATACCTTCAAGCACAATACACATTTAAATTTCATAGCACATAAATGTTTTATAGTTATCGAAGTGTTTTATTGGTGTAGAAAAAAATAGTTGAATACATTTAAAATATCTCAATACTAGCTGGTTTAATACTACAAATATAGTCTGGATAGAAATGGAAGTATCTGGGTAGAGTGTATACCTGTGTGACAGGACCTGTGAGCAAATCCTTGACGCTTTTCAAGGGCCCATGATAACAGTTTCAGTATGACGGATGATGTGGTCAGGTAGATTGTACTAAGGGGCTCGGAATATAGTCTGTTATTTAGAAAGGATAAGGTGGAGCTATTTTCTAATTTTGACAATGTTAAATTGCTGAGTAACTTAAGGTTTCCATAACTTACGTAATCCTGATTGTGTCCTTCACGGGCGGTTTGATTACACATCCTGGTACCTGTTTTCATGTCAATGTGTGTATGTGCATAAGTTACAATACATGTACACAGTATGTCAAAGTAAAATATGTTATTATTAAAATTAAATGTATCTGGAATGCTTACCCAAGGGTGTAAATTTCTTATTTTGAGTATTTGTGAAAATTCTAACATCTTTAAACATCAATTTGATAATAGGTACAATATTTGAGGAATAAAAGGATCAAAACTGCTTTGTACAGTTGTATTTTACTATTTTACACACCTAGAACTAGCCCCTGTGTCAGACTAGGGGAATTGTATAATAAGAACAAACCCCTGGGTTAGACTAGGGGAATTGTATAATAATAACAAGCCCCTGTGTTAGACTAGGGATTGCAGTTACACACCCAGAACTATAGCCCCTGTGTCAGACTAGGGGATTAAGTTACACACCCAGAACTTGCGCCTGTGTCAGAATAGGGATTATATTAAGTTACACACCCAGAACTTGCCCCTGTGTCAGAATAGGGATTAAGTTACAAACCCAGAACTTGCCCTTGTGTCAGACTAGAGGATTAAATTACACACTTAGAACTTGCCCCTGTGTGAGAATAGGGATTATATTAAGTTACACACCCAGAACTTGCCCCTGTGTCAGAATAGAGGATTAAATTACACACCCAGAATTTGCCCCTGTGTCAGACTAGAGGATTAAATTACACACTCAGAACTTGCCCCTGTGTGAGAATAGGGAAATTGTACACACAGAACTAGCCCCTGTGTCAGACTAGAGGATTAAATTATACACCCATGCAGAACTTGCCCCTGTGTCAGACTAGAGGATTAAATTACACACCCAAAACTAGCCACTGTGTCAGACTAGAGGATTAAATTACACACCCAGAACAAGCCCCTGTGTCAGACTAAGGGAAGCTAAGCACTAAGGACTATATATAGCCTGTGTCAAACTAGGGATGTTACACACCTAGAACTAGCCTCTGTGTCAGACGAGGGAAATTACACGATTGGCCCTTTGTCAGACGAGGGAAGTTACACACCTAGAACTATTACACACACAGAACTATAGCCCCTGTGTCAGACATGGAATTGCACATCAAGGATATATTTTGACTTTTGTTTATATCTCCGTCAAGAGAAAGGATTGTGAGTTTTCACTCTGTTTATCCATTGTCTGGTCCATGTCTTGTATACTACATCACCAACACTTCGATGTGGAGTGTCACACAGAGTCTTTTGTCCCATTTTGTGTTGAGTATATATATGTTGTACGTGAGCATGCAGATTCGGTCAAGTGGTTACATAGACACTCTGGTTTTCCTTGTAATAAACAAATGAAGTTTGATCCATGAAGTCAATGTAGCATGTAAATTTTCAGAGAAGTGTTTTTTCTTGATCCTTTCTCAATTTCAACAACTCTGATAGATATATAAAATAGCTTGGGATGGTTGTGACAGTGTCTGCTGTAATATTCAGTTGAGGTGGATGTAATAGTTAAGTGCAGAGGACTTATATTGCACTTAGAATTTAAGTCAAATAAATATTTTCTAGGTTCTTATACCCCCACCTCCAACCCACCCACATAGTTAGGGAGGGGGGTTGTTGTATGAAAAATTCAGTGTCAGTACTATAAAACTGTATTTTGCAAATAAAGTTGGAGGGGGGGGGGGGGGGGGGGGTTATTAGCAATCGGCTTACAAATCTAGTTTAAAGCAACTTCTATTGGCTTACTGAAGTGAAAATAGGGAGCTCTAATTAACAAGTGCCAACTGTAATAAGTCATGAGTCACACATTGTGCATAGATTACATGCAATACCATATACCTCTTGCTTGTCTGTTTTATAATTTGTTTTTTTTCCCCCACAATAATATAGAGTTATTGCCCTTTAGTACTGAAGATGTGTACTGTGGGCTACATGCAGTATGCTGCACCTGACCTAATTCTTGTTCTATGTGTTTTGAAGTTGTATTTGACATATTGCTAGTCACTATGATTAATGTACACATCTTGTTAGGTGTCACATCACACCTGTCCAGGTGTGACCCTTTGTTGCTGCCCCTCTCCATAGGGGGCTGGAACATGCCATCACTTCCTATGTCTAATCAATAGACTGTTCACTGGACTGTGGGCTCTATCTGTATGGTAGACACAGCTGAATGGACACTGGACCACAGGTGATCCCTATTAAGGCTCTCATGACCCTGAACACCTTTCCTAGCCAAACTTTCAGGAACCCAATTAGGGCCCAGCACTACAATTACCATGTTAGATGAAAACATTCTCACTGGAGCAGAACATTAACAAGTCTGTGTACCTGGCTGTTTGTTTTGACATTTCTCACCTCAGGTAATTAGGGCATAGTTAGTTTAGGTATTGAACTAACAACCAAACAGGAAGTGATGAGTGTAAAATCATGGGTAACCTTCCAGTGTCACAGAGCTTGCATTTGTGTTACCCGTGATTAATCCAGTAATATCTGGTCCGTGGACAGAAATCGGGATGCTGCAGTGTTGGCAGTAACAGGTTATATTCATGTGTGACATGCTGGTTTCCAAGACTACTGGGGAAGGTATATACTTGGAACAGGTAATTATCTAATTTTGAAATGAAAAGGTATATTTCCCAACAGTTATATTTTCTCAAATGTTTATGTATATATATATATATGTAAATATCAAAAAAAAATAAACAGTCTTAAGAGTCTGCTGTGAGGAAGCGAAAGCGCTAGTTTGTGTCTGTGTCGGTTTTCATATTTTCAAATAAATATTCTTATATAGGGAAATAAGTTATGTACTACTTCCTAAATTGGACTTGACAAGTTTTTCCAAAGAAAAACAAGCATCATTTCATAAAGCAATACCTATTGTTTTCTTATAAGTGTGGAATATATATAATTTTTATCTTCCAATTCAGTGGTATATATAAATGTCATGATTAACCTAAGTAAATTATCCAAGCTTTATCTGAAATCAAAGCTGAGTTAAATCCTGTTGATTTGTGACTTTGTTACTCATTAGCTGCTTTACTTCAGGTTAATTAGGATTCACCTGTCTCAGGTGCACCGGTGAGCTCAGTGTCTGAGCAATGACATGTGAAGGTCATAATTCCGGTTGGCTTGTAAAACAATATAACTAGTTGGCAGAAAGATTGACCAACACAGATAGTATAAGAGGAAGCTGATAGAAATTGTGACTTCAATCGACACACCTTCTACATAACAAACAGTATTTTGACGGGTGAATGTTTATATTGTTGTGATAACACAGGATCCCGAGGAAGCCATTTTCTCATGATACATATAGTCACTAGTTAATGGTAATAGATTGGAGTTATCTCAACCAGTAGTTAGGATCACAAAGCGTTGCCATGCAATCAACAGATTTCAGACTCAATATTCTAGTCTTTAGATTTTGGGATTACTGTTGTAGATTTTAATTGTATCAGAAATTGTAATCTCATATTTGTGATTTCTGTAGATTTATTCTGTAGTTCTAACAGATCTGTTTTTATAGATAATTAGATATATTTGGTTACTTTACAATCTAGTTATCTTATCCTCTTAGTTTGTCTGTTTGAAGTGGTGAAAAAAAATACTAAAATATCTGAAGTTTTAATTTTGGTCTCACCTGCGATGAAGACACATCATTTATGGAATATCATTTGTGGTCCATTGATGCTGGGAATCTGAAGTGTTGTGTTCAGCTCAGTTTCTCAAGAAATATCAATGTTATTTCAACCAAACCTGGAATATAGTTGTAAGTAGAAAGCTCAGCACATCCAACAGATTACATCAATTTTAAGTTCAGAGTTCCAGGATTTACCTTGTACATATTCTCATAAACAACTGAGGTGAATTTTTTGATAAATGAAATGAATTGTAGAAATGATACCAGAAGTGATAATTGTTAAGTAAAGTATAATATAATACACAGAAGTTTTATATCAAAAATGTTTTAAGTTTTATAACTTGATAATTTTGTTTTACGAGGAAGTTTAAAACCTTTTTTAGTAATCTTGTAATCATGCAGAAAAAGATCCAACACTTGCATTTGAATTCAGTGAAAAGTCGTGGTATTTGTATAACCGTACTAATTTTCTGTCATTATAGGTTTTTTATGAAGTAACTTACACTGGTCTGATATTTTCTGGTGTAAATTTGAAAAGAAAAAATATGAATAAGACATTCAATTGACATTATATTGCTGGTGGGTATAATTGATATGCCTTTTGATAGATACAACATCATTCTGTGTTAACATGGGTACTACTGTGTTGTCAGGTAGATACAACATCATTCTGTTAACATGGGTTACTGTGTTGTCAGGTAGATACAACATCATTCTGTGTTAACATGGGTACTACTGTGTTGTCAGGTAGATACAACATCATTCTGTGTTAACATGGGTTACTGTGTTGTCAGGTAGATACAACATCATTCTGTGTTAACATGGGTTACTGTGTTGTCAGGTAGATACAACATCATTCTATGTTAACATGGGTTACTGTGTTGTCAGGTAGATACAACATCATTCTATGTTAACATGGGTTACTGTGTTGTCAGGTAGATACAACATCATTCTGTGTTAACATGGGTTACTGTGTTGTCAGGTAGATACAACATCATTCTATGTTAACATGGGTTACTGTGTTGTCAGGTAGATACAACATCATTCTGTTAACATGGGTTACTGTGTTGTCAGGTAGATACAACATCATTCTGTGTTAACATGGGTACTACTGTGTTGTCAGGTAGATACAACATCATTCTGTGTTAACATGGGTTACTGTGTTGTCAGGTAGATACAACATCATTCTGTGTTAACATGGGTACTACTGTGTTGTCAGGTAGATACAACATCATTCTGTTAACATGGGTTACTGTGTTGTCAGGTAGATACAACATCATTCTGTGTTAACATGGGTTACTGTGTTGTCAGGTAGATACAACATCATTCTGTGTTAACATGGGTTACTGTGTTGTCAGGTAGATACAACATCATTCTGTTAACAGGGGTACTACTGTGTTGTCAGGTAGATACAACATCATTCTGTTAACATGGGTACTACTGTGTTGTCAGGTAGATACAACATCATTCTGTTAACATGGGTACTACTGTGTTGTCAGGTAGATACAACATCATTCTGTGTTAACATGGGTTACTGTGTTGTCAGGTAGATACAACATCATTCTGTGTTAACATGGGTACTACTGTGTTGTCAGGTAGATACAACATCATTCTGTGTTAACATGGGTTACTGTGTTGTCAGGTAGATACAACATCATTCTGTGTTAACATGGGTTACTGTGTTGTCAGGTAGATACAACATCATTCTGTGTTAACATGGGTACTACTGTGTTGTCGGGTAGATACAACATCATTCTGTGTTAACATGGGTTACTGTGTTGTCAGGTAGATACAACATCATTCTGTGTTAACATGGGTACTACTGTGTTGTCAGGTAGATACAACATCATTCTGTTAACATGGGTTACTGTGTTGTCAGGTAGATACAACATCATTCTGTGTTAACATGGGTTACTGTGTTGTCAGGTAGATACAACATCATTCTGTGTTAACATGGGTACTACTGTGTTGTCAGGTAGATACAACATCATTCTGTTAACATGGGTTACTGTGTTGTCAGGTAGATACAACATCATTCTGTGTTAACATGGGTTACTGTGTTGTCAGGTAGATACAACATCATTCTGTTAACATGGATACTACTGTGTTGTCAGGTAGATACAACATCATTCTGTGTTAACATGGGTACTACTGTGTTGTCAGGTAGATACAACATCATTCTGTGTTAACATGGGTTACTGTGTTGTCAGGTAGATACAACATCATTCTGTTAACATGGGTTACTGTGTTGTCAGGTAGATACAACATCATTCTGTGTTAACATGGGTTACTGTGTTGTCAGGTAGATACAACATCATTCTGTGTTAACATGGGTACTACTGTGTTGTCAGGTAGATACAACATCATTCTGTGTTAACATGGGTTACTGTGTTGTCAGGTAGATACAACATCATTCTGTGTTAACATGGGTACTACTGTGTTGTCAGGTAGATACAACATCATTCTGTTAACATGGGTTACTGTGTTGTCAGGTAGATACAACATCATTCTGTGTTAACATGGGTTACTGTGTTGTCAGGTAGATACAACATCATTCTGTGTTAACATGGGTTACTGTGTTGTCAGGTAGATACAACATCATTCTGTTAACAGGGGTACTACTGTTGTCAGGTAGATACAACATCATTCTGTTAACATGGGTACTACTGTGTTGTCAGGTAGATACAACATCATTCTGTTAACATGGGTACTACTGTGTTGTCAGGTAGATACAACATCATTCTGTGTTAACATGGGTACTACTGTGTTGTCAGGTAGATACAACATCATTCTGTGTTAACATGGGTTACTGTGTTGTCAGGTAGATACAACATCATTCTGTGTTAACATGGGTTACTGTGTTGTCAGGTAGATACAACATCATTCTGTGTTAACATGGGTACTACTGTGTTGTCAGGTAGATACAACATCATTCTGTGTTAACATGGGTACTACTGTGTTGTCAGGTAGATACAACATCATTCTGTTAACATGGGTTACTGTGTTGTCAGGTAGATACAACATCATTCTGTGTTAACATGGGTTACTGTGTTGTCAGGTAGATACAACATCATTCTGTTAACATGGATACTACTGTGTTGTCAGGTAGATACAACATCATTCTGTGTTAACATGGGTACTACTGTGTTGTCAGGTAGATACAACATCATTCTGTGTTAACATGGGTTACTGTGTTGTCAGGTAGATACAACATCATTCTGTTAACATGGGTTACTGTGTTGTCAGGTAGATACAACATCATTCTGTGTTAACATGGGTTACTGTGTTGTCAGGTAGATACAACATCATTCTATGTTAACATGGGTACTACTGTGTTGTCAGGTAGATACAACATCATTCTGTGTTAACATGGGTTACTGTGTTGTCAGGTAGATACAACATCATTCTGTTAACATGGGTTACTGTGTTGTCAGGTAGATACAACATCATTCTGTGTTAACATGGGTACTACTGTGTTGTCAGGTAGATACAACATCATTCTGTTAACATGGGTACTACTGTGTTGTCAGGTAGATACAACATCATTCTGTGTTAACAATGGTACTACTGTGTTGTCAGGTAGATACAACATCATTCTGTGTTAACATGGGTTACTGTGTTGTCAGGTAGATACAACATCATTCTGTGTTAACATGGGTACTACTGTGTTGTCAGGTAGATACAACATCATTCTGTTAACATGGGTTACTGTGTTGTCAGGTAGATACAACATCATTCTGTGTTAACAATGGTACTACTGTGTTGTCAGGTAGATACAACATCATTCTGTGTTAACATGGGTTACTGTGTTGTCAGGTAGATACAACATCATTCTATGTTAACATGGGTTACTGTGTTGTCAGGTAGATACAACATCATTCTGTGTTAACATGGGTTACTGTGTTGTCAGGTAGATACAACATCATTCTGTGTTAACATGGGTTACTGTGTTGTCAGGTAGATACAACATCATTCTGTGTTAACATGGATACTACTGTGTTGTCAGGTAGATACAACATCATTCTGTGTTAACATGGGTACTACTGTGTTGTCAGGTAGATACAACATCATTCTTTGTTAACATGGGTACTACTGTGTTGTCAGGTAGATACAACATCATTCTGTTAACATGGGTTACTGTGTTGTCAGGTAGATACAACATCATTCTGTGTTAACATGGGTTACTGTGTTGTCAGGTAGATACAACATCATTCTGTGTTAACATGGATACTACTGTGTTGTCAGGTAGATACAACATCATTCTGTGTTAACATGGGTTACTGTGTTGTCAGGTAGATACAACATCATTCTGTGTTAACATGGGTTACTGTGTTGTCAGGTAGATACAACATCATTCTGTGTTAACATGGGTTACTGTGTTGTCAGGTAGATACAACATCATTCTGTTAACATGGGTTACTGTGTTGTCGGGTAGATACAACATCATTCTGTTAACATGGGTTACTGTGTTGTCAGGTAGATACAACATCATTCTGTTAACATGGGTTACTGTGTTGTCAGGTAGATACAACATCATTCTGTGTTAACATGGGTTACTGTGTTGTCAGGTAGATACAACATCATTCTGTGTTAACATGGGTTACTGTGTTGTCAGGTAGATACAACATCATTCTGTTAACCTGGGTTACTGTGTTGTCAGGTAGATACAACATCAGTCTGTGTTAACATGGGTACTACTGTGTTGTCAGGTAGATACAACATCATTCTGTGTTAACATGGGTACTACTGTGTTGTCAGGTAGATACAACATCATTCTGTGTTAACATGGGTTACTGTGTTGTCAGGTAGATACAACATCATTCTGTTAACATGGGTACTACTGTGTTGTCAGGTAGATACAACATCATTCTGTGTTAACATGGGTACTACTGTGTTGTCAGGTAGATACAACATCATTCTGTGTTAACATGGGTTACTGTGTTGTCAGGTAGATACAACATCATTCTGTGTTATCATGGGTACTACTGTGTTGTCAGGTAGATACAACATCAGTCTGTGTTAACATGGGTTACTGTGTTGTCAGGTAGATACAACATCATTCTGTGTTATCATGGGTTACTGTGTTGTCAGGTAGATACAACATCATTCTGTGTGAACATGGGTTACTGTGTTGTCAGGTAGATACAACATCATTCTGTGTTAACATGGGTTACTGTGTTGTCAGGTAGATACAACATCATTCTGTGTTAACATGGGTTACTGTGTTGTCAGGTAGATACAACATCATTCTGTTAACATGGGTACTACTGTGTTGTCAGATCACATGTTAAACATATGGTGTGGTTAGTCATTAGTCCAGCTTAACAATACTTATTGATCTATTATGACCAGAATAATCAATGCTGTCCACCAAAACAACTGGTGATACTAGGACAATGGTAGAGACAGTCTGATGGCGATTCACCGTTGTATAGGTGAACGTTTTTGGTATTGATATTTAATTATTATTTGTGGGAAAAAATCATCATATTCATTGTATATATCTGTTATTTTTGTGAAAACACCTATTTCAGAATTTTAAGAATCTGACACTTTCTTTCATGCTATTGAAATCCCCAATTTGTATTAATTTGAGAATGAATTGATTATTTCCCAAGGGTTCAAGATATGTCGTTCTAACTTCTGTGGTCCTATTGAAATTCTCTTAAAGATGTCTAAAAATTAAGTATTTTAAATTCAGAAAGAGAAGAAATTGATTATAAATATTTCTATAGTAAGGTAATTGGGCATTGTGACAAACTGATCATTAAGACGAAGAAGATCCCTAGATCTAAAATACTGCTGGTTGTTATCTATTCCTGTAGGTAAAAATCTTATTTCACAAGGATAGAATTCCTTTTAAAGAGCATAAAATTAGCATTAAATTGGCGTCATGCATGGCTGCTTTATGATTGGGGTGTGCTTTTTAAACTCTGTTGCAGTCAGGGTCACGATCTTTAATGCGCCTGTAAATGCTAAACAATTACTTGGAATTTCATTTTCCACATAAAACATGATTTTGCATAGACAAACATGCGTGAAATTAGTACAAGATAGTGTAAAACTTTCATCAGAATTAAGTTGGTGTGGACCTGCTCCGTCTGGTTGTCACCGGTTGGCTAGTCATGTGATCATTTTGGGTCCGTTTGACTGGATGATACATTCTAAATCCTGCTTTAGCTATCTACAGTATTTACCGTAACTTTGGATTCGTCTCTAGTAAATTGAATTGGCCAGGATATTTTCTTGTTACTGTCTGGCCTTATGGAAAGTGATTGGGAAGACACTTTTTCCCGAATAGGGGCATTACAATGTATCTGTATCAGTGGATCATGATGGTATGAATGATAATTAGATTCTCAAATGTGGGGAAGGTTATGTTTGTCGGTTTTCAATTACAGGTGTATTAAAAAAAAAAAAAAAAACTTTTACAAAGGGTATTTGCATGTATATAATCAAGTCAAGGAGAAAGAAAAGAGGTTCTGGTTTGCTAACTTTGGAAAATATAAGTATTTTGTAAAGTTAAGAAATCAATTTTGTCAATCTATTATCAGCATGAAAAACATCTTGCTCACAACTTGTATCTTGAAAGAAGATAAAATTGTTGTTAAGCTTGGCAATCAGCATTCATAAGTATTGTCAGTATCATAATTATCAATCTTGTCAACAACCTCAGATATGCCATCTCTTCTTTTGTCACTGCATTTGTAGAACATGTAATTGAAAATTGATTGTCAAGTTAGATAGAATTTCATATTTTGCCTGTATCTTTGCCTGGTCCAGACTGGTGAAGGTATATTTCTGTAGAGACGGTCTGTTGTTGGTCCAGACTGGTGGAGGTATATTGGTGTGGAGATGGTCTGTTGTTGGTCAAGGCTGGTGGAGGTATATTGGTGTGGAGACGGTCTGTTGTTGGTCCAGACTGGTGGAGGTATATTAGTGTAGAGATGGTCTGTTGTTGGTCCAGACTGGTGGAGGTATATTAGTGTGGAGATAGTCTGTTGTTGGTCCAGACTGGTGGAGGTATATTGATGTGGAGACGCTCTGTTGTTGGTCCAGGCTGGTGGAGGTATATTGGTGTGGAGACGGTCTGTTGTTGGTCCAGACTGGTGGAGGTATATTGATGTGGAGACGGTCTGTTGTTGGTCCAGGCTGGTGGAGGTATATTGGTGTGGAGACGGTCTGTTGTTGGTCCAGGCCGGTGGAGGTATATTGGTGTGGAGACGGTCTGTTGTTGGTCCAGACTGGTGGAGGTATTTTGGTGTGGAGACGGTCTGTTGTTGGTCCAGGCTGATGGAGGTATATTGGTGTGGAGACGGTCTGTTGTTGGTCCAGGCCGGTGGAGGTATATTGGTGTAGAGACGGTCTGTTGTTGGTCCAGACTTGTGGAGGTATATTGGTGTAGAGATGATCTGTTGTTGGTCCAGACTGGTGGAGGTATATTGGTGTAGAGACGGTCTATTGTTGGTCCAGACTGGTGGAGGTATATTGGTGTAGAGACAGTCTGTTGTTGGTCCAGACTGGTGGAGGTATATTGGTGTAGAGACGATCTGTTGTTGGTCCAGACTGGTGGAGGTATATTGGTGTAGAGATGATCTGTTGTTGGGTAGAGACAGTCTGTTGTTGGTCCAGACTGGTGGAGGTATATTGGTGTAGAGACAGTCTGTTGTTGGTCCAGACTGGTGGAGGTATATTGGTGTAGAGACGGTCTGTTGTTGGTCCAGACTGGTGGAGGTATATTGGTGTAGAGATGATCTGTTGTTGGTCCAGACTGGTGGAGGTATATTGGTGTAGAGACGGTCTGTTGTTGGTCCAGACTGGTGGAGGTATATTGGTGTGGAGACAGTCTGTTGTTGGTCCAGACTGGTGGAGGTATATTGGTGTGGAGACGGTCTGTTGTTGGTCCAGACTGGTGGAGGTATATTGGTGTGGAGATGGTCTGTTGTTGGTCCAGACATTGGTCCAGACAGGCAAAAATGTTCACAGGTCTAGTCTTCCTGAAAATGTCTCAATCTGATGCTGATAATTTTGATAGAAATATTTCAGTGAAAAAAAAATTAATATATTAAAATTAATGTCAATGATAATGATTCCAGTTTGACAGATGTTGTTGACATTAAGAAGATGTTGATGGAATTTAAAAGTCTCTTATGAGAGATAAAATTATGTAATGTTTACAGTCTGTAACCAACAAGGTGTATACTTTGGCACTCAGGTGAGAAACCTAATAATGGGGTATATATAGAGAGAGTGTGTGTGATAGAGTGTGACCTGGAGAGATATGAACACAATCAATGTTTGATATATGTTAGATGAATATCAAACAGCCTAGTCGACTCTGAAAAGCTGTTAATCGTTCTTGTCACTCGGCTGCGCTCTGGTGCACTCGTATAGATTGGCACCCACCCGCTTCATGAGGCTTATTCGTCCATTATGCCCATACACAAAGCTCATTGGTTTAAACCCAAAGGCCATTTCATACAAACAATTTAGTCAAATAATAGATTGTACATGCTATATTAGCCTTCACTCAACCATAACGTGGGCTGGGGTAGACAGGAAATAGCTCCATTTGGAAAGAAAGCTTTAGTGATTAACATGGTACATAAACTCTCTGGAGCGGAGGATTTGTTAACAGTATTTTGAGTGTAATGCTTGGAGTTAAACTAGGTTTGATGTGATACCTTGGGAAACTGACCACTACTCAGGGCTGCTGATGGTCAAGCTGGACCAGGAACATGTGGTCACCAGGAAGATACGCCCTAGTGGCCACCAGTGACGGCTAAGTGAGGCCTGACATTTAGTGTATTACTGTCTGTAGGATTGGTTTACTGAGGCCATACAACTGACTTTTAACTTGCTATTTTTATAATAGATGACAACATGGTACACTTTTTACTTGTGCACTGATCGGCCTACTTCAGTGTAACATGGTATGTACTATATGTAGTGTCAGTTAATGGGTATATGTAATAGGATACCTGTGTATGACATACAAGTTATATATACACAGGTCTGTGACATGTATTTAGTAGTATGTTACCTGTCTATAAGGTCGGGGGGGGGGGGGGGGGGGGGGGAGTGACATACAAGTGTGTGATATGTTAAAGATTAACCCTGTCTATAAGTTTGGGGGGGGGGGGGGGGGGGAGTGACACACAAGCTTGCAGTATATAGCTTACCTGTCTAAGGTCACGGGGCGGGGGAGTTGCATACAAGATTGTGGTATGTTGTTTACCTGTCTATAAGTCTGGGGGAAAGGGACATACAAGTGTGTGGTATGGAATGGGTATGTGGTTAATACCTGTCTATAAGGTCAGGGGTGGGGGTTTAAGTGACAAACAAGTGTGTGGTATATAGTTTTCCTGTCTATAAGGTCTGGAGGGAAGTGACATACAAGTTTGTGATGTGGGTTGGGTATGAGGTATACCTGTCTACAAGGTCTAGGGGGTAGGGGTTACATACAACTTTGTTGTATGTAGTTTACCTGACTATAAGGTCAGGGAGGTGTGTGTGTGGGGGGGGGGGGGGGGGGGGGGGGGGTCATACAAAGTTTATGGTATGTAGTTTTACCTGACTATAAGGTCAGGGAGGTGGGGGGGGGGGGGGGGTCATACAAGTTTATGGTATGTAGTTTACCTGACTATAAGGTCTGGGAGGTGTGTGTGTGTGTGTGTGGGGGGGGGTCATACAAGTTTATGGTATGTAGTTTACCTGACTATAAGGTCAGGGAGGTGGGGGGGGGGGGGGGGGGGTCATACCAGTTTATGGTATGTAGTTACCTGACTATAAGGTCTGGGAGGTGTGTGTGTGTGGGGGGGGGGGGGGGGGGGGGGGGGGGGGTCATACAAGTTTATGGTATGTAGTTTACCTGACTATAAGGTCGGGGGGGGGGGTCATACAAGTTTATGGTATGTAGTTTACCTGACTATAAGGTCTGGGGGGGGGGGGGGGGGGGGGGGGGGGGGGGGGGTCATACAAGTTTATGGTATGCTGGTTAGGTAGAGTTACCAGCTTTCTCTAATGGACAAAGACAAATCTACTATACTGTTACCAGTACAATTATAGACATGACCTCCTTCAACATAGCTGTAATATATTATTTACATCTGACGGATTGGATTGTTTAAGGCCCTATCAACAGTTTGGTGGTTTAAGGAAAGTTACAGGTACATCTGACAATTGACACACTTGTCATTATAGAGCACAATCTACTTCCTGCAGTGAACCATACCTCAATGATCAGAAATTTGATGACAACAAATATGAATAGGAGATTGTGACTTTGAGTTGGTTTCCAAGAAAATTGAGATATAATGTGTTGTGTATTGTTGTGTACAACAAGCTATCTTGATATGAACCATGGACAGATTTATTTCATGTGTTGACAATAAGTATGGGGTATATTTATGTGGGCCCCCTCTCATGTTGCATTTATTCACTAAATTTGTACTATTTTGTTGAAGATACAGCTTATAGCTGTAAATTAAAGCGATTTAGTTCAAAATCTATGAGAATAAATGTATTGGACAGGAAATTAAAAATTTCCTCCAAAATATCATCATAAGAATCATACACAATGATACGCATGTATTTGTTGTAAACTAAAAATTTAAGAACATATATCATGAAATCATGTTGATATGGGATCATTCTCCTTTTAATGCTTTTCCTCCCACACTGTGTAACATGAGGACATCATATAGAGCAAACATTCTGGTAATAATGATGAAACAGACACTTTGTTACCAAAAATCTATGAATTGAATGCTCTTCCTTAACCCTTTCAACCCTAAGAAACTTTAGTGGACTCTGCCATTCTTTCATAAGTTGAAGTCCAATATGGTCAGTAGGGGTGAAAGGGTTAAAGCTGACAGTGCAAGTTTAAAAGCATCCAATTGAGATAAAAAAAAAAAAAAAGTACATGTACAGATTTCCAAAAATCGTTTCCGAGACATCCCACAGTTATGGTTGTGTCGTATCTGAGGACGGGCAGACATTTTTCTTTTTTGTTATGCGTGGATACGAACCGCTATAAAAGCGCGTGCGTTCATTGAGACAAGTATCAGTCTATCATACATGCACAAAACGACACATCTCTCCATTAAATATAGTATATATAATATACGTTCTCAATACACACGCAGTGGGATATGCAGCAAGAATAACTTTACAACTGTTACAGTATTATATCCATAGTTTCTATCAAAATATTTTCGTGTCTTCGTATCATTTGTGCACGTGTCATAACGCAATTAAAGCGTGAAGTGTAGACAATATGAATACATCCGAGAAGTTCCGAGTGCTAGTGTAGACGCGAGTGAAAATCGGAACTCCTCGGACTGTTTTCTTGTTATCAAAATGGCTGCACCCACAAAAAACACGTGAGAAAATGAATAGAGTATTTGGGATTAATTCATTATGCATTTTTTAGCATTTATTTCGAGACTTTATTTTGAACAAGATTCGAAAGATAATTCAGAGACACTGACCATCTTTCAGACTTTCTGCTCAGGTTACAGGTAAGTGCTTCTTCTGTTTGGTGTCGTTCCCGAATACAGTTGTAGGTCACGTGGTGTACAGATATAGTGTATAGTGGTGTACAGATATAGTGTATACGTAGTACAGTAGGTGATACAGGTGTGTCACCGTGAACACCTGAGGTTAGAGTGAATGCAAGTGTGACGAAGCACCTTCTTTTTATAGCAGCAGCAGCTTGGTTGTATCCAAGCATAACAAAAAAGAAAAATGTCTGCCCGTCCTTAGATACGACACTACCATAACTACCATAACTTGGGAATTGGGGAACGTCTCGGAAACGATTTTTGGAAATGTGTAATCTCAATTTGATGCTTTTTAACTTGCACTGTCAGCTTTAATGTTCATGTTGTAATAATGCGTACTGTTCACATGTATGTAACTACTTAAATTGGTGACAAGACATACCTGTGTCTTCTCCAGTAGGCTTCAGTGAGGTATTATTATTAAGAGGACAAACACAAACATTGCTGCCTCGAAAAAACACACTCACAGCCTCCCAAAACACACACACATACACTACATTCATGCATCTCTGTCCTTAAATGACTGAAGCTGCTGAAAGCATGTTAAATAACCACACTAACAAACAAATCTAATGTATGGTGACGGAAAAATGAAACATTGGCTACATACAAATATTACTTGCTTAATTGAATATGCATATGTAACTGATTTGTATTCATGCTACCATGAACACATCGAAAAGAAGATTGATTCCCCAGAATATGGCTTGGTGAAATAAGAAATATTTCTTACATTTTAGTTACTTCAAGGGTCTTAATTAAAGAATGAGGTTGTAAGTATTTCATTATTTTGCAGATTACAGTAACTGGAGTGTGAATGTGGGCAGTGTCTAACCAGTAGTAGTCCAGGCTTCATCGTGGCTGTCTCATGTATCCAAAATGACCGCACAGGTCCTAACTGTCCAGGTCAAGAAGGAAATAATGGACAGTGGTGCTGACAAGACAGACCAGTCAAAGTCCACCACTGCCCTCGACATAGCGTCGAAGACCTCTGGCGACGGTAGCCGTGGTAACGCCATTGAAGTTGCAATAAATGGTGAGGGTGACCAGAAGAATGAAACTAAGGCTACGGATGGGGATAAAGTTGTGGTTCCCACAGTTACAATGGTGCAGGGTAGCCAGGTGACGGATGTAAATGCAGAGCAGTTACAGCGATTAATTCAACAACAGTACCTAGTGAATCTGATTCAGTTCCAACAGTCCATGTTTCAGGGCCAAGCAGCCCTACAGCAGCATCACCAGAGTCTCCTTACTGCCCTCGATGGCAAGGGCAAAGAAGGGGAGACAACTGTGGAAGCACCTGCTGCTCACCAGCAGGTGTCGCCTGGCATCACCATGGTAAAAGACGGACAAAAGCGAACTGTGGAAGGACTGAGTGCAGAAATTGGGTCGGATGTGGATGCCATGGAGTTTGATGACAGTATGTTTATAGAGGAAGAGTTGGATGAGAATGGGAAGCCTAAGAAGGTGGACGGACGGATAAGACACACAGGTCTGTCTATAGGTACAGTCTGCTTTTGTTATCTGCCCCAAGCTTTACAGGTATTAGCCTCAAGCTTCACACAGTTATCTGCCCTTGGATTGTTACAAGTCTGTCTATAAGTAAAGACTGCTTCGGTTGTATGCCAGTAGCTTTACACATTTATCTGCCCCAAGCTTTACAGGATATCTGCCCTTGGCTTTACACAGTTACAACCCTTGGTTTTGCCAACAGAGGTCTGTCTATAGGTACAGTCTGTCTGGTTGTCTGCCTCTAGGTTTACACAGTTATCTGCCCTTGCTTGTACAGCTACAAGCTTGTCTATATGTACAGAGAGCTGTACAGGTCTGTTTATCTGTGCAGTAAATTTTGCTATTTGCCCTTTAATTGACAGAGGATCGTCCCAGGTTACAGTAATATTATCTGCTGCTAGCTTCACAGTTATCTGCCCTTTGTTTTCTGACATTTCAGAATTCTGCAGTATATATTTATCTTTGTTACATAACACAACATTTATGTTTATCAAATCAATATTTTTTCTTGAATTTAGATTTATCTCCCTTATTGTTGAGTAATTTTTGTGCTCATAGAATTCCCCGCAGAATTGATGCAAGTGTCTATGTAAGAGCTAATGAGCTCATCTTTGACTTGCCTGTTATCAGTATTGATATGCAATATCTGCTCAAGAATTATGCCAGAAATGCATATGTTATTGACTAGTTTTTCAATGGTACATAGACAAATATTCGGAGTGTCACAGTTTCTGAATACAAATTATGGTTTGCATGATGAATGTCTGTGTGTTGTATGTATTAATATAAGGTTTAGTATGACAAGACAGGGCAGGTATCAGCCATATTTTAATTCATTAGTGCCAGACAGCTACCCGACTGGCCTAAAGCTAAAAGACCTGTCTGGTTTGGCACGCATGAATTATTGAACGCAGGATGATATTTAGGATTGCCATTTTGTAATGAGAAAAAGATAGAAGTAAATGAAATCAGAGAATTTCCCCTGACATGAAGGACAGGTGCTTCTCATTTGTAAGCTCTGCTAGATTAGTTCTTTATTGACAGATCAGAATTCATCATCAGTTGTAAAACTTGTTTTTATCACTGAATATTAGGTATGGTGCTAAGCAGATCTCGATGTCCTCAAATTACAGGATATTGAAATGTCTGTTTATATGGTTTCTCTGACCCTGTAAACAGCAGACTTATTTTGCAGAATGCATGTTGTAGCTGGTGGCTACATCTCCGAACAACATAGGGAATGCATGTTATGTAAAATGATATTAAAAGAATATGCTCAGATCCGTGTGGCACCTGTTTTTCAGTATCTTTATCAGCATTATCCCCACCACTGCTGTCAACATATTCAGTATACTATAGCAGGAGTTTTTGATTAATGAAATATCAATTTATGTATACTTGCGTAGATTGCTAGATTTGAATCTTAAACTGTTAGCAGAGCGTTTTCCTATAAACAGACCCTAAAATTTAAATATTGACCTAGAATACTTTGTTAGTTTGTGTAACCTCTTCCTTAAAATTGATCTAAAAATATACCCGACTTATTGGCAGACAATGTGAGTAGTTGACCAGGAATTTTATCTTCATATTTTTATCTGAAGTTAAATTTCCAAGAGTTGTAGGGAGATGTTAAACCTTTTTCTTGATTAGTTACCCCCTTCAAGAGCAGACAGTATGTACCTATAGCAGACTTTGACTGATTTAAGTAAAAAAAGGTTGATATCCAGATAATTGACATTTTACCTGAAGATTGACAACTAGACAATTGACATTTTACCTGAAAGTTGACAACCAGACAATTGGCCTTTTACCTGAAGATTGACAACCAGACAATTGGCCTTTTACGTGAAGATTGACAACAAGACATTTGACAGATTTGTGCTTTCAAAGTGATGTCTGTAAACTGTTAAAAATATTTTCATTCTGAACCTCTTTGTCATACACTTCCCCCTACTTTCCTTTACTTTTCAGTTGGTGGTCGCAACATTAACCAATATGGGCGAGAGTTCACCAATGGACGTCCTTTGCCGGATCACCTGAGAGTACAGATTCTGCAGCTGGCTCTTCAGGGCATTAGACCCTGTGAGATAAGTCGCCAACTGCAAGTGTCACATGGCTGTGTTAGCAAGATCTTAAACAGGTAAGCTTCCTCCTACAAACTAGTGGTGAGGCCGGTAGGTAAGCTTCCTCCTACAAACTAGTGATGAGGCCAGTAGGTAAACTTCCTCCTACAAACTAGTGTTGAGGCCGGTAGGTAAGCTTTCTCCTACAAACTAGTGGTGAGGACGGTAGGTAAGCTTCCTCCTACAAACTAGTGGTGAGGCCGGTAGGTAAGCTTCCTCCTACAAACTAGTGATAAGGCCGGTAGGTAAGCTTCCTCCTACAAACTAGTGGTGAGGCCGGTAGGTAATCTTTCTCCTACAAACTAGTGATAAGGCCGGTAGGTAATCTTTCTCCTACAAACTAGTGTTGAGGCCGGTAGGTAAGCTTCCTCCTACAAACTAGAGGTGAGGCCGGTAGGTAATCTTTCTCCTACAAACTAGTGTTGAGGTCGGTAGGTAAGCTTCCTCCTACAAACTAGTGATAAGGCCGGTAGGTAAGCTTCCTCATACAAACTAGTGGTGAGGCCGGTAGGTAATCTTTCTCCTACAAACTAGTGATAAGGCCGGTAGGTAAGCTTCCTCCTACAAACTAGTGGTGAGGCCGGTAGGTAAACTTCCTCCTACAAACTAGTGGTGAGGCCAGTAGGTAAGCTTCCTCCTACAAACTAGTGATAAGGCCGGTAGGTAAGCTTCCTCCTACAAACTAGTGGTGAGGCCGGTAGGTAAACTTCCTCCTACAAACTAGTGGTGAGGCCGGTAGGTTAACTTCCTCCTACAAACTAGTGGTGAGGCCGGTAGGTAAGCTTCCTCCTACAAACTAGTGGTGAGGCCGGTAGGTAAACTTCCTCCTACAAACTAGTGTTGAGGCCGGTAGGTAAGCTTCCTCCTACAAACTATTGGTGAGGTCGGTAGATAAGCTTCCTCCTACAAACTAGTGGTGAGGCTGGTAGGTAAACTTCCTCCTACAAACTAGTGGTGAGGCCGGTAGGTTAACTTCCTCCTACAAACTAGTGGTGAGGCCGGTAGGTAAGCTTCCTCCTACAAACTAGTGGTGAGGCCGGTAGGTAAACTTCCTCCTACAAACTAGTGTTGAGGCCGGTAGGTAAGCTTCCTCCTACAAACTATTGGTGAGGTCGGTAGATAAGCTTCCTCCTACAAACTAGTGGTGAGGCTGGTAGGTAAACTTCCTCCTACAAACTAGTGGTGAGGCCGGTAGGTTAACTTCCTCCTACAAACTAGTGGTGAGGCCGGTAGGTTAACTCCCTCCTACAAACTATTGGTGAGGTCGGTAGGTAAGCTTCCTCCTACAAACTAGTGGTGAGACCAGTAGGTAAGCTTCCTCCTACAAACTAGTGGTGAGACCAGTAGGTAAGCTTCCTCCTACAAACTATTGGTGAGGTCGGTAGGTAAGCTTCCTCCTACAAACTAGTGGTGAGACCAGTAGGTTAACTTCCTCCTACAAACTAGTGGTGAGGCTGGTAGGTAAGCTTCCTCCTACAAACTAGTGGTGAGACCAGTAGGTAAGCTTCCTCCTACAAACTAGTGATAAGAATGGGGAATTTGACATGTAACTTAATGATACAAATTAGTGATGAAGACAGGGAAAACTAATGATGAGGGGAGGGGGGGGGGGGGGGGGGGGCATTGCTTTTGGCTGTTAGCGAGATCCCCAACAAGTAAACATCTTCATATCAAGTGGTAATGATGAGTGTGTGGAATTATATCAAGACAGTAATTAGTAAGTTAAGTATTAGCAGTCTTAAATGAGCAAACTCATAAATTAAGGACAAGGGGATACACTTCATCATTCTTGAGAAGTGAGTTGGTAAATAGAAGGTTAACATTATAGTATAGTATCTGTCAAATAATAATGACAGCTATTTTGCCATTTTACTGAAGGTAAACAAAATTTCTAGATCATGTGATACTTAGTCAGGTAAACCAAACCATTTCATAACTAAAGTTCTAGATTATGTGATACTTAGTCAGGTAAACTAAACTATTCCATAACTTAAATTCTAGATCATGTGATACTTAGTCAGGTAATTACTAAACCATTTCATAACTAAAGTTCTAGATCATGTGATACTTAGTCAGGTAATTACTAAAACATTTCATAGCTTAAGTTCTAGATTATGTAATTCTTAAGTGAGGTTAAGTGAATAATTCTGTGACAAAAGTTATAGACAGTGAAGTAAAATAAGCTGTTCTATGACAAAAGGTATAGAGAGTGTTTGGTAAAATAAACTGTTCTATGACAAAAGTTAAAGACAGTGTGAAGTAAAATAAACTGTTCTATGACAAAAGTTATAGACAGTGTGAAGTAAAATAAACTGTTCTATGAGAAAAGTTATAGACAGTGTTTGGTAAAATAAACTGTTCTATGAGAAAAGTTATAGACAGTGTTTGGTAAAATAAACTGTTCTATGACAAAAGTTATAGACAGTGTTTGGTAAAATAAACTGTTCTATGACAAGAGTTATAGACAGTGTTTGGTAAAATAAACTGTTCTATGACAAAAGTTGGTGGTGTTCTACAACCCTTTGGAATCTTTGTGAAGTAAATAAGTGTTATGCTATGATAGCTATCATGGTAAATTGAGCTGTTCTATATTATGACACGTGATCTGTACCATATAGTATTTAGTGAGTTTAGCTTTTAGTTTTATGACACCAGTGTGCTATACTGTATATCAGCTTACGTACAATGCCATAACAGTGTCTACATTTGTAATACATGCAGATCTTTTGTTCTATTCGATTAGTCTGGCGAAACTGAAGCATGAAATTTTATCATGAAAAGGCACCAGGATATAAAATATGTAAAACACATTGTCTGTTGTGTGCCACTGTACCATAAACAGTCGAGGGCACCAAATACCTGACTTTCAGGTTCATGCATGCACTCCGATATTAACGGGTATGTTACGCCTCAGTGAATTTGGTCGTTAGTCTTTGTCAAATCTTCAAATACAGGAGCGTTAACAATTGTCATGATTCAAGAAGAGAAAATAAAGGTAACTTTTCTCCTGCAAATGTGGTTTACACAGGAGCCTTGTCCCTTTTCGTGTCAACCATGGCCCCTAGTTTCGGGTCACCGCACATCAATAGCTTGACATGAAACCGGTTGATAGGATTCTGGGTAACAAAACCTACTCGTCACGGGGCCCCTCAGTGTTAGGCTCTTTACATGGGGTGAAAATGAGTCTACTTGACAATTACCTGTCTTCCTCTGGAAAAAAAAACAGGGTATCCTTGTTAGATCTTTGTCCAACGTTTAATTATGTATGTATGTATACATGTTGTTGGAATGTTGAAATTTTGTATGGCCTAGTACAATATAGTTCAGTCTGTGTCTATTTCTATGTTCCAATACAAATATGTTATCCTGTGGCTCCTATAGTTAAATATTAGTGACATGTTTGTACCTTCAGCAAGTAATTCTTATACTTTATGGCCCAAGTTTTATAAAAGGATTTTGGTTAGATAAATAATGTCAGACTTTTTCTCTTCAATTCCACACCTACCGAACCTGATAAGACAGTAAAATAATAAAGTAAAATATTAAATAAAATTAGACTTAAAATGACTCCATTTTACAAAATGGAAGTTAAATACCATACTGTTGATTGATTGGCTAAATTGATTTATTGAATTTTTGCAAAAAGGAAGTTCTCATCAAGTGTTAAAGCAACCAAATCTTGTATATAGCTTATTAGGGTATACAACTTAACATCAAGCAGAATTTGTTTGTTCGCTGGGTTCATCGCCCCATGTACAGTTAGGGTCATTTTGCGGTGTAGTCTCCTTGTTGTAGTCAGTGACTACCTCACTGAACAACATACAGGAGGCATGTCGCCTCCCATTCAGGGCAAAGCTTTGCTCGAGGACACAACAACGGCACAGACCAGCATGTTTCTCAGCTTCCTGAGAAACACAAACCGACACGGGTAGGGAATGTTGAACAACTTACCTCAGATCTTCACCTGAGGTTACATGGCCGGCGCTCTAACCGACAGCTATTATGGCACTATTGAGCCAAAGGCTTGTATGTGTATTGATCTTAGGAAAAGATAAAAATGTGTTACATTGATTAAAACTGATGCAGTTTGACCTCTGACATTTGGTGACCTCTTTGACATTTGTCATACCTTCATTATTATTAAGATGAGCAAACAGAAATTGCACAATTTTGATTTTTAAATCGGTGAACATTAGCTTTATAGAAAATCTTGTTCTGTAGAATGGTTTTCAGTGAAACTTGATCCAAATATTCAGAACCTTGTCTTGTCCAAGTGTTATTTCCTAGGTAATCTACATGAAGGCTGTCATGGCCATCTTGAGATCTGTTTTGGACAGAAAGTTCCAGTGCAGCTTTGGGGATGTTCAGTTAATAAATCTCATCAAATATTCTTTTTCCAGATCATGCCCAATTCAAAGCTCAGCTTATTTAGGTTGTACGTAAAGAATTCACTCTTTAACTTGATGTTATGATTGTGTTTATATCTGGCACAGTTCACTTGTGTTACAGTTTATTTGTACAGTAATAATCAATTTTAAATATTTGCATGCAGAAATAGGTTACTTGAATATTTACACAAGGAAAAATAACGCCAATGTTTTGTATATTACAGATATAGGAAGACCGGCAGTATCAACCCTGGTCAGATTGGAGGAAGTAAACCAAAGGTCACGACCCCTGGGGTGGTCAGCAGGGTCCGGCAGTACAAGATAGAAAACCCACAGATGTTTGCCTGGGAAATACGGCAAAAGTATGTTGGAACTTCTTTACAATACTTTTGAGTTTTAGTTTGAAGTTTGGTGTGCAGTTCAATTCCTACTCTGGGTGGCTTGTGTTCCCTATGGTGTGTGGTTCGATTCCTACTCTGAGTGGCTTTTGTTTACTATGGTGTGTGGTTCGATTCCTACTCTGAGTGGCTTTTGTTTACTATGGTGTGCGGTTCGATTCCTACTCTGAGTGGCTTGTGTTTACTATGGTGTGCGGTTCGATTCCTACTCTGGGTGGCTTTTGTTTACTATGGTGTGTGGTTCGATTCCTACTCTGAGTGGCTTGTGTTTACTATGGTGTGTGGTTCGATTCCTACTCTGGGTGGCTTGTGTTTACTATGGTGTGCGGTTCGATTCCTACTCTGGGTGGCTTGTGTTTACTATGGTGTGCGGTTCGATTCCTACTCTGAGTGGCTTGTGTTTACTATGGTGTGTGGTTCGATTCCTACTCTGGGTGGCCTGTGTTTCCTAGGAAGCTCAGGTAACAGACCAACCGTTGAAGCATAGGTTCTGTGCTTTGACAAAACCTATTCCCCCTAACTGGATTGTTTGTGATTAGTCTTCTGTTATGTTCAGAGAGGTAATCACTTGCTATTGCAAGGAAGCTCTACCTCAAATAGCCCTGGATGTTCATCAGGGTGAAAAACTTAGCAAGTTCACCCAAGGGTTTTTATGTTCATTATTGTTCTGTGTGATAGATATAACAAACCTTTCCCTCTAACTGGACCAGGGCTATTTGAGGTAGAGCTTCTTTGCAATAGCAAGTGATTACCTCTCTGAACATAACAGAAGACTAATCACAAACAATCCAGTTAGAGGGAAAGGGTTGTTATGTTCATTATTGTTCTGTGTGATAGATATAACAACACCCCACCTACTATAACTCTTTAGGCAAAATATATCAAAGAGGTGTGTCAAAGTTTATTTTCAAATGTCAAGTTAACCTTGTTAAAATTTCAAAATCATCTCAAAGAGATATGGAAGCATTTATAAATGTTTAGCTTTGACTGGATTGCAGTTCAATATCACAATGCAAAAAAAAAGTCAGATTCTGCACTTGGATCAAATACTCCATTCCTCATATTTCGTGGGTTGGAGGTAGAGGACTGAATTGCTTGCAATACTTAAATGCATATGGGATCTACAGTATTTTCATGCAAAACATCATCTGTTTTAACTGATATAACTATATTGTGACCTATTGCAATCACCTTTTATCCGGCATGGTCCGTTGTAAGCAATTTACATTTTCGACTGGAATGACCTTGACCTGCTTTCAAGTTCACAGGGGTCAAACGTCTTAAAATCTTTGAAACAACTTCTTTTCAATAACCAAGAGGCCCCGAGTCATGATATTGGGTCAGTAGCATGCTTGGATGAAGGGCTACTGAGTTTGTTCAAATGAATGACCTTGACCTTCTTTCAAGGTCACATGACTGAGATGTGTTTAATGTTGGCTTAAAAGCAAAGCTTCATCTATCAGTACATCAGAACTCAGGTGATAGTTAAGGCCCCTGGGTGTCTTGTTTCTGTAAAATGTTGAAATTCAAAATATAGATTCTTATCGTACAGTGAATTTCGATGGAATTATCGTGGATAGGTATGTTACAAACTTATGAGTCTGTGATTTTAGTCTATAGTCTGTTGTCACAAAAAGTTCCTCTTTTCAAAGTTGGTTCATCACAATGAATTTGAAGGTCAAAAATATGAAGGTTTACATCCCCTCTGACCCCGAGCTTGTGCTGAGGGGCGACAGTTGACCGCCTGTCTTGATCAGTTTGACTCTTGGTGACTTTGTGGCAATGCGCTGTGTCCCATCACCTGCCCTCGGCGATCTAATGTGCAGAGATATCAGATAGAAAAATAAAATAAAAAATCTAAAAAAAACTATGATAAAGTTTTTCATACAATTTCTGCATTTTATGTGGGATTACATTACATGTCAAAAATATATGATGTATGTAGTTGCTTAAACTATGGTTAAGCATAGATAAGAAAAGTTTTGTCCAAGAAAATGGATCAATTTGTGCGGTTTAGAAAGTGTGGTAAGATTTATGGGATCCTGTATACCAATGGGGATAAGTTGTGTACTTGTATAAAACCATAAAACCTATGATTGGCATCAATCAGCTACTGATACCAAAAACTTTGTCTCTCCTGAAAAATATTCTTCGTTACGCTTACTTGGGCACTAAATATTTTTATCGACTTTATTGAAGAAAAAAAAATCGTCTGTGTTTGGTAACGCTTATCTTAAGACGCTTTATACTATTATCAATTTTTATTGAAAAAATCTTCTTACGTTTTTTGCAATGCTTCTTGACCAGGTACTTAGTGTGAGGCACGGCTAGAGATTGAAGCTGATATCTCATATTTTGTTGACTTTGATAAAAAAAAATTCACCCATGTGTTTGTGGCAACAATATTTGGAAGCTGCCGGATGAAGGCTTATGTCTTGGTATCAGAATCATGTTACTCTGACCATTTTCCACCTTCTGTTGTGAAAGAAGATGAAATTAAAGTAGCACTTCATTTTCATGGAAACTACATTTTTTGTATCACTTAATTGATAGCCAGAAGTACTGATACAGTGTAGTGTGTGTATGTAATATATATTCTGTATCATATGTCTTTAAGAAACTTACTTTTGTATCATGAACAAAATCTAAAATTGATTCTGATTTGATGGAATAATAGTGCTAAACAAGACAAGTACTATATCACAGATCACATTTATAGGGGGTGGGGGAGCCTATTGGTATAGAAAACTGTCTGCCACACCCTATCAAAGTTCACATTTATAGGGGGTGGGGAGCCTATTGGTATAGAAAACTGTCTGCCACACCCTATCAAAGTTCACATTTATAGGGGGTGGGGGAGTCTATTGGTATAGAAAACTGTCTGCCACACCCTGTCACAGTTCACATTTATAGGGGGTGGGGAGCCTATTGGTATAGAAAACTGTCTGCCACACCCTATCAAAGTTCACATTTATAGGGGGTGGGGAGTCTATTGGTATAGAAAACTGTCTGCCACACCCTGTCACAGTTCACATTTATAGGGGGTGGGGAGCCTATTGGTATAGAAAACTGGCTGCCACACCCTATCACAGATCACATTTATAGGGGGTGGGGGAGTCTATGGTATAGAAAACTGTCTGCCACACCCTGTCACAGATCACATTTATAGGGGGTGGGGGAGTCTATTGGTATAGAAAACTCTGCCACACCCTATCACAGATCACATTTATAGGGGGTGGGGGAGTCTATTGGTATAGAAAACTGTCTGCCACACCCTATCACAGTTGACATTTATAGGGGGTGGGGAGCCTATTGGTATAGAAAACTGTCTGCCACACCCTGTCACAGATCACATTTATAGGAGGTTGGGAGCCTATTGGTATAGAAAACTGTCTGCCACACCCTATCACAGTTGACATTTATAGGGGGTGGGGGAGTCTATTGGTATAGAAAACTGTCTGCCACACCCTGTCACAGATCACATTTATAGGGGGTGGGGAGCCTATTGGTATAGAAAACTGTCTGCCACACCCTATCACAGATCACATTTATAGGGGGTGGGGAGCCTATTGGTATAGAAAGTAGTCTGCCACACCCTATCACAGTTCCTATTTATAGGGGGTGGGGAGCCTATTGTCATCCTTGTAAACATGTTTTGATCATATCCTACTGTGGAGGAAAGTTCTTCGTCCTTATTGGGTTAAGAGATAAATGTTAATAAGATTTTGTATGACATCAGTTATGAGAATACTTAAGATAAGTTGATGCTTTTAGATATTATCAGGGGTTCATGGTTACTGATAGTAAATTTTATATAAAACTGAGATGAGTTATCATTGGATAAGTGAATTTTTGAGAAACCAAGGTCAAGGTCACTGTTACCTCAAATAGACGAGTTATCATTAGGTCATCTGACCCGAAGGGTCAGGATGACCTATAGTCATCATGCTTCGTCCGTCGTCGTGCGCCGTGCGCCGTCTGCCGTCCGCCGTGCGTAAACTTTTCACATTTCAAACTTCTTCTCAAGTTCCATCAGTGGGATTTAGCTGAAACTTGCCAGAAATGATGCTGGGATGGTCCTGACCAAGTGTTGTTATTTTTCGGGTCAGTCTGAAATCCAAGATGGCCGCCACAGCCGCCATTTTGAAAACACATTTGAAACTTCTTCTCAAGTTCCACTGGTGAGATTGAGCTGAAACTTGCCTGAAATGATCCTGGGATGGTCTTGAGGAAGTGTTGTTATTTTTCAGGTCGGTCAGAAATCCAAGATGGCCGCCATGGCAACCATCTTGAAAAACACATTTTAAACTTTTTCTCCAGTTCCACTGGTGCCATTGAGCTGGAAATTGGTGAGGATGTTAAGGAAGGAGAGCCAACAAAGTGTTGTTATTTTTTGGCCCCGTAAAAACTTCGACATGGCAGTCATGGCGGCCATTTTGTAAAGTGATTGCGCAATCATGGTTCTTCTAAACAACACCTATTTAAAACTTCTTCTAAAATTCCAATAGTGGGATTGAGCTGAAACTTGCCTGAAATGATGCTGGGATGGTCCTGACCAAGTGTTGTTATTTTTCGGGTCAGTCTGAAATCCAAGATGGCCGCCACAGCCGTCATTTTGAAAACACATTTGAAATTTCTTCTCAAATTCCACTGGTGAGATTGAGCTGAAACTTGCCTGAAATGATCCTGGGATGGTCCTGAGGAAGTATTGTTATTTTTCAGGCCGGTCAGAATTCCAAGATGGCCGCCATGGCAACCATCTTGAAAAACACATTTTAAACTTCTTCTCCAGTTCCACTGGTGCCATTGAGCTGGAAAATTGGTGAGGATGTTAAGGAAGGAGAGCCAACAAAGTGTTGTCATTTTTTGGCCCCGTAAAAACTTCGACATGGTGGCCATTTTGTAAAATGATTGCGCAAACATGGTTCTTCTAAACAACACCTATTTAAAACTTCTTCTCATTTAATTCCACCAGTGGGATTCAGCTGTAACTTGCCTGAAATGATGCTGGGAGAGTCCTGAGGAAGTGTTGTTATTTTTCAGGTTGGCCAGAAATACAAGATGGCCGCCATGGCAACCATCTTGAAAAACACATTTTAAGCTTCTTTGTGATTGAGCTGGAAATTGGTGAGGAAGGAGAGCCAACAAAGTGTTATTTTTCGGCTTCGTAAAAACTTTGACATGGCAGCCACAGCGACCATTTTGTAACATGCGCAATCATGGTTTTCCTGAACAACACCTATTTAAAACTTATTCTCAAATCCCACCTGTGGGATTCAGCTCTAACTTACCAGAAATGATCCTGAGTCTTGATCAAGTGTTGTTGTTATTTTTCGGTTTGATCCAAATTCCAAGATGGCCATCATGGCCCACAGTGCCACTATACCTGCTACAGAGAAAGCATACTACAATAGTATAAGGGTCTTTAATTTAGAGTCAGATGACCGTTAAGGCCCTTGGGCCTCTTGTTTGAATAGTGAATTTTTTTTTGAGAAAGTAACCAAGGTCAAGAACAAGGTCACTGTTTTTTCACTGCATTGGTGATTTCATTCACTTAACACCTGATGAAAGGTGATTTTCTATAGAAAAATTTAATTGAAAATTTAAGGAAAGTTCCTTAACTAATAACGATTTTTTCCATAAATCAAGTCAATGTTTTCCTATGGAAAATTGTAAGTCAGGTATATCCTTAAGTGAAGGAATGTAAATAAAAGAGAGGCAAGGATGTTAAGCTCAAATATCATATTCTGAACAGCCAACTCAACATACAAATGGCTATTAAGTCCTGAAACTGGGGACCAAAAGCGGTAAAAGGGAGTAATATTAACAGATTAAACTGACAAAAACATTAAACAATAAACTTATTCTGACAGATCGTAGTTTACAAAATCGGTTTGATTTGATAAGTAAAAATCCTTATAATCTATCAACCCAAACAGGATTAACAGTTATTAATGGTCTGATTTATAAAGGGGCTCTTGTTTTATATGTTTACATTATTGTGATGTTTGTTAGTTTTCACAGTTGTACTGTGTTCTTGTGTAACATTTAAGGACTGGATTTAATGTCATTTAGTTTTAAGTCTGACATGTCAGTGTCTCGGCAGTGAGCACGGATGTCCACTGTGACATAGATAGTGACGGAGACACGTGGTTTTAACAGCTGAACTTCGTGGATTTATGGTTTTATAGCTGTAATACCGTCGCTATTCAATCCCAATTTTTATCGTAGTTCACGCATGGCTCGTGTATTGACGGCCTAATGGTAGCCTTATCAGACCTAAATGCAAAGCAGTCCTTGTGAAGGTTTTCTTGTAGATGAAATCATAATGCAGTATTGAATGTATTGATCCAGGGTAATTTGTGTTAGAGTCTTGCATTGTTAGAGAACAAGCAGGACATAGAAAAACTTGTGTAGCCGATTTTCAAAGAAGGGGAGCAACCATGCATGGCCACTCATTGAGTCTAAACACTGGTAACATTTATAGTCATATTTCATTGAAACTGTGCATGTAACACAACAGACCCAGAAGGAACGGAGACGAGCTCTGTCATCACCAAACAAGCGTTACTATGCCCCGGACCCTCACAGGGGAAATGCCGTTAAAAGCGTACTGTCATGCATATACGTCACTTGCCCAAGTCTAGGTACTTAGGGACACAGCGTACCATGCGCCTACAATGTTACAGTAAGCACTGACTGCTCGCCACATTTATAAGCGTCACAGTCAATTTGGGCCCTCTATGTGAACTAACACATTAGTATGCTTTACCCAATGTTAACACTATGTTATTTCAATGAATGTAGGAAGTTTTTTACTGTGTTTTTACGGTCCATGGGTTTTTCTTTTGTGTAGGAAACTCCAACATAATTGCTTAGCTTTCAAAAGCTTTCTGCACAATCAATTTAAACTGACTCGATAGCATCTCAATCCTATCATTGTCATTACCCAGGCCGCGATTTATCACCTGTGCTAGCGGACGAAATACACTGTGCATCAAGGCGTAACAGCTTAGTTGATGATACACCATTGCCCAAACACAATGTAATCCTTTTTCGCACCGTTTTACTCGTTTTTTAGCCAGAGTTACGATCGTATCTCTCTTTACAATGATTGCTTTTGGCATCACAACGATTACTTTGAGCCGTTGGATGTCATACCCTGCATTTGCCGGAATGGTTTCATGATACACTTCACTTCTTTGATAAAATCACGTTGCATCTCTTGGATTAGGTGATGTCGGAAAAAGATAAGATTCAATCCTGAGCTTGTGCTTTGTAATTTCTCATTCCTCACTACCTGACTGGAAATTGTACACTTCTAAAATTATATAAGACTGTATATATTGGAATGGTTTTTTTCTTTACGTATGTAGCTTTTATGAACTCAAATGTTTGTTGTAAAACTAAAAAGATTGGTGGGTATAGGTCGAGGGAATCTCCCAACCTTTCCACTACTATTATCAAGATTCAAGCCATCTTCCAATTTCAAAAAGTACTTTCCTTTCCATTTAAAGAAAATTTTCACCCTGTAATCCCTTTTTGTTGACAGTGGGATATACTTTTAATTCAATAAGTTGTTCCATTGTATTTAGGAGGGTACATAGGTCACACTAAAGGGACCATATCTTTAAAGTTTACTTAATGAAAAGGAAAGGTATATAGATTCATTTAAAAGGCAACTTAAAGGATAAGAACTTTCCATTTAATAAAATGTTATCTACATACTCACACAAGAATGTCCCCTGACGGAAGCGGTTGTCTGTGAGTGGAGTGTTCCTTCTGCTGCTTGCCTTTATTCCTTTATCAATTCCTGCTGTGGTGGTGGTGGTGCAGATTTTGATTATATCACCATTTTGTCTTTTTCAATGTTTTCCTCTACAGAATAATGTCTCTGCGCTCTAAAAGATCAACAAACGACTGCAGTAGTAAATTTTTACTTTATTATTACATTACTCTCTTGACAGTAGACTTCGCCAAGAATTTCACTTTACTTTGCTTTAACAGTTATGTCTTGAATTCCAAATTGTTTTTGTTTTTGTGTACTGTACATTTTTTTATCTTAAATCTATAATGTTAAATCTTGTGTCTGCAAAAGTAAAATTTACCAAAAAAAAGAAAAAAAAAACCCACCACACATCGTGATGGGCATAAAGATGATGTAAACAAACTCATATTCTACCGATCTGGCAGAAGGGGAACAACTCCAAACAAGGTCAACACTGATAAACCATTTTGCCAAAATAGCTTGATATTATTCTATCTGACATTTAATTGTTTCTGTCCTAAGTGCAAAGATGGCTATTTGCATAAAAAAATCATTTTGGCTGAACAGAACAAAAGATTCGTTTATTTGAATTAATAAAAACAGTAGAAGATTTAGATTTTTATTTAATTGGTGAGAATTTCATAAATGACCAAGTGGTTTGTCCTAATCCGTTGTCAGGCATGATTTCCCCTTGATAACGGGAATCAATAATGACATTATGAAATTAACAGAGTATAATATCGCCGACTGCTCGGCTGAGTGTGGATAGAGTGGCGAAGAACCAATACCACCACAATTTGAGATGGTTTGGAACACATTCTGCTGTAGTTCAGTAGTAATTGGAAAAACTCTGGCGCTTGACGAGAGTTTGTCAATTGCCGTCAGCTAGTCTTTAGTTCAGAATACATCACACTTTGTTTATGTTTCTGCATCATCAACTATGTACAAGATGGACATCTGTTACGTTCTCACAGGTAACCTGATAGTGTTGTCACCACTTTTACTATAAATCATCGTTTCCAGATATATTGTTTATCATTGTTGTGTTATTTTGTTTATTTCAGGTTGTTAAGTGATGGAATTTGCAATGAAAAAAACATCCCTTCAATAAGTTCAATCAACCGAATCATCCGTGACAAAGCTATTTTACAGCGCAGGTCACTAGATCTGGCCGGATTTCCAGACTCAGAAGATGTGAGTGAAATTATTGTTTACATATATAAAGACTTCTCTTGTATGTAACTGGAATAAAGTTCACTTTTGTAGGTTGATAGATATTTAAAATCAAGTACAGTAATAAACAAAAATTCTATTTATGTTGAGATGGTAATAAAAAACAACTTTAGCAATGGTTTTGCAGTGCCTATTGAAGATGTTAGATATTGTGTTCTACTATATGATAAAAATAAAGGATTTATATTGACTTTTTTATGTTAAATTCTATTGTACCTTGAATACAAATGCTGATTTATTCAGTGTCATTTTGACACTTTTCTTGTCTGGCCTCAGTTTCACTACTGTTCTTTTACTTAAGGAAATTCTTTATGGTTTCCATTGGGTTGTCTCTTAGTAACGAAAAAATCTTCTCTTTCCTTCAGTAATGCTTTTCTTTGGGAAATTTTTAGGAAGCCTGAGAAACCATTCTTTGTTAATAAAAGGTCATCATAATGGGCACAAATGAACAAAATATGTTAAGAAAGCATGCTGTTTCAAGAATATCATAATTTTGTTTAATATACAGATACTTCAGTGCATAAATGGTAATGATAGAATCTTCACCTATACCGAGGGTGTGATAGAGACATCTCTAACCCGAGGAACGATATACTTGGTTATCTAATCCTTACTGACAGTGTGTTGTTGCCAGGACATGCTGTCTGTCATACCTTAGAGATAACCAGAGAAATCACATCATTGGCAATGACAGAAATCACATCATTGGCAATGACAGAAATCACATCATTGGCAATGACAGAAATCACATCATTGGCAATGACAGAAATCTTGCACATGTAAAACAGGAGACAAAACTGTAAATTATAAAAGAAAATGTTTTCTTTAGTCCCTGAGTGTTGAGGTACTTAACCTAGAGCAGTTACATGTAAACAGCTTGTAAATATTAATATATTTATTTTGCAGACTACTGATATGGATGACTTGCCCCTTGACACAGAAGGCATACAGAAGTACATGTTGTCTGTCCCACACTTACATGCTGCAGCAGCTCAGATGCAACCAGTGGCTGCAACAACGGCGTCCTCAGGAGCAGGTCCCATAGATACCACCTGTACCATTATACCTGTCCAGGCTGTTACCTTGGATGCGAACCAGACCATCATGGTGCCAGCGATGTCGGGGGTAGGGCAACAAATGATGTTGACCCAGACACCTCTCTCACTGTCTCAATCTCCTCCTCAAGTCCTTACTCAGTCCCCAACCTCCCAGAATGACAAACCCTCGCCAAAGGAAAAACTCTCACCGAAGTCAAAGGGTCAAGGTCAGACTGGAGGGGTTGTGGAAGGTGAGGCACATATTATATCAGTTGAGGATGGAAACTCAGATGAGCTTAACAGAAGTGGAGGAAGTACTGGCTCTAATGGCAAGTCTGATGTTTCCAGGCACAATAGTCTGCAGGCTGTCATCTCTCACCTTATTTCCACGCAAACGGCGGCCATGATGAAGGAGGGGGAGAGTCTGGATGAGACAGATGCTGCTACAAAGTCCATACAGATGGTTCCCGGGGCAGTTGGTTCACAATCTCCAGAGCTGCCACGCACCTCGGCTCCCTCTAGTGTCAGTCCTACAATGCCATCACAGAGAAGTCCACAAACCAAAGTATCAAGAGGTCGTTCACGTGTATCTAGTCGCAGTGAAGCCAATTCCTCTTGTAGCTCCTCCCCAACAGGTGTAACAAGAACCACACCAGGACAGAAGTCGCGTACCAACAGGGAGGCGGCTGGTAGGATCCCAGTCAATGGGAATGTTGTGTTCAATTCAAATCCAAATCCAGTTGGATTTGACAAGTTTGGTGCCATATACTATGATTATAACTTGCCAGATAGGGGCTTAGGGGGAGGTGCACCAGTTCCCACAAGACCTGCTGCCCCACAGGGAGCAGCAGCAGCAGCAGCAGTAGCAGCACCTGGGGCGCAACCAACCACTAATGTGGTTAATTTGGTGCCAGCCATGTGGCACTACCCTCAGTCCCCTGCCCAGCTGTCCGTTACCAGTCCCAACCCTTCAGAGCGAAGTGGACCCTCCCCTCTAGACCTATCAGCTGCTCATCCCAGGGATATGCCAAAGTTAAAAGAAGAGCCAAAGGATGTTGAGAAAGTGGAAACCCGACCGACTGGTGAAGTTGTTGCTACAAAACCTCCACAGCTGGAGAAGGAACACATTCTGCCTGTAGACAATACTTCTCCAACAATGTCTCAAAACACTAGTGTAAAGATGTCGCCAGAAACACAACAGGTTTTATCGGAACAGCAGACGCCATCTGGGTCTCCGACGAGTTCGGTTGATAAACATCAATTATCCAACAAACAAAGACTGTTATACGAACAGAACATGCTCATATTCGGTGAAAAGGAAGTGGAAATTATTTCTGTTGGGAATAATAAGTGGATTGTGAGAAATGAGAAAGAATTATATACGGTTGTGAACAAAGGGAGTGAGGAAGTGGCCAGAGGAACGAACAGTACAGAATTGTCCCAAGGTCAAAAGGCCACTAACTATACATATGTCACTTCAGTGGAAAACACAGACAAAATAGTTGATAGCACTCAAGATGTTGTAATGGTTACAGCTTGTATGCCAACTTCGTCTCAGACTACTGTCATTGGTCAGCAAAGCTCTTCGCCAAACAAGCGTCAACAGGAGGGTGACGGTGGAAGCCACGGAAACGACACCCACAAAATTCCTAAACTGTCTAACGGAGATGTTCATAGGCAGATTGCTGGTGCTACAGAGGTGAGCTATCCTCCTTCAGTTGGGGTTGTGAATGTGCCACTATTGAACGGTGGACAGCCTAATCAGTCATCCATATCCCAGAATTCCACACTAGTTCTGAGTGAATCTATTAATAGCTCAAATCCTCATAACTCCATTGGAGAAGCAGATGACAAGGGATTCCCTGTCCTGCAACAGATGCTGAAGCCAGCATAGACTAAATGAAATTGATGCTGTCAATTTCTTAGAAATATTCCCTACGTCCAAAGCTTAAAGACTGTTCAGCGTGTCATCATTGATTTAGTGTGTTGGTGTATACATATCCCTAATGAACCTCATTGACTCGAAAAAGTTCCCATGAAAATACAAAACTTATACTATTTGTCTAGAATCTTGTGTGTAATGAAATCCAGTTTGATGCTTATCATGATTAGTGATAATATGTAAAATTCAAATTTCTGCAATATTGTTTTGAACGTTGATGTAGCTGTAGTATCTTGTTATAAATGTTTTGAATATTTTTAATCTGAATTTATTGCCATCTTTAGTAATCTGGCATTTTACTGTTATAGCCTTGTGTTAGCCCAGATACATTTTTTTCATATATATTTATCAACTTGTCAAATGGTATGAAATGTTTTAGATGAATATCCTTTTAAGTTCCTCTAAGACTCTCAAATTTTACAATATTTTTATGTCTGCCACATAAGTTGTCATCACCCTGTCTGTCGGCTTTCATATTGTCAGCAGAATATCAATTTGATTACTTCATGGATTTTGACAAAACTCCATATAAAGTTTCAGAGCCAAGTTGAATTAATGTAGGTCAATAAAATTACAATGTATAGTACACATACTTCGATGATTTGCATGAAGTTCTTGAACCAAGTTAATTTCAAAGTAGAATTGAATTTTGGAAATTTGAATTAGGTCACTGTCACTATTTTAAGAACTTAAAATGCTTTAAAGGTTGTTGCTATTTTCAAAATCTTAAATATATTGTCAATTTTACTTGTGTGAATTGAAAACTGGACTGTAAACTCTTGCTGAAGTATCAAGTCATGTACTGCAAAAGTAGGTCGCCATTACTATTTTTAGAAAACTTCAAATAAAATCTTGTCTGCAATTTCAAGTGCAAATTACTTCAAAAATTATGCATTTATGGGATATCTCTTGTATTTCTTGATAAAAACACCTTGTATTTGTTGAATAAATTTTACATCTATGTTTGTGGTAGGAATATTACATATTGTTTGAAATGATAGATTTTTAACACCAGCATGATATGCCAAAATCTCCAAAACACTTATGATTCAGGCTAAAAATAAATTACACAGTTTATCCAAGGACGATATGCATGGCCTGTGACAAGGAATTGGACTTAGATAAAGTATCTAATATTGTTATACAATTGTTTTACTGTGTTTAATAGAACTATTCCTTTGTCAACAAAGATTACATTTTCAATCCCAATATTTTATTTTTGTTACTGGAGTTCTATACCTTGCAGCATTATTAGTTATAGCTATGCATTATTTTTGATCACAAAGCACTAATGTTTGCATATTGACCAACAGGCCAGTATATATATATATACTACACCATTCTTAACTGCTAAATAGTTTCTGTAATAGTAACTAAATTATGTAGTTCAAAGCCAAATTTATTTCCCCAAAACCACAATCTAAAAAAAAACAACAAAAAAACTTATTGAATTATTAAAATAAGATCAAATTATATTTCAACGTTGAATTTCTTGACACAGCTTTTATAGATATATTTGCATTTAGATTCCTATGGTCAATATCAAATCCATGTTACTGACACTGAAAGTGGAAAGAGGTACAATTTTCCGTAGAACTGTATAGAGATACTTTCAGATTAGTGTGCAGATGTGTTCCCAGATATTATATTAGTAATTTGTTACCAAGGTATGATTTGCTTTACAAGATTTTACTCTAATTTTATCTTGTTTATATTTTTAATTAAGTTATTTGAGTACAGAAAGATTGTTGCATTTGTTATGAAATCCCAGGTTGTTTTTCCTACAGCTTTGTTTTGTTAGCGTTGTCACCATGACTACCATGGAGATGTAGAAATTTATAGATATATAAATATATATATATATATACAAACATACACATATACACATATTATCCTTTGCTTTGACAATCATTTGAATTCCATTTACTTTGTGTCTACTGTAGAGATGTTTCATTAAATAAGATAGTTATTAGTAAGAGAGTTATCCCCCTTGTTAGATCCAAGTGTTATTGAACTATACCAGAAAGGCACAAATATAAAATATTCTTGCTCATTTGCTAAATCTTTTCATATAAAATCCAGCATTTGTATAATTTATTTTGCCTTCTGTAGTGAGTTTAAACATTTTCATTCAAGAGGATTTTCAGCTAATAGTCTTATTTCAACAGACTTTTCCTGTAGGTTTTTTGTCATGCTTAAACATTTCCAATAGGAGTGATCATTTTAGACCTTTTTATAACTATGGGCTGATTTTGCCCGTGAATGCCTAAGTCACTGATAATAGAACTAGGAATTTGATAAGTTAAATTCTTTTTCACCAACTTTTGATTGGTCCAAGGGAAACAACTCTACCACAAAACACTAAAACACAAGATATTGTTACCACATATAGTCTGACCAGAATGACCTGTTGTGTTGACCTTTTCGTGGAATATTCAAAGTAGGTGATCCTATTTGTGCAAAATGTGTCAACCTGCTAATTGATGTTATGGTGCATCAAGTACATAACAAAAGTGTACACGTAGGGCAACTTGGCTGTAGAATGGTCTGTTCAATACGATATTGCATATTGTAGCCAAATTATTCACAAATTAACATACCAGTACAAGCAACTTCGGGCGACTAATAGTGAACAGCTGAAGGCCTTGCAAAAAATGTGCAATATGATTAAGCCTGGTCTCTGTAATACTCTCAATGTTCCTATACACCACGTAAAATGAAAAATAAATTAACTGATGCGGTTGTTAATTATTACTGGGTATGTATTAAATAGCATTGGATAGTTAAGCTTATCAAACATATTATAGATGTTTTGATTATCAAAATTTGTAAAACCCAATGTTTTCTGTCATGGGAATATCTCTTGAAATACTGTCTGATATGTCAATATAGTTTTAGGTTTTAGTCGAATAGTCAAGTTGCCAGAAGTATGATATTAATTGAATGTGGAATTGAAAAGAAAAAAAATGCAAAAATATCTTAATATGGGAAATATACTTCATGGGATTTGAAACTGTCACAAGTACTTTGGTAATGTACCAATTAGCCCATACAACTAATTTATCTATGTAAATGGTGTCTAATACATCATTTTAAACTGTTGCATATCCCTATATGATTATTGAATCATGAGTAATCAATATACTTATCAAAATTCAATATGACAGGTCATTGTGGTAGGACTATACCAGGTAACTTGATTCACAAGATGTTGGAAGTTAAATTCAACTTCAAATTAAGTTATGTATTGTTTTACTTAAAATGCAAGTAAATATTTTATTTATTATTTAGTAAATAAAAACACATTTTCTAGATACTTTTTACACTCAAAGCAAAGCCAAATACTTTCTATTGGAAAAAACAAAAGATTTTTGTTGAATTATTTTTATTAAATCAGCATTACTTGCACTTATAGAACTATTGTAACATATATATTGTTTGAATAAATAAATATGTAAACAGTTGCACTGATTGAATAATTCCAGATCATACATGTATTATACAATTCAGTTTTATGTTGTTGGTTTTATTTTTATGAATTGAAACTATTATTGTTGTGACTATGGCATGGGCAAACTTTTATTCAATTTGACAAGACATTGCCAAAAAAGACAGAGAAAAAAAAGTATAAGTGACACTTTATTGTCAAGTTGTTAAAAAATTGTGATATAGTAATGATACATTAGAGTGAGAAGTTCACAATACTGCCATAGTATGGTTTTTGTGTACTAACCAGACGACACAACAAAAATGTATGTAAATGTTGACCGTAGTGAAGCTTCTCAAGATTTTGTGAGAAAATTTCAGTTAATGTACTTGAAGCAGAAACTGATAAGCTTATATATAGTTACACTGAACATCCTTGAGCTGAGATAGACACTTTGATGAAATTTGAAATACATTATGTACAATGAAATTTAGATATTTTTATGATGTGTGGATTAGGTGCTTTTCTTTGAAATCCTCAATTTTGAAAATTTGCGATATCTATGATTAGAAGGGATATCATGTTTATTAGTTTTGGACAAAAGTTGATTTTTAAGGTAATAATTTCATGGGATAGTAGTCAATCAAGAAATTCCATTTTCCTCCTTGTTTTCGTTAGCTTTTATACAGGAGGTTTGGAAAGAAGTTGTCAAAATGATCATGTAGAAATTATTTGCTTGTTTTGTGAATCTGCATGCTTTTAATGTTTCTGTGGATACACAAAGAGTTTACTTTTATTTATTTGTTGTGTTAAGAAATATGAATTGTATTCCAACAAAAGTTTGCAGAGGATGTGTCCTTTGTAGAAATCCTAATATCGGTATGTATATTTAATATAGTGCATATGATGATATTTCCAATGTAATTTGTTTCAGATGTTCAAATTCATGTTGATTGATAGGAACGATGCAAATACATATCATCTAAATACCTTTGCTTTAGCATTTTAAGGAAATTCTTGCTTTTTCAAAACACCTTGTTTGATGTTCTCAGCTGGTTTTAGCTGAAACAAAATGTTTGTGTGTCGTAAATAATATATTTCCTGTTTTCATTACTGTCACTGAAAAAAAAAAATTTGTTTTTGCTAATTGATTAATCATCAGTAAATTTTGAATTTTAAAAATTGTATGTCAAAATCCAATTTGCATGAACTGTATTAAAAAATGAATGTATCACTTTAAAATTTGTTACCACAAATGAAATAGAATGCTAACCAAATGAAAATGATATGGGCAGCTATTTAGTAATAAAAGTGATCATGACTTTATCCAAACTATAAAAAAAAGACTGACGAGGTGAAATTTAGGATTAATATTATATACAGCTGTAATGATTTACATTTGTGTTGAAGTACTGTCAAAATGATGATATAAAACAACCTATTTTTGAACTCATGTGGTCTTCATTAACAGGAAATGATAGTTGTTGATTGCATGTAACAAACTTTATGATTGGTGGGATGTAACTGAATTGTTGATTGGTGTATAAGTATCAAATCTTACTTATCTTACTTGTTAAAACCTTTATCAGCTTTGTCAGTAAGTAATCTCAGATTTTCTTTAAAATCATTCTATTACTATTAGTTTTTCATTTTGGGGTTGGAAAAAGGAAAATTCCAGTAAAACTTTAATATATTGAAATATTTCAACAAGTTTGTACGAATGCAGTTAGAAGGGGATTGATTATTACTAGTGTAGAAAATATGCCAAAAATATATTTATACACTCAGGAAAAAATAGAAAAACAGGACCTTAGTTTGGTAACGAGTTGTCCTAATTCAAGTTTTGACAATCCTCCATTGTTTAAAAACGAAAAAAAAATGCTGATACCTGTCCCTGTTAATTTTGCATTGGTTAGCGTGACCTGTCCGAGTGGATAGGTTTATAAAATCACAAGCATTGATAGCCTCCATGTTTGTTTCTCATATTGGAAAACAACAGGTAACAAATTACAAGTTATTCTTGTTAGTTCTATTGATTGTCAACAAAAACGGTAAAAGCAGTGGAAATACATAAAATATTCCAATACTGTATTTCCTTTGTGTTTTTAAGTCTGTATCTACTGAAAACTTGCTATCTACCGATTTTTCTATTTCCTAACTTTCTATTGTTCTTTGTGCTAGTACATATACCTGTGAGTAGTGTCCGTTTTAAAGAACCACATTCTGTGTTTTCTATGTGTTTGTGCTCGTTGTTGGTTCTCCTGCTTACAGCGTGTAACCTAGTATTGTGTGATAAAATGATCACTTCTCTCGAGGGGTGACCAATAAGAGAAAAATCAGGTTGTATATATATGTTATTAATAGTTAATAGTTTGAATTCCTTTTTGATCTTGATGTAGATCAGTCAATGAAACCAAAGAAATATAATGTAATTAAGGTGACATGCTGCTACATTACCTTGTATCCTCCAAACACAGAAGAGTTTGTATTGCATGAGAGTTCAGATTTCATGAAATTGTTGCTACATACCACAGATTATTTTCGCATTTTCTCAATCAGTGATTTGATAAATGGTTATTTTTCAGTATTTAAAACAACATTACACAAATTAAAATGTAACAAAATCACTTTAATGAACTGAAAAATAATACTGTCTTCATTTCTTGACTAAAATGATGATCAATGACAACTAAAAGACCAAGATCAAAACTGACACTTTGGTATACAGTTTGTTTTACATGATGTCATGTTTGAAGGGAACTCTTCTGTGATTTGAGGCTTCTTTGGTGCAAGCAAGGTGTCACCTTAAGCCTGTAGATGATTTGTGCTTGTACCAATTAATGAAGACAATGACTTTACAATGATGGAGGCCTAGCCCCCCACTGTTGTGTTGGTGTGTTGTTTGTGAACTATGTCAGAAATACTGTGTTATTAAATTTAATACGATTGTTGTCAATCGCTGACAATCAGTAAAGTGATTTGGAAAAAAATCTTTTTGTCGTTTTATTTTAGACCGGAGTGATAGATTAAAGTTCAAAACATACGAAGTGATTTTAAGAACAGTTGGATACAATGTAAATATAAAAATTTAAAAAAATATATATATATAAATAAAGCCGTGAAAGGGGGGAATAAACTTAGTGAAGGAATTTATTTAAAGAAAATCAGTTTGTTATATAATTATGGGGTTGAGGGATTAGCAAGTTCCTTGTTTCTGGCCATTGGACTAATTAATGTCTCTCAATGTAGCAATATGAGATGTTCCAACATTTCCATGCTGGTTCTACAATGTATGTTACACTCTTGCCAGCAAGAACTAGAATGACCAGTTTGCAAGGATAAACCTAATCAAGGCTTGTCTAGATTTAAATACAAGTTAGTAATATTTTCCAATGCTTTCATGTTCAAGTTGGAACTCTCTTGCTTAACTAGTCTGATCTTCTACCAATTTTATCTCACCTGCCCAAACGGCAAGCGAGCTGATGCTGTGGTGCAGCATCCTTACCCGCAAGGTATCAATTTTCCCTTTAAATAGTTGATTCTCAATAACCAAAAGGCAGTGTCAATATATTGGACAAGCAGCATTCTTGGAGGAAATGCTACTAAAGTTTGTTCAAATGAATTATCTCTACCTACTTTCAAGGTAATTTGTGCCAGATGTGTAAAAACCTGAAAACAGCTCATTAACAAAAAGGCCCAGCGTTATATTGTGTCAGTAGTATACTTTGATAAATGGCATTTACCTACTCTCAAATAAATCACAAAAGCTGAAATGAGTCACGGGTCAAATATGTGTTGAAGTATTTAAAAAAAAAACTTGGTTATCAAGAAGATCAGGCGACATCTGGTCAATATGATGCTGGGAAGAAATTCTGCCAGGATTGTTTAAATAAATGACATTGACCTACTCTCAAGGTCAAATATTTTTTCCTGAATACGAAAACGACCTAGGGTTTGGTATTGGGCCAGTAGTATGCCGTGATGAACGTCATTGGTTAAATGAATTAACTTAGCCTGCTGTTCTATCTTTTGAATGTAGAGTTACTCAGCTTAGCAGCCCCAGAAGTGACCCAGATCATATTTAAGTTATAATATAATTAGTAGCAAGTGAACTATACAGGCTCACTTGGCCTCTTGTTTTTGGAACTGGTAGACTTTGTCCGTGTGTGTTGACAAACATGATCACAAAGTATAGAAGACGAAATAATTGAAACAATTATATTTTAATCTAAATAATGTGCATCTAAAAATAAAATAATTATCACAGATTTAGTTCACAACATTATCAGGAAATACTGTCAATGTTTTCGTTTATGACGTCGCAAAAATGATTAATTGCTGGAGAACATGCTGTTTATCGGAAATTACTATTGAACTACCCGCGAAGCTTGCTCCTACAAATTATCCTCCTTTCAGTCGCTGTCAGCCGCTTCTCTGTACCACACTCGACATCCGTAAACTAACCATTTCATGCAGGAGTTATTTGCTTTGAATATGTTTATCAACGTAAACGGTTCTATTAAACACAGTCTAATTAAACTTAGACTTGTAACTTCCCCTCCTCTACGATACCCTACGCCACTGCAAATGTACCATAGAATATCGTAGAGGAGCGGAAATTACTTAAAGGTATTATCTTAATTAGATGGGTCTTTAACACAAAATTGTAAACTGTCTTTGCAGCCTTTCGGAAGTCTGATTATCCTTTTGAAACAAAGATTGTAAATGACTGAGCTTTGATGACCGTTGACTATTCGGTGATGGAACAATCAAGACGCATTTTCGTCCCAATAGTACCAATCCTACAGACAGTATGAGGGGCAGATGATGGTGTATCCATTTCACTCCTCATTGGATGTTAGAATGGGCCATGAGCCATCTGGTATGTCCCTCTCATCTCTGTTCACCAATTCACCTTCTCCTTATCTCTTTATATTGTATGGGGTTCATGTATTGCTCACAATGTAAATCACTCGACAAACTTTGGCAAATTCCGGTATACCCTGCATCTGCCGAAGTTTGCCAAAAACATGTAACTATAGTACATTATCAACGTAAGCAACAAAACTTTAATCTTCCTTATTCATAAATTAACATCATATTCGTGTATTGTAAGAGGGATATTGTGGTTTTAGGACCGGTTCCATCACGACATTGTCTTGTTTTCTATCCTTCATGTAGATCTAAAAGTTGTTTTTTTCATTGTCTAACGTACTTGATCACAGCCCAAGCTGCAAAACCAACCACCAGACTTATCCCTGACGTCACGACCATTCTCTGCTGCCATCTTGACTTCTGAGGTAGTGGTGCTGGCATTGTTTCCGTGATACTGCCCTTATTCCAAACGGGAATCCATTCTGGGCCGTTTGGTTCACCGTCTTTGAAATCATACGACACCACACCACACATCTGCTTCACTTCCGTTGTTTTTGCATTTTCTGGGAGTTGTTTCACCCAGCCGATATTCTTTGAATATTTTGAAGGTAACGAGGACATGATCCGAACATCTTGTGAAGGCCAATGTGTTGTCATAGCTACGTCCTTGTACGCCTCCTTCTTTGTCTCCAGATCCTGTTCGGTCGCCCACCATGCCGGAGTCATACAGACCATCACACAAAAGCGCCATCTATCTGGATGTACCCTCCCTTCTTTTGGACGAGCATTTGCATGTATAAGTCTCGAGTCCCACAGAACCATTCCCCCACGTGGTACCGCCACACGCTTTGTGACACAACCTTTAGAGATAAGCCATTCTTCATCATCATCCCGGAGGTAATAGAATTTATTAACAGAACTCTTTAGCGCTGCTCTTTGGTTCCGGTCATAGAGACTATTGAGGTAGAGATGTGACCTTTCCATCACGTGGAATGTCCAGTCGTCCTCAGCCACCGCCTCCAGGTACACTGTCCCTTGGTAAGCATGCAGACCAAACTTCTCTGCATCCTGATCAGCGTGTAACCAATGGCGACCTTCCTCCGCGAATAGCTCTTTTCCGTCCTCTGGCGGCCGGCCTATTGCAATGGCGTCGACACTAGTAAGAAGCTTGTCCGTCTTCCACAATTTGGAAAAGACGGCTTTAGCTTTGAGGCGGGTACTCCACGCAGCCTCATGATGGCCAATGTTATATCTCTGAATGAGAGAATGAGCGGAGTACGGAAATTCTCCCTCCGGGAATTCGGTTAGCCAGTCCCTGAATGCCCGGATGTATTCCCCACATTCGGTTTCGGTGAGAACGTTTTCCACCACGGTGTAGCCTTTCTCCTCCAGCTCCGTGCGATTTCGTTCCGTAAACCCCATAATCGTTGAATTCTGCAGAGAAAAAGCATCTGGTTATCAAAAGAGATTGTATGAATGATATATAGCAATATATACTCATGATTTATGGGAAGCTTTATAAAAGTGAATTCATTCAAATGCTACACATCAGTCTAATTAAGTGGATTATATGTGTATGTACGACAAAAATGTTGAGATAGTTTAAAGATGGCGGCACATCAAGTGATTCGAAGATGAGCTTTCAAAGGAGCTGGATTGTTCTCTTATTATCACTACATTCTTGTATTAAGTCCCTCAAAGGAACCCAATGTCGATTTGTAATATATCAGAGTGGTATAGAATGCACACATGTGACCGTAAATATGTGATGGTTTAAAAAATACGGTCTAAAGCTGACGAAGTTGACTGTGAATATTGCCGTGAGGAAGGCTCAAAATAGCAACATGGCTAGATATAAGTTAATATATTTAAGCATTGAACGGCTTTTAGTTGGCATTCATATTGACTATGAATGCCAACTGAAAGCCGTTCAATGCTTATATTTACCATCTGCGATTTTTTATTTGTCGTGCGATTTTTTCTTGAAATTTTCAAATTCAAATTTCAATTGGCAGTTCATAAGCTGGTGAACTCGCAACTGAATTGGTAGGGTTATATAGTGGCAGTGCCATACAATGGTAAATATATGTTGCTAAACTTCTAAATATTGATTTCGAATAAAAAAGTAGAAATATGCAATTCCATACCATGACCAGAATTTGAATTTGTGCGGTTGGGACACTTTGCGGCTCTGCACGTTGGGATTGACAAAAAACAACATATTACTGTCCCAATATGTTTTGCGGACTACGGAGCATCTGGCCAGAGTTTCATGATATCGGAATATACTACCAAACACGACATGCAAATGTGTTTTTGTATAATATTCAGACCTAGCTATCAAATGACAATTTTCTATAAAATATTCAAAACCCAAATGAGTGTTAAGATGGATGATAATAACAGCTACTGCATGGTTTGTGCCACCTTGTTGAACATTACTAGCTGCCCTAAATTCTAAATGGTTGACAGGCGAGATTATAACTTCTAATCGATGTTCTTTTGTTGTTTCAGGTCTAATCAGACGAAAGAAGTTTAATATCCTTTTAAAATATCATAACTTTCGTTCTTTTGTGCTAAAAAGATCGACAATTGTTTCAGAGGACGCAAATTCACGTAGCTAATTACTGTAATTAGCAGGTTATAATTCTATTCTCTTGCCAAACTAAAGTCCTGTTTGGTTGAAATGATAATCAATGGGTGTTGATTAGGACAGAATGAGAAACGAAATAATATGTATCATCGCCGTATAAAGAATAGAATAGAAAATGTGGTTATGGTATCCTGGAAATACAACCGAGACGTCTTTGACATACAGTACGTATACCTTTCGAGCAGTTCTTAAAATCGATAGCGAAACTCTTAGCTTTTAGTTTAAACAATATTTTATTCAAAAACACTTACTGCATCACAGTACAATAACATCTACCAGTAGAATTGGAAACAACCTATAAGCTTATATAACTCATCTGACTTGGCCTTTGATGATATAATAGAGGAAAAATCGACAGGAACGTTGTGAAAGATCTCCACACCAGATTAATTTAAACTTCCTCAATAAACTAATTCTGTGTATATAAACCATGGTCTATGTATAGACTATAAATAAAAACAGAAAGTAAGTTATATATTATACAAGGTTTACAGTAACAGTCTACATGTTTATCGCCATCTAGGTATATAATATCCAATCATTACACGCCCTTTATGTGCTTACCCAGTAGTCCGAAGGCCCCATAAACCGGAATACTGGGCGGACACCATTGTATAGTGGATGTATAGTATATTACATACTGGTAATTAACCACAGGGGGTAGACGCGGACCTACATCACAAAAAAAATTGTCCAATAAAAAATAGCCTTTCCCGAGTATGACCCGTCCCACGACAACGTCATACTCGGGTGAGGGTATTTTTTCTATCGGACAATTATTTTTTTGTGATGTAGGTCAGCGCCTACCCCCTGTGGGTATAACACATAGAAACACGAATGACCACTGTGCCAAGTCGAAGTTTTTGTATATATATCGTTGGAGGCCCGGGCAGGGCACGAGTCAGAAATTGTCTTCCTGAGTCATTTGAGTTACAATGTTACATATATCTAAAGCACAATGTATCTTATATAGAGTGTTTGTTGATGTGTACATTTCCTGTATCGTTATTCTACTATCGTAGATAAACTAGTAATATATGGTGTTAAGATCCATTCTCCAATTTTAAATACCGAGTATCAGACCCCTAGAATACAACACCACAGCGAGACTATCCTTACACAACAATATTGTCACAGCGAGAATACACACCTGTCGTCCGTTAAAGTTTCCTCCCGCATTGATAACTATAGTACATGGGATTTCCCTTATACAGGGATGTTTCATTAGTAATATCTATAAATAGCTATAAATAGCTCCACGTCATATCCGTCACGATCCTATTTATTACCTGGAAGTATACACGGAGGTGTAGATAGAACTATATTTAAACCGTATAACTTCACATATAACATAACTTACTGACTTAGTCTTTAATCAAACGTACACTTTACAATACTACTGAAAAAAATTAATATCACACGGACGTTTTGGTTTGGACCAGTGATCCAAAGAGATTTCTTTGGACAGATAACTATTTAAAAAAAAAAAAAAAAAAACACCAAAGGGCAATTTTCACATCTAACAAGAAATCAGTGTTTGAACCACTCCCACCATAGTATTATCTAATATATAACGTATATTTTCTCGTAAATATGACTTCAAAGAGATTATTTGATGATTAGAAAGATAGAAAGCTTTGTACCTCACACAGAGACTTGACACATTGATTTACCTACCTATCGCCTAATGGAATGCATACTCCATGCAACGCATAAAAATGACAGGAATATGACGCCCCAATCGGTTTGTTGTTTATACATCTATATCTACTATTTTTTTCAGTAGAACCTGGAACTATAAAAAACTTTGTTGTCTGTTGTACGTTAACACCTTTTGAGCGATGAATTACGCTTCCCCTTCGAATGAAGGAGAGCATGTTTCTTCTTTCGACAGGCGGCCAGTTGAAGTCTTCTTCTTATCGAAAATTGTTGTTACTTTATCAACTAAGGCGACCCTGACCTCAAGGTTAAAGGTAAAAGAAGTGCAAATTATGTCCGAGCCATAACTTCAATACCGTTGAATTAAGATATCTTGACGTAACTTGCAGTTGACTTGAACAACCTCGAGCTGATGTGTAACGCACTACGTAAGTGAACTTTATTTCAATGTCAAAAAGCATTTTTACTTATAATTGCTTATCCGGCGATAACTTTTTAGTTATTGAATACCTCTACCGCCCCACAAACGACGTATTGTGCTCTGCATTGGATCATTGGATAATTGGATCATTGCAACCTTGACCTAAAGGTAAAACGAGTGAAAAAAACAAGGGAGAAATGATTTTTTGTTGACCAAAACAATGTTTAGTTTAAACAATAATCGTTACAATATCCAGGATCTAAAAAAGTATTCTGCTTTTTGGAGACTGCTATTTAACGCAGTATCAAGTTTGAAAAGGTATCATGTGGTCCTTTCGTTTACCTTTCGGTCAAGTTTTTCAGACCAACTACGATTTCAGTGGTTGAACGATGTCGCATGTATATACACCCTTGAAATCTGAAATAATAAGATGAGAAAGACTGCATGACCTTGTAAGGAAAATAACTTGGCCGATTGATTGAAGTACAAGTTGTACCCCTTTTAACACGATACGATGTATTTCAGTAGGTCTACACTTTTACCACGATATGACGTAATTAAGTTTTCTTAACTTTTACCCCGGTATGATGTAATTAAGTTGGTCTACTCTTTTACACAGATATGATGTAATTTCAATCAGCTACACTTTTACCACGATATGAGGTAATTTTAATCAGCTAAACTTTTACCACGATATGAGGCAATTTCAATCAGCTACACTTTTACCACGATATGAGGTAATTTCAATCAGCTACACTTTTACCACGATATGGCGAATTCAGTCAACAGGATTTATTCTTTAACTTGTTTTCACAAGCCACTAAAATTTATTCAGTGTACTTGGGTTTTCAGTCAAACATTGATAGATCAATATCTAGTTTAACCTTAGATGAAACACTGTTCCTGGCGATGTGTCAAGGCGGCCCATTTTATCAACTTTATAACCATTTACTCTTGCAAAGCTAATGACCACAAAGATAATATCACTGAGCTTTGCTATTCTTGAAAATCAATTGATTTAAAATCTTAACACAGCTAAATCTTATGACATTGAACCTGGGTCAAAAAATTAAATTAAGAAATGTTCTTTAGGTAGAGAATTTACCAGGAGCGAGGTGATGCAGACACGTGTCTATCACCAAGATGGCCAGGTATGAACCCTTAACCAAACATGAGAACCTACAGAGTTATCTGCCTTATCTAAAATAACGAATATAATTAATGTTACATATAGTGTGTGCTTTCAATGTGTGTTACTAAGTATTACCATGGCAACGACTTACATTGACTAGAAAACTAATGTTGAATGTTTGCAGCTAGAATTACAAATGACATCTACATGATAGCAAATATTTATACAACACCTCCAATAGATTTGGAGGACTTTTCAATTCATCTCATTAAGGAAAAAACAAGAATGATTCTGAATACGTCCAGGGTGTTTAGTTATGTTTCGGTCACCTGCCCAAACGGCAAGTGAGCTGATGCTGTGGTGCAGCATCATTGTCCGCCAGGCATCGATTTTGACTTTTAATAGTTGATTCTCAATAACCAAAAGGCAGTGTCAATATATTGGACCAGTAGCATTATAGGAAGTCAGGCTACCAAAGTTTGTTAAAAAGAATTATCTTAAGCTACCTTTAAGGTTACTCGTTCAAAATGTGTTAAACTATCAAAACAGCTAACTAACCAAAGGGCCCAGGGTTATATTGTGCCAGTATTTGGTAGGATAAATGACCTTTACCTACTGCTCATTGGGCCACTTGTTTCTTGGACTGGTATACGTCGCCTTTAGTTGCTTCTCTGTACAACACTCGACATTTGTAAACTTATCATTCCGTACAGGAGTTATTTGCTTTGTATATCTTCATTAAGGTATACGGATTGATTCATCGCTTGGGAAAATGTTTGTCTTTAACACAATCCTATTAAAATCAGACTTGTAATTTCCCCTCCTCTACGATACTCTACGACACACTACAAATGTATCATAGAGGAACGCACATTACAATTTTCACAAGTTTAGTCTTTGATACCAAAATGAAAACTGTCTTTGCAACCTCTCGAAAGTCTGATTTATTTTTCAAGCAAAGATTGTAAATGACTGAGCTTTGACGACCGCTGACGGTGATGGAACAAACGTGTTAAGTCAAATGGCAAATTGTCAAGACGCATTTTCGTCCCAATAGTTCCAATACTGCAGACAGTACGAGGGACAGATGATGGTGTATCCATTTCATCCCTCATTGGATGTTAGAATGGGCCATGAGCCATCTGGTATGTCCCTCTCATCTCTGTTCACCAATTCACCTTCTCCTTATCTCTTTATATTGTACGGGGTTCATGTATTGTTCACAATTAAATCATTTGGCAAACTTCGGCAGATTGAATATGAATATAGTATAAATATCAACCTAATAGATATACTAGGTGGGCCTTTCCTCCCTCGTATTCGTAAATCAACATTGTATTCGTGTATTGTAAGTGTGAAATTGTAATTTTAGGACCAGTTCCATCATGGCTTTCTAACCTTCATGTAGATCTAAAACTGTTTTTTATTCATTGTCTAACGTACTTGATGACAGCCCAAGCTACAAAGCCATCCAAAAGACTTATCCCTGACGTCATGACCAGTCTCTTTTAACATCATGACTTACGGCATTGTTTCCTGGTTACTGTTCTTATTCCAAACGGGAATCCATTCGGGGCCGTTTGGTTCGCCGTCTTTGAAATCATACGACACCACACCACACATCTGCTTCACTTCCGTTGTTTTTGCTTTTTCTGGGAGTTGTTTCAACCAGCCGATATTCTTTGAATATTTTGAAGGAAATGAAGAAGACATGATCCGAACATCTTGTGAAGGCCAATGTGTTGTCATGGCTACGTCCCTGTAAGCCTCCTTCTTGGTCTCCAGGTCCGCTTCGGTCGCCCACGATGCCGGAGTCATACAGACCATCACACAAAAGCGCCACCTATCTGGATGTGCCCTCCCTTCTTTTGGACGAGCATTTGCGTGTATAAGTCTCGAGTCCCACAGAACCATTCCCCCACGTGGTACCGCCACACGCTTTGTGACACAACCTTTAGAGATAAGCCATTCTTCGTCATCATCCCGAATGTAATGGTTTTTATTAATTGAACTCTTTAGTGCTGCTTTCTGGTTTCGGTCATAGAGACTATTGAGGTAGAGATGTGACCTTTCCATCACGTGGAATGTCCAGTCGTCCTCAGCCACCGCCTCCAGGTACACTGTCCCTTGGTAAGCATGCAGACCAACCTTCTCTGCATCCTGATCAGCGTGTAACCAATGGAAACCTTCCTCCGCGAATAGCTCTTTTCCGTCCTCTGGCGGCCGGCCTATTGCAATGGCGTCGACACTAGTAAGAAGCTTGTCCGTCTCCCACAATTTGGAAAAGACGGCTTTAGCTTTGAGGCGGGTACTCCACGCAGCCTCATGATGGCCAATCTTATATCTCTGAATGAGAGAATGAGCGGAGGACGGCCATTCGCCCTCCGGGAATTCGGTGAGCCAATCCCTGAATGCCCGCATGTATTCCCCACATTCGGTTTCGGTGAGAACGTTTTCCACCACGGTGTAGCCTTTCTCCTCCAGCTCCGTGCGATTTCGTTCCGTAAACCCCATACTCGTTGAGTTCTGCAGAGAAAAGCATCTGGTTTTCAAAGGAGATTGTATAAAGCGAACATCAATCTCTTTCTCATTATCATGATTTATGAGAAATGAGCTTTATCAAAGTGAATTAATTGCAAAGTCAATGAATAATAGCGTCCGTCTTTCCTTTCTGACCTCCACGTAGTATTTTGCACACAAATTCAATTTTCCAAACAGGTCTAACTATTTCATAATCAAATTGCCCGGCTCCCTCTGATTGGTTTGGTTTGTTTTGTTTTTGTTTAACGTCCTATTAACAGCCAGGGTCATTTAAGGACGTGCCAGGTTTTGGAGGTGGAGGAAAGCCGGAGTACCCGGAGAAAAACCACCGGCCTACGGCCAGTACCTGGCAACTGCCCCACGTAGGTTTCGAACTCGCAACCCAGTGGTGGAGGGCTAGTGATAAAGTGTCGGTACACCTTAACCACTCGGCCACCGCGGCCCCTGCTCCCTGTGATTTGTATACATGTGTTTATTAGAAAACAGTCGAAATTGTATGCTATGTATTATACAACATCAAGGCGAAAAAGACATCTATGTATCACAGGGACTATCACAAAAACGAAATCGCGCGGTACGAACTGGAGAAAAGAACTACACTATGGACTCTAGCAGGACAAACGCCCTCAAAACATTCAAAGCATCTTTCACAGTTGTCATAAATACATGTAGCCTTGAATATATAAAGGATAGTAAGGCAAATGAGCGGCTAGGTGTGATTCTGTAGTTTTAATTAATCTTCGGATTGATGATGGCATATTATATCCTGAGCAGTACTGTGTATCCCGGTCAAACTAGCTTCATACACCCAGTGCAACCTATTGCTGGCAATTACAGAGAACAAAGTCATCAAGATTTTACGCGCTGATGGCATGGTCTGGGACACGCTGTATGACGAAGCTATTACCATTGCTACCGAGTTTGATATTGCGCCATCAGCACCTAGAAGGGCTGGAACACAACGTCATGACGCGAATCAGGCCGTGGACGACCCCACGTACTACTGGAAAATCACGTTTTTCCTAGGTTTCTTCGACCACCTAGTACCCAAACAGGACACAAGGCTACTTAATAGCAAGGGAAGGATCAAGGGGTGAAGCTTTCTTCTTGCAAAACTTGCTATAGAGCTCATCTCTGAAGTATTCCAGGCCATTTACGATGCAAATGCTTACGACGTCGATCGGACCAAGTCCGATAAATACCAGCTTGAGATAGAAAACTGGAAGACTCGATGGTCAATGGTTTCATCTGACAGAAGAAGCAGCAGATATTATCAAGTACCTAAATCAGACGGACCCCTTGTTGTATCCTAATGTTACCAGTACTACTCACAATACCGGTGACAACTGTCACTGCAGAAAGATCATTCAGTAGTATAAAGAGGGTCAAGACCTACCTTTGATCTACGATGACAACAGAAAATACGCAGGGAAGAGGATGTTTGGACAGTTGTGGAGACGTTCGCCAATGCGAAATTAGACAAGAGACCGTTGCACATCATCTGAAGCTAGGATTCATACACAGTAGAGGCCTGAGTGTGTATGTATAACTGATAGATAAATAGCTTTTTGTTGCCTGTCGATTATGAAATATTGTATTTTGTCAGCTTTTCATTCAGAGCATCACGTTTCATTCACTGTAAAATTAGTTGGTGTCGTTTTGAAGACACGAAAACTCATTCCTGACCACTTCAGACCCAAACAGGAGCTGACAACCCCTGGATAACGTACTTAAAGCATACACTTCAAAAAAGATTTACTGTCCCACTGTATAGTATAAATATTATATATTGGTACATATATCTAACATAGAAACAGGAATGACCACCACACTGTATACGTATCGTTGGAGACCCGGACAGGGCACGAGTCAAACAGTGTCTTCCTGCGTCATTTCTGTTACATTGTTATATATATCTAATCATCAAGCACAATGTATCTTACATAGTGTTGTTTGCTGATATGTAAATGTAAGTCACGTTATTGTTATTGCACTACCGTAGATAAACTAATATCAAATAGTATATAGTGTCTAAGACACCTTCTCTTATTTCAAACACCAATTAAGTATCAGATCCCAAGCTTTATACACACCTGTCGTCCGTAAAAGTTTCCTTCCATCTAAAGTACACGGGATCCACCCTTATACAGATAGTGCATTAGTAATAGCTATAAATAGCTCCGCGTCAGATTCGCCACCATCCTATTTATATATTATCTGGAGTGTAAATAGAAATATAGATTACATCATAGATCAAACACATATTTATATATTTAAACCATATAACTTATTTAACTCTAACACATCCTATATCACAGATATTTCGGTTTTGACCAGTGATCCAGAGGGAATTTCAATGGGACCGTTGATATTCATATCTAGGTGTTTGAACCAGTGCCGCTATAGTCGTATCTAATATATGACGTATATTTTCACATCTAACATGAAATAGGTGTTTGAAACACTGCCACTATAGTCGTGTCTAATGTATGACGCATATTTTCTCGTAAATTTCACTCCATTTTAAGTTTGCTATTTGACTTCAAAGAGAATATTTCAGGATTGGATTTGAAAGCTTTGTACCCGCACAGAGACTTGACACACTGATTGTCCATGAATATGGCAGGAATATAACGCTTCGAATGGGTTTAGTGTTCATAAATATGTCTATTTTAAAGTAGAACTTGCAACCCCCGTGGTCTGATGGTGTCGAAAATATATACAGCATGCTGTCTGTTGTGTGTAAATATATTTCATTTTTTTTTCAGATTTTCAGCACCCTTTGAATGAAGGAAGACATATTCGTCTTCTTCCGACGACAGGCGGCCATCTTTGAATTTTAACAGTTGAAGTTTTTGATCGCTATTTCTTGAAAGTACTGAATGGAACTTCTTAATCGTTAACGACATTTTAATGAAAGTTGTTGTAACCTTTATCACCCACTGAAAAATTGAATTGCTCTGCCATTGAATCTTTGCGACCTTGACCTCACGGTAAAATGTATGTCCGAGCCATATCTTCAATACGGTTGAAGATATCTTGATATAACTTGCAACTTAGACTTGCACTACCTGAAGGCGATGTGTAACGAACTACGTAAGGGTATTTTGACCTTTATTTCAAAGTCAAAAACATTTTTGCTAATAATTGCTTATCCGGCGATAACTTTTAAATTGATAAAGATATTTCAATGAAAGTTGCGGCATAACTTTATCGCCCCAATAACGACGTGTTTTGCTCTGTATTTGATCGTTGCAACCTAGGTAGAGGGAGTGAAAAAATAAAAATAAATGTTTTTTTGTTGACCAAAACAATGTATAGTTTAATCAATAATCGTAACAATAACCAGGATATAAAAAAGAAATCTACTTTTTGGAGACGAGGTATCGTGTGGTCCTTTCGTTTACCTTTCGGTCAAGTTTTTCAGACAACTACGATTTCAGTGGTTGAACAAAGTCGCATGTATATACACCCTTGAAATCTGAAATAATAAGATGAGAAAGACTGCATGACCTTGTAAGGAAAATAACTTGGCCAATTGATTGAAGTACAAGTTGTACCCCTTTTAACACGATACGATGTATTTCAGTAGGTCTACACTTTTATCACTATATGACGTAATTAAGTTTTCTTAACTTTTACCCTGGTATGATGTAATTAAGTTGGTCTACTCTTTTACCCAGATATGATGTAATTTCAATCAGCTACACTTTTACCACGATATGAGGTAATTTTAATCAGCTAAACTTTTACCACGATATGAGGCAATTTCAATCAGCTACACTTTTACCACGATATGATGTAATTTCAATCAGCTACACTTTTACCACGATATGGTGTAATTCAGTCAACAGGATTTATTCTTCTTTGCTATCCCGAAGACTATTTTTTGTAGATATAGCCTTGCAAAATATCGCCTTTTTAACTTTTCCTCTTATATATGTCTTCATGTATGTAAAACTAGTAAGGCGATTAACGTAATATTGTCAATGCTGATTCACTCTATTAATTGAACCATTTTTAATTCTTAATTATATTTGTAACATTTAGAAAGAATAACAGGTCAGTGATATTATACAGGAAGCAACTTTGGTCTGGAGTCAAGTTTTTCGAATGTTTTAAAAATGTTGTTAATAACAGTTTATATCGTGACTCCATAGCTTCTGCTTCGACATAAATGTGGTTTAAGGAAATTAAAAGGAGTAACTTGTTTTCACAAGCCACTTTAAATTTATTCAGTGTACTTGTGTTTTCAGTCATACATTGATAGACCAATATCTAGTTTAACCTTAGATGAAACACTGTTCCTGGCGATGTGTCAAGGTGGCCCATTTTATCAACTTTATAACCATTTACTCTTGCAAAGCTAATGACCACAAAGATAATATCACTGAGCTTTGCTATTCTTGAAAAACACAGCTAAATCTTATGACATTGAACCTGGGTCAAAAAAATAAATTAAGAAATGTTCTTTAGGTAGTGAATTTACCAGAAGCGAGGTGATGCAGACCCTTGTCTATCACCAAGATGGCCAGGTATGAACACTTAATCAAACACGAGAACCTACAGAGTTATCTGCCTTATCTAAAATAATAAATATGATTAATGATACATATAGTGTGTGCTTTCAATGTGTGTTACTAAGTATTACCATGGCAACGACTTACATTGACTAGAAAACTAATGTTGAATCTTTTGCAGCTAGAATTACAAATGACATCTACATGATAGCAAATACCTCCAATAGATTTGGAGGACTTTTCAATTCATCTCATTAAGGAAAAAAACAAGAGTGATTCTGAATACGTCCAGTGTATTTAGTTATGTTTCGGTCACCTGCCCAAACGGCAAGTGAGCTGATGCCGTGGTGCAGCATCATTGTCCGCCAGGCATCAATTTTCACTTTTAATAGTTGATTCTCAATAACCAAAAGGCAGTGTCAATATATTGGACCAGTAGCATTATAGGAGGTCAGGCTACCAAAGTTTGTTTAACAGAATTATCTTAAGCTACCTTTAAGGTTACTCGTTCCAAATGTGTTAAACTATCAAAACAGCTAACTAACCAAAGGGCCCAGGGTTATATTGTGCCAGTATTTGGTAGGATAAATGACCTTTACCTACTGCTCATTGGGCCACTTGTTTCTTGGACTGGTATACTTTGCCCGTTGTGTTGACAATCATGTCAAACACATGATCACAAAATGTAGAAGACGAAATGATTGAAACAATTATATTTTAATTAAAATAATGTTCCTCTTAAAATTAAAATAATTATCACAGATTTAGTTCACAACACTATCAACAAATACTGTCAATGTTTTTTGTTGATGACTCGCAAAAATGATCAATGGCTGGAGAACATGGATACCACTGTTTATCGTAAATTACAATTGATGAAGTCCCCATGAAGCTTGTTCCTACAAATGTCCTCTCAGTCGCCTTTAGTTGCTTCTCTGTACAACACTCGACATTTGTAAACTTATCATTCCGTACAGGAGTTATTTGCTTTGTATATCTTCATTAAGGTATACGGATTGATTCATCGCCTGGAAAAATGTTTGTCTTTAACACAATTTTATAAAAATCAGACTTGTAATTTCCCCTCCTCTACGATACTCTCCGACACACTACAAATGTATCATAGAGGAACGCACATTACAAGTATGATTTTCACAAGTTTAGTCTTTAGCACCAAAATGAAAACTTTCTTTGCAACCTCTCGAAAGTCTGATTTATTTTTCAAGCAAAGATTGTAAATGACTGAGCTTTGACGACCGCTGATGGTGATGGAAGAAACGTGTTAAGTCAAATGGCAAATTGTCAAGACGCATTTTCGTCCCATTGGTACCAATACTGCAGACAGTATGAGGGACAGATGATAGTGTATCCATTTCATCCCTCATTGGATGTTAGAATGGGCCATGCGCCATCTGGTATGTCCCTCTCATCTCTGTTCACCAATTCACCTTCTCCTTATCTCTTTATATTGTACGGGGTTCATGTATTGCTCACAATTAAATAATTCGGCAAACTTGGGCAGATTAAATATAAATATAGTATAAATATCAACCTAATAGATATACTAGTTGGGCCTTTCCTCCCTCGTATTCGTAAATCAACATTGTATTCGTGTATTGTAAGTGTGAAATTGTGATTTTAGGACCAGTTCCATCATGGCTTTCTATCCTTCATGTAGATCTAAAACTGTTTTCTATTCATTGTCTAACGTACTTGATCACAGCCCAAGCTACAAAGCCATCCAAAAGACTTATCCCTGACGTCATGACCAGTCTCTTTTAACATCATGAGTTACGGCATTGTTTCCTGGTTACTGTCCTTATTCCAAACGGGAATCCATTCGGGGCCGTTTGGTTCGCCGTCTTTGAAATCATACGACACCACACCACACATCTGCTTCACTTCCGTTGTTTTTGCATTTTCTGGGAGTTGTTTCAACCAGCCGATATTATTTGAATATTTTGAAGGAAATAAAGAAGACATGATCTGAACATCTTGTGAAGGCCAATGTGTTGTCATGGCTACGTCCCTGTAAGCCTCCTTCTTGGTCTCCAGGTCCTCTTCGGTCGCCCACGCTGCCGGAGTCATACAGACCATCACACAAAAGCGCCACCTATCTGGATGTGCCCTCCCTTCTTTTGGACGAGCATTTGCGTGTATAAGTCTCGAGTCCCACAGAACCATTCCCCCACGTGGTACCGCCACACGCTTTGTGACACAACCTTTAGAGATAAGCCATTCTTCGTCATCATCCCGAATGTAATGGTTTTTATTAATTGAACTCTCTAGTGCTGCTTTCTGGTTCCGGTCATAGAGACTATTGAGGTAGAGATGTGACCTTTCCATCACGTGGAATGTCCAGTCGTCCTCAGCCACCGCCTCCAGGTACACTGTCCCTTGGTAAGCATGCAGACCAACCTTCTCTGCATCCTGATCAGCGTGTAACCAATGGAGACCTTCCTCCGCGAATAGCTCTTTTCCGTCCTCTGGCGGCCGGCCTATTGCAATGGCGTCGACACTAGTAAGAAGCTTGTCCGTCTTCCACAATTTGGAAAAGACGGCTTTAGCTTTGAGGCGGGTACTCCACGCAGCCTCATGATGGCCAATGTTATATTCCTGAATGAGAGAATGAGCGGAGGACGGCCATTCGCCCTCCGGGAATTCGGTGAGCCAATCCCTGAATGCCCGGATGTATTCCCCACATTCGGTTTCGGTGAGAACGTTTTCCACCACGGTGTAGCCTTTCTCCTCCAGCTCCGTGCGATTTCGTTCCGTAAACCCCATACTCGTTGAGTTCTGCAGAGAAAAAGCATCTGGTTTTCAAAGGAGATTGTATGGGATTGTATAAAGCGAACATCTATCTCTTTCTCATTATCATGATTTATGAGAAATGAGCTTTATCAAAGTGAATTAATTGCAAAGTCAATGTATAATAGTGTCCGTGTTTCCTTTCTGACCTCCACGTAGTATTTTGCACACAAATTCAATTTTCCAAACAGGTCTAACTATTTCGTAATTGTTAAAACAACTACATAATATACTGTTATATATATTTGTATCTAGGGTCTCAAGGGTGACAAGGTCAACCCGGTCAAATTGCCCTGCTCCCTGTGATTTGTATACGTGTTTACTAGAAAACAGTCGAAATTGTATGGTATGTATTATACAACATCAAGGCGAAAAAGACATCTATGTATCACAGGGACTATCACAAAAATGAAAACGCGCGGTACGAACTGGAGAAAAGAACTACACTATGGACTCTAGCAGGACAAACGCCCTCAAAACATTCAAAGCATCTTTCACAGTTGTCATAAATACATGTAGCCTTGAATATATAAAGGATAGTAAGGCAATTGAGCGGCTAGGTGTGATTCTGTAGTTTTAATTAATCATCGGATTGATGATGGCATATTATATCCTGAGCAGTACTGTGTATCCCGGTCAAACGAGCTTCATACACCCAGTGAAACCTATTCCTGGCAATTACAGAGAACAAAGTCATCAAGATTTTACGCGCTGATGGCATGGTCTGGGACACGCTGTATGACGAAGCTATTACCATTGCTACCGAGTTCGATATTGCGCCAGCAGCACCTAGAAGGGCTGGAACACAACGTCATGACGCGAATCAGGCCGTGGACGACCCCACGTACTACTGGAAAATAACGTTTTTCCTAGGTTTCTTCGACCACCTAGTACCCAAACAGGACACAAGGCTACTTAATAACGAGGGAAGGATCAAGGGGTGAAGCTTTCATTCAGAGCATGACGTTTCATTCACTGTAAAATTAGTTGGTGTCATTTTGAAGACACGAAAACTCATTCCTGACCACTTTAGACCCAAACAGGAGCTGCCAACCCCTGGATAACGTACTTAAAGCATACACTTCAAAAAAGATTTACTGTCCCACTGTATAGTATAAATATTATATATTGGTACATATATCTAACATAGAAACAGGAATGACCACCACACTGTATACGTATCGTTGGAGACTCGGACAGGGCACGAGTCAAACATTGTCTTCCTGCGTCATTTCTGTTACATTGTTATATATAGCTAATCATCAAGCACAATGTATCTTACATAGTGTTGTTTGCTGATATGTAAATGTAAGTCACGTTGTTGTTATTGTACTACCGTAGATAAACTATTATCAAATAGTATATAGTGTCTAAGACACCTCTTATTTTAAACACCAATTATAAGTATCAGATCACTAGCATACACCAGCACAATGAAACTGTCTTTATACACACCTGTCGTCCGTAAAAGTTTCCTTCCATCTAAAGTACACGGGATCCACCCTTATACAGATAGTGCATTAGTAATAACTATAAATAGCTCCGCGCCAGATCCGCCACCATCCTATTTATTATCTGGAGTGTAAATAGAAATATATTTAAACCATATAACTTATTTAACACATCCTGCTGACTAAGTCTTTAATCAAACGTACAAGTTTTAACAATACAAGATGTACTACTGAAGAATGAATATCACAGATATTTCGGTTTTGACCAGTGATCCAGAGGGGATTGCAATGGGACCGTTAGTATCCACATCTAGGTGTTTGAACCACTGCCACTATAGTCTTATCTAATATATGACGTGTATTTTCACATCTAATGGCCCTGTCACACTGTTGCGTATGAGAGAAATATATGAGTAGCGAATGAAAATTCATAATATAATTTTCATACGCACAAAGCCCTTGAAAATACAGAATTGTGCGTATACTTACCGTATTGAACCTATGAGTAGCGTATGAGTAGCGTACTCTGCGTATGGCTAGCGTATGAGTAGCGTATGAACTGCGTATGCCCAGCGTACGAAGAACTGAAGATGAGCTAGAAATGGGAGCCTATATATACACTTTATCAAAACGCTGGCAATACGCTGAGAATACGCTGGCCATACGCCAATAATACGCTAGTTGTACGTTAAATACGTTACTCAATCGTCAGGCATACGCCAAGATGTCTATATACGTTGCACGATACACTTTCCGCCAACGTATGGCAACTTACGTCCAGCGTACTCGACCTATGAGTAACGTACCTATATCGTACCTCTAGCGTATTCAGCGTATGCCTAGCGTATGCTTAGCGTATTAACCATACGTCTGCATACGCACAAAATTTTTGAACATGCTCAAAAATTTATTTCTGCCTCAGCGTATGCCAGCGTATGTCAGCGTGTTTGAAACGTATACATCTATGCCTAACGTACCCCTAGCGTATGTCAGCGTATACCAGCGTATGAGTGATAATTTTTCATACGCTGGCATACGCTAGTACGATACGCAACAGTGTGACAGGGCCTTAACATGAAATAGGTGTTTGAACCACTGCCACTATAGTAGTGTCTAATATATGACGCATTTTTTCTCGTAAATTTCACTCCATTTTAAGTTTGCTATTTGACTTCAAAGAGAATATTTCAGGATTGGATTTGAAAGCTTTGTACCCGCACAGAGACTTGACACACTGATTTTCCAACCCATCACGTGATGGAATGTTACTCAAGGCAATGCACGAATATGGCAGGAATATAACGCTTCCGATCGGTTTATTGTTCATACATATGTCTATTTTTAAGTAGAACTTGCAACCCCCGTGGTCTGATGGAGTCGAAAGTATAAACACCTTACTATCTGTTTTTTTTTTTTTTTTTTTTTACAGATTTTCAGCACCCTTTGAATGAAGGAAGACATATTCGTCTTCTTCCGACGACAGGCGGCCATCTTTGAATTTTAACAGTTGAAGTTTTTGATCGCTATTTCTTGAAAGTACTGAATGGAACTTCTAAATCGTTAACGACATTTTAATGAAAGTTGTTGTAACCTTTATCACCCACTGAAAAATTGAATTGCTCTGCCATTGAATCTTTGCGACCTTGACCTCACGGTCAAATGTATGTCCGAGCCATATCTTCAATACGGTTGAAGATATCTTGATATAACTTGCAACTTAGACTTGCACTACCTGAAGGCGATGTGTAACGAACTACGTAAGGGTATTTTGACCTTTATTTCAAAGTCAAAAACATTTTTGCTAATAATTGCTTATCCGGCGATAACTTTTAAATTGATAAAGATATTTCAATGAAAGTTGCGGCATAACTTTATCGCCCCAATAACGACGTGTTTTGCTCTGTATTTGATCGTTGCAACCTTTACCTCAAGGCCAAGGGTAGAGCGAGTGAAACAAATAAAAATAAATGTTTTTTTGTTGACCAAAACAATGTATAGTTTAATCAATAATCGTAACAATAATCAGGATATAAAAAAGAAATCTACTTTTACTATTTAACGTAGTATCAAGATTAACGAGGTATTGTGTGGTCCTTTCGTTTACCTTTCGGTCGAGTTTTTCAGACCAACTACGATTTCAGTGGTTGAACAAAGTCGCATGTATATACACCCTTGAAATCTGAAATAATAAGATGAGAAAGACTGCATGACCTTGTAAGGAAAATAACTTGGCCGATTGATTGAAGTACAAGTTGTACCCCTTTTAACACGATATGATGTATTTCAGTAGGTCTACACTTTTATCACTATATGACGTAATTAAGTTTTCTTAACTTTTACCCCGGTATGATGTAATTAAGTTGGTCTACTCTTTTACCACGATATGAGGTAATTTTAATCAGCTAAACTTTTACCACGATATGAGGCAATTTCAATCAGCTACACTTTTATCACGATATGGTGTAATTCAGTCAACAGGATTTATTCTTCTTTGCTATCCCGAAGACTATTTTTTGTAGATGTAGCCTTGCAAAATATCGCCTTTTTAACTTTTCCTCTTATATATGTCTTCATGTATGTAAAACTAGTAAGGCGATTAACGTAATATTGTCAATGCTGATTCACTCTATTGATTGAACCATTTTTAATTCTTAATTATATTTGTAACATTTAGAAAGAATAACAGGTCAGTGATATAAATATACAGGAAGCAACTTTGGTCTGGAGTTAAGTTTTTCGAATGTTTTAAAAATGTTGTTAATAACAGTTTATATCGTGACTCCATAGCTTCTGCTTCGACATAAATGCGGTTTCAGGAAATTAAAAGGAGTAACTTGTTTTCACAAGCCACTTTAAATTTATTCAGTGTACTTGGGTTTTCAGTCATACATTGATAGACCAATATCTAGTTTAACCTTAGATGAAACACTGTTCCTGGCGATGTGTCAAGGTGGCCCATTTTATCAACTTTATAACCATTTACTCTTGCAAAGCTAATGACCACAAAGATAATATCACTGAGCTTTGCTATTCTTGAAAAACACAGCTAAATCTTATGACATTGAACCTGGGTCAAAAAAATAAATTAAGAAATGTTCTTTAGGTTGTGAATTTACCAGAAGCGAGGTGATGCAGACCCTTGTCTATCACCAAGATGGCCAGGTATGAACACTTAATCAAACACGAGAACCCACAGAGTTATCTGCCTTATCTAAAATAATAAATATAATTAATGATACATATAGTGTGTGCTTTCAATGTGTGTTACTAAGTATTACCATGGCAACGACTTACATTGACTAGAAAACTAATGTTGAATCTTTTGCAGCTAGAATTACAAATGACATCTACATGATAGCAAATATTTATACAACACCTCCAATAGATTTGGAGGACTTTTCAATTCATCTCATTAAGGAAAAAAACAAGAATGATTCTGAATACGTCCAGGGTATTTAGTTATGTTTCGGTCACCTGCCCTAACGGCAAGTGAGCTGATGCCGTGGTGCAGCATCATTGTCCGCCAGGCATCAATTTTCACTTTTAATAGTTGATTCTCAATAACCAAAAGGCAGTGTCAATATATTGGACCTTTAGCATTATAGGAGGTCAGGCTACCAAAGTTTGTTTAAAAGAATTATCTTAAGCTACCTTTAAGGTTACTCGTTCCAAATGTGTTAAACTATCAAAACAGCTAACTAACCAAAGGGCCCAGGGTTATATTGTGCCAGTATTTGGTAGGATAAATGACCTTTACCTACTGCTCATTGGGCCACTTGTTTCTTGGACTGGTATACTTTGCCCGTTGTGTTGACAATCATGTCAAACACATGATCACAAAATGTAGAAGACGAAATGATTGAAACAATTATATTTTAATTAAAATAATGTTCCTCTTAAAATAAAAATAATTATCACAGATTTAGTTCACAACACTATCAACAAATACTGTCAATGTTTTTTGTTGATGACTCGCAAAAATGATCAATGGCTGGAGAACATGGATACCACTGTTTATCGGAAATTACAATTGATGAAGTCCCCATGAAGCTTGTTCCTACAAATGTCCTCTCAGTCGCCTTTAGTTGCTTCTCTCTACAACACTCGACATTTGTAAACTTATCATTCCGTACAGGAGTTATTTGCTTTGTATATCTTCATTAAGGTATACGGATTTATTCATCGCTTGGAAAAATGTTTGTCTTTAACACAATCTTATTACAATCAGACTTGTAATTTCCCCTCCTCTACGATACTCTACGACACACTACAAATGTATCATAGAGGAACGCACATTACAAGTATGATTTTCACAAGTTTAGTCTTTAACACCAAAATGAAAACTGTCTTTGCAACCTCTTGAAAGTCTGATTTATTTTTCAAGCAAAGATTGTAAATGACTGAGCTTTGACGACCGCTGATGGTGATGGAACAAACGTGTTAAGTCAAATGGCAAATTGTCAAGACGCATTTTCGTCCCATTGGTACCAATACTGCAGACAGTATGAGGGACAGATGATGGTGTATCCATTTCATCCCTCATTGGATGTTAGAATGGGCCATGCGCTATCTGGTATGTCCCTCTCATCTCTGTTCACCAATTCACCTTCTCCTTATCTCTTTATATTGTACGGGGTTCATGTATTGCTCACAATTAAATAATTCGGCAAACTTGGGCAGATTAAATATAAATATAGTATAAATATCAACCTAATAGATATACTAGGTGGGCCTTTCCTCCCTCGTATTCGTAAATCAACATTGTATTCGTGTATTGTAAGTGTGAAATTGTGATTTTAGGACCAGTTCCATCATGGCTTTCTATCCTTCATGTAGATCTAAAACTGTTTCTTATTCATTGTCTAACGTACTTGATGACAGCCCAAGCTACAAAGCCATCCAAAAGACTTATCCCTGACGTCATGGCCAGTCTCTTTTAACATCATGACTTACGGCATTGTTTCCTGGTTACTGTCCTTATTCCAAACGGGAATCCATTCGGGGCCGTTTGGTTCGCCGTCTTTGAAATCATACGACACCACACCACACATCTGCTTCACTTCCGTTGTTTTTGCATTTTCTGGGAGTTGTTTCAACCAGCCGATATTATTTGAATATTTTGAAGGAAATAAAGAAGACATGATCTGAACATCTTGTGAAGGCCAATGTGTTGTCATGGCTACGTCCCTGTAAGCCTCATTCTTGGTCTCCAGGTCCTCTTCGGTCGCCCACGCTGCCGGAGTCATACAGACCATCACACAAAAGCGCCACCTATCTGGATGTGCCCTCCCTTCTTTTGGACGAGCATTTGCGTGTATAAGTCTCGAGTCCCACAGAACCATTCCCCCACGTGGTACCGCCACACGCTTTGTGACACAACCTTTAGAGATAAGCCATTCTTCGTCATCATCCCGAATGTAATGGTTTTTATTAATTGAACTCTCTAGTGCTGCTTTCTGGTTCCGGTCATAGAGACTATTGAGGTAGAGATGTGACCTTTCCATCACGTGGAATGTCCAGTCGTCCTCAGCCACCGCCTCCAGGTACACTGTCCCTTGGTAAGCATGCAGACCAACCTTCTCTGCATCCTGATCAGCGTGTAACCAATGGAGACCTTCCTCCGCGAATAGCTCTTTTCCGTCCTCTGGCGGCCGGCCTATTGCAATGGCGTCGACACTAGTAAGAAGCTTGTCCGTCTTCCACAATTTGGAAAAGACGGCTTTAGCTTTGAGGCGGGTACTCCACGCAGCCTCATGATGGCCAATGTTATATTCCTGAATGAGAGAATGAGCGGAGGACGGCCATTCGCCCTCCGGGAATTCGGTGAGCCAATCCCTGAATGCCCGGATGTATTCCCCACATTCGGTTTCGGTGAGAACGTTTTCCACCACGGTGTAGCCTTTCTCCTCCAGCTCCGTGCGATTTCGTTCCGTAAACCCCATAATCGTTGAGTTCTGCAGAGAAAAAGCATCTGGTTTTCAAAGGAGATTGTATGGGATTGTATAAAGCGAACATCTATCTCTTTCTCATTATCATGATTTATGAGAAATGAGCTTTATCAAAGTGAATTAATTGCAAAGTCAATGTATAATAGTGTCCGTCTTTCCTTTCTGACCTCCACGTAGTATTTTGCACACAAATTCAATTTTCCAAACAGGTCTAACTATTTCGTAATTGTTAAAACAACTACATAATATACTGTTATATATATTTGTATCTAGGGTCTCAAGGGTGACAAGGCCAACCCGGTCAAATTGCCCTGCTCCCTGTGATTTGTATACATGTGTTTACTAGAAAACAGTCGAAATTGTATGGTATGTATTATACAACATCAAGGCGAAAAAGACATCTATGTATCACAGGGACTATCACAAAAATGAAAACGCGCGGTACGAACTGGAGAAAAGAACTACACTATGGACTCTAGCAGGACAAACGCCCTCAAAACATTCAAAGCATCTTTCACAGTTGTCATAAATACATGTAGCCTTGAATATATAAAGGATAGTAAGGCAGTTGAGCGGCTAGGTGTGATTCTGTAGTTTTAATTAATCATCGGATTGATGATGGCATATTATATCCTGAGCAGTACTGTGTATCCCGGTCAAACGAGCTTCATACACCCAGTGAAACGTATTCCTGGCAATTACAGAGAACAAAGTCATCAAGATTTTACGCGCTGATGGCATGGTCTGGGACACGCTGTATGACGAAGCTATTACCATTGCTACCGAGTTCGATATTGCGCCAGCAGCACCTAGAAGGGCTGGAACACAACGTCATGACGCGAATCAGGCCGTGGACGACCCCAAGTACTACTGGAAAATAACGTTTTTCCTAGGTTTCTTCGACCACCTAGTACCCAAACAGGACACAAGGCTACTTAATAACGAGGGAAGGATCAAGGGGTGAAGCTTTCATTCAGAGCATGTCGTTTCATTCACTGTAAAATTAGTTGGGTGTCATTTTGAAGACACGAAAACTCATTCCTGACCACTTTAGACCCAAACAGGAGCTGCCAACCCCTGGATAACGTACTTAAAGCATACACTTCAAAAAAGATTTACTGTCCCACTGTATAGTATAAATATTATATATTGGTACATATATCTAACATAGAAACAGGAATGACCACCACACTGTATACGTATCGTTGGAGACTCGGACAGGGCACGAGTCAAACATTGTCTTCCTGCGTCATTTCTGTTACATTGTTATATATAGCTAATCATCAAGCACAATGTATCTTACATAGTGTTGTTTGCTGATATGTAAATGTAAGTCACGTTGTTGTTATTGTACTACCGTAGATAAACTATTATCAAATAGTATATAGTGTCTAAGACACCTCTTATTTTAAACACCAATTATAAGTATCAGATCACTAGCATACACCAGCACAATGAAACTGTCTTTATACACACCTGTCGTCCGTAAAAGTTTCCTTCCATCTAAAGTACACGGGATCCACCCTTATACAGATAGTGCATTAGTAATAACTATAAATAGCTCCGCGCCAGATCCGCCACCATCCTATTTATTATCTGGAGTGTAAATAGAAATATATTTAAACCATATAACTTATTTAACTCTAACACATCCTGCTGACTAAGTCTTTAATCAAACGTACATTACGTTTTAACAATACAAGATGTACTACTGAAGAATGAATATCACAGATATTTCGGTTTTGACCAGTGATCCAGAGGGGATTGCAATGGGACCGTTAGTATCCACATCTAGGTGTTTGAACCACTGCCACTATAGTCTTATCTAATATATGACGTGTATTTTCACATCTAATGGCCCTGTCACACTGTTGCGTATGAGAGAAATATATGAGTAGCGAATGAAAATTCATAATATAATTTTCATACGCACAAAAAGCCCTTGAAAATACAGAATTGTGCGTATACTTACCGTATTGAACCTATGAGTAGCGTATGACCAGCGTATGGCCAGCGTACTCTGCGTATGGCTAGCGTATGAGTAGCGTATGAACTGCGTATGCCCAGCGTACGAAGAACTGAAGATGAGCTAGAAATGGGAGCCTATATATACACTTTATCAAAACGCTGGCAATACGCTGAGAATACGCTGGCCATACGCCAATAATACGCTAGTTGTACGTTAAATACGTTACTCAATCGTCAGGCATACGCCAAGATGTCTATATTCGTTGCACGATACACTTTCCGCCAACGTATGGCAACTTACGTCCAGCGTACTCGACCTATGAGTAACGTACCTATATCGTACCTCTAGCGTATTCAGCGTATGCCTAGCGTATGCTTAGCGTATTAACCATACGTCTGCATACGCACAAAATTTTTGAACATGCTCAAAAATCTATTTCTGCCTCAGCGTATGCCAGCGTATCCCAGCGTATGCCAGCGTGTTTGAAACGTATACACCTATGCCTAACGTACCCCTAGCGTATGTCAGCGTATACCAGCGTAATGAGTGATAATTTTTCATACGCTGGCATACGCTAGTACGATACGCAACAGTGTGACAGGGCCTTAACATGAAATAGGTGTTTGAACCACTGCCACTATAGTAGTGTCTAATATATGACGCATATTTTCTCGTAAATTTCACTCCATTTTAAGTTTGCTATTTGACTTCAAAGAGAATATTTCAGGATTGGATTTGAAAGCTTTGTACCCGCACAGAGACTTGACACACTGATTTTCCAACCCATCACGTGATGGAATGTTACTCAAGGCAATGCACGAATATGGCAGGAATATAACGCTTCCGATCGGTTTATTGTTCATACATATGTCTATTTTTAAGTAGAACTTGCAACCCCCGTGGTCTGATGGAGTCGAAAGTATAAACACCTTACTATCTGTTTTTTTTTTTTTTTTTTACAGATTTTCAGCACCCTTTGAATGAAGGAAGACATATTCGTCTTCTTCCGACGACAGGCGGTCATCTTTGAATTTTAACAGTTGGAGTTTTTGATCGCTATTTCTTGAAAGTACTGAATGGAACTTCTAAATCGTTAACGACATTTTAATGAAAGTTGTTGTAACCTTTATCACCCACTGAAAAATTGAATTGCTCTGCCATTGAATCTTTGCGACCTTGACCTCACGGTCAAATGTATGTCCGAGCCATATCTTCAATACGGTTGAAGATATCTTGATATAACTTGCAACTTAGACTTGCACTACCTGAAGGCGATGTGTAACGAACTACGTAAGGGTATTTTGACCTTTATTTCAAAGTCAAAAACATTTTTGCTAATAATTGCTTATCCGGCGATAACTTTTAAATTGATAAAGATATTTCAATGAAAGTTGCGGCATAACTTTATCGCCCCAATAACGACGTGTTTTGCTCTGTATTTGATCGTTGCAACCTTGACCACAAGGTCAAAGGTGAAGAGAGTGAAAAAATTTACAAGAGATCGCAGAGGGATCTTGGCGCCCACCATTGAACGATCTTTATAGGTTCCATGTCAGATTGATCTTTTCTCTATTTTTCCCTTCCTCTTACTAATCTGTGTAAATTGAGAAACATCCCTCTAGTACTTTTGAAACAAGGGGAAGCTATATATGAAATTTGAGAAAGATCCCTTCAGTACTTCCTCAGAAATAGCGATAACAATCTTCAATTGTCAAAATCCAAGATGGCTGCCTGTCGGCCATTTTGTTTTCCGATTGGTCTCAAAATGCAATATGCATAACTAAGCCCCAAGGGGAACCTACATATGAAATTTGAGAAAGGTCCCTTCAGTACTTTCTCAGAAATAGCGATAACAAATTTCAATTGTCAAAATCCAAGATGGCTGCCAATCGGCCATGCTGTTCTCCGATTGGTCTCAAAATGCAATATGCATAACTAGGCACCAAGGGGAACCTACATATGAAATTTGAGAAAGATCCCTTCAGTACTTTCTCAGAAATAGCGATAACAAACTTCAATTGTCAAACTCCAAGATGGCTGCCTGTCGGCCATGTTGTTTTCCGATTGGTCTCGAAAGGCAATATGCATAACAAGGCATCAAGGGAAACCTACATATGAAATTTGAGAAAGATCACTTCAGTACTTTCTGAGAAATAGCGATAACAAACGTCAATTGTCAAAATCCAAGATGGCTGCCTGTCGGCCATGTTGTTTTCCGATTGGTCTCAAAATGCAATATGCATAACTAGGCACCAAGGGGAACCTACATATGAAATTTGAGAAAGGTCCCTTCAGTATCTATTGAGAAATAGCGATAACAAACTTCAATTGTCAAAATCCAAGATGGCTGCCTGTCGGCCATGTTGTTTTCCGATTGGTCTCAAAATGCAATATGAATAACTAGGCACCAAGGGGAACCTACATATGAAATTTGAGAAAGATCACTTCAGTACTTTCTCAGAAATAGCGATAACAAACTTCAATTGTCAAAATCCAAGATGGCTGCCTATCGGCCATGTTGTTTTCCGATTGGTCTCAAAATGCAATATGCATAACAAGGCACCAAGGGGAACCTACATATGAAATTTGAGAAAGTTCCCTTCAGTATCTATTGAGAAATAGCGATAACAAACTTCAATTGTCAAAATCCAAGATGGCTACCTGTCGGCCATGTTGTTTTCCGATTGGTCTCAAAATGCAATATGAATAACTAGGCACCAAGGGGAACCTACATATGAAATTTGAGAAAGATCACTTCAGTACTTTCTCAGAAATAGCGATAACAATCTTCAATTGTCAAAATCCAAGATGGCTGCCTATCGGCCATGTTGTTTTCCGATTGGTCTCAAAATGCAATATGCATAACTAGGCACCAAGGGGAACCTACATATGAAATTTGAGAAAGATCCCTTTAGTACTTTCTCAGAAATAGCGATAACAAACTTCAATTGTCAAAATCCAAGATGGCTGCCTGTCGGCCATGTTTTTTCCGATTGGTCTCAACATGCAATATGCATAACTACAGACCAAGGGAAACCTTCATATGAAATTTGAGAAAGATCCCTTTAGTACTTTCTCAGAAATAGCGATAACAAGAATTGTTTATGGACGGACCGAGGGACGGAGGGACGGACGAAGGGACAGACGGACCACGGACGCAAGACGATTTGAGCAAGGCGAATTTAGCCCACCATCTGATGATGGTGGGCTAAAAAAGAAATCTGCTTTTTGGAGACTGCTATTTAACGCAGTATCAAGTTTGAAGAGGTATCGTATGGTCCTTTCGTTTACCTTTCGGTCGAGTTTTTCAGACAACTACGATTTCAGTGGTTGAACAAAGTCGCATGTATATACACCCTTGAAATCTGAAATAATAAGATGAGACAGACTGTAGGACCATGTAAGAAAGATAACTTGGCTGATTGATTTAAATACAAGTTGTACTCTAGGAAAAAAAACATCTTTTTAGAACAATGAACCTGGCAGTTTGTATGGTGCAGTTGTTTTTTTAATAAAATGAACTTAAACAAAATTATTCAAAGTTTTATCATTTTTACGTCAATTTTGCCGGCTTTCTTCAATACGTTTGTGTATTTGTGTCACGGTCATTAAGTGTTCGATGTATTTCCCCCCCTATAATATGTTATTGATGGTTCCATGGAGACCAGTAGGGTAATTCTATCATAAAAATACTAAAATAGTTCATTGCTACTCGGGTAACAAACAACCGTTTGGTATTTCTATACGATCATTGCTATTTCAAATGAATTGCACGATCTCCACTTTTTTATCACGATATCATGTTATTCAGTCTTTGTAGTGTGAACCGTAACTTTACCTCTTTTTTATCCCGTGGAGTTTTTTTTTATTCGCTCTGTTGATTGAACCATTTTTAATTCTTTATTATATTTGTAACATTTAAAAAGAATAACAGGTCAGTGATATAAACATACAGGAAGCAACTTTGGTCTGGAGTTAAGTTTTTCGAATGTTTTAAAAATGTTCTTCATAATAGTTGATATGAGTCCATACCTTCTGTTAAGAAGTGCATTTCGTGGAAAGTGGACACGACATTGATGGTATCAAAATGAGCGACTTCTTTACACAAATTCAGAGTACTTAGGTTTTCAGTCCATACGTCGATAGACCAATATATAGTTTAACCTTAATAATGCAACACTGTTCCTGGTGATGCGTCAAGGTGGCCCATTTTATTAACTTTATACCCATTTACTCTTGCAGGCTACATGTCACAAAGATAATAAGTTGATTCAAAGATCTTAAAACGGCTGAATCATATGCCATTGAATCTAGGTCAAGGTCATATTTTGAATGAAGTTTCTAGGGCGGCCTTTTTACACAGCTTGAAGTCTGAATTTATTTACTCTATGATTTCTTAATTCTATTTCTGTTTGTATAGATTTTAATTTGTTTTAACATTTTAAGATTTTGTCTGTTTGAGCAGTGATCTTGGATTTTGTCTGTTTGAGCAGTGATCTTGGATGTGTTTAGCAAACACATCTATTCGCATTACAGATTATCGTTTGGTTTAGTTTTTAGAGTTACCTCCCTTCGTATGTGGCTGTTAGGTATGGCAACATTTAATATTGCCATTGTTAGTGATTTTATTTCTGAAATTCATACAGTCACTATGGTTAACAGCAAGTTATCCAATGGTCGAGTATTTACTTTCTAATGAGTAACGTATACAGTTTACTATAGGTAACACATGATGATTCGAGATCCTAAAGTTTTGTAAAATGGAGGATTTATGAGAACTTTGTGCAATAAAACAAGTTGTACACCAGATGATGCTTCCAATTTTATTGACAAGACTCTTATATAACATTAAAATATGTACCATTAAACATGTGCAGTCATGTGTGACAGTGATAGATATCAACCACAGGGTCAAGTACCGAGGGTCCACTTTATAGACAGCACAGACACAACACAATATCAGAGGCTTATCACATCACTGTACAGCGGTACATCAGCAGTATTACATTGTGGAAGTAGATTATGAAGAAATACAAATTAAATGGCAATGATATCTTGGCCTGTAGGCTAAAAAAATCGCTTGAATATGTCAAAAATATCTATAATTTCAGTATCTTTAGTATAGACCTGGAGTTTCAAAAACTTCTAAACATGGCAAATAAACCGTGAATATTTCAAAAATAACTCTCAGTATCTTTCATATAGACCTAGGCCAAGTAGTTCAAATGTGATTAGGCTAATCACAGTTTAACAACAATTTAAAAATCTCTGGAAATATTAACTTTTATGGAACTATAAAACACTCTTTGATCTCTTGCTACCTGTCTGTTTTAAGGATCACACATACACAGATTTTCAAGTGAAGGAGGAATGAAATTGTCACTAATCAAGTAATTAAGGTAATCACTTTTTGAACAACTGGGCCCTGTGGTCTAAAGAATGCCAAATGACAAATAAACCCTGAATATGTCAAAAAGATCAGTCTCCTACTGAAGCTTCAGCAAAGTATCGCTGAAAGGTAGGTCACGGATCTGTGATACAAACATAAGGTCGTACATTTCACGAAGTTCTCACGATGTTCCAGACCTTATAATTACTCACAATCTATGTCAAGACCTTTCAATTAAGCTCCAACAAAGATTAGGATTAAACACAAAATACAACAATACTAAATATTACAACACTTAGGAAACAGTATCATTAGTACTACCGGGATAATGGTAAAATTGATAATATCAAGTGATATTTAATTTTGAAACTTACTTTCAGATAAGCTAGTAAATGGATAAGAAAATAAACAAATTCATAGTTGAGCAAATATATTTTTCAAAAAGCCCCAAAAAACAACATATCATAAATGTTAATTATCAAAATATGTAATCATTTCATTGTAAATAAGAATAAGGGAAAACGAATGTGTGAAATGAAAGTTATATGTAAAGTGATGTCATTATCTTAAAGGTTTACCTGTTACATAAATGTACATGTATTATAGTAGACTAACAGCTACTCGGGCCTTCATCAACCATAACTTAGGGGGAAATCTTCAGTAGGAAATTATTCTTAACATCTGTAATACGTTTCTATGGGAAACTTTAATTTAAAGAATATACTTTTCTATGGAAAATTTTAATTTAAATAATGTAATAAAGTAAAAGAATGTCTTTAAAACAGGGAATTACCTTAAGTTCATAAATGTCAAGCTCAGGACTGCCCTTATACCTAATAAGATAGGGAATTTCCTGAAGTTAAGGAAATTCCTTAACATAGGGAATTTCCCCAGGGCAAGGGGAGGACTTACAGAGTAACATGCCTTATCTAACTCTTGTAAAATAATATAGATTATGATACATATAGTGTGTGATTTCCATGTGTGTTACAAAGTATTACCATGGCAATGGTATGCATTGACTAGAAAACTAATGCTGAATCTTTTGTAGCTAGGATTACAAATGACATCTACATGATGCCAAATATTTACAAAATACCTCCAATAAATTTGGAGGACTTTTTTTTCTCATCTCATCAAGAAAAAAAAAGTGGCTCTAACAAAACTCCAACACAAAACATGATATGTTATGAGGTGGAAACAATATTGTGTGTACTCTTACTGAACATGTTTTCACCACTATAAAACAGTTATTCTTAATATCACATTATTAATCATTATAATCACGATACTATCTTAAAGATGCATGAAATACAATACCAGTAGGTGAAGTGAACAACAAAATAATTCTGAAACATACCTTGTAACCATTTTATACTGGAAAGATAGGTTTTTAACTATGTAACTGGCCACAGGCAAGCCACTATACAATACTTTCAAATACCTCCTCACCCAATAATCATGTCATAGTCGATCTTTTAAAGTACAGCAATTTTTTTTAACTTGGGTGAAATGACAAGGAATAATTAAAGATTTGTTTGGGTATTGGGAGGAGCAGTATCCAGTATCTGATAATCTGTATTCTAAAGATCAATCTAATTAAAATCTAGATGGTCACTCTCACTACGTTACATGAACATCTAACAACATCCCATAAGGGGTCACGTCGGGGTGACCTTTTTGATTAGCCATGCAATCAAATGACTACTTCCAGAATCATGGAAGTGAATTTTACATGTCCGAATTAGCATGATTAGAGTGCATAGCTTGCATAATCTGTCAATTTGTTTCAAGTCATTTCGTCCAACATAGCATATAGCTATATACAACTGTGCCGAAATGGTTTGCTTCAGATGCATGCTGTGACGAAATGGTTTGCTTCGAGGACATCGACAAATTGACAATTCGTCCTGAAAGTGAAATACACACATCCCAAAGGTCATCAGAACGTGACCCCTTATGGGATGTTGTTAGATGTTCATGTAACGTAGTGAGAGTGACCATCTAGATTTTAATTAGATTGTCTAAAGACGATCCTTGGGTAAGGAGACCTAAATTAATTTATTTATCTGTTTGGAGATTTTATAGAATAATGTTGAAGTATTGAATGTAGAACTGTCAAATACCAGGCTGGAACCATTCATATCAATTACAGAACTCTCTTTAATCAGCATCATCCATGTGCTTTGCAGTAAAATAACATTAAAACACTTAACTGATGCAGATGTACAAATACAGTGTAGAGACAATAATACCAGATCTACAGAGTTTCTGTAGAAAACTTCAGGTAAACAAATAAAGTGGGTTATGAAATAACAAAGTAAAACATTAACAAATTAACAACAAGCAACAGATTTAAACCGAAATAAGCATCCTCTTATCACAGAACTATATTTAGCTCACTCGCCATTAAACGGAGATTCACTCTCGATAAGATTAGTAATGTATTTGCTTCATTTTGTTTAGAGGTATAGTATTATCAAGTTATAGGACATGTCAAATGATTGGGGAGGTAATATAACTATGACAATATCTTCAGCTATATAAGACAAGTTCACTGATCAGGGGAGGTAACCAACTATGACAATATCTCCAGCTATAAAGGACAGGTCAGCTGATCAGGGGAGGTAACTAAGGCCGTTTTCGTTTTTGCGGTCCAAACGGACAGACCAGTTGGACCGGTGTTGTTCGTTTATGAAATAAAGACAGACCTGGCGATTTTATATTGTTTTCAGAAGAGCCTTGACAAAGACTCCCAAGGCCTGTATTAACATTTGCAGGTCCGTCAAGATATACAAAATTGTATGTTTGAAATATTACATTCAAAAACTGACGAACCGGTTAGGTCAGCTGATCAGGGGAGATAATGTGTGACAATATCTCCAGCTAATAAAGGACAGATCAGCTAATCAGGGGAGGTAATATATCCAGCTATAAAGGACAGGTCCACCTGATCAGGGGAGGTAATATATCCAGCTAATAAATGACATATCCACCTGATCAGGGGAGGTAATATATCCAGCTATAAAGGACAGATCAGCTGATCAGGGGAGGTAATGTGTGACAATATCTCTAGCTAATAAAGGACAGATCAGCTAATCAGGGGAGGTAATGTGTGACAATATCTCTAGCTAATAAAGGACAGATCAGCTAATCAGGGGAGGTAATATATTCAGCTATTAAGGACAGATCCACCCGATCAGGGGAGGTAATATATCCAGCTATAAAGGACAGATCCACCTGATCAGGGGAGGTAATATATTCAGCTATTAAGGACAGATCCACCTAATCAGGGGAGGTAATATATTCAGCTTTTAAGGACAGATCCACCCGATCAGGGGAGGTAATATATCCAGCTATAAAGGTCATGGCAAGCCTACCATTTAACATCTCATTGTTTTACTTCAACAAAATATCTAGTTATATATGACACAATATGTAATAAAGAATCCTACAAAGATAAACATGCATAACAATATCAACATACATGGAGGGGTTTAAATTAATGGAATGTGACCACACATAATGAGCATCGGTGGGAAGTTACAATACAATGATGTTGTACATTTTAATAAAATAAATATTGTAACAATTATATCATAATGCATTCAGAAACGTCACAAGTATAATTTTCTAAGTATAGATTTAATACCATACTATAGTTTCTGGTGGAAAAGTTCATCCCAGAAAAGTTTCCTCATTCCATGAAAATGCTATTTCAGATATGTACTGAGATATGGAGTTGTGTAAACTATTGATGTATACACATCACAACCAAGAAGTCTGGCAGTATCCTGGTAAGATATGTGATATTACTGTTTGTACAGACAGTAAACTAGACTGATATTATCTTATTTCATTTAACTGATATATTGATTTTCACATACAAAAAGATTGAAATTAGCAAACTACAGAGTCTGTAAGACACGAATGCACCAAGCAATGATCCTTCCTGTGCAGAATGCCAATGGTAATTACTTTCTATGTACTCTAGCACTTTTTATATGAAACAAGGAACAATTGGTTAATTTTGTTTCATTATCCTTTGAAAATATTTACAATACAACAATATACCAAAAATTAGCTTATAAATATGATTATAATCAACCAATTTTAGCCTAAAGCATCACATACAAAATGATCTAAAAATCAAAGATTTAAGTTTATGAAATTAAAAATGACTAAATTTTGATTTGCTGCAAATGAAAATAAATATGTATGAATGGTTTTCTCCCTCAGCAAGTGATAGCTTCGGTAGTATGGGAGTCATTTTCGATGAATTCCACAGATTGTTTCAGGTCCTCAATGATGGCGTCAATATCGGCTAGAGTTGTCTCCCTTCCTACTGATAGTCTAAGTGCATTTCTGGCCACAGACTCGGGAATACCAATAGCCAGCAGTATGTGCGACGGTCTGAAACAACATCAGCTTTTTACAAAGATGACCAATGTTTAATGATACCGACATTTGCTCCCAGTTGAAATACTATCGGATTAAATCAGTTTCTTAAGGTAATCAACTTGTGTACTGACTAATAACTGAATAACTTCTTCCAAAAACGAATTCTTATAAATTGAACTCAGAAAAAAGGCATAACTCTTAGAAATATCTAAAATATAGAACAAATTGCCATGGGAAGTGATCATGTTTGAAAAAATGTAGATCAGGATATCATTTTGCTTAATGATTGTAATATAAAAAGATTTTTGTAAAATGAAATAAATGTGAAACAAAGTGTAATGAAAACCACTGAAGTAAACTAGATATATGTTGGTGCGACATGAATGCCTCATTCCCCACTTTACTTTGTCTCCAACATGAATGCCTCGTTCCCCACTTTACTTTGTCTCCAACATGAATGCCTCGTTCCCCACTTTACTTTGTCTCCAACATGAATGCCTCGTTTCCCACTTTACTTCGTCCCCAATATGAATTCCTTGTTCCCCACTTTACTTTGTCCCCAGCATGAATGCCTCGTTTCCCACTTTACTTTGTCCCCAACATGAATTCCTTGTTTCCCACTTTACTTTGTCCTCAACATGAATTCCTCGTTCCCCACTTTACTTCGTCCCCAACATGAATTCCTTGTTTCCCACTTTACTTTGTCCTCAACATGAATGCCTCGCTCCCCACTTTACTTTGTCTCCAACATGAATGCCTCGTTTCCCACTTTACTTCGTCCCCAATATGAATTCCTTGTTCCCCACTTTACTTTGTCCTCAACATGAATGCCTCGTTTCCCACTTTACTTTGTCCCCAACATGAATGCCTCGCTCCCCACTTTACTTTGTCCTCAACATGAATGCCTCGTTCCCCACTTTACTTTGTCTCCAACATGAATGCCTCGTTTCCCACTTTACTTCGTCCCCAATATGAATTCCTTGTTCCCCACTTTACTTTGTCCCCAACATGAATTCCTTGTTTCCCACTTTACTTTGTCCTCAACATGAATGCCTCGTTTCCCACTTTACTTTGTCCCCAACATGAATGCCTCGCTCCCCACTTTACTTTGTCCCCAACATGAATGCCTTGCTCCCAACATTACTTTGTCCCCAACATGAATTCCTCGTTCCCCACTTTACTTCGTCCCCAACATGAATTCCTTGTTTCCCACTTTACTTTGTCCTCAACATGAATTCCTCGTTCCCCACTTTACTTCGTCCCCAACATGAATTCCTTGTTTCCCACTTTACTTTGTCCTCAACATGAATGCCTCGTTCCCCACTTTACTTCGTCCCCAACATGAATTCCTTGTTCCCCACTTTACTTCGTCCCCAACATGAATGCCTCGTTCCCCACTTTACTTCGTCCCCAACATGAATTCCTTGTTCCCCACTTTACTTTGTCTCCAACATGAATGCCTCGTTTCCCACTTTACTTCGTCCCCAACATGAATTCCTTGTTCCCCACTTTACTTCGTCCCCAACATGAATGCCTCGTTCCCCACTTTACTTCGTCCCCAACAACTTTAACCTATTTGTGGCAGTGAACAGACAGATGGAGAGAAGGAAGTTTCGACGAATGGTCCTTCTCAATCACGGCTTGCTGTTACTTCCCCGGTGTAAACAAGCAAATTTGCGGAATTCATATCCACCGCTTTTGTAGGAAAATATTTTTGAGGTTAGGAGTAAACATGTCATTTAAGTTTGACAGAATGAGAAATTCTGTTGAGCTTGAAACTCAAAGAAAAATGTAAAGCCTTATACAGAAGTTACACATTTTATTGAACTTGTATTATTGGATAATGTAGACTTTTCTTCTCATCTGCATTTACCAAACCCTATCACAAACTTAATACATTGAATCCTATTCCCTAGCTTGATGAATTTCAGAAAATATTTTGGGAGAGTTATTTAATGGCAAGTAACAATGTTTTTCATAAATCAAGGGATGATAATTCTCTTACTAAATTTGATGATAATTGAATAATATTTGTAGGAGTTATTTTATGGAAACAGCAGTAAACAGATCTGTTCATTTATCAAGGGGCCATAACTCTGCCAGATAATGTCTGGCAAAACTGGCAATCAAACTTGGACTAGCTCTTAATCTTAACCTTGCAATAAAGGTTGAAGAAAATCTGTTTTCAAAAAACTGTTAAAGTCATTTCACGGAAACAGTAGAAAACAAAGTTTTCAGTTAATGATTCGGCCATAACTCTGTCAAATAAAGTCCGGCAAAAGTGGCAATCAAATTTGGTAGAACCCTTAACTTAAGGCTTTAAACATTGTTACAAATTTTGAAGAAAAAACCATAAACATTTGTTGCAGTCATTGCACAGACGGATGGAAGAACCCAAATTAATATCCCTTGTTTCGGTAAAGGCGGGGGATAAAAGGCAAGTGATAATTAACATACAAACAGCAGTTTTTGAAATGTAGATTGAAGTCAGCATTGAGCTATATTTTTTATCCCCAAATGTTTGTATTCTGATGTTTTATATATAAAAATTACTGAACAAATATCATTTAGTGTAATAGACTTGCTGGAGTTCTCACCCATAGCTGAGGTCGTAAATACTGTTCAGGTCAATTTGGGTGCGCTTTGTGTAAAATCTTATCATAGATGTGCATGAACCCACCTCCGTGTACATATCTAAATAGACCTGTCTTTTTTATTACAATCTCATACCCTTCACACCTTAGTGTATATACATTGTACCCTTCACTGGTAATTTGCCTGATGAAGACGACAATTTAATCACTAAAACGTTGCTCTACAATCCTATACATGTGATACACAAATGACTTTTCACATACATATTTATCAAGGCTGAATAAAACATTTAAAAAATGGACACTGACCTGTTCTGGGCATGGCACGCTGCCCCAACGCTAGCCTGCAGTCTGTCGCAGTGAGACAACACCATGTGACCTGTAACATACGTTTTAATATAAACTCTGCCAGTCAAAACAGGGTGTAAATTCAATATACCAAATAAACTCTTCAAGGTGGGTCAGGGTAAATTAAACTCTTCAAGGTGAGTCAGGGTAAATTAAACTCTTCAAGGTGGGTCAGGGTAAATTAAACTCTTCAAGGTGGGTCAGGGTAAATTAAACTCTTCAAGGTGAGTCAGGGTAAATTAAACTCTTCAAGGTGAGTCAGGGTAAATTAAACTCTTCAAGGTGGGTTAGGGTAAATTAAACTCTTCAAGGTTGGTCAGGGTAAATTAAACACTTCAAGGTGGGTCAGGGTAAATTAAACACTTCAAGGTGGGTTAGGGTAAATTAAACACTTCAAGGTGGGTCAGGGTAAATTAAACTCTTCAAGGTGGGTTAGGGTAAATTAAACACTTCAAGGTGGGTCAGGGTAAATTAAACTCTTCAAGGTGGGTCAGGGTAAATTGCAAGTTAGCAAAGGGTTTAAATACAATTCATCAGTGAGACTTTTTTCAGGTGTAAATGAAAACTAAGCCACAGCTAAACAATTATAGTACTCAAGATAGGTGCTCTCTTGAAATTATCTTGGAGCAATATACAGAAAATGAAAATTCTAATATACAAACGGAGCTCCTAGACCTCAAAAATGATGCACATGTCTTGTTCTATGAAAGTTCTTTTGCAACTTTTAAAAAATAACTTACTTGAGTGAAATAAATTCCATATCTAACAACCACTTGTTGTGTAACCTCTATATATGCCATATTTTGGACTTAATACTTTTGATTTTGCTCAATTATCAGACAAGGGAACCTTGTGTAGCCTTACCGAGACAATACGGTACATAAAAGGTCTCTCGGAGAGGATACATTATCACAATCTGATTAAAATCATCTGTTCATGAGAAATACGGCAACAAAGCCATGAACTGATGATTTTAATCACATTAACATCATCACAGCTATATCACAGCCTGTATACGTACCAAATAATCCGTGTCCTAAGATGGACACATTACACGTATTAGGGAGACGTTCACTGGTAACAAACTTCCCATTGATATGAATTCGGTCCCCAAACACATCCTAAAATGAAATCATATGAAAGAAATGCAAAAAAGGAATATTCATTTTAACACATACCAAAAAATTTGATAATACCAGTATGTATGTCACAATCGTGAGTCATCTCCCTTTGGCTTTGTCTATCCTCATCCTACGACAGAAGTTAATCCTGATATTGTCATTTTTTCTTATATAGAGTTTCTTTTCTGTCTTCCTTTTTAACAAATATTACAATAAACAAACACAGGAACTAAAACATTACATCAAACTTTAGTTGCACTCACAGCCAAATATATACAAAAAGATATGGTATTCTTAGATACGAAAGAAAACAAAAATAAAACATCTAGAAAAAACAAATGATCAGAGAATAAGCAAAGATATCATGAATTGTCAAAGTTATGGAATAAGAAAAGGTCACTTTAATGAAGTGTATGCTTTAAAGTTGTAAATTTCACAGACATGGCAACTAAATATTTCAGGATTATCCAGGTCGGAATAAGTTTGCAAGTATTAAATTTCGTACAACACAGTATAGGTCGTAATTAGTTTGCAGGTATTAAATTTCATACAACATGGTATAGGTTGGAATTGGTTTGCAGGTACCATGTATTAAATTTCGAACAATATGGTATAGGTCGGAATTAGTTTGCAGGTATTAAATTTCATACAACACGGTATAGGGAAGGAATTAGTTTACAGGTATTAAATTTCGGACAACACCGTCTAGTTAACACTCTGTAGTAAACATACGCAAAAGAGTTCCACTGCCCGACTTCCAATGCAGGCGCGTTCGATGACGAAGGGTTATTCATCGGGCGGAGGGGTTATACACCGGGGTATAATACTCTGCTGCCATGGCTACATGGTTATTCGATGGGTTATACCCCGGCGACGGCATTTGTCGGGGGATATTCGATTTATAAAATGTCAGGTGATATGTTTTCGTCCAATGAAAAGAATTCTAACAAAAGTGAGGTATAATAATACTATTTATACCGTACCTGGAGGCGTGTCTCTAGATAGTCTCTCACTGTAGCCATGTGTTTCCTGTAGTTGTCTAGATACTGTGCCACTAACTCCGCAGCCTGAACACAAAACAGTTAATTAATTTGCATTGTGTAATGTTAGAAAAATAACAGAATTTGTGTGCAGGTTCTTCTTCTGAAAATGATTTATCATTTCAGATTCAGAACAATTTATATAAGATATTTTTTATTGCACTATCGAATTGTTCTGAATGAACCAATTTTTCATACTTTCATGAACTGAATGTTACAAATAAGCATTTCAATGTATTTTGTCTGTGTTAGAATTTATAATAAAATTCTTTTATACCAGTAATCTTTCTAGATTAAACCAAAAATTTCCAAAACAGACTAAAATTTTCCATAGGACAGCATTACCGAATTAAAGGAAAGTTCACTCAGATTTTTTCCCTTTAATCCAACAATGCTTTCCTACAGAAAATGTTTGAAGTTTAAGAATTTCCTTAAGTGAAGGAACATTGATGAAACTGGGAACAGTTTGGTTTCAAGAAACTCTGAATGTATGATGAAAGAGACAGTATCCTATCAGAAAATATCTACATTAAAAGTGTTTTTATAACAACAGATCTATCCATTAATTTTGTTAGACCTTATCTGTGGACGATGAAAGGACTTCAAAACTTTGACGAGTATTGATGTTATTGAATGTACTGACACAAACAGTAATTTGCATCCCACTTGTGCTATGATCGCGATGATTGGCTGTAGACAGAGTTCGGATTAAATACTGATGACATCAGAAAACGCAAATTAAATTTGGCACATGATTTTGTATTCACACTGATCAGAATAATGACAGAAACAGGAATTTGCAATATTTAGTGTTAGAATAATATTAACAGTGTATCCTGTTTGTCATTGAGCCAATCTAGTTGAGTTTGCAGACAGAACTGTCACTATCCCAACATGTTTGTGTATCTCCATAATCAGACACAGGCTATCGATATTATTAGTACTGGTGCTACTTAATCTACGATTTTTATCGGTATTGATGTTGTATAACTGAAGTTTAATTTAGGATTGCAGTTTACCCGCAGCCAGCGCTGATCTAATGTGTATATATATAATATGATCTAATGTGTATATATATAATATGATCAAATGTGTATATATATAATATGATCAAATGTGTATATATATAATATGATCAAATGTGTAAATATGTTATATGACAAAGTCAGACACATGCATAAGTCATGATCAAATGTGTATATATATAATATGATCAAATGTGTATATATATAATATGATCAAATGAGTTAATATGTTATATGACAAAGTCAGACACATGCATAAGTCATGATCAAATGTGTGTATATATAATATGATCAAATGAGTTAATATGTTATATGACAAAGTCAGACACATGCATAAGTCATGATCAAATGTGTATATATATAATATGATCAAATGAGTTAATATGTTATATGACAAAGTCAGACACATGCATAAGTCATGATCAAATGTGTATATATATAATATGATCAAATGAGTTAATATGTTATATGACAAAGTCAGACACATGCATAAGTCATGATCAAATGTGTATATATATAATATGATCAAATGAGTTAATATGTTATTTGACAAAGTCAGACACATGCATAAGTCATGATCAAATGTGTATATATATAATATGATCAAATGAGTTATGTTATATGACAAAGTCAGACACATGCATAAGTCAGTGTCGTTGAAAGTCCTGAAACTCTGCCTATTTCATAAGGGAATTGTCCAATGAACATTTTATTCTCTGAATCCAGGATTTATTGGTATTGGATCATGTACAACTGATACTGATGACAATTGTATAATATTTTCATCATCCACAGATAAGGTTATTGTATTGTATTAGTCAATCAGTACGTCTGATACAACATACCTTTCCCAGGCCTGCTATCATACCAGTGTTTTCGGTCCTGAAACAGTAAATTAAATCAAAATATTTACTTATTGAATAATAATTGTGTAAAAAGGTTTTTGACTCAGGACCACAAATGTACAATTGATTTATATTAACCTCTAAATAATGTAAATATCACTTTATCCCTTTTGTGGTTGTAATAAACAGGTTTGACAGTATCAACAACTGAATGTTCAATATTAGTGAAAAGTTGGCGTAACACACAACTTATGCCTTATCATGTAATAGTAAAAGGGTGTCAGACTAGTTACCATTACATACATAGAGGGTGTCAGTCTAGTTACCATTACATACATAGAGGGTGTCAGTCTAGTTACCATTATATATATAGAGGGTGTCAGTCTAGTTACCATTATATATATAGAGGGTGTCAGTCTAGTTACCATTACATACATAGAGGGTGTCAGTCTAGTTACCATTACATACATAGAGGGTGTCAGTCTAGTTACCATTACATACATAGAGGGTGTCAGTCTAGTTACCATTACATACATAGAGGATGTCAGTCTAGTTACCATTATATATATAGAGGGTGTCAGTCTAGTTACCATTATATATATAGAGGGTGTCAGTCTAGTTACCATTACATACATAGAGGGTGTCAGTCTAGTTACCATTATATATATAGAGGGTGTCAGTCTAGTTACTATTACATACATAGAGGGTGTCAGTCTAGTTACCATTACATACATAGAGGGTGTCAGTCTAGTTACCATTACATACATAGAGGATGTCAGTCTAGTTACCATTACATACATAGAGGATGTCAGTCTAGTTACCATTATATATATAGAGGATGTCAGTCTAGTTACCATTATATATATAGAGGATGTCAGTCTAGTTACCATTACATATACAGAGGTTGTCAGTCTAGTTACCATTACATACACAGAGGGTGTCAGTCTAGTTACCATTACATATATAGAGGGTATCAGTCTAGTTACCATTACATACATAGAGGGTGTCAGTCTAGTTACCATTACATACAGAGGGTGTCAGTCTAGTTACCATTACATACATAGAGGGTGTCAGTCTAGTTACCATTACATACATAGAGGGTGTCAGTCTAGTTACCATTACATACACAGAGGGTGTCAGTCTAGTTACCATTACATACATAGAGGTTGTCAGTCTAGTTACCATTACATACACAGAGGGTGTCAGTCTAGTTACCATTACATATATAGAGGGTATCAGTCTAGTTACCATTACATACACAGAGGGTGTCAGTCTAGTTACCATTACATACAGAGGGTGTCAGTCTAGTTACCATTACATACATAGAGGGTGTCAGTCTAGTTACCATTACATACATAGAGGGTGTCAGTCTAGTTACCATTTCATACACAGAGGGTGTCAGTCTAGTTACCATTACATACATAGAGGGTGTCAGTCTAGTTACCATTACATACATAGAGGGTGTCAGTCTAGTTACCATTACATACAAAGAGGGTGTCAGTCTAGTTACCATTACATACACAGAGGGTGTCAGTCTAGTTACCATTACATACAGAGGGTGTCAGTCTAGTTACCATTACATATATAGAGGGTGTCAGTCTTGTTACTATTACATACATAGATGGTGTCAGTCTAGTTACCATTACATACATAGAGGGTGTCAGTCTAGTTACCATTACATACAGAGAGTGTCAGTCTAGTTACCATTACATACATAGAGGGTGTCAGTCTAGTTACCATTACATATATAGAGGGTGTCAGTCTTGTTACCATTACATACATAGAGGGTGTCAGTCTAGTTACCATTACATACATAGAGGGTGTCAGTCTAGTTACCATTACATACAGAGAGTGTCAGTCTAGTTACCATTACATACATAGAGGGTGTCAGTCTAGTTACCATTACATACATAGAGGGTGTCAGTCTAGTTACCATTACATACAGAGAGTGTCAGTCTAGTTACCATTACATACAGAGGGTGTCAGTCTAGTTACCATTACATATATAGAGGGTGTCAGTCTAGTTACCATTACATACATAGATGGTGTCAGTCTAGTTACCATTACATACATAGAGGGTGTCAGTCTAGTTACCATTACATACAGAGGGTGTCAGTCTAGTTACCATTACATACATAGAGAGTGTCAGTCTAGTTACCATTACATATATAGAGGATGTCAGTCTAGTTACAATTACATACATAGAGGGTGTCAGTCTAGTTACCATTACATACATAGAGGGTGTCAGTCTAGTTACCATTACATACAGAGAGTGTCAGTCTAGTTACCATTACATACATAGAGGGTGTCAGTCTAGTTACCATTACATACACAGAGGGTGTCAGTCTAGCTACCATTACATACACAGAGGTTGTCAGTCTAGCTACCATTACATACATAGAGGGTGTCAGTCTAGCTACCATTCAATACAGAGGGTGTCAGTTACAAAATTATAAGGAAGATGTTAATCAATTTACTATTTACCCTACTTTACATACCCTGGCCTAAAGTTCCGCTCCTGTCCCCCTCCATACAACATAGGATACAGAGGTACCTCTTTACTGCCAAGATTTCTCACATACACAGCTCCAATCCGTGGGCCATAGAACTGAAACAAGGGGAATCTTTGTATTCTAACGAATAATGTCATTAACGATTGTCAAAAATAACACTGGTATACATATATAAGTATATATAGCATGGAGGACGTGAGTTAGATAATAGAGTACCTTGTGGCCCACAATGGTGAGATAATCCACATCCAGCTCCACAACGTCAACCTCTATCTTACCAATAGCTTGGGCTGCATCTGTGTGCAGCAGGATGCGAGGCATGTTCTTACGACTCAAATTGATGTGGCGGATACTCTCAAATATCTCCTTTATTGGCTGAAAATATACAAAATATTCAGTTCATGTATTAAATATAATGTCAGGTTTTCTATCAAATCCTAGTAATTTTCTTATTAGAGTTTGCCAGTAAAGTTTAGAAAGATCCCGAGGGAGCCATCCTCGAAACTCAAGAGGTTTAGTATTACATTCGATGTGAAGAGAGCATATGTGATCATAATTCTTGGAGTATCGAGGTGAGAGGGACCTTGTCAATCATGTTGGTGCTCAACAAATTACATAATTTGTTGTTTCATTGACATGCTGTATTGGACAAATGTGATTCTACTTTTGTTCTGATCATATCAAAAACTAAAGAAACACAAGGAGGAACAACACACAACATTCAAATGGAATTTAGAAACAAGTTGATGAACATACCTGTATTAATCGCCAAGGTATCTGTATTAGACCTGTATTGTTAGCCAACATACCTGTATCACACCTATATTGTTAGCCAACATACCTGTATTACACCTGTATTGTTTTAGCTTTCATACCTGTATAACTCCTGTCTTATTGTTAGCTAACATACCTGTATAACCTTTGTCTTATTGTTAGCCAACATACCCACCTGTCTCATTGTTACCCAACATACCTGTATCACACCTGTCTCATTGTTAGCTAACATAATGGTGATCATACAAGTAGATGGACGGACTGCAGCTATCACATCCTCTTTCATAACACAACCAGTTTTCTGGGAGGCAGGTACAAATGTCACACCTGTCCAACAATAATTTCATTTTAAAGGTCAAATGCATGTTAAGTACAAAAAAGTATGTAGATTTGATTAGCATTGATGGTAAACCTTCAATTACCGTATATCGGTTTTTTTTAGCGAGTGTCTAATTTTCGCTATTTTCGCGACCAGACTCGGTCGCGAAAAATAAGTTATCGCTAAAATTGGTCACATTTTACAGTAAGCGTTAGCTCCCTTGAAGGAGTGTTGTCATTGTCCGGTCACCTGTTTACACATACCGTATACAGGTGTGCTTAATTGGCCGTGACTCGACTGAACTGTTTTATTCAATAAAAATTTACTCACAGTTGATCTTATGTTTTGTCCTTTGTATACAATGTAGATCGTTTTGAAATCATAACGAGAGTGGCATTGCCAAGTGAAACATGGCCATGCTACGATTTGTAACCGTTACACGGAAGAACAAAGAAAATCCGGTCAGGGACAGACCTGAGTTTGCTGAAGCAAACAAACATGTAAATAAATTATTATTACTGTACTTCTTCGTTTTTGTTGTATATGAAAATATGTTTCATATGTACGCTAAAATTTGAATTATACGTTGTGAAAACGCTAAAAATGAAATACGCTAAAAATAAAACGTGTCGTTTTGTACAGAAAACGCGAAATTTGGCATACGCCAAAAAAACCCGATATACGGTATTATATCTCATCACATAATCAGCCTGTTATTAAGTGAATTTATCCAAGTAATATTTTGGCATATATCACTAGTGTAATTTTCCCTGGACATTTTTTTTTTTTGCTGTGCCAGTCAGAAATTGATTGTGATGTCATAATATTACATTGATGTTATGTCATGGAATTGAAAAATGGTGTCACAAAATGGCTGTCTCTGTTTAATTTTGTCCTCTATATGTTGACTTTAAAACCTGTCAAAATGTGTTAAGTTTTCTGAGTTATGTGATAAAAGTGTCCTTTATGTATATTTATTTCATATGAGAGATGATGAAACTTTAAGTTTTGTCTTGTTAAGGCTTGTTTTACATATTTCACAAAACCTTGTATCAAATGAAAACTCATCTTAGGTTCTGTATGTATATATTAATGATCAGGAGTTAGGACCAGAGCACTACAGGCTAACTTGTTCTCCTCCTTATATACATACTAGCAATTCCCTCCTCAGCCAGGTTCTCCAGTACAAGTTTTACAGAGTCATGTTCCATATTAGAGGTGATGAAGTGTGGCAGCTGGTCAGAGTTATCTCCCCTACTGGAATCAGTCCCGTTAGTGATTTCATGACAGAGGTGGAAATGTTTGAGAGCTGTCTGTAGGATCATGTTGTTTGCCTGTGATAACACAAAGATTCAGTATCATACATATATATATAAGAACATGAACATATATACACAAAGATTATTATAAATGTATATATACACGTACATAAGAAAATATATATCAGAGCTTTTTAGCTGAACTTCATGACATCATTTAAAATCTTCACATACATCTATGACCACTCACCTCTGTTCCTCCTGATGTGAAAAGAATGTCTGAAACAAAATATGAAATCTTAAAGGTTTACTTCAGTAAATAAAATACATTATCATGACATAAAGAGAGTCTATTGCATTTTTGGAGATATTCACTTCAATTTTTACCTCATTAGTTGACCTGGCTTGGTCTGAATGTTCCAACTTTAGTTGACAATGATCTGGACACAATGTGTTCAAAACAAGATTCACAATGTTAGTCCAACTAACTTACTAAGGAGTCTTTACTGTAGATCTTTGTTTCCTCAGATAGTGTTTTGGTATTTATTAACATATTTAACTCCTGTGACCTTGAACATAGGTTAAGTTATCAAAATGAAAATTACTTTTTACACAAACAATGTACATGTTCAGCATGTCGCAACGTTTCAAGTCTTTTTGTAAAAAGCAACATTCATTTTGATATCACATATTTCCAAACTGATGAATCTTTCTGAAGATATAGGTCAAGGTATTTTATGAGGTAATTTTTTACCACCAGAAAATCAAAATATCAGGACTATGGGCCGCGGTGGCCGAGTGGTTAAGGTGTCCCAACACTTTATCACTGGCCCTCCACCTCTGGGCTGCGAGTTCGAAACCTACGTGGGGCAGTTGCCAGGTACTGACCGGAGGCCGGTGGTTTTTCTCCGGGTACTCCGGCTTTCCTCCACCTCCAAACCTGGCACGTCCTTAAATGACTCTGGCTATTAATAGTATTTTAAACAAAATAAACCCAAACCAACCATGGGCTGTCAAAACTGGAGAAGCTTTTAAAACATTTTACCTGAGGACTTGGCTCCCACCATTGTGGCTATATTGGTCCTGGCACCATCAATTACTGCTTTGGCCTTTACACCTTAAATTAACAGATTTTCATATTAAACTAAGATCATATTTCAATAATACTGATAAACACTATATAAAGATGTCACCCTAGTAAGATATTAGCTGGTTTATACAGACTCAGGCCAGAAGAATTTCTCTTCAGTTCAACTTATAGAGTGTCACAGTAGTAAGTTGGAGACCCTGAGTCTGATCGATCTTTTCTCAAAAAGAGGTGCATGGGTCTACACTTTTCCCCTTCTTTCTGCTCTTCCTCTTAATCATTTGATAACCAGCGGGACCTTCATATGATGTTTGAGAAATATCCTTCTGGTATTTCTCAAGAAATTTAAACTGTCAAAATCCAAGATGTTTGCATGTTAGTGATTTTGTTTACCTGATCAAATGACTTGTTTAAGATTTATCCAGTGTTTTTTTTTTAGGAAAGATTGGGAAACATTTACGTACATGATAATACAAGGGATAGTTTTTCAATTGACAGAGTTTTGTTGCATTTCACAAAAGTAAACAGAACAATTTATTACATTACAATTTAAACTTTTATATTTTTGTTTTAAACATTTCCATTTGGGTATTTGGATAAAAATTTTGCATTGGGATCGAGACCGAAAATCAGGGTAAAACAAAACTCATTGTTCTCCAATTTTACTGATAAATATCGATATTGGCAATGTTAGGTTTGCACCAAAGTTTTTAATTTAACATATCACTGTATAAGAAACCCACAATCAAACTATCATGCATATATGCATGCTACCTCAAAGTATGTATTACCTGCATCATGGGAGCTACTTGGATTACCCCATGCCTCAGACAGTGCTGTAGAAATGGCCCCAAGGACATCTGGTTCCAAGGGAGTTGTTGCATTGTAGTCCAGATAAATCCTGATAAGTAAATTAAGAAGGACTTAAGATTTTATACAGATTACCATTAGCTAAAAGTTCTGATATTGTAAAATCTTTAATTAAATATGATGTGAGAATGTAGACTGATGACAGATGTTGGCGAAGCTGGTTTCCAGAGACATGTTATAAAATGAGTTATAGTTAATTATATAAAGTAGATATATTATAGTAGATATATTATAAATACTACATATATATATGATTAAGCTTTATTTTTTTATCAAGATTGCTCCATAACTGTAAAACAGATTTATAAATAATATCTTAAATAATGTTTCTTAGAAATGAAAATATTTTGATGCTGTGCTTATTTCAGGCATTTCCTGTTTCATATCAAATACATGAAGAAATTTGTTATTGATAGCTGCACTTGAGATGATCGAGTGTCAGTTTCCAGGTAGTCTGCTAAAACTTATCATAATTGCTGATATATCAGAATTTTGGAGCCTGCGTTTATATTCAGTTTTAGTGAACTTAACGTCACTGGTACAACATTGATTCTCCTTCACCAGAATTAGAAGTCATGCACAGTCGTGACAATTGGCTTGAGGGAAATTTTAATGAGGGTACCTAAAGGGGAATAACTGCAACAGAAAATATTTATGGTGGAGTTGATGGAACAATACGCGAGAGAAACGAGATTTCACCTGGTATGATTGTACTGGGCTATGATCATCTCCCAGCTGTTATTGACACTCTGCTGCATTTATCTGAATGCAAATATGTTACAGACACACATTTTCACTCAACCTTTGTATTATACCAAACCATGAGATGGATGACAAAAAAGCTGAAAGCAGCAATAACCATTCAATCTGATAAACTATATACAGAGCATTTTACAACGGAATAAATACATTTATAAACATATATGTTTAAGCATGATAACTTAATTTGTTAAAACCATTTTCAGCAAAGCGATGCGGGAGAAAGATAGCAAATTAATACTTGTTCTGGTCCATGTGGAAGGTTTCCTTCGCTTCAGCGGCTGACATACGAATGACAATAGAACTTTTTACGTAAATTTCTTTGAAGAGTCAAAAGATGTTCCGAAAACCATGTCACTTTATTAACTCACACTAAAGAGAGTTCTCTTCTGGGAAGGCGAGTTTGCTTCGTTCCGTCCACACCGGTACCACTTCAACATCAAAATGCACCGTAGTATTGACTATTCGATATTATACGTATCATAGAATATTCAGGAATAATTACGAAAGACTACTAAGGCACGGGTCATGTGAGTTGCAAATTTAGTGCATTTTTTGTCATAAATGTGAAGTTAGCGCGAAAGTTCAAAGTTCACCATGACGGAACAGGATGTAAACAAACGGTTAGATACATATAGATATTTCTTGCAACTTGCTTTTCTCGTCTTAAAAATTCCATTTTTGTGTTGTAAATCTCTGGTTATTAGTTTATATCCTGCAAAACTGAAGGATATTTCAAATGACGTCGTGTTGATAACTGGCGGAAGTCGAGGAATTGGGCGACAGTTGGCATTGGAACTAACCAAATACAAACCAGAACACGTGAGTGTGACAGTTAAACTGACCTATTATCTCGTGTGTGTCCTCATCACCTAATAGTTAAACACGCATATTATTAAAAAAAATTGTAGAGAAGTGAAGTGTCAAATACAATTATTTCTTATCCTTTACTTTATTATTACTTGTAACAAGGAGTATGATTATATTATTAATTAGATTTAAATTACTACCTCCACTAGGGATCACACCCTAGACCTCTGGCTTATTACTGGTCTTTCGCTCAACTGATCAAGCTTAAGAGAAGTTCTCTCTAATTCAGATAAGAGGTATATATATTGCATCTAGTATTTTACCAGGGTTACAATTAAATTAAAATATTAATCCCTCTGATCTCCCTCTAGGGAAAAACTTGTCCTTGAAGTTTCCAGGGTTTACAGTGATGCTTTCACAAGAAACTCTTAAGTATAATTCCCTAGTCCCTACATGGGCGTCAATGTAACAGAGCTTATGATTTCTGCTGAAGAGATTGAGGGACAGCTGGCTTACTAGTCTTATGCTCAGCCGCTCAAACTTAAGAGAAGTTCTCTCTTGCTAGAGGTATATTGCTGCTAGCATTTTATCAGGGATAAATATATATATACATGTATATACATGATCATGATACATGATGGGCATCGAATCTTGTTTCACATAGTTATATATAGCCTGAGTTTTCTCTGGCTCCGACACTCCACTTCAACAATGTCGGAGGATCGGAGTACACAACGAGAAACTTATGTTGGTGCGATGCCTTGTAACATAATTGGCACAATATCAGATAATAAATGCTGAATGACAGCCACCTCTTGTACTATAGGTAGCAGTGTACAGTAAAAATGCCCAATTTATTAGTCCCCTGCCGTTTGAAAAACGGGGGGACTATAGGTTTACCCTCCGTCCGTCTGTCCGTCCGTCTGTCTGTCTGTCCGTCTGTCTGTCTGTCTGTCACGCAATAGTTGTCCGGACAACTCCTCCTAAAGTACTACTCCGATTTTAATGAAACTTGGTATACATGATCAGTATAACATGTAGTTGTGCATCCCACATTTTTTTTTTCCAAAAACCAATTTTCAAAATGGCTGCCGACTTCTCATTGGTTGAGACTTGTCCGGACAACTCCTCCTAAAGTACTACTCCGATTTTAATGAAACTTGGTATACATGATCAGTATAACATGTAGTTGTGCATCCCACATTTTTTTTCTTCAAAAATTCATTTTTCAAAATGGCTGGCGGCTTCTCATTGGTTGAGGCTTGTCCGGACAACTCCTCCTAAAGTACTACTCTGATTTTAATGAAACTTGGTATACATGATCAGTATAACATGTAGTTGTGCATCCCAATTTTTCTTTTCGAAATAAAACATTTTTCAAAATGGCCGCCGGCTTCTCATTGCTTGAGGTGTGTCCGGACAATCCTAAAGTACTACTCTGATTTTAACGAAACTTGGTATACTTGATCAGTATAACATGTAGTTTAAAAAATGGGAAATAAATAGTTGCACTCCTGGGTAAGGCAGGGGACTTTGTATTGCTGCTGCAATACTATCCATCCTTGTTTAATTAGTTTTAACAAATGTGAAGCCTGTATGTACTACTTCATAATAAATGAATATACCAATTATAGTGTACATTTATTTTTTCATTTTTTATGCATATCATAATACAAAAGTTATTTGCTTAACACAAAAATCGCCCATGGCCAGGCTGTCCTACTGTAGTGTGCTACCTATAGCTATAGGAGTACTAGCCCTGTCGAAACTAGTATTGGACATTCTGGCAGATACATTTAAATGTCAGGTGTAGCCTACACCAGACATCTATTTGCCAGTCTGGTGCCAGGGCCAGTTATACTCCTATAACATAGGAGGCCACTGGTCAGCTGTTTACATGGATTTTTAAAGTGCTTTTTTAATTTGGGGCTGTTAACAGGACCCATTCTGAAGTAAAATGATTTTATATTTAAGCCATTAAATTCCCAAAGTTTGCATTTTACCCCTGACTTTCCTAATTCACCAATTTTCTTCCCAAAATGACACAAAAGGCCCCATCCCAAACCAGTGAAAAAAGACCTGGTTTCTTTTTCTGACATTATTGTGCCGACTTTGTTACATTGCCCTGTCAAAAGTTTCTTGCCTCTGGAATTGTTGGGAGTAGGTCAGAGGAAACTCTGGCTTACCTAGCCTATGCCAATCAATCCTAGCTGTGTCCTTGGAGCCAGCTCACCAGAGCCCCGTTCGATTTGCACTCTTCTAAGAAGAGAAGCCTTCTAAGAAGATCGTATTCCGTTATATGTAATACGAGTAAACCGGTAGAATATAACCCAAAACAAACAAGTTTTTAAGTTTTCTCAAACACTATGACACAAACATATGGATGTATGTGTCATAAATCCTTCTCTAGTGAAACTCATCACTCGCACACTTAAAACATGGTTGCCGCCATCTTGGAAGATAAATCTTCTAGCTTCGAGACGGAAGAGGTAGAAGATCTTCCAGAAGCAGAAGAGCTACAAATCGAGTGACCGGAAGATATATTCTAGAATGAGAAGAGTGCAAATCGAACGGGGCTCAGTGTAGCCCTGTAGCCTATAGCTACAGTGCTGGGAAAACACCAGTCAGGCATTTTCCATACACTGTCCCTGCTCATACCAATACCACTTAAAAAGTATAACAGTAAACATATAACTAGATCCTACCACATAGAGATTATTTATGTCTATTGTAAATGTCTACATGTACCATATATATATGCTTGTAATCTATACAGCTAAAGCACTAATTTGGTTATAAATCACTCTTACAGTATAATGTCATGGACATAAGCATGCATGGAGAAAATGTGAAAATTAATGTGTGTGTGTATATGGGTGTGTAGTTACATTGTAAATGTTCTACCTACATATATGTATATGACATACCAACTAAACTGATCATGATCTTGGTTTAACAAGAGACCAAGGGCCACGTAGTTCTCTGGGCCCGGCATGGTACCGGTATTATTATTATTGATGTCAATTTTCTTGCATTTGGTAATTGTAATTTTTTTGTCAGAACCAACTGCAAACGATCTTTTACAGAGCAGCTCTTACGACTTTCTCAGCTAAAATTTCAAACTTTCTGCTCAGTCGGCAACCGTAAATCAACAATCAACTGACTATCAATCAATCTGTAACCGAATAACTGCTTAAATTTTATCATCAATCAAAAATCGATAACTGAAGAAAATCAATAATTGATCATGATTACTGATGAATGATCTATTTTGAACAATTGCTAACAAGGTTATTATGATGTATCGCAGTACTTATCTTGTGAATTATGTGCCCGCTATATTTTTACGTTTAACTTTCCGATGACAAACAAGAGTCCTATAACCTCATTCCATTTATGATTATTTTTATTTCTATAGTTGTCGTCGTCCGAATGATGTTAATGTTGTCAATGTTTGTACGTTATAAACTATGGTTATAATGGACATTTTGAATATCTGCATATTTACATTTGAGGGAATTAAAATTATTCAAAATACGTTCATATTTACTAGTTTTATAGAAAAGAATCAGATAGAGAGGAACAACAGTAAAAACGATCCCTATTTGAGGTGGTGCACTGCCTACGCTTCTAATTGTGTTGAGACGGTGCCTAGTAGGAGGTATAGCTTATACATGTACATACACTGGTATACATGTGCTTCACTGTTGTTACTAAATATAGACATTAAAAATTAAATTTTCTTAAATTAAAGAATTCCAGTTGATATCGAATATTCTTATTGTTATCAACTCAACAACTTCACAATACCTATTATCTGGCATCACAACATACAGCCATGAATGCACAGTTAGACTAAAAATCTGTTTACAAGGTGCAAAGCAGCACATTTTTCGACTGATGGCTATAGTTCTCGGGGCTATAAATAGCCCCAGAGAACTAAAAATGAGATGCCATTCTGCCACAATTGTTTAACATAGTATACATTGCCAAACAAAAAAAATGTGGAAATCAGATGTTTACGTGTACATTTATAAGTTAAAATATGCATATGAGGGATGGGAACATAGAAACATTTGAGTTCTTATTTTATGCATGAGAAAACTGTGCATCATTTATAATTATTTTCTTTTATAGATATACATGTAAATAAACTGCATGATCACACCTACAATCTTGTTAGTAGTTCATAGTATTTACACCAAATCTTTAAGAAATATAAATAACATTTTAAAGAAAGGATTTTTTGTTAATCAGATTGTGTTGTGGGGTCGAAATCTGGCACATCTGGAGTCAACAGCTGCTGATGTGCGAAGCCTCGGAATCGAATGTTCTTGCATGTCCTGTGATGTAGGAGTCCGAGAACAGATATATGCAAAGGTAAAATGTGTTAAAATTAAAAGAAAAAGGATATTAAAAACATCCTAATGAAGAAGTATAAAGATATATGTAACTAAATCCCATGCATGCTGGACTGGAGTATGGAAATCAGATTCTAATTCTAAAATTACAGTAGTACAGATACATATAAGAATTACTGAGTATATTGTAACTAGATAATATATTAGCTGTACATCTATATTTTTTGTGTTAAGTATCATTACTTTGGCCACTCTCTGTTGTTAGCCAAATACTAAATGTCTAATTTTCTATATCAGTGTAAATAGTGTTTGATTTGTATGCTTAATATAATTTAACATGTAAGTCTCATCTATCCCTAGTTGTGTCTGTTTTATTATACTGGAATCAGGTTGTCCGTCCGTCCGTCCGTCCATCTGTCTGTAGACACATTTTGTCAGGACAACTCCTCCTAAACCAATTGGCCAATTCCAATGAAACTTCACACACATATTAATGATCATGTGTAGATGTGCATGCCACTTTCTTTTTCTCAAAATTATGTTTGCTATGGCAACTGGTCACTATAAACAGGTTTTCTGATAAGAACCATAACTTTCAGTTTGTCCGGACAACTCCTCCTTAACCGAAGGGCCGATTTCAATGAAACTACACACAAATATGGAGGACCATGTGTAGATGTGCATGCCACTTTCTTTTTCTCAAAATTATGGTTGCTATGGCAACTGGTCACTATAAACAGGTTTTCTGATAAGAACCATAACTTTCAGTTTGTCCGGACAACTCCTCCTTAACCGAAGGGCCGATTTCAATGAAACTTCACACAAATATGGAGGACCATGTGTAGATGTGCATGCCACTTTCTTTTTCTCAAAATTATGGTTGCTATGGCAACTGGTCACTATAAACAGGTTTTCTGATGAGAACCATAACTTTCAGTTTGTCCGGACAAAACCTCCTTAACCGAAGGGCCGATTTCAATGAAACTTCACACAAATATGGAGGACCATGTGTAGATGTGCATGTCACTTTTTTTTTCTCAAAATTATGGTTGCTATGACAACTGGTCACTATATTACTGGGTTATCTTAGTTAGCCTCGTATTAATAGCATTGACTCGTGCAGATTGCGGGGGTATAAGTCAGCCATTCTGGCGACAGTTCTAGTTTTTATCAGGAAAACAAAATGGTCTACAAGTTGACCCTCTTGGATTTTTATAAAGACTTTCCATCTGACTGACGAACTACACAGGTGTACTGGCTTATATAGACAACCACGGCATTCCGCATGTGCAATATTCGCGGCAAATTACCTGTACTCGGAATAGTTTCACTGTCAAATGACTAAGGAGTTCCGAATAGTATAAACAGCCGGTATATCGAACAAAACAGTGATAACTTGTAAATAGACAGTCACCATACAATCTACTCAATAAAGTTTATAAATTTCCTCAACTTTTACAAAACTCTTATTGTATTTCAGGCACAGGAGATCAAAGACACCATAGGCCCTGTGTCAATTCTGGTCAATAATGCAGGAATGGTGACAGGACGCAAAATTGTGGACAGCATTGATGAGGAGTTGGACGCTACATTTGCTGTCAACAGCCTGGCTCACATATGGGTTAGTAGATAGAAGTATATCAAACCTTCGGTTGTTTACTCACTTAATTAGGTCCTGCCCATCTGGCTCCCTTGAATAGACTCCTTCTTTTTCCTGCCCATCTGGCTCCCTTGAATAGACTCCTTCTTTTTCCTGCCCATCTGGCTCCCTGGAATAGACTCCTTCTTTTTCCTGCCCATCTGGCTCCCTTGAATAGACTCCATGTCTTTCCTGGCCATCTGGCTCCCGTGAATAAGCTCCATGTTTTTCCTGCCCATATGGCTCCCTGGAATAGATTCCATGTTTTTCCTGCCCATCTGGCTCTCTGGAATAGACTCCCTCTTTTTCCTGGTCATCTGGCCCCCTGGAATAGACTCCATGTTTTTCCTGTTTGCCTGGCTCCCTGAAATGTACTCCATGTTTTTCCTGTCTGTCTAGCTCCCTGGAATAGACTCCATGTTTTTCCTGTCTGTCTGGCTTCCTTGAATAGACTCCATGTTTTTCCTGCCCATCTGGCTCCCTGGAATAGACTCCTTCTTTTTCCTGGTCATCTGGCTCCCTGGAATAGACTCCTTCTTTTTCCTGTCTGTCTGGCTCCCTGGAATAGACTCCATGTTTTTCCTGTCTGTCTGGCTCCCTTGAATAGACTCCATGTTTTTCCTGCCCATCTGGCTCCCTTGAATAGACTCCATGTTTTTCCTGCCCATCTGGCTCCCTGGAATAGACTCCATGTTTTTCCTGCCCATCTGGCCCCCTGGAATAGACTCCTTCTTTTTCCTGTCTGTCTGGCTCCCTGGAATAGACTCCATGTTTTTCCTGTCTGTCTGGCTCCCTGGAATAGACTCCATGTTTTTCCTGTCTGTCTGGCTCCCTTGAATAGACTCCATCTTTTTCCTGTCTGTCTGGCTCCCTGGAATAGACTCCATGTTTTTCCTGTCTGTCTGGCCCCCTGGAATAGACCTCATGTTTTTCCTGTCTGTCTGGCTCCCTGGGATAGACTCCATGTCTTTCCTGGCCATCTGGCTCCCTTGAATAGACTCCGTCTTTTTCCTGCCCATCTGGCTCCCTTGAATAGACTCCATGTTTTTCCTGGCCATATGGCTCCCTTGAATAAACTCTGTCTTTTTCCTTCCCATCTGGCTCCCTGGAATAGACTCCGTCTTTTTCCTGTCTGTCTGGCTCCCTGGAATAGACTCCATGTTTTTCCTGTCTGTCTGGCTCCCTGGAATAGACTCCATGTTTTTCTGTCTGTCTGGCTCCCTGGAATAGACTCCATGTTTTTCCTGTCTGTCTGGCTCCCTTGAATAGACTCCATCTTTTTCCTGTCTGTCTGGCTCCCTGGAATAGACTCCATGTTTTTCCTGTCTGTCTGGCCCCCTGGAATAGACCTCATGTTTTTCCTGTCTGTCTGGCTCCCTGGAATAGACCCCATGTTTTTCCTGTCTGTCTGGCTCCCTTGAATAGACTCCATGTTTTTCCTGTCTGTCTGGCTCCCTTGAATAGACTCCGTCTTTTTCCTGCCCATCTGGCTCCCTGGAATGGTGTGTGTGTGTGTTTTCTGACTATTTTGGGGAATTGCCACCTGGAGATAATTGGGATTTTTTTTTGTGCAGCAAAACTAAAATAAGGATGGAAATGAATTCCTGAATTTCATGTTATCACATAAAAAAGAGATAAAAATTTTGAGATTTTGGTGATTCATTAGGAAAAATAAACTTCATTAACAATTTGTAATGTTCCCATGTTCTGCAGACAGTCCCTAGCAAATTTCTGATGTTGCTACTCTGATGATCATACCTTGACATGGTACTCAATATTGTATTGACCTGATATTTATCTCACAGTAAGCCCATGTTTGGTAATAGGCCCATCCCTATCCATGGGGGGGGGGGGCGACGAGTGGTCAAGGTATTTCAATACTTTATCACTAGCCCTCCACCTTCTGGGTTGCGAGTTCGAAACCTATGTGGGTAGTTGCCAGGTACTGGCAGAGGTCGGTGGTTTTTCTTCTGGTACTCCGGCTTACCTCCACTTCCAAAACCTGGCACGTCCTTAAATGACCCTGGCTGTTAATAGGACGTTAAACCAAAACAAACAAACAAGCCCTGTCCATGGCATTTCAATAAAAATGCTGATTCAAAGTTTGTGTTGGCACCCTGGGCATAGTACAGATTGAAATATGGTACTGTAATTCAGATATATTTATTGCAGTAGCACATTTAAACATAGAGTCAATTGAGATATAGATATATATATGTATATGATGTATTTTAGTTATGATTTTCAAACTACATATTTATTTGGGATGCATTTAAAACTTATATCAGATGTTGAACCAATATGTCAATTTTCATGTATTGAAATTAAGTTTTTACCAGATGATGTGTGAGAATATAAGTGATATCTGGTGTTATTTGTGTTTTTCAGACACTCAAAGCATTCCTACCAGATATGATAGACAGAGGTAAGGGCCACATTGTAACAATGAGTTCTGTATTAAGTATGATGAGTATGGCTGGCCTGTCGGACTACTGCAGCTCCAAGTTTTCCACAACTGGGCTTTCAGAGGCCCTCTACTGGGAGATTGAGGAGTACTCAAACATCTTTATCACATCTATACATCCATACCTGGTGACTAACGACATGTTCTCATCAATGAAGCTCAGGTATGTATAACATTAGGTTTTATTCCCCGATCGGACATGAGAAGGTATGGAGGTAATATGCCCATCACATTGCTTTTCTCTGGCTTCCTTCCACACTAAGACCCCTCGCACACTTCCTTCAGAGCAAACAAGAGTGATTCAAATTGTAAGTCCGCTACAGGTGAAACTGGGGGGGGGGGGGGGGGGCTGAATGTTTCCTCCCCGTCCTTCTGTCCGCCAGTCCACATTTTCCGCACTTTTCTAAGCCATGCTTTAAGGTATGTTGGTGAAAGATTGCATGTAGCTTCAGAATGAGTAGCTACAGATCAAGATCGAGTTTCAGGGTTTTTGGGTCAAGGTCACATATTACGTTTAATGGGGGCAGGTAGAGGTCATGTATTTCTTTAGCAATACCCAGCATGCTTGACATAATGTGTTTCCAAACTGTAGTGAAATAAAAATTTATATATGTATCATACCTAAGTATGTGGAATTTCAGCTCTAAATCTTATTTCAAATTTTTCTTATATAATTTCCCATGAAAGACATTCTAAAAGTTGTTAAATCAGAGAATTTTTTATGCTGAGCTTATAATTATCTAAACCCTGTGTACCTGTGTCATGTGACTTGTATGCACAGATCTGTGAAGTTATTGTTCAAATTTGTGAAAAAAATGTTCGGAACATTTGTCCAGATGAAATATTTCACTCAAATACTTCTGCATTACGTAACTGAATGTTCAGAGACATATGTGTCTGTCCTTTCCTTACAGATTTCCTAGACTGATTCCTTCCTTATCTGAGACATATGTAGCGGAGCGGACTGTACAAGCCATACTTACTAACACATCATACATCATTATGCCACGGATCATGTATATCATCATCCTAGCTCAGAGGTTAGTCCTGTGACCTTAGGTGTCAATAATGTACCACAGAGGTCAGCCTTGTATCTTGTGGGTCAATAATGTACCACAAAGGTCAGCCTTGTATCTTAGGGGTCAATAATGTACCACAGAGGCCAGCCTTGTATCTTGTAGGTCAATAATGTACCACAGAGGCAAGCCTTGTATCTTGTGGGTCAATAATGTACCACAGAGGCCAGCCTTGTATCTTGTAGGTCAATAATGTACCACAGAGGCAAGTCTTGTACCTTGTGGGTCAATAATGTACCACAGAGGCTAGCCTTGTATCTTGTGGGTCAATAATGTAACACAGAGGCCAGCCTTGTATCTTGTGGGTCAATAATGTACCACAGAGGCCAGCCTTGTATCTTGTGGGTCAATAATGTACCACAGAGGCCAGCCTTGTATCTTGTGGGTCAATTATGTACCACAGAGGTCAGCCTTGTATCTTGTGGGTCAATAATGTACCACAGAGGCAAGCCTTGTATCTTGTGGGTCAATAATGTACCACAGAGGCCAGCCTTGTATCTTGTGGGTCAATTATGTACCACAGAGGTCAGCCTTGTATCTTGTGGGTCAATTATGTACCACAGAGGTCAGCCTTGTATCTTAGGGGTCAATAATGTACCACAGAGGCAAGCCTTGTATCTTGTGGGTCAATAATGTACCACAGAGGCCAGCCTTGTATCTTGTGGGTCAATAATGTACCACAGAGGTCAGCCTTGTATCTTGTTGGTCAATTATGTACCACAGAGGTCAGCCTTGTATCTTAGGGGTCAATAATGTACCACAGAGGCAAGCCTTGTATCTTGTGGGTCAATAATGTACCACAGAGGTCAGCCTTGTATCTTAGGGGTCAATAATGTACCACAGAGGTCAGCCTTGTATCTTGTGGGTCAATAATGTACCACAGAGGTCAGCCTTGTATCTTAGGGGTCAATAATGTACCACAGAGGTCAGCCTTGTATCTTAGGGGTCAATAATGTACCACAGAGGCCAGCCTTGTATCTTGTGGGTCAATAATGTACCACAGAGGTCAGCCTTGTATCTTAGGGGTCAATAATGTACCACAGAGGTCAGCCTTGTATCTTGTGGGTCAATAATGTACCACAGAGGCCAGCCTTGTATCTTAGGGGTCAATAATGTACCACAGAGGTCAGCCTTGTATCTTGTGGGTCAATAATGTACCACAGAGGTCAGCCTTGTATCTTAGTGGGTCAATAATGTACCACAGAGGTCAGCCTTGTATCTTGTGGGTCAATAATGTACCACAGAGGTCAGCCTTGTATCTTGTGGGTCAATAATGTACCACAGAGGCCAGCCTTGTATCTTGTGGGTCAATAATGTACCACAGAGGTCAGCCTTGTATCTTGTGGGTCAATAATGTACCACAAAGGCAGCCTTGTATCTTGTGGTCAATAATGTACCACAGAGGTCAGCCTTGTATCTTGTGGGTCAATAATGTACCACAGAGGTCAGCCTTGTATCTAGGGGTCAATATGTAACACAGAGGTCAGCCTTGTATCTTGTGGGTTCAATAATGTACCACAGGTCAGCCTTGTATCTTAGGGGTCAATAATGTACCACAGAGGTCAGCCTTGCATCTTGTGGGTCAATAAAGTACCACAGGGGCCAGTTGAGATTTTCTGTACATTAGAAGTCACTAATGTTGCTGAGTTGTGGAGGGTTGGATTATCAGTCTTGTAATGTGTGGCTCAGTATTGTGACACATATGGTTAAACAGTCCTATCAATGGGAACAGGGTTGTGTTTTCTTTGGTTTTCATTTCAACAAATAAGTGAAAATTTTCAGGATTATCCATAATAGTTTGATTGTCATGACCTGATTAGACACTGATTAGACTGTCAGTAACAGTTTATTCTTATACAGATTTCCATACTTTGAATATTTTGAGGTGGAAATAAGTTTGGTATATAGATACAGGAAATTGAAAAGAGGTATATACATAGGAAATGTACTGTACATGGTGATAAAAATAATCTTTTGTAAATAAGATATATATGTCTTTCCTTTTCATTTCAGAATTTTCCCCCAGAGTGTTTTATTGCCTGTTTACAAGTTCCTGGGTACAGATACAGCAATGGACAACTTTATGTCTCCGAGGTCTTCGCCCTCAAAGGTCAAGTCAAGTTAGCGCCTGGTCAGTGAGGTGTGTGATTATGTTGAGACTGTGATATGAAGAACAGGAGAGAGAAAAATACATCCAAAAACATTTAACAGGAGAGAGAAAAATACATCAAAAACATTTAACAGGAGAGAGAAAAATACATCAAAAAAACATTTAACAGGAGAGAAGAAAAATGGCAAACATTGAGCATGCTAGTTCCTGAGGAAAGTCAATATTACCGTAATGAATGAAGAATGAAACATCTTATAGAGCATACTGTATAAAGGGAACAGTTTTCCCTTTATCCCCCTTCCCTTCCCTTTCATAGAAATATATTTTTACCTCCAGTTGAATTTACTCAGTATGATATTTGTCTCATGTGAGATGGAATCAGAGTAAGACATATTTTTTTGCTTTTCTGTCGATAGCAGCATCATTTATGTTACAAACTAAAGTTGTTCATTAATTACCAAAAAATTACAAAATTATCACTAAACATGTTTATACTAGTTGATATATATATATTTAAGCAAGGGTGTCGCAGCACATGATTTTCATTATGATTATATGGACTTTGCTAATGGGGTAATATCAAATGAATGTAAAAGTTTTGCTGTTTAGCTGGGAGTTGAGCTTATAGTTTCTCTCTAAGTTCATGTATTTTGAATATACTTATATCTATGGGTAGTCATCCCAACACACATTTCAGATTCTGAATTTCTTTCACTAATTACTGTTAATTAGTATAACTGGACTGTTGTTAAATTTTACAATGTTAAAGTTTTTCCTGTTTAGCTAGTGGTTGAGTTTAATTTGTATCTAAGTACATTTGTTTTTGTATCCAATCCTGGCAAATACTTATGAGGGCTGATTGATATATTGCAAGCCTTATATTGAAGGTTTTGAATTTTACATATTTTTACATATTGTATTGATTTTCAACATAATCCCTTTCAGTATCTATACACTTTTGCCAGGTGTTTAAGGGCGTCAGTGCCACAATTCTTGGCTGTTCAGAAAGTCATCCACTACATGTTAGGGTTAGGGTAAGGGTGCCTGAAATAGCTGTTTTCAGTTTTGGAAATAGATGAAAGTCTGATGGAGCGAGATCAGGTGAATAAGGTGGATGCTCAATCAATTTAAAGCTGCAATCGTGAATAGCAGCCATGGCAATGACAGACTCTCTCACCCTTACCCTTACCCTAACCCTAACCAATTTTGTCCATTTTGCAAAAGCCTCTTGTGTTTTGTTTACTTTAAAGTGCTACCTTGTCGATATTAACTAACCAAATGAGACCAGTCCTTAGGTACATGGCCATACTTGAGGATCTCCTTAAATACAAGGCTCACGACATATCAATCATCCCTTGTATTGCCATCCAAACACACATTTCAGATTCTGAAGCTTCTCTACAAATTACCATCAGCTGGACTGTGAGAAGAGGGACATGTGAGATATTACTACATGTTACATTTACCGTAAAAGTTAAATACCGTAGATGAAACCCTGTATACACATACAAGTTTTCATCAAAGTACCAGGTAACTTACCTGTAAGGCCAATGTTCTTTTTCCATCCAGAATTGACCTTTCCACCTTCAACTTTCTAGTTAAAAATGAAAATGAAATTTCTTTTAAGTGCAAACCTAAAATGTGGCTTATTCCTTTGTACAACTAGAACCTGCCACAGTTATGTTCAGCTTGATTGACTTCAGTTTGTATCAAATGTCATCCCATTTAGAGTGAATAGACATTTTCTCTCATACTCTGGTTGCTAGGGATAGAATAAATCAGTCTTACAGGAACGACAACTGGCACACGCTATGACGCCACTTACAATAGCATAACGCCCTCATTTTATGTAGCGTACCCACACCAATAAAATCATCAATTTTGATGCACCTTTTCAGAATAGCGCGATTCACAAAGATACAAAGATTTTTAAGCACAGTATGTGAGAAACATAATCAAAGGGAGCCTATATCGTGGACAGTGATATTTCATCTCTCATGTTGGCAAGCCTCATGCTGACCAGCCAAACTCTTACACTGATATCCCTATCAACAGAACAGGCCCATGTAAGATTATCATTCCATGTAAGACATTCCCTGATTCACCTTTCTCCCATCATTTACAGATTTATCTCCTCTTGGATTTCTCTGTGACCCTCTCAGGTATATCTAATGATTTCTCTGTCACCCCCTAGGGTATGATTTCTCTGTCACCCCCTAGGCTATGACTTCTGTCACCCCCTAGGGTATGATTTCTCTGTCACCCCCTAGGCTATGATTTCTCTGTCACTCCCTAGGCTATGACTTCTCTGTCACCCCCTAGGCTATGATTTCTCTGTCACTCCCTAGGCTATGACTTCTCTGTCACCCCCTAGGCTATGATTTCTCTGTCACTCCCTAGGCTATGACTTCTCTGTCACCCCCTAGGGTATGATTTCTCTGTCACCCCCTAGGCTATGATTTCTCTGTCACTCCCTAGGCTATGACTTCTCTGTTACCCCCTAGGCTATGATTTCTCTGTCACTCCCTAGGCTATGACTTCTCTGTCACCCCCTAGGCTATGATTTCTCTGTCACTCCCTAGGCTATGATTTCTCTGTCACTCCCTAGGCTATGATTTCTCTGTCACCCCCTAGGCTATGATTTCTCTGTCACTCCCTAGGCTATGACTTCTCTGTCACCCCCTAGGCTATGATTTCTCTGTCACTCCCTAGGCTATGACTTCTCTGTCACCTCCTAGGCTATGATTTCTCTGTCACCCCTAGGGTATGATTTCTGTCACCCCCTAGGGTATGATTTCTCTGTCACCCCCTAGGCTATGATTTCTCTGTCACTCCCTAGGGTATGACTTCTCTGTCACCTCCTAGGCTATGATTTCTCTGTCACTCCCTAGGCTATGACTTCTCTGTCACCCCCTAGGCTATGATTTCTCTGTCACTCCCTAGGCTATGACTTCTCTGTCACATCCTAGGCTATGATTTCTCTGTCACCCCTAGGGTATGATTTCTGTCACCCCCTAGGGTATGATTTCTCTGTCACCCCCTAGGCTATGATTTCTCTGTCACCCCCTAGGCTATGATTTCTCTGTCACTCCCTAGGGTATGACTTCTCTGTCACCCCCTAGGCTATGATTTCTCTGTCACCCCCTAGGCTATGATTTCTCTGTCACTCCCTAGGCTATGATTTCTCTGTCACCCCCTAGGCTATGATTTCTCTGTCACTCCCTAGGCTATGACTTCTCTGTCACCCCCTAGGCTATGATTTCTCTGTCACCCCTAGGGTATGATTTCTCTGTCACCCCTAGAGTATGATTTCTATGTCACCCCTAGGGTATGATTTCTCTGTCACCCCCTAGGGTATGCTTTCTCTGTCACCCCTAGGGTATGATTTCTCTGTTACCCCCTAGGCTATGATTTCTCTGTCACCCCCTAGGGTATGCTTTCTCTGTCACCCCTAGGGTATGATTTCTCTGTCACCCCTAGGGTATGATTTCTCTGTTACCCCCCTAGAGTATAAAATCTCTGCCATCTAGTGTAAATGAAATAGAATGATGGTTGGAAAATAATCACCCCCTACGTTGAGGACATGACAGAAATCTCCAACCCTCAGGGTGGTATTCTTGACCCTCTAAACCTTGGCAGAGCAACGGGTTAAAGGTCAGAGCCTTGGGTTTAGTCTACAAAGCATACCTCCTTGGGTTGGAGATTTGTTTGTCACTCATCGAGGTAGGGGAATAATTCTACTAATATTTTATTATGCTGAAAGAGACCGGCATAAATCGTACATGGTACCTATACAATGTTTACAAAAACTTTAGAAACAGCCATTGAGTATAACATTGACTGATCTGTTGGTTTAGTGTCCGTACAGTTGTCCATTAGATGTTTGACAGTTATCAATAAATCATATCAGTACCATGTACTTATTGTGTTAAAAAGAAAGGCCAGATCAATGTAATATGTTGTCGGTCATTCACAAGTATTGTACAGAACAGGTATGAACTTCAGGTTGTATTAAATGTTCTTATTATTGTAAAACAGTATCCGACATAAAAAGTCTCTTATTAATGTCTCATAGTTAACAACTTTAAAACGTAATATTGATGCAAAGTTATGTCGATAATATAAAACATTGTTTTGTTCCTTAATTTTTTCATTAGAACTCATAGTTACTGTAACGTGCACCTGGTCCGTCCCAAGTGTCCTCTGGGATACGCTGTGCCTTAAGCGCACTTGTCTAATCTACTCTCAATCGGAATATAATCGGCAATATTTACAAATGATTAATCTATATGTGACATATAAGAACAGATAAAACGGCCGTGCTGCTTGCCACGGAACCTCTAAAACTACCATACAAATATAACTATAGTAGGTATTGACGCCCACAAATGCCTAACGCATGTGCTCTCGCCATGCACTGGTACCAGCCGTGGCTGTCGTGCGCGCCGGCAATGACCAATCATGCACGCCGGCTACCTCGGGAACAGGCAATGCTAGATCAAGCACGCCTATTACAAGTGCTTGCACAGCGCACCGGCTACCTGCGCACCAGCTTATGAAGCGCAGTAGTAATGCAAGTGCTCCCAGTGTCTACCTTGCGCACTGGCTTATCCAGCCCTGCGCAACAGCAATGCAATTGCTCCCGGCAGTGGAACCTCGCACCAGCTTCCTTCAGCGCACCAACCATACAATTGCTCCCGACACTGGAACCTGGTAGTGGTTAAACTTGCGCACCAGCTTCCCACAGCAATACGAGTGCTCCCGGCACTGTAACCTTGTGCATCTGCCGCGTACAGCGCAACAACACACTACCTCACGACTAATGGGCACTTATTCAGCGACCACCAAACGCTACATGAGAGACTTCTCAGTCTCTCCACAAAGACTTACTCAGCCTTCGTAGCTACCGGGGTTTGAAACCTGTCAGTTTCAATTAGAATCACGCCCACTTTTCAGCGGCATATTCTCCCCCGATCACAGTTTGTAGCTGGCTATTTATGTGCCAGGCTATTCGGCGAGCTAGTGGTTCCATTCATTTGCATATTGCACATTTCGCTCTAAAACTTTGTATCATCTTTATATACAAACACATTTACATGGTATATTATCTTTCTTATCAATCAAGGTATATTTAGGAATCATTTTCAATCTATACAATCCCACCATTAATTAGTAATCATCCGATAACCAATGAGATAAAACAGTGCTTAACAATTGTATGTAAAAGGGAGATAACTCCAACAGAAAACCAATTTTCCTTACATTACCTTCTAATTGAGATATAAAGATATTTTTATTTTATTTTGAAAAAAAAAAACCCAAAACAACTTGCTCTTAGAATTTATGTACATGTGTCTTTTGATATACCTGTATTACACAAGATGCATTATCAGGAAGCCATAAGGGGTCACTGAGTGCAAGAGGGAAATTTTGTCTAATCCTGATGAAATTTTGTGATAATTCTGATATAGTATATAATTTATTTATTAATTACATCTCTTCTCCAGACTCATCCCTTACATTTTAACACTTCGGGTTTTGAAAGCTGAAACGTTACATTGCCATTTTCCCATCCATTTGTATTAACATAATTATCTACACCAGAACTGCTGAATGTTATTTGATAAAATGTCACCGAGTGAATCACATGTTATGTCTCTGATCCCAAGGTCATTATCAAAAGGCCCCAAAGGTTAAAGCATTATAAGATAATATTTTATCCAGAGCCTAACACCTGAATTGTTATATACAGTATGATATAACTGCATCGGTGGTGGTGTTTTTTCGTAACTGTCTCTTGTATATCTTATCAGAATCACAAGGAAGGATTATATTGTCTTTGTCAAAGGTCAAAGCATCATAAGATATCCATAGCAAAATTTCCGTACTGTTGTACTTACAATGATAAAACGTTGTTGGTGATGGTATTTTTTTCATTTTTTCATGATAGACTATGTCTAGTTTATCTTTTGACCTACTGAAGTCATATGACCTAACAAAGTCACATAACATAACTAGGTCATGTGACTTTCAGTGAAGCTATTAAGCTGAAAGTTTTACTGGTAATTTTGTTCTTTTTTAATTTAACTTTTAATAGCTGTTAAAAGTGATGTTTTTATTCTCTGCAGATGCTATACAATTTTTGCTAATCAGTGTAAATATTACAGTAGATATCACATTGTGATAATCAGCATGCTTGTGAAGTCATTGACTGAGGAAAGAACAATAATAAAGTTATTTATCATTTTTATGCTTTGCACTAGATTAAACAGAACCTTTGTTGTTTTCATTATTCCTGCGAGATATTTTTGTGTGTACTAGACAAACTTCACTGTTGGTAACCCACATCTGATTCTTCTAGTTCTTATTTAATTGCAGAATATAATGAGGTAACTGTGGCCTGTGTGGGTTACTGAGGTAACTCACGGTGACCTGGTGGGTTACAGATGTAATTTTTGGCCTGTGTTGGATAACCAAGGTAACTGTGGCCTGTGTGGGTTACCGAGGTAACTGGCCTGTGTGGGTTACCAAGGTAACTGTGGCCTGTGTGGGTTACCGAGGTAACTAACGGTGTTCTGGTGGGTTACAGATGTATTTTTGGCCTGTGTAGGTTACCAAGGTAACTGGCCTTTGTGGGTTACCAATGTAACTGGCCTGTGTGGGTTACCAAGGTAACTGACCTGTGTGGTCTACCAAGGTAACTGTGGCCTGTGTTGGTTACAGAGGTAACTATGGCCTGTGTGGGTTACCAAGGTAAATGTGGCTTCTGTGGGTTACGGATGTAACTGTGGTCTGTGTGGGTTACCAAGGTAACTGGTCTGTGTGGGCTACCAAGGTAACTGTGGCCTGTGTGGGTTATCAAGGTAACTGGCCTGTATGGGTTACCAAGATAACTGTGACCTGTGTGGGTTAGGGTGGAAACCATGGCCTGTGTTGGTTACAGAGGTAACTGTGGCCTGTGTTGGTTACAGAGGTAACTGTGGCCTGTGTGGGTTACAGAGGTAACTGTGGCCTGTGTGGGTTACAGAGGTAACTGTGGCCTGTGTTGGGTACAGAGGTAACTGTGGCCTGTGTTGGTTACAGAGGTAACTGTGGCCTGTGTGGGTTACAGAGGTAACTGTGGCCTGTGTGGGTTACAGAGGTAACTGTGGCCTGTGTGGGTTAAGGAGGTAACTGTGGCCTGTGTTGGTTACAGAGGTAACTGTGGCCTGTGTTGGTTACAGAGGTAACTGTGGCCTGTGTGGGTTACAGAGGTAACTGTGGCCTGTGTGGGTTAAGGAGGTAACTGTGGCCTGTGTGGGTTAATGAGGTAACTGTGGCCTGTGTTGGTTAACGAGGTAACTGTGGCCTGTGTTGGTTACAGAGGTATCTGTGGCCTGTGTTGGTTACAGAAGTAACTGGCCTGTGTGTGTGAAGGAGGTAACTGTGGCCTGTGTTGGTTACAGAGGTAACTGTAGCCTGTGTTGGTTACAGAGGTATCTGTGGCCTGTGTTGGTTACAGAGGTAACTGTGGCCTGTGTTGGTTACAGAGGTATCTGTGGCCTGTGTTGGTTACAGAGGTAACTGGCTTTGTGGGTTAAGGAGGTAACTGTGGCCTGTGTTCGTTACAGAGGTTTACTGATGGACAAACCTGTAATTTGTACTGGAAATCATTGTTTTAAAATGTTAGAGGAACAATATATCATTGAGTTTGTTTTGTTTTTTTCTTCAAATTTTTTCCTGAAATTGTAATTTGACATTTCCTCATGAACTCCTCATACAAAGATACAAGATTATGTTTTCTAGGCGTTTTATAGATACATTATGTAATAGTAAAGGAAATACTAATGTTAAAACCAACACTTCACATATTACACTGTATCTTGTTATTACCTGCTACCTATTATCCGTCAAGCCAGTTTTAGCTTGCCTAGTCGAAGTCCTCCAGGTGTCAGTATTGTCTGTTGACAGCTAGGTTAATTTTTGTATTGTGTCAATACTGATGAGGCCATAGCTAGGTAGTTCACATGTGTGCTCCTTATCACAAGAACTTTCCATTGGTACATTTTCAGACCTGCTGACCTTGACTTTGACTTTTGACCTAATTTAAAAAAAAAAACCTTCATGGTATGTTAACTTTATGCAGCAAGGTTTTCATATTTGATGTGTATTCCTTCTCACGAGTTCTTTCCATTGGTACTGCATTTACAGATCTGTTGACCTTTGACCTACTTTAGAAAACTAGTTCTGAATTTCAACCCACTTGGAGAGCTATGTTGTCTTAATTCTGACAACTTTTGTCATGTGAAGGTTTGTGCATGTTAATATATTGCAATTTTCATTTATGCAAGGATATTGCAACATTACCATAGCTGCACATATTGCTATTTACCTGTAAAAGAAACTTAACAGATGCCAATTTATAGATAAAAAAATGTTCTTCAAAGTTTGTATTTTTTTCATCATTTTCTTGACCTTTATGAGTGTGAAAATTCTATTTTTCTATTTGTTGAATTTATTTTTAATCAGATATCCATCATTTTGAAAAACTAAAATTCTGTTGCAGTTATTGTAAAGTTGTAATGCTAGACTCACCATACCTCTGGTAATAGCACATTCATTCTCAATCCTCCAGGGGTTATATGGAAGTTGTGTTGGGAATCACTCTAAAATTCATGATCGATCATCACAATTTCTTAATCATGATTATTAAATTCATGATCGATCATCACAATTTCTTAATCTTGATTATTTACATGATCATGAACAGAAAGGGAAGTACTGTACCTGCTGTGAATCTATCAGTGACTTTATTCATTTTTCAAGTCTGTGTGAAGATCTCAAAAACTCTTGAAAATTTCTCTGTTATACATGTAATCAAATCATGATAAACCATCGAACATCATGATTGATTAGTCCTAGTCAGAAGTAAAATGGCTTAATTGTGTGGATTGTTGTTATTCCTGGAGTTTCAAGGATGCAAGTTTTATATACACTGTATGTGGAAATAAGTACTGATATTATCTTTTGTTCAATTAATGATAATAATATACATACACTATATTGATGTATGCAAGTCTGTTTACAGACAGATCGACATAAGTACAATAAAAGAGGTTGCTGTTAAAATGGTTTTTGTTTTGTGTACATTTTGTGATGGGAATCTAAGTGATTATCACATGTAGTGTCTATCATTTTGTATGTGAAGTTTGTCAGAGGATGATAGAATCAAAGACATTTACTTCACGAGCCATAACTTCCTAGGTACTGATTGTAAGGACCGTGTTGCTGAAGTATTGTAAAAGGGACATAACTCTCTGAAAAAAGGATAATAGTGAAAACAAAATTCTGAACTCATTACTGACCTTTAAGAACTGATAGATTGATCAACAAAAATATTTTGAGAGCGTTTTTTTCTGGACAAATGTTATTAAAAGATAGATACATGTACCATAAAAATATGAAGATAAATAAAGAAATAAAAAATATTTGCAAGCCAGGGCTCTACTTTGATGTTAATAGATATTGACCACATCAGTGAGTTAAGTTTTACAAAATCTGGATAAAAACTATAGGAGTTGTTTAGAGAAGATTCTGTCTAGACAGACAGACGGGTAGACATATGGACAACCTGATCCCCAAACTATGATTCAGGGCAGGGCAAGAAAAAACCAGGTCCGACGGCCCGAGGCCAGTAGGTTTTGTCTGTGGGCAAGTAAATATTGGTGACTACTTGCTCAATTGGCAAGTGCAAAATTTTTTTTTAGAGTAATTGAAGATATTACTAATTCAGTTTAATTGAACCACTATGTTTCACCTTTGGGAAAGTACTTTTGAACCTAAACTTGCCCAAAGGACCAGTGATGCTGAAATGTTTCTTCCTGCCCTGCAGGGGTATAAATTACTCATTAAATCTAATAGAACAACTGTACACAAACATGCTTAATGACAAATAGTCATTTATTTCATATTTACAAATGCATGTATATTACAAAACTGGTAAAATATATATACAAAAGTTGACAAGTAAAAGGCTGTCAATACCAAGCAGAGATTTAAGGCAACAAAGATTTTAACAATGCTTAGAACATTTTTATAGACACTTGTTTTTTCTGTCGTACTGCAAGCTGAATTTATATAAAATTCCTATCACAGAACTTACATATGCCTAAAATCCATTCAACATAATTTGTACATCATTTATCTTGTAGTTCATATACATATTTTAACATTTCATTAAATGTTCACCAGTTTTGAAGACTGCATTAAAGCATTAATATTATTGCTAAAACAGTATGAACCTTTAATCTGACTTTTAAATTCAGATTTAATCTATTAGAAGATTATGAAATATGTGTCAGTAGTACAAGTTGTAATCTAAATCTGGTAAAGTACTCACACACCATGTGTTACACAGTATAATGCATTCATGTGACTATAAACCCAGTAGTATTTGTATCAAAGTACTTCACATATTCATTCATCTAATTGTAAGTCATGTATTGCTGTAACTGGTACAGTATACTTCTTAAACAGGTAATGCTCACATTTATATTAACGAATATCTGAAGCTGCTAAAAGTTCTTTTACACAAAACATATATAATTATATCAACATTATTTTTACATTTTAGTGTGGAATATTTCTATATTGACTGATTTCTATTTTCCCCTAGTTTGGTCTTTAGTTATCATTTCCAGTGTTCTCATATTCTGTCTGGAGACTGTACTGTTACTTCTGTTGCTTTGAATGATGACAATTAATTTTTGAGATAACCGCGGACACTATGCCTCTGTGAGGTCATCGTTGAAGTATAAATGGATGGCCTGTAGAAATGTGTCGTCATTCATGCTGAGTTTGTAGAATTCCTCATCCTCATCAGGTATCTGGTTTTCTTCCAACGTCATAGCCATGTCCAGATTCCGGCCATCGTATTTCCATGTGTAGCTGGCTGCATGTGCATTGTATTTGATATATCGGTCTAGAATTTCTGTCATTATTTCCTCTGAACACACCTGTGAAGGTATTAAGTAATTACACATTTACTGAATGCCATTTTACCATATAAAGTATTTTCTATAAGAAAATATATGTATAACATATTTGTTTGTAATTTCACTGTTTTATTGCTTAACATAGAGGAGTTCTGTTGTGTAGACAAGCAAGTACCCAAGTGTCTGAGTTTACCAGGGTTTTAAGGGGATTGCTGCTCAAATCCGGGGTTAATTCAACTTAAATTGAGGAGATTACCAAATCTTGGATTTATGGGCATTTCCGTTACAACCCTGAATGATCCGGGGTAATGGACCCCTTTGTCCTACTTGGTAAAACAAAATCAAGGTAAAAAGTCCTTTGTTTTTCCTAAATTTTAACAAATGATAATTTTATCAAAAATTATAATATCCACATGATAAGTTAAGGGACAAAATGAACTCTTCTGCTCACCTCTATGACTTGTTCCTGTGATGTTAATGTGTTGATAATTTTGATGGATCTTGTTTTCTTTGACAATATTCCCACGAGATACCCTTCATCTTTCCACCATGGACGACCAAAGTCATTTGCCCAGAAGCTGTCTGGATACGGAGGAGGGATATGGACGAATCGGCCATTTGGACAATATGGGATTACACAGCCTGTCAGTGGATCAACGTGGGTACGAATCTGGAAGTATAATTGTTCAGAAAGTTAAAACATGCTACTATACATATAAAAATTTAACAGAAATTATTCCTTGATGTCTGAATTGCAGGTTAATAAAACTAATCTTCTTATCACTGCATGGGGTGGTTTGTTATTCATACCATGTACAAATGTATTGATTTTTAAACTGCTGCTATATCGTGTGTAGCTTTTATAAATTTTGACTTCACAATGAAGTAAAAACTTAAATTGCAATTTCTAGCATAATCAAAATTTGTCATGTTTAACTTACATCCTTCAATTTAGGATTAAACCAATGTGAAATATCCTTTCCTGCTGACTGAATAATGGGCTTTAGGAGAACATCACCTGGGGAAAACAAGATATATGGCTTTATAATCAAAAGACAATCAGATTCTGTGTGATGATCAATAGTCTACCAAATGTAAATGTGCATGTCATTCATAAACAAAATGTCATATTGGAAAAGAAAACAATTTGTAAACATATCTGTGAAAAACTAAAGGGACATAAATGATAGACACACAGCAAAACAATCAGAATGGGAGCAAATTTATTTGAAAGTTGAATATACCATGTTTTTTAATTTCTTAATAATTTTTGTATTTCTGGTGTACATTAATTTCAGTAAATATATATGTACCAGATTATAATTATGTTGCATGGTTCTAGAGAAAATCAGGAAAGTTTAGTTATTACCATTTTAAGAAATAATAATTTACATTATGACGTCGACACTCAGAAATTCAAGATGTTTTACTACATGTACATTTTATTTGTGTTAGTTATATTAAACTTTTGGCTGTGTATATGTTTTATCAATAAAATGAGTACAGTGTACATGTATATGCAAATACAGAAAAACAATTCTGTAGCTCTGTTATAATAATTACCTACTAAATAACCATGATAACTTCAGTATTCTGACCATTCACCTGTTAACATCCTCATTAAACTAAATACAAACATTACAGACGTCAGTGGCTGAAACAGTTTTGTTTTATTGTAGACCATGAAAATAACAATTGTCAACAATACTATATTTTTCCAGTGTTGTTGATATGCATTATTTTATGTAACCATACAATGCACTATCAATACATCCCATATATATTGAGAACATGTGGATATATCACTATACGTGTGCATGTGTTAGTTGTCTTTTGTGTCATGAATGGGTGTTTACATTGTAGGCGTAGTCATCATCTTAATTTATATTCATTACATATTTTATCAGTACAAGGCCAGAGTAATTACATACTATCCAGATATTCATATTATCAAATGATTGGTATATCGATCTAAGTTACTGTATCTGTGACTAAATTCAAAGCGTTTGATTTTGATATGATATTCGTCTCTGAGGGTGCAACGTTTGTGTTACAATCCAGATGGTATGGTGGCTACGTTTGTAATTATAGGGTTTCCTTATAATCAGAGATAACTTACCTTTATATTTTTCGCATAGCGGGGTAAGATCGTACACTTTTCCGAGGAAAGATACCCAAAGGTCGTCTACTGTGTTGTGTACAGCGACTTCAGAAGGTGTGAAATACTTCGGTCGACCCATTTTGGTGTCTCGACCATTCGTACTCCGGGAAATCGACTGTTGCCAATGTCAACTGATCAACACCGGAAGTAATATAAAATTCATTAAAAAAACAAGCGAATGACGTAAATATAACATTGACCAAGTATGTAATCTAAGTCATAGAAGATTAATGTGGTAGATACATAAATACTTATTTTATTATATGACTTTGTTTTGTAAGTAGATCGAGCGCATCTATGATATAAATACATTGTTTCGTTTCGTCTTTATTTGGTCATTTCGTATTTTCGTGTCAAAAAATCAAGATGGCGGGCGAGGTGAGGAAGTGTTGCATGAACAGTTGCTAAAAACTTACACATTATTAATTAATGTTGTTTTTCTTCTTATACGAAATCATAGGGTTAATTCCTTTGCTGAACTTATGTTATGAAATCAATATGAGTATGGATAACATATATTTAAGTCTGTAAATCATCGTTTTAAGTTAAGGGTAAATGGAGGCACTGGAAAACTAGAGGGGCTCCCTCCAGTGCTATAGTTAGGTACAAAAATGTCCAGCTCCTGTACATAACATAAATTATATCCATTTACCTGGTATATGCTATTGCATGTTTAATATCAATGATATACATGTACTGTATTAAAGTGTACTCTTTATCAAGGACAAAATAGTTTATTGGTTTTGTACTTTGTTTATGATATATATGCATGCAGTATGTATAGTTATAGTTATAAAATGAATGCAGACCGTTTGCATCTATATAATGTATCTCAAATCTGAATTAAGTTGTGTCCATTCTACCAAGCTCCCGGTAAAGTGATGAGTGGCATAATACATAAACGCAAAAGTGTTCCAACTTCCCCCTCTTATATAAATGTATGCATCTGCTGATGCCACACTGGTCAGAACTTTAGATTAGGCCACGCCAATTGATGGTCTTAATTGGCATGGGTTAAGAAGGATTATACAGTGAAAAAAAATACAGGTGAGCGGATAACTATTGATATAGTCGTAGCAGTGAAAAATGAAAGGCATCACGGGAAAGAGAATGATTCATTCTTCATTTTTACACATGACATTTAAAATTTGGTCTAAAAAGGGGCAGAAATTGACTTTTAAAGCTGCCTATATAGCTATTGTACAGTGATACATGGACAAACCACCAAAGTCAGACCACCAGTTGAAGGGGCTAATTGGACAAAGTGACATCACTTATCACTGTATGAATGGGCCTATATATGGTTATATATTAACTATATGAACTCAATACACTCTGTAACAATATGTGTTAGTAGTAATATTCTAGCATTTATTTTTATATCTATAGGAACCAGATGCAGAAAAGTCAGAAGGGACAAAAAAGTTGGAGAAATGGTTGAATAAGGGCATGAAAATACAAATGACTGATGGCAGGACACTTATTGGTAGGTCTACATCAATATTAAACAGATAAACAACTTAAAAAAATTAACAACAGTTGTTAAAAAACCTCATTACCAGTATATGTTTGATTTTGTTGGAAAATTATTCTAAAGGGTCTTGTGATTGTAACCCTGATGAAAAGAATGATATTCTGATTTCAGAATATTTTTGAATTATCACATTTAATAAATATTTATGGTCTCGTGTGTCTTTTTAAAATTAGTCTATTGCATCAAGGGGATTTCTTGATTTTCCATCACAATTGTCGATGATTTCATTGAATTATATTTTATTTATAGAATGCATTTAGACTTGATGTTTATTTCTTTACTAAATAATTTCAGGTGTATTTCTGTGTACTGACCGAGATAGAAATGTAATCCTAGGTTCCTGTGAGGAGTATCTGCGATCACCAGGTAAAAGTATACTCTTGATATTAAAATCATGAAATTATCTTTTTATATAACATTTTTATTAAGTCACACACAAATAGTTATATAAAATTTGTATCAAAGTTTTTGTTTTTGAACCTTTTAGAATCCTAAAAAAGCATGTGTATAAATAAACATTATACAGCTGTATATACATACATATATACCGGGTAGTTATACTTTGATCATGAGATTATTTTGTTGTTATAATAAGTTTTCTTTAACTATAGAAATTAACATTTGTCTGTACTTGAATGCTAACATCAGTACAAATGCTGGATTCAACTACACAAGTACCTGATCATGTTATAGTGATCAATATAATGTTTGATTTAAGTTTCACCGATTCCACAATTTCAATGTACTTTGATGATAATGCAGTTTAAAGACAAATATCATTGTCCTCTGATAAAGACAAATATCATTGTCCTCTGATAAAGACAAATATCATTGTCCTCTGATAAAGACAAATATCATTGTCCTCTGATAAAGACAAATATCATTGTCCTCTGATAAAGACAAATATCATTGTCCTCTGATAAAGACAAATATCATTGTCCTCTGATAAAGACAAATATCATTGTCCTCTGAAGTGATCTTTTATTTTCATGAACAAATTTACTTAAAACCAACTTGAACCGTCTAATTTTAATTTGCAGACGGTGAAAAGAAGGAGGATCCAAGAATTCTTGGGCTAGCCATGATTCCAGGTTACCACATAGTCAGCATTCATGTGGACGAAGAACACACTCCTGGACAAAGTGTCATGTGATCCTGTCATGTGACTCAACATTGTTACATCACTCTAATACAGTGTCGTGTGATCCTGTCATGTGACTCGACATTGTTACATCACTCTAATACAGTGTCGTGTGATCCTGTCATGTGACTCGACATTGTTACATCACTCTAATACAGTGTAATGTGATTCTGTTTTTGTGAATAACTCTCCTACACCATCATGTGACTGTATTCAGGTTTATTTCTGGTCATATCCAGAAAGGCAACTACACTGTAAACAGATGCTGAATACAGATATTGGCAATTTCATAAAACCATATCTAGAACGACCTAGAGGAGCTGTTTGAAGCGATTGTCTCCTTGGTGTTTTAATTTTTATCATATTCTGCAAATGGTATGATGTTCTGTGAGAGAATTGTTTGGATTGAATTTATGGTGGAAATTGATTGTATTATAAGTCTTTATCAGAAAGAAAATATGATCTCAACTTATAAAGTATGACAGATTCAGGAAGGATATACATTATTGTGCAGACATGCTTGTATTTAGAAGTTTATGATAATGTGTACACCCAAGGATTTCAAGATCATGTTATTGATATTATTTATTAAAATTAAGTGAAGATGATGTTGCTTATCACAATAAATGAAATTTCTGTCATGCATTTAACATGCCTTTTAATAATAAATGTATGTGTTGGAAGAGAGAGGTCAAGGTACATACACAGTAAGTGTTAGGAGAACCGTCCTGTAAATAGTTACCCTTAAACAACAGGGTTAAACATGGAATGAAAGCTACCCTGTAAATAGTTACCCTAAACATGTCCCTTGTGATAGACAGGGAAAATAACCCTGTAAATAGTTACCCTAAACATGTCCCTTGTGATAGACAAGGAAAATAACCCTGTAAATTGTTACCCTAAACATGTCCCTTGTGATAGACAAGGAAAATAACCCTGTAAATAGTTACCCTAAACATGTCCCTTGTGATAGACAAGGAAAATAACCCTGTAAATAGTTACCCTAAACATGTCCCTTGTGATAGACAAGGAAAATAACCCTGTAAATAGTTACTCTAAACATGTCCCTTGTGATAGACAAGGAAAATAACCCTGTAAATTGTTACCCTTAAACAACAGGGTTAAACACGGAATGAAAGCTACCCTGTAAATAGTTACCCTAAACTTGACTATTGTGACAGACACAGTAGCCTGTAAAAAATGCAAAAGGAAAATAACCCTGTAAATAGTTACCCTAAACCTGTCTCTTGTGATAGACAAGGAAAATAACCCTGTAAATTGTTACCCTAAACCTGTCTCTTGTGATAGACAAGGAAAATAACCCTGTAAATAGTTACACTAAACATGTCCCCTAGCTGTGATAGACAAGAAAAATAACCCTGTAAATTGTTACCCTAAACATGTTTCTTGTGATAGACAAGGAAAATAACCCTGTAAATAGTTACCCTAAACATGTTTCTTGTGATAAACAAGGAAAATAACCCTGTAAACAGTTACCCTAAACATGTTTCTTGTGATAAACAAGGAAAATAACCCTGTAAATAGTTACCCTAAACCTGTCTCTTGTGATAGACAAGGAAAATAACCCTGTAAATAGTTACCCTAAACATGTCCCCTAGCTGTGATAGACAAGAAAAATAACCCTGTAAATTGTTACCCTAAACATGTTTCTTGTGATAGACAAGGAAAATAACCCTGTAAATAGTTACCCTAAACATGTTTCTTGTGATAAACAAGGAAAATAACCCTGTAAATAGTTACCCTAAATCTATCTCTTGTGACGGACAAGATAGCAGGGTGAAATAAGAAAGGAAAACTATTAAATTGTTACCCAGAATATGCTTTCTACAAGAATGTTATGTTGAAAGCATACTATGAATGTATCTAGCAGTGTATGTCTGCTATCACCACTGCACAATACTGATATGTGTACGCAAGATGTATGTGTACCGTAACCCTAAGATTTGTAGAGATAACACGATTGGGAACCATGTGGTCAGAAGTTTATATCACAAACTCAAAATGATGACCAACAGTGCAGAAAGCATAAAACGTGAGAGGTAGAACACTAAATATACTATTTTCTAATCAGAGTGATTCTCCATGAAAATTAGGAGATGTATTTCATGAACGGATGCGATTGCTTCATTTTTCTGTGCCTAAACAAAAATTTAAGTATAAAACCTATATTTACAGAAAGCGATGATGTGGAGTCGATCCTTCATCAAACATTTCCATTCCACGAGGAAATGTTGTCACTGTAAATGGGGAAGTTTTTGTAATTGATGAATAAACATAACTACATATGAGTGACGTACGTAGACACAAACTTTCAGAGCTATTTTTAGTATGTTTAAACATAAAGAACATTAATCTTATTTCTACTTTTCTTTTTCTTTCCTGTTAATAATGTGATGTAACCTAAGAAATAGAGAAAACGAACTTAAATGTTCAAAATCCAAGATGGCCACCTGTCTGCCATTTAATTTCCATGATCATTCTTTAATTGAATGGGCAAAACCATGGTTGAAGGGAAGCTACAAATGAAATCTGAGAAAGATCCATCGAGTTCTCTCTGAGAAATAGCAAAATCAATAACTGTTTAAGGATGGATGAACGGAGTGACAAAGGGAGATGGTGGCCTAAAAAGAGAAGAATGTCCTCAATAACAAAAGGAATTCTAACTTGATATGGTTTTAACTTTTGTAGAGACATATTTGATTGTAGCCCATGGCCAGAAAACCTGGAAACCAGAAGATTTTGCATTTTTGACTCTTGTTTCCATGGTTTAAAACATCAAGATTATACATCCTTATAGTAAAAGATACAATTAGCTGGGGTGCTGGCCTGACCTTTGTGACCCTTTGTTACACGTATCTTGAGTGGCTTTGGCGCTTAATAGAGAGAAGACAAGATATAAGCTACAAATGTAACTTACCTGGTAATACCTGGGCCGTTTTCATTGATCAATGTACAAACGGCCGGCTTATGTACCTGGTGATTTTATATTGTTTTAAGACAAGGCTTGATAAAGACTTTCGTGGGCTGTATTAGTATCCGCAAGTTCGTCAAGATGTCTGAACTATTTCATTTAAAAATGGACGAACCGGTTTGTCCGCTTAAAGGAACAAACCCCAGGTAATAATAGTAATAATCAACAACACAACACAATGATCTAGAATTATGATTTTATTATTTGTAAAAATAAATATTAGGAGATATGCAAATTAATCTTAATAAAATCTGCAAAACAAAGAAATAAATAACAAACAAGAGACTAAAAAATAATTAACATATTTGATATTGTTGTAATTTTTAAACTTTTAACTTTTCCTTGTGTTTATGTTACCCATTGCAATAAGTATATTTTACACTAGTAATGTATATATCAAGTGCTTGCTGATTATCAATTATATTGTTAAGGTTGTTTTCCGTGGTTCAAATTATTGGATTATATTTCCAGTTTTTGTGTATCATTTTAGAATTTCTTCTTTAATGTTTACTTTCAATATGTCTGTATTTTCGATTTTATGTGATCCCTGAAAATAATGAAAATATAACCTCTTGAGTGTAGCAAGTTTTAGAGTTACACAATCGGTAAATGACTCGTTTGTAACAATACCTACATTAATTTTCCTTCCCTATTTATATATATCGCCAACGATAATTGATATTTACAAAATCATCTCTTTTCTATTAATAGTTTGTAACGTACTTTCTACTGTTTTCTTTAACTTTTTAATTTAAAAAATCAGTATAAGATTGACTTCCTTTCAGTTTTGTCAAGCTTAAACCTATAACCATGTGGTCTTACAGTTTCTTCTTTCCAATTGACAGTCAGACTTTTGATTTCTAAATGACATGGTTTTCATGCTATATTCAACCCTCTTTATCCTAACATTCCCATGATATTACCTAAATCCATGCCACCGCCCCCTCCTCCTCCTCCCCCTCCCATCAAACCTCCCAACATATCCTGCAGCCCTCCTCCATCCTCTCCCATGAGTCCTCCCAACATGTCCTGTAGGCCTCCTCCATCCTCTCCCATGAGTCCTCCGAGCATATCCCCTATTCCATCTGCACCTCCTGCCCCAAGTGACCCTAACATTCCGCTGACTTGGTTCATGACTCCAGGGTCACTCATAAGATTTTTAACACTTCCTACATCAATTTTACCATCTGCACCCATCACACTTGAAATATCTGGCAATCCTCCTCCGCCACCACCAGAGGACCCTCCTCCGCCACCACCAGAGGACCCTCCTCCTCCCAGAAGGTCACTAAGTCCACCGACACCTCCTCCCAACAGTCCATTTAGATCTAATCCACCGCCATTAGATCCACCGCCATTGAGAAGGTTATCTAGTGCACCTCCTGAGGGGAAACCACTCCCACCTCCAGTTGGTGGTGGTGGAGGGCCCTGGTTGTTGTTTGTTGGTGGCATAGGTGCAATACCTGAAGGACCAGAGTTTCCACCTAGACCAAAGCCACCCCCATTTGAGTTTGAATTAGGCATGTTGTTACCATTTGGTTGCTGGAAACCGTTAGGGTTTGACTGATCTTGATTGTTAAATTGAACACCAAATCCGCTTGGTGGTCCGCCGTTATTATCCTGATTGCCTGAGGGTGGTCCTTGTGAACCCCACTGATTACCGCCAGAGCCTTGCTGCATGTCCTGGTTCCCCTGATTGCCCCATGGATTTCTGCTGGGTCCTTGATTTCCCTGGTTTCCCCATTGATTTGAGTTGGATCCTTGGCTACCCCATTGATTTCCGTTAGATCCTTGGCTATTCCATTGATTTCCATTGGACCCTTGGTTTCCTTGGTCACTCCATTGATTGTTAAATCCCTGGTTTCCCTGGTTGCCCCACTGATTTCCATTGGATCCTTGATTTCCATTAGACCACTGGCTTCCCTGGTTGCCCCATTGATTGCCGCCAAATCCTTGGTTTCCTTGACTATCCCACGAACCTCCACCTTGCTGGTTGTATTGGGGATAATAAGGATCCTGTTGGTATTGTTGTTGTGGATACTGGTTGTAATAAGGTTGTTGTGGATACTGTTGTTGCTGGGGATAATATCCTCCCTGGGGATATTGCTGGTTCTGACCCTGATTTTGCCATTGGGAGGAGCCGCTATTGGCCCGACTTCCAGATCCACCCGATCCTCCCGATCCTCCCAGCATACCCATGACCTGAGAGAGTGCATTGCCTAGGCCGGAGTTAGGCCCTGGTTGAGCTCTAGTGCCTTGGGCATTTTCCAGCAGTTCTGGTCTGGGTCGACCTGAATCCCCTCCACCTGATGGGTCTGATATTCCAAGCATGTTCATCAGGCTTCCACCGCCTCCTGCCCCTCCAGCGCCCCCTCCCGGCGGCGATCCTCCCATGTTTTGTAACATGGACGATATACCAGCCATAGCGCCAGGGTTGCCAAGTATACTTGCCAATGGGTTACCACTAGACGAGGATCCGCCTCCCATTCCTTGTCCACCGCCAAACATACCCTGGGAACCTCCTCCCATCATTCCTTGCTGCCCGCCAAACATACCTGCTGGCATTCCTCCACCAAATTGATCATCGTCATTTCTTCTACTGCCACCCCCAAGGATAGAGGAAAGTAATCCTCCGCCACCTCCTCCACCTTTCCCTCCGAACATACCGGACAGCATCTTTCCGGCTCCGAGCATTGGAATTAAAGAGGAAAGTCCGCCCAGGCCACCGCCGCCACCTCCACCAAGCATGCTCGATAGAAGTCCGCCGCCGCCGCCACCTCCGAGCATGCTCCCCGCGAGACTGGCCAGTCCGCCTAACCCTCCTCCACTGCCACTACTACTACCACCGCCCATTAGACCTTTAACAGTGTTTAGAATACTAGGGTTTTTGACAAGGCCAGTGACCTTTGATAGCAACCCTTCATCCCCGTCAGCAACGTCTTCTATCTTACTGTTAACATTGCTTGATGGAGGTGGTGGTGTGGTAGGGGCGGGAGTTGTAGTAGTGGCGCCACCTGTCGCGCCGGTCGCACTACCTGTCGCTCCGGTTGCTGCAGTACTATCCTTTGATGTAGAGGAGGTTATTCCCGCTAAGTCATCCTCCAAGACCTTGACCTCTAAGATAGCTAGTAGCTGGTCAGCCTTGTCGGTCCCGAACTCCTTTGCCAGCTGGGCAAGTAGATCACTTTTTGCCTTTGACTCTTTGATTTCTGAAACGAAAGATGTTTGATAATTCAGAAACTAGTGTGATTTTGATGTTCAATAGATTATTCGTGTATTATGTACCATGTACTTATAATAACAATAAGAAAAGCAACTTTTGATGGCCTATCATGATTAATGCCCGACTGATTAATCAACTACCGTTTTAAACCAGTTTCATATAATGTATAACCAGTATCAACGGGTAACACTCGTTTATCACGGGTATCACCGGCTGGTCACGAGTTTCACCCGTTTGTTACGGGTAGTTAACTTTCATTTATACTTCAACAATTGTGGAACAAATTTTACCAAATTATATTAATCACGTTTGTTGGCCTGGATTGCAACGTGTGAGGGTCCTTACTGTGAAAGGAAACCGGAGTACCCGGGGGAAACCCACGTGGTCGGGAAGGTAAAAGGCAATTGTGTTGTTACCACTGTGCCACCCGACCAACCATACGGGTATCTCCCGTAATATCTTTTGTTTGTTACGGATTTCGACCTTTTCTTATAATGATAAATTACTCAAAACGGCCAAATGGATACCTGTCGTTGGTAATCTGATTTGTGCCATTTCGTCCTTTCGGGTTTTCGCCCCGAAAAGACGAAAATCAAACATCTTAATTTTCGTCCAACTCCTGTCGTCTTTTCTCCCCGAAAAAACGAAAATTAACAAACCTTTAATTTCTTCTTGTGGCCCGAAAAGACGAAACATCGTAGGCGAAAAGACGAAAGAAATGCACGCAAATTAGCGACTATAATTGTCGTCTTTTGGGTTTTTCGCCCCGAAAAGACGAAAATTAACAAAACTTAAGTTTCGACTTTTCGCCCCGAAAAGACGATATTTAAGGTTTTTACGCCTATGCTGTTTCGTCTTTTCAGGGCGAAAATACGAAAGGACGAAATGGCACAAATCAACCACCGTATAGTGGAGATAACACAAACGGATATTCAAAGTGATGTTAGATTGTTTTTTATGTTTTGACAAACCTATTATTTTATTTATGTATATCCTTCTGCTAAGTTAAGATAATCTGGTTATTTAATCCCTCGCATTTTCTTTATAAACGAAATCAATGTAAGCAACCTGGACTTGTACTTACGATCGATCATCAAAGGTTTGGACTGGACACTTTCCCAGTATTCGTCATAAGTGCGTACGATGGATCCCCTATAACAGAATACACGGTTATTACGTTCACATGGCAGACATCATTAAAGGGTACTTACAGGCATATATTTATCAGAAATGCAAATTACAAATCAAAAGCAAAATGTGACAATTCCAAGAACATGGAAATACTTAGACAAAAAAACAAGTAGCCTCGCTGTGCTTGGGTGATCGTTTAGTGAAGAATTTATTTTCAAGAGATTTTATTTTCGCTCTTTTTTTGAGGGTATACTAAATTTGAAAAAAAAGGATATTGGATGATATAATCCGCTTTTCTAATTTGATATGAGGAAAACATTTTTTATTCATACTTTTAGTGAAATTACTGGAAAGACCGACCTTTACACGACCAGAACATTATACGTTTTACTTAACATATGGATGGTACCACGGGGCCCTGGCACGAAGTCCAAACTCCCGGTCCATATACATGTATTAGATACTATAATACATATTGAACATTAAATTGTGTTGAAATTCCAGGAACAAGTTATACATCACCATGACGACGATAAATACACACACACCTGATTACCAGATTATCCTCCAGGTCCTTGAAGTCTTTTGGCGCGTGCCATATCATGGTTATGTTACCCTTCCATCGGCTGTTGGCGTGACTGATGCTATCGCCATCGACCATCTGACACCGGAAGGGGCGGGCCATGCCGTCTGCTGTCCACGTCCCGCGCGGAAAGTCGAACAAGCTTTTCTCCGGAACCACCTGGAGGAAGAAACCTTTGAAGGCATCTTTTCTCGTCTTTGGAGATATTGTCACTGTCGAAAGAAGAAAAAATCATCGGATAAGTATTTCAGACTTATTGTCGGTATCGGCACTCGTAACTCAAGATTACAAATGACTTGGCAGCTTTCGAACAATCACCATCTAACATCTTAGGGTCAGCATGGACTACGTCTAATAAAACAATTGTGAGTTCTAACGCGGTTATTGAATAAAAACAATTGTGAGTTCTAACGCGGTTATTGAATAAAAACAATTGTGAGTTCTAACGCGGTTATTGAATAAATCACTCGTGAATTCTGATGAGGTTACATAATAAAACAATTGTGAGTTCTAACGCGGTTATTGAATAAAAACAATTGTGAGTTCTAACACGGTTATAGAATAAATCACTTGTGGATTCTGATGAGGTAACAGAATAAAACAATTGCGAGTTCTAACGCGGTTATAGAATAAATCACTCGTGAATTCTGATGAGGTTACAGAATAAAACAATTGCGAGTTCTAACGCGGTTACAGAATAAAACAGCAGTGGCTATCTCTAACCCGGTTATAGACTACAACATCGTTAGCTACCCCTAACGAGGTTATGGTTTACATCATTGAGTGTTTCTTATTGCACGGTATGATGTGTGTAATCGCAATGGATTATACTGTATGTGACCTTTTTGTTGCACACAATATTATGACTAGGTTTGTGAATAAATCTAGAATCTTGAAATTGAACTCTTACATCTCAATACCATCGACTACTTCTAACACTGTAATAGAATACAACATCACTAGTTATACCTAACGCGGTTATGGAATACAACATCACTGGCTATCCCTAACGCGGTTATGGAATTCAACATCACTGGCTATCCCTAACGCGGTTATGGAATTCAACATCACTGGCTATCCCTAACGCGGTTATGGAATACAACATCACTGGCTATCCCTAACGCGGTTATGGAATACAACATCACTGGCGATCCCTAACGCGGTTATAGAATACAACATCACTGGCTATCCCTAACTCGGTTATAGAATACAACATCACTGGCTATCCCTAACTCTGGTATAGAATACAACATCACTGGCTATCCCTAACGCGGTTAAGGAATACAACATCACTGGCTATCCCTAACGCGGTTATGGAATACAACATCACTGGCTATTCCTAACGCGGTTATAGAATACAACATTACTGGCTATCCCTAACTCGGTTATCGAATTTTGACACGACTATATATCCATAACTCGGTTATAGAATACAACATCACTGGCTATCCCTAACTCGGTTATAGAACACAACATTACTGGCTATCCCGTACGCGGTTATAGAATACAACATCACTGGCTATCCCTAACGCAGTTATAGAATACAACATTACTGGCTATCCCTAACTCGGTTATAGAATACAACATCACTGGCTATCCCTAACGCGGTTATAGAATACAACATCACTGGCTTTCCCTAACTCGGTTATAGGATACAACATCACTGGCTATCCCTAACTCGGTTATAGAATACAACATTACTGGCTATCCCGTACGCGGTTATAGAATACAACATCACTGGGTATCCCTAACGCGGTTATAGAATACAACATTACTGGCTATCCCTAACTCGGTTATAGAATACAACATCACTGGCTATCCCTAACGCGGTTATAGAATACAACATTACTGGCTATTCCTAACTCGGTTATAGAATACAACATTACTGGCTATCCCGTACGCGGTTAGTCACACTGCACATTGCAACATCAGCGACTTCTCCTATGTGATGTGAATCCCTTTGTTATTAAAATTGATGATTATAATTATTTAGTAAACTTCAAATAAAACGCGAATAAAGGAGTGAACTCTATTTTTGTGTGTGATATAGCTCCATAACATTATATAACATATATTCAAGCTAATCCTTATAATCTAATATACTATACACAATTCCTGTGAAAATCTGCTTTTTATTAATGAACTCTTTTTTCTTACAAATCATTACGCTGCTGTATCAACCATGCAATCCAAAGCGACGATACAAACGGTGACGTCATTCATGACGTTATGGACGGATACCTCCGTAACATATTTTCTTAGCAAATGAAAATGCTTGTTAAAAGATTTAATCTTTTCAATATACTTTGGAAGTATACTTCAAAATCTAAGAGTTCCGCTATCGATACACGTATCTTTTCTACGTTATTGGAATATGACCACATAGAAAATAGGAGGTCACTCGAGGTCAAACTGGACAGTCACACATGTACATATAACGATGGAAGATGCCGCAGGCTCCGTTATATACGGTTCAGGTAACGCATTTCGTGTTGCCGAGTCCTAAATACCCAAAGGCTACCTTGTAGTTAAGATGATATTGACCAAGAAATGTATACATACATACATATTCAGTTTTTAGATCACCTGAGACGAAGTCTCAAGTGACCTATTCTAACCGCCTTTTGTCCGTCGCCGTGCGTCCGTAATGTAATTTGGCAGGAAGCTTCCATGGCCAAAGGTCAATCAAAATTGTGAATTATATGGTCCCGACCCCCTAGGGGCCTGAGGGGTGGGACCAAAAAGTGCCAAATTGACTAAAATTTCAAAAATCTTCTTCTCAACTCCAAGATATGGTAGAATCAAATATAAAGGTTTTCATGTCCTTTACCAAAACTGTATTTCATGACCCTGGGGTCTCATGTTTGCCCTTGGGAAGGGGATAAACTTTACTGTAATTTATATAGGAAAATCACATTTTGACTATCATTTGTTTTATTTCTATTGGAGTTCGTTAAATTTTGTAATTTGGTTTACATTATCAGCATCAGGGGATGACAGCTCGATGGTATGCACGTGTTGGCACTGATTGACCCCCAGGGGCTTATGGGTTGGGCCAAAAAGGGTCAAATTAACTGAACTTTTCAAGAAACTTCTAAAAACCAAAGTAAGGTAGAATCAAATACACTTTACATATGGAAGGGTCTTAAGATGCTTTACCAAAATTGTGAATTTCATGACCCTGGGGTCTCACCTTTGCCCTTGAGAAGGGGATAAACTTTACTATAATTTATATAGGAAAATCACAATTTTGACTATCATTTGTTTTATTTCTATTGGAATTCATTCTAACTTTGTTAACATTATCAGCATTGTTGGCACTGATTGACCTCCAAGGGCTTATTGGTGGGGCCAAAAAGGGTCAATTAAATCACTTAAATATTTCAAATCTTCATGTGACCGTCAAGGCTCATTGGCCTCTTGTTGTTTTGTATATTTTTAACAGTAAAAACAAAGTAAATTTTCTTGTCTTGTGACGAATACCATTTTCTATAAATTGCAAAGGTGGGCTTAGACAATAAGCATTGTCAATTGTGATGTCACAATTGCCCTGAAGTATTTTTCTTAAAACGTCGAAAACAAATTTTTTTGAATTAAGTTTTTCGAAGTTTCAATTTTCACTGGTAAAAGTATAGCCAATCTTGAATCATAAGCAACAACTTCTGTAACAGAAGAGTAAGTATTGAAATTAGTATCTAAATCATTATTACATTTGACTCATGTCTGGTTTGTTTGCTTTGTTTCATTAACTGAGGGATCGACAATGCACACTTTTGAAAACCACACAAGAAATATAAATTAGAAAAAACAAGTTTAGTATTTATTGATTATAAGAGTGGGGAAAGTATTTGCGTTCATGCCGCAAAGGCGACGCTGTATCGGTGTTTTAATGACATGCGATTGGCGGAGACGTTCGATAAAAAGAAATGTTGGTTTGAGATGTTTGGATTGGAGGGGGCGGTCATGAGTCACAGCCGGTCATCGTATAAACACGGCAAGGAAGCTGGGACAATAACCGGTCAGTTGTGTAAATTTCTACCCACAAGCAGTGACGTATTCCGGACTCACAATTCCCTGCCCACAAGTTTTGACTTCACAGATATGAGCTCAATCGACGTCATCATTCTGTAACACACACTGTCCAAAGACGCACGTTCCAAAATAATAATTCCCTGACCAACGTTTTGGTATGTACATTAACTCAACTGACGTCAAAAATCTCAGGAACTCCCGATTTACAAACGACCTTTCATATTGTCGCCCTGTTTCCTGCGAAAAAGCACACAACCCAAGCTAAATATCGGAAACAGGGCGAAACTGCATCAGAGCTAAAAACAACAACAACAACAACAACAAACAAACGCCAAACGATAGTTAATCGCCAACATGCAGAATTAAAATAGCTTCTTCTACCCTAGACTAAGGTTTTGTCGTTATTTAAAATTTGGCGGGTTTTTGCTACACGACAATAACGTATAGTGTCTTGTGGGTGTTGTGTGTTATTACTCTACAAATCAGTTGGATACTAATATATGTAAGTACATAAAACTAATACAATTTGACACTGCGCGGTTAGTACAAGACAATAAGACACTGCGCGGTAAGTACATGTAAACATTATGACACTTCGCGGTTAGTAAAACAGAAGTGCAATGTTTTAATTGAAATTAAATCAATTTTATTACATAGATATTACACAAAAGAAACGGCCGCATGTAATCCCATTATACAATATGACGCTGTATGTCAGGATGACAGCAATACAATGTCACCACGTGTCGACAGCAATACAATGTCACCACGTGTCAGTATGTCACAGCAGTTACACAATTTGAGGTGCACGTCAGTTTCAGTATCAGTATAATAAATTTTGACGGTCTCTGTGTGTTTTGTAATATGATATGAGGTGATAACTTTGACGTTCCTCTCATATCACACTTTTGAATGGTGCTAATATCCTGTGAGTCTTTTGTTCAGTCCTTGGCATTTTGTTGTTTTCTATGTTGCATTTTCCTTTGTTTTGTTATTTATTCATTTATTGCCTGTGAATTTCACCAAGTTATACAGTGAACACATTATGATTTATCGCCGCAATACCATTAAGAATCATAATCATTCGACCAGTATGAAAGTTTACATACATATAGTAATATTACATTCAATGTTGAGTTCCCGTCTGAAATCTATGAGATATGATTTCAAAATACACGTATTTTATTGTCAACACAACAAATATAAAACAAAGGATTCTTACATAGAAAAACATTATAGTTAAGTATTGACAACAGGGATTGGACATCAGTCTAGGCCTATATTAGTCCTTTCATGAGATATGATCGTACTTAACTGTTAATATGTAGTAAGTTATCTACCTGACAATAACTAAGATTATTTTCTGATTGTGGAGCCAATAGAAAATGATGTACATACCTTCAACTGTGTCTCCGGGTTTTATAACTGTCGTGTTTGTTAATATACGAAACGGTGGTGTCGAAAACTGAGGAGCATATTCCCAATTCCAATCTGTAAAATTTCTCCTTATATGGTATGGTTTCTTTAAGTTACATCCTTTCCTGGGTACTCCGGTACTATAAGCCTCTACAGCAACCAGCACCGCGGCAACCAGAATCACACAAACACAAAATCTTTCCATTATCTTTCACGATGTTGTTCTTTTATGATAAAATCCTTAGTATTTTCCACATTTGCGCTTAGTCGAGGACCAGCCCCGACTTTTTCAATATCGTCTGTATCACTAACGCCGTGCTCCTAATCGGTTAAACAGTGCACACGATATATACATTTCTTATGGTTCCGGGTAGCTCGTGGGAGTGCTTGCGGTCACCAATTTTAGTAAAACCGTACTGCCATTGATTGAACGCCACTTTATCATTGATTTATAGACATGAGTGTTAAAAGAAATATTTCTGTTTTTACACATGAATTAACGGTATATTATTTTCATTTTCGACAGTAAATAAATAAATAATTTTGATACGATTATTTTTAAAAAATTCGAGTTCCCCATAAGCGCCCCAGAGTCCACCCGCCTCTGACTTGATGGATGATGGATGACAAGTAATGTAACGGCACCGGGTGACTTTACTTCCGCCTTTGGGTGACGTCGGTACATGTTTGGGACCGCCGTCATGGTCTCGAGACACATCATGGGCAGATCTGGAAACGTATACACCTATCACAAGTCAAAATGCCTCAATTTAGGTCCATGGTGAAATAATACTACCATTCGGCAAACCTCGAATGCAATCATTCGGGATCAGGCGCGGATCCAGGACTTTTTTTTTCTTTTCTTTTTTTGAGGGGGGGGGGGGGGGGGGGGGGGGGGGTCCTGACCCCCAATATAATGAATAAATGTCTCATCCCAAAATAAAAAACTAGGTGGACTTAATAATTATATTTGGACGATTTAATGAAGGTTGTTTGGATTCATGGAATGAATCAAAAAAGTTTTCAAAAACCTTCCATTTGAATAATAATGTGGATTCAAAAACTGTACTGCACCTTTCTTAGATGGACAGTTGAGACTGTTTTTATTGGTCTATTTAATGGGTTTTATGTCCGCTATTACGGCCATGTTTTCTAAATCTGTATAACATTTTAGGCCTATATCCTTCGTCTATAAGTCAGTGTTCCACCGCCCGTTCAGAATGTTTAATGCTTTAAATTACATGAATATACAACTTAATATAAAATTGTTACTTTTTGGTAACGAAGACTTTGCTTTGGATGTAAATAATTATGTGTTCGAACATGTGCAGGCTTTCATCAAATCCAGCTAGAGATTTTAAACATGCAAGTTGTGTCTATCGTTATATCACTATTTGCATAATTATGTAAAAGTGACTTATTTAAACTTTGACTTTGTAAATGTCTATGTCATCAATTGTGTAAAATGTTTTGTTGATAGGAGATGGCTTCATAAGTTTTCATAACTTGTGCCAAATCCGTTGAGCCTATTTTGGACAATAAATGTGTTTAAAGTCAAGTTCGATAATGGCGCAGGCGTAGTGCACCGGGGTACACAGGTCTAACAGGTAGCCTCGTGACTTCGGTGAAGCGGACACTCCAACAACGTAATTTCAGTCCACAGTTCAAGGCAGACCGATACAAACACAGTTCAACGAAATTCCGGGATAGGTACAAAGTTCCGGAATTAGTGCAAGGCTGGTGTAAGACTATTGCAGGATATCAGAATTCATTTGGTAGTGTGCTACCTTTTTGGTTTTGGTTAAAAAGATTTACTTCCCTTGGATACGATGAAGCCAGCATCACTTCTATGTTCGCGGAAACTGGAGAGGCTGCTGTTCGCAGGTAAGGCCGTATGTTTACATAATGTCACAGGTAGGCAGGTAAACATATTTTATTGCCTTTTCATAGCAAGGGGATTTGGCAAAAGTTATACAACTTATTCAAAGCCCTTTACCGGTATTTATATACATAAAACGCAAGATGGCATAAAATATATTATCTCACACTCTCACACAACCACACATATAAATCACGAGAGAGGGAGATTGAAGAAGCATATTTTTACATAATGTAGCTGATCTTTTCCTACACCGACGGTAGAAGTTATTACAGAATGTTTATATATACTGTCACAGTGACAATAATTTTATTGTCAAAACTAATAGTGTAGAGAATTACATACAGGACATACAATTACACGGTGTACTCACACATTATATTTATACTGTATATAATTCACATACATTTTATAAACAATGACACAGACTTTCACCTACCATTAACTCTAAGTTGTTTGTTAATTAAGTAGTTGATTCATGTTACTTTGTACACTTAATTATATCCATAATGAGTGGGTCAATAATCAATATTTGACGTTTTTGATCATCCCCCTAACTGCATGTCTAAAGTCTGAAGTCTAATACGTAGATGTGATGCAGTGATATAAGCTGCATTGTCAACATGCTCTTGAGTCTCTGTGTGTAGGTACAATGTATATATATAGTGAAAGAAGATAGAACTTTGTAAAGTTATCAAATGGCTAGGAATGCTGCAATATGCAGTAGTGTAGATCTATAGTGTTAAGGGAAGACATCGCTCAACCACAAACAGTCATTGAGTAAGCTGACAAGGTCATTGGAAAATTTATTTTTATCATTGGAGAAGACTCATCATATTTCAACAGCTCGTATCATTCATGCGTTTCTGTATGTTTTCCCAAGATAACGTCTATCATTATCATTATAAAAATGTAACAAGTATTTACATATACAGTTGTATAATCTAGGATAACAGTTATCATTATCATTATAAAAATGTGGGGGAGTTTCATGTCCCGCTATCCTGTAATTAAGGTGCATATTTCAGTATTATTTTGCACCAGATCTTTTGTAGCTATGGTTGTTTATATTTATATTATATAAACACACCAGGCTTTAACAGACACATAGAATTAAAATCGAAACAGACTAGTATAGACATTCTGTTGTCAAGCACAGCAAACATGCATTTGAAGTTGATGTAATGAGAAGGTCTTTACATTCCCCAGAATATAGCTAGTATCATTTAAGTAGGGAAATCAAAGCAGACAACAGATAACCTGTCCTTGAAAATTTTGAGTTTGTATAGCAAATCCACATAATACGAAGAAAACATACTAAGCCTGAAGGGCCAATGAGCTTATGCTATGGTACGGCATTCGGCGTCCAGCATCCATCAATATTTTCTTCAAATTGCTACTAGTCAAAAAGTACTGAATGGATTTGAACTAAATTTTGTCAGAAATATTCTTAGCTGAAGGGAAACTGATTTTGCAAAAATGGTGACTCTGACCCCGCTGGGTACAGAGGGGCAGGGTCCAACAGAGGTATGTCCTTTTAATCGCTACTTGTATTTTTGAAACTGTTGCGATCCCTACCCCATAACCATATACAGTATAGCATCGCTGGGCACCAAGAAAGAAACACAATCCTTTGTAAATATAGGCTCTGGGGTCTTTCCCTACCCCAAGGGACTTAGTTTCTTTAAACATGATAATGTTGTAAAAACAATCCCTGGGGTCTTTTCATACCCCTAGGGAGTCTGGACTTCATTTCTCAGTTATGTCTTTAAAACAGTTGAGATCCCCATGCCATAACCATATATAGCATTGCTCGACATCAACAAATAAGCTATTAACAAATGGAACATGAACATTATTTTAATGTTTGGTCAAATCCAAACAGGTGAGAGATACAGGTCCCCTGGGCCTCTCGTTTTTTATCTCAACTCAATTATTTTCAATCGCTGGATAGTTACAGTATCAGCCTCTAATTATAGCTCTCCCAGTGGAAGTTTGTAGTGAGGATGACTCATCTCCTAGTTAGACACATACGTTATGTAAGGAGAAATATTTACGTAAATTTGTCCTGATGAAGCCTGAATAGGGGGTGAAAGCATCATAAAATAAATTGAAGAAACAATACTCTGAAACTGTTGCGTTTGTTTACCCTGTTCTGATTATTGCTACAATTTTAACTCAGCCGCCCTGCATTATTGTAACCTCCAGGTATGCAGTCGCAGAGTATAGGAAACCTGTACATATCTCCACCCAGGGAAAAACCATGGCATTGGCTCGATCTATCCCCTGTACCACAACTCCTTATATGGTATACCATCCCCTGCTGCCCTGAAGTCTGCTACTATAATAAACAATAGCACATATAAACTGTTAGATTTCTAATTAATTAAAAATGATATAAGAGTGAATTTTTATTCCGCACTACATAATTGTCAAATAGTTACATTATATAATATGTATATGATACGTTGTATGTACTTTTTGAGTCTGTTATATAGGACTTTATAGATAAAGTCTTAAAACAGAAATGTAAGCTTAAGTTATCTGACCTTATCTTATATTTCTTAACCATATCTAGCTCTTTTTCTTTGGGCATAGCTTTATTTCTTTCTGTAATTAACAGTTTCATATTTGTTTTATCACTCCATTGTAATCAATTGTATACTTAATATCTAATTTACGATTTTGAAACATAATATTCCTGCACCCTAACAGAGGAACAACAAAAATATGTATAATTTGCACTCCAAAATAACATAATCAAGTAATATATATGTAGCTAGAGTGTCTTTCGACACCACGGAAAGTACAATTAGCCTTACTTTTAGTGTTTGCACCAAACATAACAAGCTGACTTGTGACGACCTTGTAGTAGTTGATCATAAGGATTGTATAAACATTGTATGCAGTTAATATGAAAGACCTGAGAAAAATGTATTCCTGTCGATTGACCCAACAGGAGTCGAACAAGGGTCTCAGGTTCAAGAAGCATGCTCTGCAGTCAGTGACAGAGACTCAATTTATAACAGTTATTTACCAGTTGCACCAAACCTCTTCTATTACAGCTACGCAGCCCTAATTTTACAGAATTTCATCTAAAAAGGTTACTGTGTACGTGTATATCATATGTTAGCCACAACTGATTAAAAAAACACACGAATACCTAAAGGGCAAAATTCACAAGGCCGAAAGTCAAGGCTACAGTTGTTGGTATTTTTGTGTATGACATTCTGTAGAAAAGTTACCACATTCAAACAAGGAAGCAGGAATACTAATTTCATGACACGGAAAATAATTTATTCACAAATGATAAAAGTAATATCTGAATCTAAAGAGTAATATATGCCATGTTTTGTAGGGCGTCTGTGATATAGTAATCTATTTTGATTTGAGTGTGTTATTGGTGAATCCTGTCTGATCTATTCACTTTTCTTAGAATCTTGTTGAGTTTCCTTGTCTTTCCAATTTTCACTGATTCTGATTCAAAATCATGTTCCAATGTGTAAGTCTGATAAACAAACATACACTTTAATCAGATCTTTTATAACATTTAGGTCACCTAAGACAAAGTCTCAGTTGACCTATTGCGATCGCCTTTTGTCCGTCGTCATGCGTCGTAAGCAATTTACATTTTCAACTTCTTCTCAATTACCAACAGGCCCAGAGACCTGATATTGAGTCTGTAGCATGCTGGAATGAAGGGCTACCAAGTTTGTTCAAATGAATGACCTTGACTGTCTTTCATGGTCACATGGGTCAAAAATGCTAAAATCTTTAAACAACTTCTTCTTGATAACCAAAAGTCCCAGAGACCAAATATTAGGTCTGTAGCATGCTGGGATGAAGGGCTACCAGGTTTGTCCAAATGGATGACCTTGACCTTCATTCAAGGTCACAGGTGTTAAATATGCTTAAATCTTAAACAACTTCTTTTTGATAACCAAAAGGCCAAGAGACCCAATATTAGGTCTGTAGCATGCAGGGATGAAGGGCTACCAAGTTTGTTCAAGTGGATGACCTTGACCTTTATTCAAGATCACAGGGTTCAAATATGCTAAAATCTTTAAACAACTTCTTCTTGATAACCAAAAGGCCCACAGACCCAATATTAGGTCTGTAGGATGCTGGGATGAAGGGCTACCAATTGCAAGTTTATTCAAATGTGACATCACTCAGGTGACGTTAAGACCCATTGGCCTCTTGTTACAGTATTGTATTCAAATGTATGTTGACATTATATGTATCTCTTACAGTACTTGATTAATTAATGGTAAGTTTAACATCAATTGTTACCTTTAAATATACATTTTTTTTGTGTGTGTGTGAATTTTGTAACCTTATTGAGACCACTCCTATAGAGGGATATTCTGCACAAGTTGGACAATTATTGATTGTTCTATACCTTTTAAGAACTCTATCTCAGTATTTTGTATTGTCATGTGAGGGGATTTTTATTGTTGCGATGCCTTATTGGTTTCTTGCATTGTTTATAGTGTACGTAGCATAACAAAAGGTCCATAGATCTTAATGGTCATCTGATTGTATAAAGACCATGACACTATTGTGTAATATACCTTGTACATACTCACTAGCTGTATATATCTAGTGGTACTGAGAAAATTAGCATTGATAATTTATATCTAAATAATCTTCATAAGTTGCTGAAATTGTAGTGTAAACATTTTATGATGGCTGCTGCCGATGAGGTTCACAATCATTGATTGCACTTGTTTTTGGTTTGGTCTGATTTCCAATTAAGATAGCTACTAAAAAACAAAATATAATCCTATGGCCACCATTTTGTAAAACACATTTTTAAGTTCTTCATTTCGACCAGTAGGATCTTAGATGGTCCTGATTAAGTGTTGTGATATTTCAAACTGGTTCAAATTCCAACCTGAATTGGTTCTCAGTACCACTATATATAGTATGTACACGGTATATTACACAATAGTGCCATCGTCTTGATACATTCAGATGACCCTTAAGATCTATGGACCTTTTGTTTATAATAAGCATCATAAGAAATCTGAACTTTTGCAGAATATCTCTTTAACAAGCTTGTATTGGCATGTGGGGGTGATTTGTATCGCTTGTATTGCCATGTGGGGTGATTTGTATTGTTGCGATGCCTTGTTGATTTCTTGCATTGTTTATAGTGTAGTACTACATATGTTGTATATTTATTGTTTGTAAATACTGTTTTTTGCTGTTCTAATGGTTTTGTATTTGGTGTGTGGGGGTTTCAGTTTGGGAGGCCCATATAGACAATGGTCACTATACAGGTACATGTGTAGCGGAACTGAACTGGGTCGATCATTGGTGACCAGGTAGTATAGTTGGTAGAGTCTCCGTCTAGAGTTCGGAGGATCCCGGGTTCGAATCCCGGTCTGACTGCTACATTTTCTCTTTCTCCTGTTACATAATTGGCAAGCTTGCCTACCCTTGTTTAAAGCATTGGGAGTATGCTTAGCAAGGGGATATCCGAACTTGTGGTCTCCGGGGCGAAGGCTTGAAAAAAGGAGGGAGGAATGTAGTGGAACTGGACAGAGTCGATCATTGGTGACCTGCAGGTAGCTCAGTTGGTAGAGTGTCCGTCTAGAGTTCGGAGGGTCCCGGGTTCGAATCCCGGTCTGGCTGCTACATTTTATCTTTCTTCTGTTACACATGTATACCGATATCAGTGGCCCACATACCGGTCCGCTATTTCTTGAAAAGTACTGCAGGGATATTGTAGGTTTCCCTTGGTCCCTAGTTGTGTCGGTTCAATTTTGATTTTTAATCAGAAAAACAAAATGGCTGACAGGCGACCATCTCCGATTTTGAGAATTGAAGATTATTTTTCTCTATATTTCTTGAAAACTATTGGGGGATATTTCTCAAACTTCATGTGTAAGTTACCCTTGTTCTGTCATTGTGCCAATTCATCTTTAATTTTTTAACTAGGAAAGCAAAATGGCGGACACCTTGGTTTAGGTTTTTGAACACATTTAGGTGCCACTTGTTCTTGTTAACAGATTATAAAGAGAAAAAAAGAAAGAAGGGAAAAATAGAGAGATCAGTCTGACATATAGTATAAAAAAAACCCACGATCATTCAATGATGGGGGCCAAGATACCGCTGGGATCTCTTATTTAAAGTATGCGAGAGAAATAATCCAGCATGGGCCTGTATCGTAAACACGGATATCTCAACCCTTGTATAAGAGTTTGTCTAGCCAGATCTAGGATTGCTGAATGTTGGCCAGCTAAACTCTTACACTTGGGTTGAGAGCTGTTTACGGAGAAGGCCCATGTAAAATTCTATTATTCTTATGCATGTGTATAGCGGGACTGGACTGGGTCGATCATTGGTGACCAGGTAGCTCAATTGGTAGAGCATCCGGCTAGTGTTCGGAGGTCCCGGGTTCGAACTCCAGTCTCTGGCTGCTACATTTTCTCCTCTCCTGTCACACATATATATAGCTATATATCAATAGATTAGAATAGGGAAATCTCACGTACTATCCAGTGCTAGATTGTTCTGTCTTATCTGATCAGCCTGGACCAGACCTTTACGCAATATTTTGTACAAATCAAGTTATAATTTAAATAATGTTACATTCAGTTGGCATTAATAAAGCATAAACGGGCCGCAGTGGTTAAGGTGTCCTGACACTTTAGCACTAGCCCTCCACCTATTAGTTGCGAATTTAAAACCTACATGGGACAGTTGTCAGGCCATAGGTTGGTGCTTTTACAGTAGATATCCCAGCTTTCCTCCATCTCCAATACCTGGCACATTCTTAAATGACCCTGGCTGTTAACAGCATGTTAAACAAAATAAACCAAAATTATAAGGCATAACCTCCAAGGGAGGTAATTCAGTGCAGAATAGAAGAATTTGGAAATAATAAATTTTCATGCAGTTTTCCAATTATGTATGAGAAAAAAAAGTATTACCTGTATATTCATGTGTTAAAAAAACCCCAAAAATTCCCAGTTTTGGACTGATATCCTGTAACATCTCCTTCTTGTCTTGACTTCAAAAGTAAACAAGACCTTGTTTCAGAATGTCCACCTTCAACTGAAATAAATTAATTTTGAAGCCATACAGATAACAGATTCTAATGATAAAACTTAATCTAATTCTCGAAATCACGATTAACACCATAAATAGTGAATGTGCATCATCTATAATAATATAAGCCATATTCATAGATGAAAATTGTAATTACTTAGAAATTTCATTTGATAACAGGATAAGAATAGTGAATATATGTTAAATATATTTCTGTGTTCATATACTCTAATAATAATCTTTTTTCAGCCTCATATCCAAGTTTAGTTGACTAGCGTAACTTCCGGTGATTGTTTCCTGTTGATATTATATACATGTCTCGATTTTGAGTGGTAGACGTCCGCGTTTCGATGACCATGTAGGTCCTACTGTAAGTCCAACAAATTGTATGACTGTCCATGTAAGTGACCATGTGTAGTAGTGGAACTATGAATCATGCGAGTACTCGGGTAGAACCCAGAATTTTATAATCTAATCACAGATACAATTGAAAATCTTGGTAATTTGTCTGTCTGTCTCTGTTTTGTCTGTCTGTTTTGTCTCTCTTTCCCTCTCCCCTCTCTCTCTTTACATGTCTGTGTGTGTGGGAGTGTGGAAGGGGGGGGGGGGGGGGGGGGGGGAGGGGTGTGTGGATGAAAACACATGCAATAATTATACATGCATGTAGATGCTTCTCTGTACTGTCAAATGGTGATCAGAGTGTGATGATAAAGCGTGAGATTTAGTATGTGTGTGCACATGGAATGTCTGTGGGTAAGTGTACGTCCCTGTCTATGTTCTCGTCTTAGTTGAAAAAAAAAATTATGTCAAAAAAAGAAAAAAAGATCTATAAATGTACAGGTCAGCTAATCAAAATAATCATATCTTCTTGGTGAATTGCATATGCTGTGACAGAACAGACTGTCTTCTATGATCTCGGCTGGCGGGACACATGCTAGCTCACGTGTACAATAATACACATTAATAAGATAACAGGTAACATGCCAAATGTCAGACAGGTAAATGTCTCAGGTAAAATATGACGCCCTTAAGCTTGTGGCATTAATTATCATTGTCACTGTACATTTGGTATGCTATATGTAGCCATATCAACAAAATGGCGTTGTGAAGGTTACTGCTGCATTATCATTTTGGTATCCATAAACATCAGTAAAAAAGGTGTTTTTCGTATTTTCTGGAAACCAGCATTCTTCACAGGTAAACTTATAACATTTTTCAAAAAATATTTATAATGTATAAATTTATATTTTGATTCATATGATGAAAGATTCATATCTATCGGAGTACAGTACATGTATTTATGTAAAATCTTTTACTTAGATGTATAGGAATCTATATCCTGTACAGGCAAAGAAACAAAGTAGTTTGAAATGATAAATTATAGAGATGCTGTATATCACTTGGAAATTGTTAACTCACCTATTAATGAGTGAAATATTATTAACTCACCTATTAATGAATCAAATTGTGTTAACTCATGATCACTTATATTCGAAAAAAATTGGGGAGGGTTAATGTGGTTAACATTATCAGCATGGGATGAAAGCTTAATGGTTTCCACATGTTGGCCCTGACTGACCCCTTAAACTGATGGGTTTGGCCAAAAGGGTCAATTAAATCAACTGAAATATATTTCAAATCTCAGATGACCGTTAAGGCCCATGGGCCTCTTGTTATCAATGTAAAGTCTTTCACCTGCTTTTATCTATAAATATTTTTTTCCGATGCAACTTTTTTTTATTGGAATCATGTCCTTTTACCACAGTCCTTTATAAACAAACCAAGTCTCCTTCCTTCTCACTGGTTTACGCATGTATACCTTTACCTGGAATGATGTTTGTAAAACCTTATATTAAAAATTGTACCACATTTCAGATAACTGTTTACTGTTTTCTGTATCAAGGGCAGTGAAGTGTTGGCCTCCAGTTACAACTCAAATGGACAGACTATTTTGTTAAGTGAACCCTTCTTTGTCAGTACATCTTTGTACACCACTAAAACCATTTGGATTTTTTAATTGTTATCCTCTAGAACTGTTAGTATAGTTAACATTGTGTACAACATGTTTGGTTGAAATGGAGTTATGTCCCTTGATTAATTTTGAATCTATAACATCCTTTGAAAGATCACCTACTACAGATTTATCAAATGAATTTACTCTATCCCATTGGTGTATTGGTATTGTTGTGACTTTAATAATAGCTTTCATTAATGTGACTTTTATACTAGCTTACATTAATGTGACTTGGTTAGTATTGATGTGACTTCAGTACTTGGTTGGTATTGATGTGACTTTAATACTTGGTTAGTATTGATGTGACTTCAGTACTTGGTTGGTATTGATGTGACTCTAGTACTTGGTTGGTATTGATGTGACTTTAGTACTTAGTTGGTATTGATGTGACTTCAGTACTTGGTGGGTATTGATGTGACTTTAGTACTTGGTTGGTATTGATGTGACTTTAGTACTTGGTTGGTATTGATGTGACTTCAGTACTTGGTTGGTATTGATGTGACTTTAGTACTTGGTTGGTATTGATGTGACTTTAGTACTTGGTTGGTATTGATGTGACTTTAGTACTTGGTTGGTATTGATGTGACTTTAGCCCTTGGTTGGTATTGATGTGACTTAAGTACTTGGTTGGTATTGATGTGACTTTAGTACTTGGTTGGTATTGATGTGACTTTAGCCCTTGGTTGGTATTGATGTGACTTTAGTACTGACTTGGTATTGATGTGACTTTAGTACTTGGTTGATATTGATGTGACTTTAGTACTGACTTGGTGTTGATGTGACTTTAGTACTTGGTTGGTATTGATGTGACTTCAGGACTTGGTTGGTATTGATGTGACTTCAGTACTTGGTTGGTATTGATGTGACTTCAGTACTTGGTTGGTATTGATGTGACTTTAGTACTTGGTTGGTATTGATGTGACTTTAGTACTTGGTTGGTATTGATGTGACTTAAGTACTTGGTTGGTATTGATGTGACTTCAGTACTTGGTTGGTATTGATGTGACTTTAGTACTTGGTTGGTATTGATGTGACTTTAGTACTTGGTTGGTATTGATGTTTCTTTAGTACTTGGTTTGTATTGATGTGACTTTAGTACTTTGTTTGTATTGATGTGACTTTAGTACTTGGTTGGTATTGATGTGACTTTAGTACTGACTTGGTATTGATGTGACTTTAGTACTTGGTTGGTATTGATGTTTCTTTAGTACTTGGTTTGTATTGATGTGACTTTAGTACTTGGTTGGTATTGATGTGACTTTAGTACTTGGTTGGTATTGATGTGACTTTAGTACTTGGTTGGTATTGATGTGACTTTAGTACTTGGTTGGTATTGATGTTTCTTTAGTACTTGGTTTGTATTGATATGACTTTAGTACTTGGTTGGTATTGATGTGACTTCAGTACTTGGTTGGTATTGATGTGACTTTAGTACTTGGTTGGTATTGATGTGACTTTAGTACTTGGTTGGTTTTGATGTGACTTATTATTTCACACCTTATTCCATTCTTTATTTTCAAGCACGCCTCTCTGTAAGGCCATTAAGGACATCTACATCTACGGGAAACATGCACAGGCTGTATGAAGGTGTAAAAGATGAGGTACCAGCTACTAAAGGTATTGTAACAGGTGAGTAAATGGTCGTCAATACAAAATCATTTACACATGCCAATACGTCTATTAACATGTATGTAGGTAATTATATATTTAGGCAATTATGTATTGAGATATTTATTTAGGTAATTATGTGTGACGGTAATTATGTATTGAGATAATTATGTATTTAGGTAATTATGTATTTAGGTAATTATGTGTGAAGGTAATTATGTATTTAGGTAATTATGTATTTAGGTAATTATGTGTGAAGGTAATTATATATTTAGGTAATTATGTATTTAGATAATTATCTCTGAAGGTAATTATATATTTAGGTAATTATATATTTAGGTAATTATGTATTTAGATAATTATCTGTGAAGGTAATTATTTATTTATGTATTTATGTTATTTATGTCTTTAGATAATTATGAAGTACAGATTAGAAGATGTTGTTGACTTTTTGCAGTCATTATGACTGTTTGTCAGGCAGTTTTTGATGTCTGTATATAGTGGGGGTGACAATTTAGTTACAAAATCATTTCCATAACTATTTTACTGCTGTGGTTCATCCTGATAATTTAGTTTTGATTTATTTAACCTTTAATTGACTTACATAAAAAAAGTTGAGCTCTAGCCTCTATCACATATTCACACTGACCTATATTTTGACCTTTGACCAATATTCACACTGACCTATATTTTGACCTTTGATCAACAACAAAGAAAAAGTTTATCAGGGCTGTATCTCTTGGAACTTACTTATTATGAATTTATCATTGCTGCATGTAATTTCACAGCCCGTGGGCCAGTGTAGATATCCAGAGATTGATATGTATTTTCGTGTTATTTGTTTTGTATAACTAGGTACTATTCCTCCCTGGGTGGATGGAGCCCTCTACAGGAATGGCCCTGCAATTTTCCAGATTGGGGTTGACAAGTTTGAGCACCTGTTTGATGGCATGGGAGCCATACAGAAGTATGAGGTCAAAGATGGAATGGCTGTATTTCTCGCGGAAATTTATCAACAGCAACTCCTATCAGAAAAACATGGCCGCCAATAGGATAGTCGTCTCAGAATTTGGAACCATAGCTCAGTATCCTGATCCATGTAAAAATATATTTCAAAGGTACAGAATAATTATCCACTATTGATTTTACTCTAATTATCAACAGAAATCTGGTTGTACAGGTAGGATGTAAAAATTGTATCTGCTGACCCCATTTCATGATTGGAAGAGGCGACTAAATTTGGGATCTTCTGTACTTTATAAACAACTTTCTTTTTTGGGAGTTGGACAACTGGACGGCCCTGATTGTCAGTAAAATGTGACAGGATGTAATGTCCTGCTGGGTGTCAGTATAATGTGATGGATGTAATGTCCTGCTGGGTGTCAGTATAATGTGATGGATGTAATGTCCTGCTGGGTGTCAGTATAATGTGATGGATGTAATGTCCTGCTGGGTGTCAGTATAATGTGACGGGATGTAATGTCCTGCTGGGTGTCAGTATAATGTGATGGATGTAATGTCCTGCTGGGTGTCAGTATAATGTGATGGATGTAATGTCCTGCTGGGTGTCAGTATAATGTGATGGATGTAATGTCCTGCTGGGTGTCAGTATAATGTGATGGATGTAATGTCCTGCTGGGTGTCAGTATAATGTGATGGATGTAATGTCCTGCTGGGTGTCAGTGTAATGTGATGGATGTAATGTCCTGCTGGGTGTCAGTATAATGTGATGGATGTAATGTCCTACTGGGTGTCAGTATAATGTGATGGATGTAATGTCCTGCTGGGTGTCAGTATAATGTGATGGATGTAATGTCCTGCTGGGTGTCAGTATAATGTGATGGATGTAATGTCCTGCTGGGTGTCAGTGTAATGTGATGGATGTAATGTCCTGCTGGGTGTCAGTATAATGTGATGGATGTAATGTCCTACTGGGTGTCAGTATAATGTGATGGATGTAATGTCCTGCTGGGTGTCAGTATAATGTGATGGATGTAATGTCCTGTTGGGTGTCAGTATAATGTGATGGATGTAATGTCCTGCTGGGTGTCAGTATAATGTGATGGATGTAATGTCCTGCTGGGTGTCAGTATAATGTGATGGATGTAATGTCCTACTGGGTGTCAGTATAATGTGACGGGATGTAATGTCCTGTTGGGTGTCAGTATAATGTGACGGGATGTAATGTCCTACTGGGTGTCAGTATAATGTGATGGATGTAATGTCCTGCTGGGTGTCAGTATAATGTGATGGATGTAATGTCCTGCTGGGTGTCAGTATAATGTGATGGGATGTAATGTCCTGCTGGGTGTCAGTATAATGTGACGGGATGTAATGTCCTACTGGGTGTCAGTATAATGTGATGGATGTAATGTCCTGTTGGGTGTCAGTATGGCAGCCATCTTGAAAAATAGATATTAAACTTCTTTTCAGTTCTACTGTTGCCATTGAGAAGAAAATTGGTAGGGAGGTGAAAGAAGGGGAGGTAACAAAGTGTTGTTATTTTTCGACCTCGTAAAAATTTTGACACAGTTGCCATTATGTGACATGATTGCACAATCATTGTTTTCCTGAACAACACCTATTGAAAATTTCTTCTCAAGTTTCACCTGAAATGATCCTGAGATGGTCCTGACCATGTATTGTTATTTTATGTGTTGGTCAAAAATCCAATATGGCCATCATGCAAACAGTACCTCTTAACCCAATACGGAGTATGTATACTACAATAGTACAAGGGTCTTGGAGTCAGATGACTGTTAAGGCCCATGGGCCTGTTGTATTTCTGCAACTTTTTGTCATGTATCATGAATTAATTTCTCTTCTGTATAGTAGTGATGTTGTCTGAGTTCCTTTATATACTAATCTAATATAAAATGTGCACATCTTATGTTGTAGATTCTTCTCCTATTTCAAGTTAGGGACGCCGACTGATAACACAAGCATCACGGTCTGGCCACTGCGGGATAGGATTTTTACCAGTACAGAGACACATTTCCTACACGAGATAGACCCAGACAACCTAGACACCATAAGTAAGGTGAGACCTGGTTGCCCTACTTTCCCATTTGGTAATTAGTAAATGATATTTTTATATCATATGTATCCTGCAAGAAGCTGGAGGAAGTGTAAATATCTTACAGGTATGAATATCTTACAGGTATGAATATCTTACAGGTATCAATATTTTACAGGTGTAAATATTTTACAGGTATGAATATTTTACAGGTGTAAATATTTTAAAGGTGTAAATATTTTACAGGTGGACCTAAAGCAATATTTAACGATTAATTCAGCAGTAGCACATGTCCACTGGGATCGTGAAGGAACCATCCACAGTATAGGACATCTATATGAAGGTCACCCTTCTTACTGTATCTTTAGAATCCCTGGTGGCTCAGGTGAGTACCGTATGATTACCATTCAGGGTTTTAGTTAACTCGTCCTCACCTTGCTGAATGTCTACCTACCATTCAGGGTTTTAGTTAACTCGTCCTCACCTTGCTGAATGTCTACCTACCATTCAGGGTTTTAGTTAACTCGTCCTCACCTTGCTGAATGTCTACCTACCATTCAGGGGTTTAGTTAACTCGTCCTCACCTTGCTGAATGTCTACCTACCATTCAGGGTTTTAGTTAACTCGTCCCCACCTTGCTGAATGTCTACCTACCATTCAGGGTTTTAGTTAACTCGTCCTCACCTTGCTGAATGTCTACCTACCACTCAGGGTTTTAGTTAACTCGTCCTCACCTTGCTGAAGGTCTACCTACCATTCAGGGTTTTAGTTAGCTCATCCTCACCTTGCTGAATGCCTACCTACCATTCAGGGTTTTAGTTAACTCATCCTCACCTTGCTGAATGTCTACCATATTTGACCTAATAAGGGCGCAGGGCGCGGGTAATTGACAGTGGGGGCGCCCTTATTAAGATTAGTTATTCTGAAGTTTTATGAAACAGACTATACCTTATAGCAGAATACCCAAGGTTGTGGAAACGGTAAAATATTCAGTCATAAAAATATTACAGATGAAGATATCTATTCATTATCATATATTAAGCTTAAATATCACTTTAATACTCCTGTAAACTTGTAAACCATGCCAGCTGATCTTTAGACCAGAGAACGTGTGTTCCACCATTTATGTTCAAATGGAACTCTTTTGTGTTCTATTTATAGAAACAGGTGATTTCCCAGATCATATCGGACATCGTTTTCTTTGACCTAATAATTGATTTACAATGTCTTTTACTAGCTTTCTGTTCTGAACAAAAGTTATTTATCAACAAGAATGAAGTCTTTACTTTATCTTCAAATAAAGATGGTAAGTTATTATTTGTATGTGTGTTTAGCTTTGGGTTCTCTTTGCACTGACATGTCATCTGTAGGAATACACAAAATGTGGCAAAAACATGTGTTCCAGTTACTTAATTTGCTGAAGAAAATTGAACACATAAAGTAACAAAATATTTCACATGAATTATTACTTTTGAACACCATTTTGACACTCAGTCAAATATTTATTTCCTTGAAAAAAGGTAGGGGCGCCCTTATTAGGGCAGGCGCCCTTATTAGGTCAAATACGGTACCTACCATTCAGGGTTTTAGTTAACTCGTCCTCACCTTGCTGAATGCCTACCTACCATTCAGGGTTTTAGTTAGCTCATCCTCACCTTGCTGAATGTCTACCTACCATTCAGGGTTTTAGTTAACTCGTCCTCACCTTGCTGAATGTCTACCTACCATTCAGGGTTTTAGTTAACTTGTGCTCACCTTGCTGAATGTCTATCTACCATTCCGGGTTTTAGTTAACTCGTCAACACCTTGCTGAATGTCTATCTACCATTCCGGGTTTTAGTTAACTCGTCCTCACCTTGCTGAATGTTTACCTACCATTCAGGGTTTTAGTTAACTCGTGCTCACCTTGCTGAATGTCTATCTACCATTCAGGGTTTTAGTTATCTCGTCCTCACCTTGCTGAATGTCTACCTACCATTCAGGGTTTAAGTTAACTCGTCCTCACCTTGCTGAATGTCTACCTCCCATTCAGGGTTTTAGTTAACTCGTCCTCACCTTGCTGAATGTCTACCTACCATTCAGGGTTTTAGTTAGCTCGTCCTCACCTTGCTGAATGTCTACCTACCATTCAGGGTTTTAGTTAGCTCGTCCTCACCTTGCTGAATGTCTACCTACCATTCAGGGTTTTAGTTAACTCATCCTCACCTTGCTGAAGGTCTACCTACCATTCAGGGTTTTAGTTAGCTCGTCCTCACCTTGCTGAATGTCTACCTACCATTCAGGGTTTTAGTTAACTCGTCCTCACCTTGCTGAATGTCTACCTACCATTCAGGGTTTTAGTTATCTCGTCCTCACCTTGCTGAATGTCTACCTACCATTCAGGGTTTTAGTTAACTCGTCCTCACCTTGCTGAATGTCTACCTACCATTCAGGGTTTTAGTTAACTCGTCCCCACCTTGCTGAATGTCTACCTACCATTCAGGGTTTTAGTTAACTCGTGCGCACCTTGCTGAATGTCTACCTACCATTCAGGGTCTTATTTAACTCGTCCTCACCTTGCTGAATGTCTACCTTCCATTCAGGGTTTAAGTTAACTCGTCCTCACCTTGCTGAATGTATACCTCCCATTCAGGGTTTTAGTTAACTCGTCCTCACCTTGCTGAATGTCTACCTACCATTCAGGGTTTTAGTTAGCTCGTCCTCACCTTGCTGAATGTCTACCTACCATTCAGGGTTTTAGTTAACTCGTCCTCACCTTGCTGAATGTCTACCTACCATTCAGGGTTTTAGTTAGCTCGTCCTCACCTTGCTGAATGTCTACCTACCATTCAGGGTTTTAGTTAACTCGTCCTCACCTTGCTGAATGTCTACCTACCATTCAGGGTTGTAGTTAGCTCGTCCCCACCTTGCTGAATGTCTACCTACCATTCAGGGTTTTAGTTAACTCGTCCTCACCTTGCTGAATGTCTACCTACCATTCAGGGTTTTAGTTAGCTCGTCCTCACCTTGCTGAATGTCTACCTACCATTCAGGGTTTTAGTTAACTTGTGCTCACCTTGCTGAATGTCTATCTACCATTCCGGGTTTTAGTTAACGCGTCAACACCTTGCTGAATGTCTACCTACCATTCAGGGTTTTAGTTAGCTCGTCCTCACCTTGCTGAATGTCTACCTACCATTCAGGGTTTTAGTTAACTCGTCCTCACCTTGCTGAATGTCTACCTACCATTCAGGGTTTTAGTTATCTCGTCTTCACCTTGCTGAATGTCTACCTACCATTCAGGGTTTTAGTTAACTCGTCCTCACCTTGCTGAATGTCTACCTACCATTCAGGGTTTTAGTTAACTCGTCCCCACCTTTCTGAATGTCTACCTACCATTCAGGGTTTTAGTTAACTCGTGCTCACCTTGCTGAATGTCTACCTACCATTCAGGGTCTTATTTAACTCGTCCTCACCTTGCTGAATGTCTACCTTCCATTCAGGGTTTAAGTTAACTCGTCCTCACCTTGCTGAATGTATACCTCCCATTCAGGGTTTTAGTTAACTCGTCCTCACCTTGCTGAATGTCTACCTACCATTCAGGGTTTTAGTTAGCTCGTCCTCACCTTGCTGAATGTCTACCTACCATTCAGGGTTTTAGTTAACTCGTCCTCACCTTGCTGAATGTCTACCTACCATTCAGGGTTTTAGTTAGCTCGTCCTCACCTTGCTGAATGTCTACCTACCATTCAGGGTTTTAGTTAACTCGTCCTCACCTTGCTGAATGTCTACCTACCATTCAGGGTTGTAGTTAGCTCGTCCCCACCTTGCTGAATGTCTACCTACCATTCAGGGTTTTAGTTAACTCGTCCTCACCTTGCTGAATGTCTACCTACCATTCAGGGTTTTAGTTAGCTCGTCCTCACCTTGCTGAATGTCTACCTACCATTCAGGGTTTTAGTTAACTTGTGCTCACCTTGCTGAATGTCTATCTACCATTCCGGGTTTTAGTTAACGCGTCAACACCTTGCTGAATGTCTACCTACCATTCAGAGTTTTAGTTAACTCGTCCCCACCTTGCTGAATGTCTACCTACCACCCAGGGTTATAGTTAACTTGTCCCCACCTTGCTGAATGTCTACCTACCATTCAGGGTTTTAGTTAACTCGTCCTCACCTTGCTGAATGTCTACCTACCACTCACGGTTTTAGTTAACTCATCCTCACCTTGCTGAATGTCTACCTACCATTCAGGGTTTTAGTTAACTCATCCTCACCTTGCTGAAGGTCTACCTACCACTCAGGGTTTTAGTTAGCTCGTCCTCACCTTGCTGAATGTCTACCTACCATTCAGGGTTTTAGTTAACTCATCCTCACCTTGCTGAAGGTCTACCTACCATTCAGGGTTTTAGTTAACTCGTCCTCACCTTGCTGAATGTCTACCTACCATTCAGGGTTTTAGTTAACTCGTCCTCACCTTGCTGAATGTCTACCTACCACTCAGGGTTTTAGTTAGCTCGTCCCCACCTTGCTGAATGTCTACCTATCAGTTTTTCCCTTTAAGTTCTTTTCGAGTGACCTTGACCTTTGTCATGTATACCAAATTCCATTAACGTATATAATGTTTCACTGCTGAACATTTTTACATTTGTATATATACCGTATTTGACCTAATAAGGGCGCCTGCCCTAATAAGGGCACCCCTTCCTTTTTTCAAGCAAATAAATCTTTGTAATAATTAGGTAATTAAGTAATAATTCATGTGAAATATTTTGCTATTTTATGTGTTCAATTTTCTTCAGCAAATTAAGTAACAGGAACACAAGTTTTCGCCACATTTTGTGTATTCCTACAGATGACATGTCAGTGCAAAGAGCACCCAAAACTAAACATACATACAAATAATAACTTACCATCTTTATTTGAAGATAAAGTAAAAGACTTCATTCTTGTTGATAAATAACTTTTGTTCAGAACAGAAAACTAGTAAAAGACATTGTAAATCAATTATTAGGTCAAAGAAAACGATGTCTGATATGATCTGGGAAATCACATGTGTCTATAAATAGAACACAGAAGAGTTCCATTTGAACATAAATGGTGGAACACACGTTCTCTGGTCTAAAGATCAGCTGGCATGGTTTACAAGTTTACAGGAATATTCAAGTGATATTTAAGATTAATATAAGATAATGAATAGATATCTTCTTCTGGAATATTTTTATGACTGAATATTTTACCGTTTCCACAGCCTTGGGTATTCTGCTATAAGGTATAGTCTGTTTCATAAAACTTAGAATAACTAATCCTAATAAGGGCGCCCTTATTAGGTCAAATACGGTATGTATGTATACTGAAATAAAATTGCCCTAGCATAGTGCGCTATAGTTCTGAAAAGATTGTCTTTATTATAGATTCTAGGGCTGGGACGATACAGTGATTGCACGATCCGATACGTATCACGATACCTCACCTACGATCCGATACGTATCACGATACTTTATTGATGGTATTGTCAAAGCAATGAACAACTTCAATGTGTGATTTTTTTTCAAATTTTATTTATTTGTTAAACACAAAGTTCGACAAGTAACAAAACCATTTTAAACAGTACTTTCAACCTCTTGCCATAGGCTCAATCATTTCAGTATTGCATGAATTGACTAGTGAACTGAGGAAACATAAAAATGCATTGCATCTTGACTAGTAGAATAAAAGAAAATTTCAACATATCTGGACTTGAAGAATAAAACATTAACTAATATGTAATACATGATGTAATACATGGAGCTCTATATTGTCACAGATTCAGAACTACCTTGCATATGGTTTTTGTTTTGTCAGTCTTCCTGATGCCACTGCCATCTTTGTTTTTTATAAACAGGCTGACAGAACGTCTTCCACACGGATGATTTTGTGCCTTGCAGCGTAACTAACTCATCACAGTCGTCCATTTATAAACACATTTAGTCTAGCAATGGTTTTGTAATCTACTATTTGATTGGCTAACCATGAGACAGTCATAGTGAAACGACCAATCAAACGCTTCCTAACATAGTGCCCCATTCCCGGAAACGAGACTCGCAAGTACTTTCACTTTCAGAATTTTCGATCTTTCGGTGTTTGTTTACAATTATTTTACTTTAAAAGCTTTGTTTAATGGATTTCAAATGATAATATGAAGCAATGCTTTTTGTTTTTCACAAAAATATAGCGGATCGATACCGTATCGTAATTTGCTTCTTTGGATCGATACTTGTATCATGTTGAAGTGTACCGTGATTCACCGATGCATCGGTGTATCGTCCCAGTCCTAATAGATTCTGAATAGCATGAGCATAATGCTTCTCTATAGGACATGTTCTCTCTGAATGTATACTGAATTTCACAAGTATAACATTGCACTATAAATAACTTTATTGCACTATAAATAACTTTACTGCACTATAAATAACTTTACTGCACTATAAATAACTTTACTTTGATGAGATCTATGGATTTCCAGATTTTAAAGATTCCAAAGTTGTGGCCTCTGTAAAGTCGAGATGGAAGATGAACCCTGGCTACTATCACAGTTTTGCTGTCACTGAAAACTACTATGTGTTTTTGGAACAACCTTTAGTGGCTAATGTCTTCAAGATTCTCACTTCCCGGATCCGTGGGAAGAGATTACCAGACTGCCTTGATTATTGGCCAAATGAGAAGGTAGGTGTCATTTTGATATACAGATGTACGTACATTGTAGTCAGACATAATTGAACATGTTTGTTACCCTCTATGCTGCACTTAAATTAATAAACAACCAGCAACAACTGTTCTAAGTATAAATGTTGAGTATTAGTTATAAGTATTCTACAGACATTGGTAACACGTATGGCCTGAGTATCGAGCTTACACGTTACCCCTTCCAAGGCCACACCAGGACTGCCTCTGTCAGGGCCTGTTCACCAGTCTAAACATACATAGCAATTATAATGATTAAAATGACATGGATGGGATGCCAGCTAATGAGATACTGTGATAAGGGTCCGGCCACATCAGCATTGGACACTTGACATCCGTTGTAACTCAATTTAGCTGTCTGATACGGTACTGGCAGGGATCGCCAGACTCTGGTGGTCAAAGATAACACCTGACCATGTAATTGACCCTGAGGTCAATTTCTCCCTATTAACATCCCCCTGCCTAAGAAAACTTTTACGGTCTAAAAGTTAATGAGATGATACTGCTCATGATACTCAGGCTGAGATAATATATACAATGTACACAAACACTGCATAACGCTTAATTGACCATTAATAAATCACTGGTCATAAACGATGTCCAGTATATACACAGTTTCCATAGCTTCAGATCTAGCTATTACTTTAAATTCCTTAGCATGGAATTAATCCAGAAATTAAGTACTTCCACAGAAAAAATGGTTACTCCAAAGAATTAAACCAGTCATTTCACTAAATTCCAAACGGGATATGTTCTCTGATCCATTTTACTTCACACGTGTTCATATCAAGGATCTGGTACATTTAAGTGCAGTTTTAAAATATCAACGACACTTCACAGTTTGTTTACCAATACTATATAGACAGTATCTATTCAACTCGAGACAATCCATCTGCATTGGCATTGTCCTGGCCACGTCGGTACTCTATAGTGTAATGAAACTGCTGTAGAGCAAGGGCCCATCTCAAAAGTCTCTGGTTCTTTTGCTTGGTCCTGTCAAGCCATTTCAAAGGATTGTGGTCTGTTTGGATTGTAAACTTTACTCCACTGATATAATAGGCAAAAGACTCTACACTCCATACGATAGCCAAACATTCTTTCTCTATTGTAGAATAATTTTGTTCTCGTGGTAACAGTTTCCTGCTGATGTAGGCAATAGGATGTTCCTCATCATCAATTACCTGACTAAGCACAGCTCCAATAGCTACGTTGCTAGCATCTGTCTGTATAGTAAAGGGTTCATTGAAGTCCGGATTTGCTAGTACCGGTGCCCTTGTCATTTCGTCCTTCAGGTCATTGAATGCCTTCACACTGTCATCTGTCCATTGGATTTGTCTCGGACGATCTTTTCTAATCAGATTTGTCAATGGAGCAGCTAGCTTGGCATAATTTTTGACGAAACGTCGGTAGTACCCTGTCATACCGAGAAATGATCTAATCCCTTTTTTCGTTAGTGGAAGGGGGAAATCAACCATTGCTTGAACCTTCCGGTTATCTGGTTTGAGCTTTCCTTTCCCTACCACATGTCCCAGACAGTATAGTTCCTCTTCACCAAACTGACATTTTGAAGGCTTTACTGTTAGCCCACTGTCTCTGAGTCGATCAAAAACAGTCTTGATGTGTAACAAGTGGTCCTCCCACGTGTCACTATATACCACTATGTCATCAAAATAGGCGACAACATGTTCTACTCCTGCTAATAGTCTGTCCATCATCCGTGCAAATGTAGCAGGTGCTGTTTTCATTCCAAAAGGCATCACCTTGAATTGGTACTGCCCAAATTCTGTCACAAATGCAGACTTCTCTTGTGAATCCTGTGACAAAGGTATTTGCCAATATCCCTTTGCTAGATCCATTGTGCTGAGATATTGCGCTTTACCCAGCTTCTCAAATATCTCATCTACCCGAGGTATTGGATATCCATCACAAAGTGTTACGTCGTTCAGCCTTCTGTAATCCACACATAGGCGAGTAGTGGTGTCCTTCTTTTCCACCAAGACTATTGGAGATGAGTAAGGGCTGAATGAGGGTGTTATGTAACCGCGATCCAACATATCATCCAACATTCTCTTAACATCCTGTTTCTTTGCTTGAGGAATTTGATATGGCTGCTGTCTTATTGGTTTTTCAGACGTTGTTCTCAGGCTGTGTGTAACTAATGATGTCCTACCTGGATTTGGATTGATGACGTCACTATATTCCTCACGAAGTTGGCGTATCTCCTGACGTTGTGATTGGTTTAAATTCTTACCAAGCTTAACATCCAGCGTATCCTCAATTGTTGGGTTGGAACCATCAAAGTCAGAGTCAGCCAGGTCACATTTCTGGACAAACATGACATTCTGTACAGCCTTGTTGTACTTGCGTAACAAGTTGATGTGATAAACAACTCGCTTTCGACGTCCACCGACATTGACCTCGTAATTAACGTCATTTACTTTCCTTACGACCCTGTATGGTCCTTTCCACTGCGCTACCATTTTTGAACTGTCCGATGGTAATAATAATAATACCTCATCACCCGGTCTTAGTTCCCGTACGGTTGCGTTCCTATCGTACCACTGTTTTGTCTTCTGACGCTTGATTGTCAGATTTTCAAGCACTGTTTCTCTTATTGATGCGAGCCTTTCTCGCATTTGAACAATGTGATCAATGACAGATTTCTTTAGCTCACCTTCTCCTGTCATGGCTTGCTCTAAAATCTGTAATGGTCCTCTGACTGGCCATCCGTACATCATTTCAAATGGCGAAAAACCTGTTTTTTCATGGGGTACCTCCCTATAAGCAAACAATGCATATGGCAACAGCTCGTCCCATGCTTCATTGTTTGACGTGCAGAGCTTTTTTAACACAGCTTTGAGAGTTGCGTTAAATCTCTCTACCTTTCCGTTAGCTTGTGGATGATATGGTGTCGTTGTTATGCCTTTGATTCCCATCACACGGTAGAGTTCTTGAATCATTTTTGAGGTGAAGTTAGTGCCCTGGTCTGTAAGAATAACACGTGGCACGCCCACCCTACTGAATAATTCCACCAATGTGTCTGCTATGGTTTGTGCATCAACATTCTTTAACGCAAAGGCCTCTGGGTATCTTGTTGCGTCATCCATTATAGTTAGAATGAATCTATTACCTTTCTTTGTTCAAGACAATGGTCCTACCACGTCCATGGATATTTTGTAGAAAGGCTCTCTGATGATTGGCGGTTGTCCTAACGGAGCTTTTTCATCCCCACGTCTTCTTGCCGTCTTTTGACATATCTCACAAGTACTACAATACTCCTGTATGTCCTTGAAAACACCTGGCCAATAGAATGATCTCAACACTCTCTCCTTGGTCTTTTCTGTCCCCAAATGACCTGCCAATGGTCTGTCGTGTCCCAATTTAATCACATTGAGACGTAGTGCCTCAGGTAGCACTACCTGAATTCCACGGTGAATTCCATCTCTGGACTCCCATTTCCTTCTGAGAATACCATTCTCCCAGTACAGGGCATTACTGTCGTCCTGTACAACTTCTACAGACTTTGCTGCTTTTCTACGAATGTTAGCTAGAGTTGGATCTTCCTGTTGAAGCTTACTAAGCACTTCAGCATTCACTGCAGAAAGTTCAAGTGGTTCGGTATCCATAGTGACGCTATCTGTATCTTCCTCATTGACAGATACAGTCTCACTGATGTTGTCAGTGTCCACACCAACATCATCGCCATTGTCCAGGTCAGCCTCATGATCACTAACCTGTCCATCATCACTCTCATCACCGACATCCACATGGTCTCCCTCAATGTCCACATCAAGGTCCAGTCCAACTTTAACACCACACTCATTTTCCTTGACCACAGCTACCTTATCAGCAGCAATGTTACTACGGTGTTGAGCACGCGTAATAACATTAACAGACTTAGACTGTCTCTCTATGATGTCTACCCCCAACAGGGCTTCAGCGACAAGATCAGGCACTAATCCGACCTGTGCATGTCCCTTGTAATATGGCGTGTCCATATCAACTATAGCCAACTTGGCTGAAAACGGCTGTCCAGTCGCTGTACACAGAGTCTCCCGCTGACCCTTCAATACACAACTGGGGTCCACTAGGTCTTCCCGAATCAAGGTTATAGCTGACCCAGTGTCTTTTACAAAACAGATATCACGGCCGTTGACTTCTCCTGGAATATGGATAAGTCCTCCCGTATACTGCCTCACTAAAAATCCCGCAAGATTCTTTCCTTCCTTGTTTTTCGGACATTTTTTTGCAAAGTGTCCATATTTATTACAGTTGTAGCACTGTACGTTTCTCATTTGATCCACAGATCTTTCTTTTCTCTGATCTTTGTCAGTGTGTGAATATTTCCCATTGGAACTCTTACCGTGAGTTTGTTTGCTTACATTCCTCTCTGGCAGAATATAATCCTCAGCGGCCTCTACCACACTGCTTGATCCTTTATTCCGTCGTATCCACTGTGCTTGGGACGCTGGCAATGCACTAAGAAAATACTCCTCCTTAAATTTATCCATGGTATCCTCTACCGAATCCAAAAATCTAACAAGATATTGTTCGATCCTGGCCATCAGTCCTCTGTGTGTCTCCTGATGTTCCTTTTGTGCCGACTGCAACAACTTAAAATATTGGTAGGGTCTTTTCCCGTACCTTTCCGTTAGAGCTTTACTTAGTTCCTTAAAGGATCCATGTGCTTGAATAGCCACAGCTCTAGCCTCACCTGTTAACAAGGTTCTAAGTTGAAGCATTTTGACCTCCTCTGTCCATCCTGCCTGTGATGATAGTGCAGAAAACTCGGATAAGAATGTCACAATATCTTCATTGCCTTCATGATTGTATGGTTGTAGCTTAAGTCTAAATGGCACAGAGTTGTGTTTTGTGTCATTTTGCTCACTGTGAAGTTTTGCTTTCTCTATCTCTAACTCTAACTCCTTAAGTTTCCTTTGATGGTCTCGTTCTTTTTCCTCAGCTTCCATTTTCATCTTTTCCCTCTCTAGATTTATAAGTTCTTTTTGTCTTTCTTCCTCTCTTTGGCGTTCTTTTTCATCTGCATCCAGTTTAAACTTTTCCATTTGGAGTTTTTCTCTTTCCAATTCCGCTTGAATTTCAAGTCGTTTCATTTCTAGTTTTGTCTGTGCTGCCGTCATTTTAGCAGTTTCTGTTTCTTCAGTAGCCGACATTTTCAGTTCTTACACGAGCGTTATCCCTTTGATAACGGAGTCCTTCTCGTTAAGATAATCCTTAACCGCTGCCACCAGAATATGTTACCCTCTATGCTGCACTTAAATTAATAAACAACCAGCAACAACTGTTCTAAGTATAAATGTTGAGTATTAGTTATAAGTATTCTACAGACATTGGTAACACGTATGGCCTGAGTATCGAGCTTACACGTTACCCCTTCCAAGGCCACACCAGGACTGCCTCTGTCAGGGCCTGTTCACCAGTCTAAACATACATAGCAGTTATAATGATTAAAATGACATGGATGGGATGCCAGCTAATGAGATACTGTGATAAGGGTCCGGCCACATCAGCATTGGACACTTGACATCCGTTGTAACTCAATTTAGCTGTCTGATACGGTACTGGCAGGGATCGCCAGACTCTGGTGGTCAAAGATAACACCTGACCATGTAATTGACCCTGAGGTCAATTTCTCCCTATTAACAATGTTATAATAACATAATAAACAATGTCATCAAATCAATTTCTTCTTCTTCTTCTTCTTCTTCTTTTTGGGTGATTATTGTGTGATGACTGCAAAGGCTACGTAGGGGGTATATATGCCTTGAAGTCCTCAAGTGTATTGCAGTGTACTGCTGCTACAGGAAGGAGATATGTATGAATGAGTGTGTGTATGCCTGTCTAGTTCAGTAATGTACAAGGAATCCCCTACTTTAGCAACATCTGGTTTACAGATATGAGGAACAGCATAGCAATGAGATGATGCCATCTTTGATTTCAGAGTTTCTTTTTGCTGTTTCTCTAAAAGTAATGAGTTGTTCTTTATAATATTTTGAACAGGTTTGTCTTAATTAGGTCCTAGTTCTGCAATTATATTACTTTTTTTGAAGATATGAAAAATAGCATTTACCTGCCATTGAATTAATTTTCGGCATGGGTTTATTGCATTGATGTTAAAGCAAAGTATTACATTACTTGTATATCAAAGGCATACACCTGGTAATTTCCTATTTAGTTGGGGACTTATCTCCTGAATTTTCTTGTTCCAGGTAATCTTCCACATAATTGACAAGGCCACAGGAGAGCAGGTTAACAAATCGTTTGTTTACCAGTCGGATGCCTTTTTCACATTTCACCATGTAAACGCCTATGAAGATGGAGGTATGACACATCTCTTTTACCATTCTGTTATAATCAATTTTTCTTTGTTTTCATGGTAAATACTCAAATGTGATTGGTCGAAAAAAATTCTTTGAAAGAAATTCCGAGAATGGCGCGAAAAATGTGACGTCACAATACGACAATTGACGTTGCGTATTGATTTGAGAAAAAGAATCCCATTTAAAACCAATAAAATTGTACATAAAACATGTTTTAAATTAGAAAATCATTTTCAAAAATTAATTATAAGCGTTGATGTCAATTATTTTTTAGTTTCATTGGGGTATGACACAAATTTTGTTTGCAAACTTCTGTAAGAATCCGCTATGCAGATTCATACAGTTTGCAAACAAAATTTGTTTCATACCCCGATGAAACTAAAAAAAAATGACATCAATGCTTAACTAAACTACAGATACAAATATGTAATCATATTTTACCTAAAAAATACCCCCCCCCCCCCCCCCTCACTCTTTTAGTGAAAAATATTGACCAAAAATGTAATAGCATGCTCTCTGACAGCTAAAATCTATTAGGATTTTGTTCTGCAATTCCTTAACTTTCTTTACTATTCTTTACTAACTTTTCGACATTCAGTTATGTTATGCTCACAGCTTATCAATCAACCCTCGCAGAACTTTTAAAAAGCCTGGTATATCAGTGATCCTGCCTATATAACTAGGGCCACAAACTGATCCCATTCCCAGTGCATTTTAGCATTATTTTTCTCCAGAAGAAATTAAAAATTCTCAATTTTGTCCATAGATTAAAACTTATTGAAAAATACAGAAAATATACTGGCAAATATTTCACAAAATAGATTAGGAAAGGGAAAGTCAATGTTCCAAGTCAGTGTGTGCAATAATGTAAAATTAGAATTTATGCTGTATTATAAAACTAGTAAGCATGAAAACAATTATTTACCCCAATTTGATCAGTTGGATTTCCCCATAATATCAAGAGAAAACACTGACTGTATATGTGTAGTTAGTTGTATACAGTGTATATACATATCTTTTGTGTGTAGGGTCATTGGTTCTGGACATGTGTACATACACTGATGCCCAAGTAATCAACAAGGTGTATATGAAGGATTTCAACGAGGAAAACATTGATGATACACTGAGGGATTTACCCATGGCTATGCTGAGTCGCTTTGTCCTACCACTTAATGTTACAGAACAAGTAGGTACATAGTTACTGTGGTCATATCATCACTACTGTTACCATCAGAGGATAATGTTTGTGTAAAAGCATGCGCGTCAAGGTAGTGTTTCCGTGTAAAATCATATGTCAAGTTAGTGTTTCTGTGTAAAATCATGCGTCAAGGTAGTGTTTCTGTGTAAAATCATGCGTCAAGGTAGTGTTTCTGTGTAAAATCATGTCAAGGTAGTGTTTCTGTGTAAAATCACGCGACAAGGTAGTGTTTCTGTGTAAAATCATGCGTCAAGGTAGTGTTTCTGTGTAAAATCATGCGTCAAGGTAGTGTTTCTGTGTAAAATCATGCGTCAAGATACTGTTTCTGTGTAAATTCACGTGACAAGGTAATATTTCTGTGTAAAATCACGTCAAGGTAGTGTTTCTGTGTAAAATCATGCGTCAAGGTAATGTTTCTGTGTAAAATCACGTGTCAAAATAATGTTTCTGTGTAAAATCACGTGTCAAAGTAATGTTTCTGTGTAAAATCACACGTCACTAAAATGTTTCTGTGTAAAATCACACGTCAATAAAAGGATTCTGTGTAAAAGCACTTGTCAAGGTAGCGTTTCTGTGTAAAATCATGTGTCAAGGTAGTGTTTCTGTGTAAAATCATGTGTCAAGGTAGTGTTTCTGTGTAAAATCATGTGTCAAGGTAATATTTCTGTGTAAAATCATGTGTCAAGGTAGTGTTTCTGTGTAAAATCATGTGTCAAGGTAATATTTCTGTGTAAAATCACGTCAAGGTAGTGTTTCTGTGTAAAATCATGCGTCAAGGTAATGTTTCTGTGTAAAATCACGTGTCAAAATAATGTTTCTGTGTAAAATCACGTGTCAAGGTAATGTTTCTGTGTAAAATCACACGTCACTAAAATGTTTCTGTGTAAAATCACACGTCAATAAAAGGATTCTGTGTAAAAGCACTTGTCAAGGTAGCGTTTCTGTGTAAAATCATGTGTCAAGGTAGTGTTTCTGTGTAAAATCACTTGTCAAGGTAGTGTTTCCGTGTAAAATCATGCGTCAAGGTAGTGTTTCTGTGTAAAATCATGCGTCAAGGTAGTGTTTCTGTGTAAAATCATGTGTCAAGGTAGTGTTTCTGTGTAAAATCATGTGTCAAGGTAGTGTTTCTGTAAAATCATGCATCAAGGTAGTGTTTCTGTGTAAAATCATGTGTCAAGGTAGTGTTTCTTTGTAAAATCATGTGTCAAGGTAGTGTTTCTGTGTAAAATCATGCGTCAAGGTAGTGTTTCTTTGTAAAATCATGTGTCAAGGTAGTGTTTCTGTGTAAAATCACGTGCAAGGTAATATTTCTGTGTAAAATCACGTCAAGGTAATGTTTCTGTGTAAAAATCACGTGTCAAAGTAATGTTTCTGTGTAAAATCATGTGTCAAAATAATGTTTCTGTGTAAAATCACATGTCAATAAAAGGATTCTGTGTAAAATCACTTGTCAAGGTAGTGTTTCTGTGTAAAATCACTTGTCAAGGTAGTGTTTCTGTGTAAAATCACTTGTCAAGGTAGTGTTTCTGTTAAATCACGCAACAAGGTAGTGTTTCTGTGTAAAATCATGCGTCAAGGTAGTGTTTCTGTGTAAAATTATGTGTCAAGGTAGTGTTTCTGTGTAAAATCACTTGTCAGGGTAGTGTTTCTGTGTAAAATCATGCGTCAAGGTAATGTTTCTGTGTAAAATCACGTGTCAAGGTAGTGTTTCTGTGTAAAATCACTAGTTTTTACATTTGAAATATTTAGGTCTTTTTTGTTAAGTAGGTAAAAAGCCAGTCAAATTGTTAATGACAATTTTTAGTTTTTGTTAATGACTATATTTTATTTTCAGACCCCATGTAACAAGAACTTGATCGAGATGTCTGGGTGTGATGCGACAGCTGTCAAGACAACAGACACCACAGTAGACTGTACACCAGACACTATATATGATAAAGGTAAATGTCTTCTAATGGTGACCAGGAAGTAAATCAGAAAAGTTTTGGTATGGAAGTTCCAAATGAGTTAAGTCCCCTAGAACTCAGATAACATAAAGCCTGGTATATAATGAGTAACCTCCCCTGTCTGATTTTTAACTTCAAAGTTACTTCCCCTGTGTGGTATTGAAGGTTTAAGTTACTTCCCCTGTTAGGTATAGAAGGTTTAAGTTACTTCCCCTGTCTGGTAAAGACGTTTAAAGTTACTTTCCCTGTCTGGTATATAAGTTACTTTCCCTGTCTGGTATATAAGTTACTTCCCCTGTCTGGTAAAGAAGATAAAGTTACTTCCCCTGTCTGGTAAAGAAGATAAAGTTACTTCCATAAAAGATTAAAGTTACTTCCCCTGTTAGGTATAGAAGGTTAAAGTTACTTCCCCTGTGTGGTATAGAAGGTAAAGTTACTTCCCCTGTCTGGTATAGAAGGTTTAAGTTACTTCCCCTGTCTGGTAAAGACGTTTAAAGTTACTTTCCCTGTCTGGTATATAAGTTACTTCCCCTGTATGGTAAAGAAGATAAAGTTACTTCCCCTGTCTGGTATAGAAGGTTAAAGTTACTTCCCCTGTCTGGTATATAAGTTACTTCCCCTGTCTGGTATAGAAGGTTAAAGTTACTTCCCCTGTCTGGTATAGAAGGTTAAATTACTTCCCCTGTCTGGTATAGAAGTTACTTCCCCTGTCTGGTATAGAAGTTACTTCCCCTGTCTGGTATAGAAGGTTAAAATTACTTCCCCTGTCTGGTATAGAAGGTTAAAATTACTTCCCCTGTCTGGTATAGAAGGTTAAAGTTACTTCCCCTGTCTGGTATAGAAGGTTAAATTACTTCCCCTGTCTGGTATAGAAGTTACTTCCCCTGTCTGGTATAGAAGTTACTTCCCCTGTCTGGTATAGAAGGTTAAAATTACTTCCCCTGTCTGGTATAGAAGGTTAAAATTACTTCCCCTGTCTGGTATAGAAGGTTAAAGTTACTTCCCCTGTCTGGTATATAAGTTACTTCCCCTGTCTGGTATATAAGTTACTTTCCCTGTCTGGTATATAAGTTACTTCCCCTGTCTGGTATAGAAGGTTAAAATTACTTCCCCTGTCTGGTATAGAAGGTTAAAGTTACTTCCCCTGTCTGGTATATAAGTTACTTCCCCTGTCTGGTATATAAGATACTTTCCCTGTCTGGTATATAAGTTACTTTCCCTGTCTGGTATATAAGTTACTTCCCCTGTCTGGTTAAGAAGATAAAGTTACTTCCCCTGTCTGGTATAGAAGGTTTAAGTTACTTCCCCTGTCTGGTATAGAAGGTTTAAGTTACTTCCCCTGTCTGGTATAGAAGGTTTAAGTTACCTCCCCTGTCTGGTATAGAAGGTTTAAGTTACTTCCCCTGTCTGGTAGAGAAGATTAAAGTTACCTCCCCTGTCTGGTATAGAAAGTTTAAGTTACTTCCCCTGTCTGGTATAGAAGGTTTAAGTTACCTCCCCTGTCTGGTATAGAAGGTTTAAGTTACTTCCCCTGTCTGGTATAGAAGGTTTAAGTTACCTCCCCTGTCTGGTATAGAAGGTTTAAGTTACTTCCCCTGTCTGGTAGAGAAGATTAAAGTTACCTCCCCTGTCTGGTATAGAAGGTTTAAGTTACTTCCCCTGTCTGGTATAGAAGGTTTAAGTTACTTCCTCTGTCTGGTATAGAAGATTAAAGTTACTTCCCCTGTCTGGTATAGAAGGTTTAAGTTACCTCCCCTGTCTGGTATAGCAGGTTAAAGTGAATTTGTTAACAAACATACCTTGACCACCGATTTGATATGCAATTATTTTATGTGATAGGAGAAAACATAATCATTCCCTACCTAGGGAGTCTGACAAAGAAATCTCAACCTTGGAGAGTTTCATGAATGTCCAACCCATGGCAAGCCTCGGGTTGGACATCCATAAATTCCTCCTTGAAAGGTTGAGATTTCTTTGGCACACCCCAAGCCAGGGAAAGATTCTATTATACTTCCTCTGTTTGGTATTTCAGATTGAAGTTTCTTTCCATATCTGACAGTGAAGATTACAGTAAAATCTTTGAAGTGTTATGGTTCATGCATTTGAACTGTAATTTTCTATGTTAATTATTGAAGTACCAGATGGACATAATATCCCCATTTCCAAAGCATACATATGGTCATAATCTGTATCACTTAGGTATGGCGATAAAGGACTTAAAGGATTTAAATAATAGATAATCCTCTAGTATTCCTGATATAGACACAAACATTTTACACAATAAAATCTAAAACTAAATCAATTTGATGTACATAGTTAATGAAGTAAGTTGAAGGTCAATAGAGATTTCATTCTATGTCCTTGATAAGGACTATCGGTTTGTTATTAATTATGTATGTTATCTGTTCATATAGAGAGGCACCAGTAACTTGATAAGGATTTAATTGACTGTTACAGACGCTTGTCAAAAAATTACTTGTAGTTTATTCTATCATGTTTATTATTATATATTGAACTTTTTTTTCCAGGATTTGAACTCCCGACTGTGAACTACGATCTCTACAACGGAAGAAAATATCGTTACAGCTACGGATTCAGCATACAAAGTGGAAAAGTCATTGCAGTATGTACAGTAGTTTTGTATCATCAGTTAGTACCAAAATCTGAATCACTTAGTTTCCTTATACAAATGACCTTGACCTACTCTAATGATAACAAAGGCCAATCAAATGAATTATTAAAAGTGGTTAAGTGGTACTAGGACAGAGCACTTGCATTTCACCAAGACAAACAACAATATATTTCTACAGTTACTTGTGTACCTACACATGCCAGGAGCATGAGGCCACAGGTCAACTTTAACTTCTGTCCTTGCCTTCATCATGGACTAGAAACATTTTATTCCATGTTTTAATAGATAAGGCTAGGGCTTTGACATTTAGGCACTAGGCTGCTACTATGCTACTTGCCTTGGCCAGGCTCCAGGTCACGGAGGCCATTGGAGTATAACATATACTAGGCTCTACATATGTTTTATATTAAAAGATTTCTTTTTTTAAATGTTTCAAGATTTTGCAATTCTGTCTGATCTTTAAATTTTGCAGTAATTATGAAAAGGACTATAAAAAATAGTTTCCTCTCTTTGAGTATGCTTTCAAGGATTTGAATTTGACCTGTTAGTCCTGCGACGATAATAGGATGAGCTTATTATGTTGTAATTGATATAATGTATATTATATAAATCACGAACAGACTATCGGTTCATGAGAACGTTTGATCTGGTTGCCAAATGCCAGTAAAGGTTGTGATAATTTGTCCTTTTACTTGGCAGTTGGTGAAGGTTGACATTGTCAATAAAACCTCTCTCCAGTGGGACAGTCCAGGATGCATGCCAACAGAGCCTATCTTTGTAGCAGATCCGAATGGAACTGAGGAAGATGACGGTAAGCTTTGTGTATTGTTAAAAAGGGACAGTTGTGAAGGGAAATGAGACAGATTGCTTGAAAATCACAGACAATTTATCATTTTACAAAATGTAGAAATAATCTGCTCAAGATTTCTCTTGAGTAAGTATATGATCACTCTTCCATTCTGCATGTGTAGTACACACTCTGTTCTTCAAGTTTAAGCCATGCTATGAATCAAATAAAAATACATGTTTGTATCATCAAATGTTAAAATTGGTCCTTGCACCAAAGTCTCAAGTTGTGAATTGAGACTGAAGGGGAAATCAAGATGGCCAACAGGAACCAGATTTTGAAAGTTGAAGTTTGTTTGCACTTTTTTTCAGAAATGTTGAATAGAAGTTTCTGAAATTAGAAGTGTAAATCCTCTATGTAGCCTAGTTTAAAAAAAATACATTTAAGAACTGATTGGAGACCAAGATGGATGGCTGATCGGAAGCCATCTTGTGTTTGAGAGTTATAAGTTTTTAGAAATTACTAAAGGGATCTTTAAAAAGTTGAACATGTTTGCTCCCATTTGTCCCTTTGGAGGATATTAAAGACATTTTAAATCAAGATGCCTGGATAACAGTGATTCTGGGAAAGTTACTGAAGTGATTTTTCTCAACTTTCCCATGATTTTTCCAAATTGTTCAAATTTGTGTATTATGTGTTTTTAGACTGATCAGAATCCATGATAACTCACTTATTAAGTACAGGTATAATTTTTCTCAAATTTCACAGGTAGTATGTTCCCAAGAATCAATAGTTATATTGCATGAGGTTAATGATCAATTGATGTAATAATTTTTTTTTTAAATGAGGAGCTAGGGAAGGAAAGGTGTGTAGGAGGCTGATATTAATGTTAAGACAAATTTTAAATGAGAATTTTGATATTACAGGTGTTGTATTGTCAGCAGTGTGTACTACGTCAGAGGACCAGGATCCTTTCCTGTTGGTTCTGGATGGGAAAACCTTTACAGAGGTGGCCAGAGCACGATTCCCTGGTGTCCAAATTAACAGAGATCTTCATGGATTTTTCAGAAAGGCTGTAGATTGTCGGATGTAGGGGTTTGTGTGAAAATATCATAAATGGGTGTAAAATCAATCGCAAAAGAGTGACCACTTTAATGATTGCTGTAACTATTAGGAATCAATACTAATCATATTTACAACTTTGATTGACCAAGTATTACTTACTTGGTTTGATAAGTACCATTTACAAGGCTAACACTATATCACTAACAAGGTGTGGCCCTGAGTCAACATTAAAAGGCTTTGTACTGAGTCAACATTAAAAGGCTTTGTACTGAGTCAACATTAAAAGGCTTTGTACAGAGTCAACATTAAAGGTCTATGTACTGAGTCAACATTAAAAGGCTTTGTACTGAGTCAACATTAAAAGGCTTTGTACTGAGTCAACATTAAAAGGCTTTGTACTGAGTCAACATTAATGGTCTTTGTAATGCGTCATCATTACAAAGGCTTGGAACTGAGCCGTCATTAAAAAGGCTTTGCACGAGTCAAATCCAATTTTGGCTAAAAACATACTTTCAAGGGCCTACTGAAAGCCCTGCTGACCATAAGTCAATAATCTACTTATGTCAGATATTTTCACTGTAACGTTTAATTTTCTGATACAGAAAACCAGAGTTTCTAGTCCGATGCCATGATGCCATTGGTTGTGCCATTATGAAAAGTTCCTTTTAAGTATTTACAACACTTTATATATGTATAGAAAACATTTTTTATGTATAGTTTATATATATTACATGTATTTTTAGGTCATCTGACCCAAAGGGTCAGGATGACCTATAGTCATCGTGCTTCGTCCGTCGTCGTCCGCCGTCCGCCGTGCGCCGTGCGCCGTCCGTAAACTTTTTCTTTCAAAACGCTACTCCTCCTTAACGCTTGGGTGGATTACTTCCAAATTTGGTTTGAAGCATTATTGGGGGAGGGCAATCATATTTTATATAAATGAGGCTGGTCTGACCCCTGGGGCCAGAAGGGCGGGGCCCCAAAAAGGGAACTTAGGTGAATATTGCTATAAAATCCTACTCCTCCTTTACCCTTGGGTGGATTACAACTAAATTTGGTGTGAAACATCATTGGGGGAGGGCGGTCATATTTTATATAAATGAAGTTGGTGTGACCCCTGGGGCCTGAGGGGCGGGGCCCCAAAAGGGGAACTTTGATGAAATTTTGCTATAAAATCCTACTCCTCCTTAACCCTTTAGTGGATTTCAACCAGATATGTTGTGAAACATCATTTGGGGAGGGCGGTCATATTTTATATAAATGAGGCTGGTGTGACCACTAGGGCCTGAGGGGCGGGGCCCCAAATGGGGAACTTTGATGAAATTTTGCTATAAAATCCTACTCCTCCTTAACCCTTTAGTGGATTTCAACCAGATATGTTGTGAAACATCATTTGGGGAGGGCGGTCATATTTTATATAAATGAGGCTAGTGTGACCCCTGGGGCCTGAGGGGTGGGGCCCCAAATGGGGAACTTTGATGAAATTTTGCTATAAAATCCTACTCCTCCTTAACCCTTTAGTAGATTTCAACCAGATATGTTGTGAAACATCATTGGGGGAGGGTGGTCATATTTTATATAAATGAGGCTGGTGTGAGCCCTGGGGCCAGAGTGACGGGCCCAAAAAAGGGAACTTTGATGAAATTTTGCTATAAAATCCTACTCGTCCTTAACCCTTTGGTGGATTTCAACCAGATATTGTGTGAAACATCATTGGTGGAGGGTGGTCATATTTTATTAGGTCATCTGACCCAAAGGGTCAGGATGACCTATAGTCATCGTGCTTCGTCCGTCGTCGTCCGCCGTCCGCCGTGCGCCGTGCGCCGTCCGTAAACTTTTTCTTTCAAAACGCTACTCCTCCTTAACGCTTGGGTGGATTACTTCCAAATTTGGTTTGAAGCATCATTGGGGGAGGGCAATCATATTTTATATAAATGAGGCTGGTCTGACCCCTGGGGCCAGAAGGGCGGGGCCCCAAAAAGGGAACTTAGGTGAATATTGCTATAAAATCCTACTCCTCCTTTACCCTTGGGTGGATTACAACTAAATTTGGTGTGAAACATCATTGGGGGAGGGCGGTCATATTTTATATAAATGAAGTTGGTGTGACCCCTGGGGCCTGAGGGGCGGGGCCCCAAAAGGGGAACTTTGATGAAATTTTGCTATAAAATCCTACTCCTCCTTAACCCTTTAGTGGATTTCAACCAGATATGTTGTGAAACATCATTTGGGGAGGGCGGTCATATTTTATATAAATGAGGCTGGTGTGACCACTAGGGCCTGAGGGGCGGGGCCCCAAATGGGGAACTTTGATGAAATTTTGCTATAAAATCCTACTCCTCCTTAACCCTTTAGTGGATTTCAACCAGATATGTTGTGAAACATCATTTGGGGAGGGCGGTCATATTTTATATAAATGAGGCTAGTGTGACCCCTGGGGCCTGAGGGGTGGGGCCCCAAAAGGGAACTTTGATGAAATTTTGCTATAAAATCCTACTCCTCCTTAACCCTTTAGTAGATTTCAACCAGATATGTTGTGAAACATCATTGGGGGAGGGTGGTCATATTTTTTATAAATGAGGCTGGTGTGAGCCCTGGGGCCAGAGTGACTGGCCCAAAAAAGGGAACTTTGATGAAATTTTGCTATAAAATCCTACTCGTCCTTAACCCTTTGGTGGATTTCAACCAGATATTGTGTGAAACATCATTGGTGGAGGGTGGTCATATTTTATATAAATGAGGCTGGTGTGGCCCCTGGGGCCAGAGGGGCAGGGCCCCAAAAGGGGAACTTTGATGAAATTTTGCTATAAAATCCTACTCCTCCTAACACCCATAGTGAATTATTACCAAATTTGGTGTGAAACATCATTGGAGGAGGGTGGTCATATTTTATATAAATGAGGCTGGTTTGACCCCTAGGGCCAGAGGGGCGGGGCCCCAAAAGGGGAACTTTGGTGAATTTTTGCTATAAATCCTACTTCTCTCTAACCCTTGGGTGGATTAATACGAAATATGGTGTGAAACATCCTTTGGGAAGGGTGGTCATATTTTATATAAACGAGGCTAGTGTGACTGATGGGGCCTGAGGGGCAGGGCCCCAAAAGGGGAACTTTGGTGAATATTTGCTGTTAAATCCTAATCCTCCCTAACCTTTTGGTGGATTACAACCAAATTTGATGTGAAACATAGGTGACGGCAATCATATTTTTTAATGAGACAGGTTTGACCCCTGGGGAAAAAAAGATGGGGCAAAAGGAGCGCTTAGGTTAAACATTTCTTAAAAATGCAATTCCTCCTTAATGCCTGAATTGATTACAACCATATTTAGTATGAAACATCATTGGGGAAAGGCAATCCTATTGATATAAATGAGTCTTGTCTGACCCATTGGGACAGAGGGGCATGCCCCAAAAATGGGAACTTGGCTAAAATTTTGCTTTATGATGCTGCTCTTCCTGGACAAGCTAAATGGATAAAAACCAAATTTGATCTAAAACATAACTGGCTGCGATAAATAATTTATGGTAATAATGCTGGATTGGGGTGTGTGTCCCTGCTGTAAGTGTAAGTGTTTGTCAGATGACCGTTAAGGCCCATGGGCCTCTTGTTATCTTATGTATTGTGTCTCATAAATGGCAGTTATTTTTTTTGAACACTATGTCATTTAAGTTTCATCATTTTGTTATTTAATGTGCCTAACTTGCATCAGAAATAATTAGCAATATTTTATTTTTGTTTCTATTTTTCCAGATATTATACTGAAATCATTGCTCAACGATTTAGTATACGGGCCTTATTTATCTTTAACACCTCAGTTTCAAATCAAAATTTTACAACAGCAGTCACCTGACCATCAAACTCAAATATCTTGCCTGTTTTGGAAACATGACAAGCAATCACTTTGATTGTTCTTTATCGTAAAAATTAGTGTATTTAATGCTGCATTTTAATGTACATGTTTACATTTGCTTTTGTAGTGTTTAAAAGATACAATGAAATTGTTTTTTTTAAAACCAGTGTTATCATTACATGTACAAGTTTTACTTGTATTCATTGTGTGATTTTTAAACGTCAAAACACTGATTTTATAATAAAACTATTATAGCCTTTTGATTTCGGTGAACACACCATTTTACTGACCTGATAAATATCAACCTCTGATTAATCCTCAATCAATTTTTGTTCAGGTTAATAAAACCATGTATTGACAGAAATCAAAAGTCTATCATTGTATATTCATAATATATTCCATTTATTTCTATTTTGATTTCAAATTTTGTAATTCATTTAACCGTTGATAAGTCAATATTCTGCTTCAATTTCCATTCCTAAGTGATACACAGCTTTAGTTAACAGAGAAAGGCTTTACATCTATTTAAATTATTTACCAAAATATTTATTTAACATGTGTTTTTTGTTTTTATTGAAGTTGAAAAATGTACCAAAACAGTGATCATTTAAGGATATGTTACAAATGGTACATGTATAGAACACACGTTTACTGTACTAATATCATACAGAGTTAAGGTTCTTGATGATCAAAGGTTATTGTGGACAACCTCAGTTATAAGACCACCCCACTATTAAGACCACTATCACTCAGTTTCCCAGGTGGTCTTGATAGAGAGGTTTTAGTATATTCTGAAACTGGTCTAGAGTTTGGTCATATTTGGAATTATGACACTACCATGGTTATGATCCTATTTGTATATTGTTTTGTATTTTGTTGTTTTACATTTAATCTTGAGTCATTTAATTAGTATCTAGACCAGAGACATCAGCTACGCTGAATTTAAGAGAAATACTCGATGTTGGTAGAATATCTACATTTATTACATTTTTACCAGTGAAATATCAAAAATTATTCATTCTATAAAAGTGATATTTTTCACTAGTGAAAAATATCACTTTTGCTGATTTGACCAATCAAATTAATGATTAGAAAATACCAAAATAATTGACCAATCAGAAAGCCCGACATATATGTCAGCACCTGGACAGGGGAAACTACTTTTTTTGTTTACAAATTATCGCTGTAGGCCTAGTTAGCATACGGGGTAGGTTTTTCGTTGATAAAAAATGTAATAAACAGAATATCTAACAGTGTCTTCAGTAATACCAAATATATTTCACTCGTGTGGCTAATATTTTGATATTTTTCACTCGTGCTGCGCACTGGTGAAAAATATCAAAATATTAGCCCCACTCGTGAAATATATTTGGTATTACTGAAGACACTGTTAGATATCCTCTATTTATTTATAGGCATGACCACCTGTTGTCTACCAGTACTGGACATAACAACTGTTATAACTGTACTGCTTATTGTTCTACAGTGTACCTATAAAAACTAGTCATGGGAGATATGTATGTAGCTCTATAGGCATTTCTTTCATGTTATGTATACTTAGGTGGTAGATAGTGTACCAATATCGATATTTTTTTTTATTTCTGATGAACTGTTTTTCCACACGTGTGTCTTTTGTTCTAGATTGTACTGTCTAGTCTTCTGTTTATTTTGTTGTTTCGATTGCTGTCATTGTTGGGGACTATAAAGGAGATCCCAGACTTATGGATGTTATATACCAGGTAAGTCCTAATAAGGGGGATCCCAGACTTATAGATGTTATATACCAGGTAAGTCCTAATAAGGGAGATCCCAGACTTATAGATGTTATATACCAGGTAAGTCCTAATGAGGGGGATCCCGGACTTATAGATGTTATATACCAGGTAAGTCCTAATGAGGGGGATCCCAGACTTATAGATGTTATATACCAGGTAAGTCCTAATGAGGGGGATCCCGGACTTATAGATGTTATATACCAGGTAAGTCCTAATGAGGGGGATCCCAGACTTATAGATGTTATATACCAGGTAAGTCCTAATAAGGGGGATCCCGGACTTATAGATGTTATATACCAGGTAAGTCCTAATAAGGGAGATCCCAGACTTATAGATGTTATATACCAGGTAAGTCCTAATGAGGGGGATCCCAGACTTATAGATGTTATATACCAGGTAAGTCCTAATAAGGGGGATCCCAGACTTATAGATGTTATATACCAGGTAAGTCCTAATAAGGGGATCCCAGACTTATTAATGTTATATACCAGGTAAGTCCTAATAAGGGGGATCCCAGACTTATAGATGTTATATACCAGGTAAGTCCTAATAAGGGGGATCCCAGACTTATTAATGTTATATACCAGGTAAGTCCTAATAAGGGGGATCCCGGACTTATAGACCTAATATAAGTCCTAATAAGGGAGATCCTGGACTTATAGGCCCAATATAAGTCCTAATAAGGGGGATCCCGGACTTATTGACCTAATATAAGTCCTAATAAGGGAGATCCCGGATTATAGACCCAATATAAGTCCTAATAAGGGAGATCCCAGACTTATAAGCCTAAGATAAGTCCTAATATTAGATATCCCAGACTTATAGACCTAATATAAGTCCATGGGGAGATTTATGATGAGCCTGCACAATTAAGTCGTGGATATCACAGTTTTTACACAATTTGAAAATTATGAGTCAAATTGTTGAAATAATATTCTTATCAGATAGTAATTTTCTTTAGAAAATACCTCTAATACTATACAGTATATATATGGGGTTTTCACTGTATATTATATCATGTGTTTACACACTTGCATACATTGTTTACCGTTAAATATACATGTCGGAGTTAATTTGTGAATAAAACCTATATTTCTCCATGTCGTTGTATTATAATGTTGTACACTTCACATCATCGACATTTGTTTTCATACACGTGTTTTTAAAGCTGACCAGAGGCAGGTTCCTTTACTAATATAAGATGTTTTCTTTAAAAAATCTGTAATGGTTTCATGTGAAACAAATTCAAGTTGAAGAAGTAACGTCGACGAAACCGAGGCCAGGAATGTTAATTAAAATGTTCCTTGGGTGAAACTTCCAATGCGGTAAATAGGATTTGTTAACAAGACATGAGTAAATAAATTTAAAAGCATAACTTTATGTTTTTTTTCAAATTACGCGTTAGATTTATATTCTAACGCTTAACTGTATGTTTAACAACGATGTAGTGTGACACGGGAGACAACTCTTATCAAAAATATGAACTCGTTGCACAATCCACTGAAACTTGCCAAACGTCTCTTTGAATCCATCTTTAGCGAACGAACCAAGAGTTGCGTAGGTCATCAATAATGGATGAAATAACCATTGACATCATACATAGTTCAGAATTTACGGATGGAATGTTTTAAATTAGATTTTCATGAAAAGTAATTTGCGGTCAAATTTTATGAAGTGTCAATATTTATACTTCATTCTTTGAAATAATGAAAAAAAAATAACAATAAAAATATATTAATACCAAGAACAACAATAATTCCAACAATTTTTTGTAAAACACTGTTTTCCATGTAATAAAGATGTTATATCAATTAACACCCAGTATTATCTTAAGCTTTTGTCCACCTGTATAATCGTTCACTTCTGTTAAATATTATAATATTGGCATCTAAGTATCCACTTTGGAAATACTCAAGGATCTTTATTTTGTCATATATTCCGTCGATTGATCAATAATCATGATTATTATTGAAGTTATTTATAACAATTCATCAGGCAATGCTATGTTTCGGCACATGACTTTTCCATATGGCTATTAATAGAAGCCTACTAGAGTTTCAGGTGATTGTGCAATCAATAACTATATATATACACGGTGGTGGTTGCTGGGTCCAACACAAATCCTTTAGCTGTGATACAGGTTGTGTCGAAGTTTTCTGTGAATTTTTGATAATTTTTCCTCTGGAAATTTCTAAATAAACGCCATGAAGACCAAACAAAGACGCAACGACACCGAACAGTAAGTAATCGACTTGATTTATTTGAAATTTTATAATCCAGACTTTTATAATCCAAACTTTAAAATGTTTCTTTACATGGCCATGTCGCCTTAATCAATTAAAATGCCTTAAAAGAAAGTTATTTTTAGTTCAGAATAGTTTATTTTATACCAAAGTTATATATGTTAATTACACGAAATTAAAACTATAATTTCCGAAATATGTTAAGATAAATATTCTTTTGAATTCCACCTATAGAAATTTGGCCCCAGTTGACTTCAACTGCTACCGGACAATAAAACAGTATGAAAAAAAAAAAAAAAAAAACAACATATTTTCTAACGGTTGCGGATCTAGAGTCCAAACTTAGAGTCGACATGTTTGTTTCCAAATTACCTGCGGGATTTCTGATACACGGTTGAAAAATCCCCGGAATAACAGAATGTTGTTACAGATTATGTTTGATTAGCTACTTAAAATGTATTGGTCATTATGTTAGTTTGTCAAAATGGTATGTAAGATTTACATTCTACAGCCTGCAAACCCATACCAACGAACTCACGTATGATGACAATCTTTTGATTTTTTCCAGTGTTCAAGAATTTATAATTATTTCTAAAAGTTTTGAATGATTGTTTTTTTCTTGCCCAGCACATGCGGT